>NW_026652276.1:137776396-138376396 GCF_009828535.3 Hylobates moloch
TTGGAACCAACCCAAATGTCCAACAACGATAGACTGGATTAAGAAAATGTGGCACATATACACCATGGAATACTATGCAGCCATAAAAAATGATGAGTTCGTGTCCTTTGTAGGGACATGGATGAAACTGGAAAACATCATTCTCAGTAAACTATCGCAAGGACAAAAAACCAAACACCGCATGTTCTCACTCATAGGTGGGAATTGAACAATGAGAACTCATGGACACAGGAGTGGGACCCTCACCCGCCGGGCGTTTTTTAGGGGGGGGGGGGTGGGGGAGGGACAGCATTAGGAGATACACCTAATGCTAAAGGACGAGTTAATGGGTGCAGGAAATCAACATGGCACATGGATACATATGTAACAAACCTGCACATTGTCACATTGTGCACATGTACCCTAAAACCCTAAAGTATAATAAAAAAAAAAAAAAAAAGAAGCTCAGTGAGATAAATGAAAATTCTGAAAAATAATGCAAAGAAATCAGAAATAACTGTTCAAATTATGAATGAAAAAATCTACCAAAGAGACAGATGCCATAAAAAACAACCAAACAGAAATTCTAGAACTGAAGAATTTATTGAATGAAATACAAAACACATTTGAGATCTTTAACAATTGACTAGATAAGAAGAAAGAATCTCAGAACTTCAAGAGAGATATTTTGAAAAAATAAAGAAAATGAAAAAAAAGAATAAGCAATGCCTCCATGACATATGAGACACCACAGAGTGACCAAATTTTTTAATTACTCAGGTCCTGGAAGGTAAAGAGAGAATGAAAGCATTAGAAAACCTATTTAATGAAATGACAGATGAAAGCATTCCAAATCCAGAAGAGATTTAGACTTCCAGATAGAGGAGGCACTGAGATTCCCAAACAGATACAATGTAAAAAGATCTTCTCCATGGCACATTTTAGTCAAACTGTCTGAAGTCAAACACAAAGACAGAATTCTAAATATAGCAAAAGATAAGCATTAAGTCACCTATAGAGGAACCCCCATCAAACTAACAGTGCATTTCTCAGCAGAAACCTTACAGGTCAGGAGAGAATGAGATGATATACTCAAAGTGCTGAAAGGAAAAAAATGACTACCAGCCAAGGATACCACATCTAGCAAAATTATCCTTCATAAATGGAGGAGAAATAAAGTTCTTTGCAAAGAAGCACAAGCTAAGAGAATGCATCATCACTAGACCAGCCCCACAAGAAAAGCTCAAGGAAGTCCCATATCTGGATGCAAACAGATGACACTTATCATATGATAAAAATACACAGGCCAGTCATGTGACTCATGCCTGTAGTTCCAGCACTTTGGGAGGCCAAGGTAGGCAGATCACTTGAGGTCAGGAGTATGAGACCAGCCTGGCCAACATGGTGAAACCCCATCTCTACTAAAAATACAAAAAATTAGCTGGGTGTGGTGATGCATACCTGTAACCCCAGCTACTCAGGAGACTGAGGAGGGAGAATCGCTGAAAACCTAGAGGCGGAGGTTGCAGTGAGCCGGTATCATGCCACTGTATTCCAGTCTGGGCAATAGAGCGAGACTTCATCTCAAAAAAAAAAAAAAAAAATACACAAAAATATAAAACTCACTGGTAAGCCAAATGTTGACACAAATGAGGAAGAGGAAGAACTCATATGGTATAAAAACCACCAAACCACAATAACGATAAAAGTAAAAGAAACAAAGAATATACAAAACAACCAGTAAACAATTAAAAATGTGACAGAAACAAAACTTTACATATCAATAATCACTTTGAATGTAAATAGATTAAATTATCCACTTAGACTGGCTGAATGGGTAAAAGAAAAACATAATTTAACTATATGTTGCCTACAAGAAATGCACTTTACCTGTAAAGACAAAAATATACATATATATGGAAATTAAATAATAAGCTACTGAACAGCAATTGAGTAAATGAAGAAATTAAGATGGAAATTTTAAAGTTTATCGAAACAAATAAAAATGGAAACACAACAAACCAAAACCTGTGGGATACAGAAAATGCCATGTTAAGAGGGAAGTTTATAGCAATAAATGCCTACATCTAAAAAGTAAAAGGATTACAAAGTAACAATTCAACAATGCACCTCAAGGAAATAGAAAAGCAAGAACAAACCAAAACCAAAATTAGCAGAAGAAAAAAATAATAATAAAGAACAGAGCAGATGATCAATGAAACAAAAATTTTGGTTATTGGAAGAGATAAACAAAATTGATAAACTGCTAGTTAGACTAATCCAGAAAAGACTCAAATAAACATAATCAGAAATGGAAAAGGAGACATTACGACTGATACCACAGAAATATAAAAGATCATTAGAGACTATTATAAACAAAATATAGGCTGACAAACTGGAAAACCTAGAGGAAATATATAAACCCCAGGAAATACACAACCTACTATGATGGAATCAGGAAAAAATAGACAACCAGAACAGACCAATAATGAGTAAGACTCAATCAGTAATAAAAAGTCTCCCAACAAAGAAAAGCCCAGGACTTGATGGATTCATAGTTGAATTCAACCAAATGTTTGAAGAACTAATACCAATCCTCCTGAAACTATTTAAAAAAAAATTGAAAGGAAGGAATTCTCCCAAACTCATTCTATGAGGTCAGCATCACCCTGAGACTAAAATCAGACAAGGACATGACAAAAAAAGAAAACACGGACCAATATCCCTGATGAACATAAACACCAAAATCTCAACAAAATACTAGCAAACTGAATTCAACAGCACCACAAAAAGATCACACACCATAGTCAACTGAGATTTATACCAGGGATACAATTATGGTTTCACATACACAAATCGATAAACATAGTACATCGTGTCAGCAGAATGAAGAACAAAAGCTATACAATCATCTCAATAGATGCAGAAAAAGCTTGTGATAACATGCAACATCCCTTCATGATAAAAACTCTCAACAAACTAGGCATAGAAGAAACACACCTCAAAACAATAAAGGGAATATATGACAAACCCAGAGCTAACATCATACTCAATGAGAGAAATTGAAAGCCTTTTCTCTAAGAACTAGAACAAGACAAAGATGCCACTTTTACTACTCCAATTCAACATAGCACTGGAAGTCCTAGACAGAGCAATCAGGCAAGAGAAAGAAATAAAATTCACCCAAATTGGAAAAAAATAAATCAAATCATCTCCTTTTGCAGATGACATGATCTTATAACTTAAAAAGCCAAAAGACTTCCTCAAAAAAACTCTTAGAGTTGATAAGGAAATTCGGTAAAGTTATAGGATATAAAATTAACTTAAAAAATTAGTAGCATTTCTATACACCAATAATGAAATAGCCAAAAAAGAAATTTAAAAAGCAATCCCATTTACAACAGTTAGAAAAAATACACAGTAATAAGTTTAATCAAGGAGGGGAAAGAGCTCTACAAAGAAAACTACAAAACACTGATGAAAGAAATTTAAGAGGACACAAACAAATGGAAAGACATTCCATGATCATGGAATGGAAGAATTAATATCATGAAAAGGACTCCATTGCCCACAGCAATATACAGATTCAGTGCAATCCCTATCAAAACACCAATGTAACTTTTTACAGAAATAGAAAAAACAATCCTAAAATTCATATGTAAATAGAAGAGCCAGGATAGCCACAGCAATGCTGAGCAAAAAGAACAAAGCTGGAGCCTTCACACTACCTGACTCCAAATTATATTACAAGGCTATCATGACCAAAACATCATGGTATTAGTATAAAAATAAGCACATAGACCAATGGAACAAAATAGAGAACACAGAAATAAATCCATGTATTTAAAGCCAACTGATTTTTGAGAAAGATGTCAAGAACATATAGTAAGGAAAGGATACCTTCTTCAATAAATGGTGCTGGGAAAATTGAATATCCATATGCAGAAGAATAAAACCAGACCCTTATCTCTCATCATATACAAAAATCAACCAAGATGGATTAAAGACCCAAATGTAAGATTCAAAACTATAAAACTACTAGAAAAAAAACAGAAAACACACTTCAGGACATTGATCTAAGTGAAGATTTTATGGCTAAGACCTCAAAAACCTCAAAAGTATAAGCAACTGAAACAAATATAGACAAATTGTACTATATTAAACTGAAAACTTCTGTACAGCAAAGGGAACAATCAGCAGAGTGAGGAGACAAACTATTGAATGGGAGAGAAGGTTTGCAAAACAGTCACACAACAAGGAACTAATATCCAGAATATATGGGGAACTCAACAAAACAAAAACAAGTGATAGCATTTAAAAGGGATTACAAGGACATGAATAGACTATTCTGAAAACAAGACATACAAATGGCCAACAAGTATATGAAAAACTGCTTATCGTTAATCATCCAGAAAGTGCAAACCAAAGACACAATGAATTATAATCTTATCCCAGTTATATTGGCTATTATTAAAAAGACAAAAAAGTAACAGACTGACAAGGATGCAGAGAAAAGAGAACACTTATACACTGTTGGTGGGAATGTAAATTAGTATAACCACTATGAAAAACAGTATGGAGATTTCTCAAAAAACTAAAAATCAATCTACCATACAATCCATTAGTTGCACTACTAGGTATCTATTCAAAAGAAAAGAAAGCATATCAAAGGGATACCTACACACTCAAGTTTACTGCAGCACTATTCATAATAACAAAGATATGGAAGCAAGCTATGTCTATCAATGGATGAATGAATAAAGAAAGTGTGATATATATACACAATGGAATACTATTTGGAGATAAAAGAATGAAATCATGTCATTTGCAGACAAATGGATGGAACTGAAGGTCATTATGTTAAGTGAAATAATCCAGGCACAGAAAGACAAACACTGCATGTTCTCACTCATACGTAGGTGTTAAAAAAACCTTGATGTCTTGAAGATAGAGAATAAACTAATAGATGGCAAAAGCAGGAAAGGGTGTGAAAGTGGGAGTGGGAAATAAAGAGAAGTTGTTTAATGGGTACAAACTTACAGTTAGATAGAAGTAAGTTCTAATGTTCCATTGTACACTAGAGTGACTACAATTAGCAACAATATATTGTATATTTCAAAATAGCTGGGAGAACTTGAAATGTTACCAACACTTAGAAATGATAAATACTCAAGGTGATGGATACCTCAAATACCCTGACTTGATCATCACATATTCTATGCATGTAAAAAAACGCTCATATATTCCTCTGAAATATGTAAAAGTTTTATGTGTAAATAAAAGAAAACATTCATTGAGTATTTCCCATATGCAAGACACAGTATTGAGTATTTATGGGATTTATACAGACAGATGTCATGGAGAAAATATAGATCCTTCCCTCTCATACTGAGAAAAAGGGGGGAAACTTATATTATGTACATGAAAAACCAGAGCACAATGTCTAAAGTGAGACATGCTGCAAAGATAGGTGTTATGGGATGAATTGTGCCCCACCCCCAAGTTCACATGTTAAAGTCCTTATGCCAGTACCTCAGAATGTGATATAGTGTCTTTAAAGAATTCACTGAGTTAATGTGGAGTCATTAATGTGGGCCCCACAAGCAGGTGTCTTCATAAGAAGAGAAAATGTGGACATAGACATACACAAAGGCAAGCCCTTGGGAAGACACAGGGAGAAGGTGGCCATCTACAAGCCAAGCAGAGGAGCCTCAGAAGAAACTGATGCTGACAACACCTTGATCTTAGACTCCTAAGCCTCTAGAATTGTGAGAAAATAAATATCTGCTGTTAATCCACCAAGTCTTTGCTACTTTGTTGCAGAAGCCATAGCAAACTAATATAAAGATAAAAGAAAAAAGAGTTCCACCTTGAGTTGGAGAACTGGAAACATCATTCCAGCTGGAAGGACAGGGAAAGCTTCATCTAGAAAGTGCCTTCTGTAACGGCCTTTGGAATAGAAGACGGCCACATGAAGTTGAGAAGTTGGGTGCTTTTTACAGTGAGAAAAGTATGTCAAGTACGGGGCTGCAAAAAAACCACTGGAGTTAATGCTTTAACTAGGCTGAGTGGGAGAAAAGGCCAAAAGTACAGCTTAAGTCCAAGACAACAAGTTTAGATTTGATGCTGAATGCAATGGAAAGCCATTGAAATATTTTGGTGACAGTATAACAAAATCTGAACTGTGCTGGAAAAAGATTAATCTGAAAGTCACAGCGTGACCAGTTGGAAGAAGGAAGCAATTTGCATTGAAAAAAGATGCCTCATAACCCAGTACAACAGAGTAGGGGATAAAGACAAAGATTCAGAAAAGACAGAGAGAGAAGAGGTAAAATCACTGGGACCTGACAGATGACTTTGCTGTGGGAGGCAGGGGAAAGAAGAAGAACTGAGAGACAACTGGGAGGTTCTGATTTTGTTGTCTGGGAGGATGGAATGATGGAATTAATTCTAGAAACAGGAAGAGAAGAGAAAACCAGGTGTAGGAAGGAAGATTATCAATATAGTTTCAGAGATACTGAGGACTAACCATTTTAAATGTGATTGGAGATACACAACAGTAGATATGTAGATCAGAGTAAAAGAATATATATGTCTATATATGTGTGTATATATACACACATACATATGCATATATGCATATGTGTGTATGTGTGTATATATGTGTGTGTGTGTGTGTGTATGTGTGTGTATATATAAATGTATATATAATATGGTTTGGCCCTGTGTCCAAATCTCATCTTGAACTGTAATCCCCATGTGTCAAGGGAGGGACCTGGTGGGAGGCGATTGGATTATGGGGGTGGTTTTACCCCATGCTGTTCTGGTGATACTGAGGGAATCCTCAGGAGATCTGATGGTTTAAAAGTGACAGTTTTCTCTGTGCTCTCTCTCTCCTGCCACCATATAAGATGTGCCTTGCTTCCCCTTTTCCTTCTGCTTGATCGTAAGTTTTCTGATGCCTTCGCAACTATGAGGAACTATAAGTCAATTAAACCTCTTCTGTTTATAGATTACCCAGTCGTCTTAGGCAGCTATTTACAGCAGTGTGAGAACAGATTAATATAATATACAATCTTTGTTTAGAAATATATAATATACTGGCGTCAGCTTTTGTTAAAGTATTTGCTTGGGGCATCCCCAGGCTTAGAATTAAGGGTGGAGGTATAGATTTTAGATCATCACTGGAGCCATGAGAGGGAGCTAAATTGCCAAGAGAAATCATAGAAAAACAGAAAAATTCATTTGGACAAAGAACTTAGGGGGTACCTAGGGACAAGAGTCAAAAGAGAAGTAGTGCATTCTTTGAAAGGTAGTTTTACTTGTCAGAAAATATCTACTTGGCCACTGTAGTAGTTCCAGAACCTTGAAGAAAATCCCCTCCAAGTGTAGTCATTTAAATAATTAAAATTTTGAATAGAACAGATAAAAGGATATCCCCTGTTTATGTAGTAAATTAGACCCCTTTACACTTGCATTACCAGAACAGAAAACGGGAATCTCAATTGCTTCTTAGTTACAGTAAATCTAAATAAAAGTATCAAAAATCAAAGAACTTAGTGTTTACTAGCTATTGCTCACCTCAAAATTTCCTTTAGGGGTAGGAAATATGTTTTTACAAAATTTAAATAAAAAATATTCAAAAAAAGTTTCATAGAGTCTTGGTGCTAAAAGTGAGCCAATCTCACCTCCTTCTCCCAAGAGGCAGAATTTAAATCAAAGAATTAAGTGTAAGTTGCATTACTAAACATTGGCTTTTTATATTTTTATCCTATCAATTCTTATAAAACTACTCTTTCTGGTGCATTACACAGTCTCCTCTCTGCTTCTATCTGCACAAGGCTGCCCTATGGCTTGTGTGCTTAGATACCCTCAGTTACAACCATATGCATTAACTGCCCAGTGCCCATCTGACCTGCTGGGGGCAGAGGGGCAGAATCTGTCCCAAGCTACAAAGCTGACTGCCAGGAGCCCAGAGTCGTAACTGCAGAGAAGGCAATGTTCATAGAAAAGATAGACTGAGAAGGTCCCCGAAAGATAGTTTCCTCATTGATGAGGGGACTTGTCTTTAAATATTGTAGATTGCTGAAACCCTTAAGCTTAGAAGAGATAATGATTATCTCTTATATAAGTGGATTTATGAACAGTTGTAAGCTTTATAGGGTAGTGAGCTTTCTGTGCATACTTGGCTGTTATAGAAAGATTTATACTAAATATCAATTAATTTAAAATTAACTTACAAATCATGAGAGTTGAACTTTTTATTTTGAAAATCATAGTGATAACATCTATTTTACTTTCTAATGAATGTTAAACTTTAACATGAAAGTGGTCTAAATAAACAATTAAATCAAAACCCCGCAATCCTTAGTAGTGAAAGTTTCAGATAGAATTAAATCTAAAACAGACAAATTTCTGTCATACTGAAAGTCATTCCACAAAGAGGCCCCCTAACATATAGGCATAGCTCGTTTTATTGTGTTTTGCAGATATTGGGTTTTTTAAAAAACAAATTAAAGATTTCTGGCAACCCTCTGTGAAGCAAGACTATCAGTGCCATTTTTCCAATAGCATGTGCTCACTTTGTGTCTCTAAGTCACATTTTGGTAATTCTTGTACTATTTACAATTTTATTGTTATTACTATATCTGTTATTGCAACCTGTGATCAGTGATGTTTGATGTCGCTATGTAATTGTTTTGGGGTGCCACGAACCACACCCATATAAAACTGCAAACTGAATCAAAAAATGTTGTGTGTTTTGGTTGCTCCACTGACCAATCATTCCCTCATCTCTCTCCCTCTCCTCAGGCCTCCCTATTCTGTGAGACAAAGCACTATTAAAATTGAGTCAGTTAACAGCTCTACAAAGGCCTGTAAGTGTTCAAGTGAAAGGAAAAGTTGCCCATCTCTCACTTTGAATCAAAAGCTAGAAATGATTAAGCTTAGTGAGAAAGGCATGTCAAAGTCAAGATAGGCCAAACCAAGGAAGAGTTCTTGAAGGAAATTAAAAGTGCTACTTCAGTGAAAACATAAATGATAAGAAAGTGAAACAGCCTTATTGCTAATATGAAAAAAGTTTTAGCGGTCTAGATAGAAGACCATACTAGCCACAATTATTCTCTAAACCAAAGCCTAATCCAGAGAAAGGCCCTAACTCTCTTCAATTCCGTGAAGACTGAGAGAGGTAGGGAAGGTGCTGAAGAAAAGTTTGAAGCTAGCAGAGGTTGGTTTATGAGTTTAAGAAAAGCTCTTTCTATAACATAAAAGTGCAAGGTGAAGTAGCAAGTGCTGATATAGAAACTGTAGCAAGTTATCCAGAAGATCCAGCCAAGATCATTGTTGAGGGTGGCTACACTAAACCACAGATTTTGAATGTAGATGAAACGGCCTTCTATTAGAAGAAAATGCCATCGAGGACTTTCATAGCTAAAGAGGACAAGCCAATGCCTGGCTTCAAAGCTTCAAAGTACAGACTGACTTTCTTGTTAGGAGTTAATGCAGCTATTGGCTTTATGTTGAAGCCACTGCTCAATTACGATTCTAAAAATCCTAAGGCCATTTCTAAATCTACTCTCCCTGTGCTCTATAAATGGAACAACAAAGCCCGAATGATAGCACATCTGTTTGCAGCATGGTTTACTGAATATTTTAAGCCCAATGTTGAAACCCACTTCTCAAAAAAAAGATTCCTTTCAAACTATTACTGCTCATTGACAGTGCACCTAGTCATCCAAGAGCTCTCATGGAGATGTATAAGGATATTGATGTCGTTTTCATGCCTGCTAACACAACATCCATTCTTCAGCTCATGGCTCAAGAAGTCATTTCAATTTTGAAGTCTTATTAGGAAATACATTTTGTAAGACCATAACTATCACAGATAGAAATTCCTCTGATGGATCTGGACAAAGTAAATTGAAAGTCTTCTGGAAAGGGTTCACAGTTCTAGATGCCATTAATAGCATTTATGATTCAAGGGAGGAGGTCGTAATATCTACATTAACAGGAGTATTGAAGAAGTTGCTCCCAAACCTCATGGATGACTTTGAGGGGTTCAAGACTTCAGTGGAGAAAGTAACTGCAGATGTGGTAGAAATCACAAGAGAGCTAGAGGAAGTAGAGCCTGAAGATGTGACTGAATTGCTGCAATTTCATGATAAAACAACATCAAACATGTTGAAATGACAACAAAGGATTTAAAATATTCCATAAACTGAGTTGATAAAGCAGCAGCAGGGTTTCAGAGGATTGACACCAATTTTGAAAGAAGTTCTACTGCAGGTAAAATGCTATCAAACAGCATCACATGCTACAGAGAAAACTTTAGTGAAAAGATGAGCCAATGGATGCAGCAAACTTCATTGTTATCTTATATTTAAAAATTGCCACAGACACCCCAACTTATAGCAACCACTACCCAATCAGAGCAGCCATCAACATTGAGGCAAGACGCTCCACCAGCAAAAATATTATGTCTCACTAAACATTCAGATAATCATTAGCATTTTTAAGCAATAAAGTATTTTAAATTGAGGTATGTGCATTGTTTTTTGGGGGGAATATGCTATTGCACATTCAATAGACTATGGTTTAAACAGAACTTTCATATGAATTGGGAAACCAAAAAGTGTGTGTGATTCACTTTATTGTGACATTTGCTGAAACTGAACCCACAATGTCTCTGAGATATGTCTGTACTTCCTGTGTGTCTATATGATACCCAGAAATAATGAACTAATATAATATCAATTTAGTAAGTACAATTTATTATTCCCATTGAAATATCATTAATATCAATATCTCTCAATCATTTGACAATATTTGACATTTTAAATAAAACTTTAAAGCATGTATAAAATATAGATTTATAGGAAACACAGACCTTATAATGCAATTAAAGATAACTCATTTTTTCTCTTTTGCAAATGGAAAATCAATAGCCAGGAAAAATTAAAGATCTCATTTGTTTGACCAAATCAATTCATAGTCATTGACCTGAGTGTGTCTGTATATCTCCTTCTAAATAAGATTTGAAGAACTACTCTCAACAGATAGTGTATATTCAACAATTTTATTATAGAAATAGAAAGTCAGAGCCATGACTAGTAAAATAAGAAAAACATAAATGAAGATAAATCTGTAGAGAAAAACAGAAAGCTAGGCATTCTATATTTCAGTAAATTCAAATGATCAAGCTTCATATAAAGAAGCAAACCCCAAAATACATTTGCTAGTGCCCAATTATAGAACCACACGTCATGACTATCACAGGGATCCAGTTAAAGGACATTGAAAGGATTTTCCCTGCACCTGCCTTGTAGTGTATAACACTGGTACCTTGGGTACTTACTGCAACCTTTTTCAGTAAAAAATACTGAATTCAATACTTTATTGAATTCGACATCATAACCACCATAACATACCTCATCCCAACATTTCTCCCCACATAAAGCCTTTTGGAATATTTTTATATCAACAAGAAATGTCATTTTGGCACATTTTGGCACAATTAAACAGAATTTGTACGAAACCATGCTATCTTTCCAACTGTGTATGTACAGACCATGGTGTTAAATTTTCCTTAAAAAAAATGGCAACTTTGATGTGTCTACAAGCATTGGTGACTCAGAGACAGAGGTGTTTAATTATAGCAGTAAAGGGATTAGTATGCATCTGTTCTACAAAGGATAATTTTAGTTAAATTTTGTCTATGTCGAGTGCATTGACATTGCAAAAAGAAAATGGTAAAAGGTTTCTGGAGATGCTTTTTGCTTTGGGGGTGGGGGATGGATAATTAGGTCAGTCAGATTCATATATTAAAGAATTGTCTGCCAGCTACTGCATTGGCTGTCACGGCCTGTCCCAATCAAGCATAACTGCAGATCTCAGAAAGCTGTCATTGATCAAAATAAAAATCCACACTTCATTTGGGTTCAAACAAAGAGCCCGTGGTAACATTGATGATATATTTGATCACCAAGTGGGTAATAATTTAATATTCAGCTTAACTGTAGTATAGCTTATTAAAATGAAAAACAGAAACTTGGCCTTCTTTGAAATACAGATAGGTTTGAATTATTAGTCTCAATTTGAGAAGAAAAAGTGAGGTTGGAAGAATGAATGTAAGAGTGCTTCTTTGATGATGTTCGCCTCCAAAACAAAAAAGAGCAAGAACAATAAAAACAACAAATATGTAAACATTCCTATCACAAAAATTTCTGATTCCGTAATCAATCAACATTTCCTGAAGACAAACATGTTTTTCTTCAGTCTATTTAAATGGTTCAAAAACAGCATGACAATGGACAGACTCCCTTGTTAAAGAAAACAATTACTTGTAGTATAGGTTATTTTAATGGACATATCACTTTAAACGAAACCATCACATCTGTTCCGCCTTCTAATTACAAATGCAAAAGGAATACAATTCACCAATGCATCATAAAAAAGTAAAACATAAGTGATTTAAATGCATATGTATGTTCTTTAGTCAATGCAGCATGCAATCTGCTATGTTTTTTACATGTTCCGGGCACAAATCAGATGGAAAACCTGTTCTCTGCTGAAATGTGATTTCTTCTCCCTGGATAAGTTTGGCACTGTGTGGAAGCTGTGGTTTGCATAAATGTTATATAATGCACACAACACATCTAACAAGTGTTTCTAGTGAAACTCTTCCTGGGACTGATATTTTATGATCAATATGATGCATCACAGCACTTTGATGCTGGCTGAGTACTAAAACATATTACTCTAGAGTATAGGAGAGACTCTCACTGATATATAAGAAATAATTTCTTTCTCTCTCTTCATAAAAGGGGAAAACATGAGAAATATTTCCATAGTGCCAGCCCCAATCGTCCTTGCTCTACCGGGCTGACTAAATAGCATTTACTGCTGCCAAATGACTGTTTAAGAAATTGTGTGTACTTTTCGTAGAATATGTAAGTGGTATAACAGACATTGGGAAATGATGATATTATTTCTTTCTCAGAGATAATTTGCTCCTATTAAAAATAATCTCATTTAAAGAAAAGTTTTGAATGGTGGAGATATTCTTCTGGATCTCTGAGTGGGTCAGGAAGGCAAGAATTTGATTAGAGTTAGAGATCAGGGAAGCAAAATTCCATAGTTAAATAAATGAGGACAAAGCAGCACAATCAAAGTGCCATGACATCAACCACAATTGAACTAACAATTCAACCTTCAGGCTAGAAAAAAGTTAAGTTATTCTATCTTTTCCTGAATCAAGGTTGAATTCATCCAGGTTCCCTTGCCTGCTGTGTACCAAGACTGGGAGTGTGATGGGACGTGGTTGAATTCAGTTATCTCCCTACTGAAAAGTAAGCATCTCAAAAGAGGAGGCCATCCTTACCCATGGGTGTACCCTATGACTGAGAACAGAACTTGACAAATATTAGCCAGTCAGGAAGTGTTTTTGAATGAATAAATGAATCTGAAAGTATAAGCAGGTAATTGACTGGTCCTGACAAAATTCTGCTTCCAAAGAGCCACTTCATGTAGAAACACTAAAGCAAGTGTTAATATAGCCTTTAAATATGAGAGTGATTTTCCCCCTTAGTTTATTGTGCTGTATCTCACATGAAATATTTTAGCATCTCCCTCCTAAAATTGTTGGGAGGATACAATGAGATAATACATGTAAAGCACTTGAAACAGTTCCTGGCCCATTGTTTCAAAATTCACGGAACACACACACACAAACACCCCCCCACACACACACACGCATGCGTGTGTGTGTGGGGGGGGGTGTTTGTGTGTGTGTGTAATTGAGAGGCAATAGGCAAACATTTCACTTACTGTGCTTGGGAAATCTTAACTACATGTTTTTGATTTTCACCATGATGGAATATCTATTAAGTGCTAAGGCTGCAGGGAATAAAAGAACTGGGACTTAGATCTTGGACTCCTGACTCCCGTGCTAGGGATCTCTCCTGTCCACCAGAACCTACTGAACGTTTTTCTTTTCACATCTGCTTTGGTTCCAGATGAACCAACAGAGGCAGGTCATTGATCCTCCTCTTCGGACTCAGTGAATTCATCCGTAGATTAGCTGAAGGAACTAGTGGCTTATAGGGGTCTTTAGGCATGAATATTGTGGTTTGTAGGGTTTTACATAAGCAGTAATTAATTTTACAGTACTTCAGAAATCTGAGATATGAATATATTATTACCTATAAAAGATGAGAATTTCATGGGAGCTATCATGGAATAACTACTGCTATTACTAGACAAACTTCAGGGATATTCCTGATTCTAGCAGTTTCAGGTAGTTTACTGTATCCGATTTTTTTAAAAAAATTGGGAAAACAAATGCAGACAACTAAGTAATATCGGACATTCATGAATTTTACAAACGAACAACTATCTTTTATGCATCTATCATATGGAAACTTTCATCTGTGTGAATAGAAAGAGGCACTAGAATTTTCACAGGAAGGTTATAATAAGACATTGACAGAATTAAGTTCATCCCCAGATAGCAGCATGCATCGGGTAAACTAGATTCTAACTAGTTATGTGTGCTTCACAGAGAGACTTTCCACGCTGTTGTGGAAAATGACAGTGTTTTGAGGTGAATATGTGTAATATGATAGCATTAGGTAAGTTTTCAATAAAACTGTGTGTGTATACAGAAATTAATACTAATGTTATGGAAACATTATCAGATACATATGCCTACCAAATTCATGACAGTGATCACCTTTTGGGCACAGATGGTCAGAGAGAAAATGTAATTGTTCAGATAAAATTTAAAATCTCTATGAAATGTAGATTCTGAAGGAAATATTACTGAAGTTTACACTTTTAGTATGGGGAGTGAGTATTACTAATAATAGGTAACCTTAATAGAACATTTACTATATGTCTGGCAATATTCTAAGCCAGTTTTTCTCACCCTTAATATAAGCCATGGTTATTTTGTACGTTTTTATCTATGACCCAAATAACTGACCCAAAGCCTGGTCAATTTCTGTATTTTTGATGGTTTCTTTTATTTATTTATTTATTTATTTGAGACAGGGTTTCACTTTGTTGTCCAGGCTGGAGGGCAGTGGTATGATCTTGGCTCACTGCAGCCTCATCTCACAGACTTAAGCCATCCTCCCACCTCAGCCTCCCAAGTAGCTGGAACTACAGGCACATACCACCAATTTTTGTATTTTGCCCAGGCTGGCCTTGAGCTCCTGAGCTCAAGCAATCCCCTCGCCTTGGCCTCCCAAAGTGCTGGGATTACAGGTGTGAGCCACTGCACTGAGCCAGAGCCTGATCAATGTCTTATTCAATGATTAATTATAAATGTGCTTAAAAACCTGAATTTCCTGAATTTAATGGCTGCATTGGATACAGGCAGTTTCAAAATTCATTGAACACACACACACACACACACACACGTGTGTAACTGAAGGACAATAGGCAATCATCAGGTAAATTTTATACAGAAATCATTTACCACTGAGATATAATAGAAAATGAAGGTTAGGAGTAATGGGCTTTATAAGAGCTGGCCAGTACTGCCTTAGAGAACCAACTTGTTTTTTCTTCTGTATAAGACTGGGTTTAACTTGCCTATGCTTCTGTTTCCTCATCTGTAACATAAAGAATACCACTGCATAAGGTTGGTAGTAGTGATGAATAAGGCAGTAATGCAAAGCACACTGCCTGGAAAGTACTCAATAAATATTAGCTATTCCTGTTGCTACCACTGTGGCATCTAATTTCATAATTTGCTTTCAAACCTTTTAAAATGGATTCCGTCATTTTGGTGGGCAAGAAGAAGAAAACCTTAATGGCGCTTGACAATTAAAGACTCCAAAGAACATTCTTTCTCCTTTACATACACAACTGACTTCCTTTGATATTAATATGCCATCTACGTGTGCATAGAAATGAGGACGACCAAATGCTCTTCACATTGATTTGGCTTTCTAACTTCAAAAGCACAACTCCGAAGCAATCTGCTATAGTGTGCCGTCCCCACAGCCTCCTGGTCGGGCTCACTAACACAGCCTCAGCCAGAAGCTCTAGTCTTCAAACAGCGACTCTCTACCACCTCACTGACATAAAAGGCACATAAGATAGTTCCCCCTTATCTGCAATTTTACCTTCCACTGTTTTATTTACCCGTAGTCTGAGAATACCAAACAGAAAATTCCAGAAATAAATAACTCTCAAGTTTGAAGTTGTCTGCCATTCTGAGCAGTGTAAGGAAATCTCATGCCACTTCACTTTGTTCCCTCCAGGACGTGAATCATCCCTTTGTCCAGCATATCCACATCGTAGACACTACTTGCCCGTGAGTCTCTAGTAGCCCTTTCAGTGACCGGATAAACTATGGCAGTATTGCAGTGCTTGTATTCAAGTAACCCTTATTTTACTTAATAATACTTTACCAATAATAATTGTTATTGTTGTTAATCTCTTACTGTGTCTAATGTATAAATTAAACTTTATTATAGGTGTGTATATGATGTACTTTGGATATTTGTCCCCCTAAATCTGTTGAAATGTAATCCTCAATGCTGGAGGGAGGGCCTAGCGGGAGGTGTCTGAATCATGGGGGCAGATCCCTCATGGCTTGGTGCTGCCCTCACAATAGTGAGCTTGTTCTCCTGCGATCTGGCTGTTTGAAGTGTTTAAAGCACCTCCCCCTCCCTTGCTTCCACATGTGACTTGCCTGCTCCCTCTTCACCTTCCAAGAGTGTAAGCTTCCTGAGGCCTTCCCAGAAGCAGATGTCGGAGCTATGCTTCCTGTACGGCCTGCAGAACCATGAGCCAAATAAACCTCTTTTCTTTATAAACTGCCCAGTCATAGATATTCCTTTATAGCAATGCAAGAACAAACTAACACAACATATATAGGAAAGAAACTGGTATATATAGGGTTTGGTACTATGCATGATTTCAGACATCCACTGGGAGGGGGTCTTAGGACATATCCCGCAAGGATAAAGGGGGGCTACTTCATACATGTATCCATTGAATACTTTCCTTCCAGCATCTTCCACACCCTCTCCATTCCCACTGGTCTCATGGCAGATCATCCTTCTCTAAATTACCCAAATTTCAACTCACATACCACTGTAATCCTAAAACATAGCCCCAAAATATAATTCTACTAAAAAAAAGTTGCCATGATTTCCCAGTGACTCCAGATGCAGAAAAAAATCCTTAGCCCAAGTATTGAGTCTTCTCCAAGTCCCCTCTCCACTTTTCTCCACTTTTCCGTGTATGTCCCAGAAGCCTCACTTCTCAGGATGAACACTAGGAGCTCTTGCTTTCTGACTTTCAGTTGGGTTTAACCAAAGGGATATATCAGCACCTTGAGTGAAGTGTGGGAAAATAGAGAGCCACCTTACTCTCTTCTGCCAGAACATGGTTTTGGAAGCAGCTGCATTTCTCTACATAAGGCCACATTCCTGCCAGGCATCCTTCTCCCACAGCACAGCTCTTTCCAGGTTCTGGTAACATGATCCTCTTGCCCATTCAGGCCTAAAGGTGACAGTAGCTTCCCTTATTAAACTCTTCAATTTTATCCCGTTTTTAAAGTGCGCCATCTGCTTCTTGCCAAGACCTTGACTAATATAGAGTAGTTCTAGAAAACAGACTCTCAAAAACGGATTTGGGGATTGAGTTGCCCACACATCTCAT
Source organism: Hylobates moloch (assembly GCF_009828535.3). Lineage (NCBI taxonomy): Eukaryota > Metazoa > Chordata > Mammalia > Primates > Hylobatidae > Hylobates > Hylobates moloch. The sequence continues at coordinate 137,794,052 of NW_026652276.1, forward strand.
GAAAGCACAAGCAAACTCCTTGCCAGAGAAAAACACACAGTGGTAATTTATGACATGCTATCATCATGAAGACTCAAATTATCATCATCCCTTAACTATTCCCCTAAGAAGACTTGGATGATGTTTTACCAAGGAACTTAGAAATGTATTGGTAAGGGGAGGACCAGCACCCTTGAAAGCCCCTGAGGTGGTGATGTTATGCAGGAGGCAGTGGTGGAAGTTGGCATTGAGCTTCTGCATTCCGGTGGAAATAATGGGATCTCAGGGTGGTAGAAAGCAGATGGCAGTGCTTAATCATCACATGGAATTACCCTAGAAGCTAGGAAAGGGATCAGAAAAGATAAGTAGAGACAGGTTGCCTTCATGTGCAAGGGAAAACTGCACACATTATAAGGGCTCTGTTCACTCCCTGGCCCTCTGTCTTAATACAGTCCAGGATGATCTCGATTGCCTTGATATCCCGCAGAATATGACACTGGTCCAGTTCATCATTGACATTATGCTAGATAGATCTGGAAAACAGATAGTAGTGAGAGTTCCAGATGTCAGTGGTCTAAGAGAATGGCAGCGTATCATCGCTTCAAAAGTATGAGACAAATATTTTACCTTGACTCACTTTCCACAAAGAGGAGTAAGGTTTGGGGGCCCTCTTTGGATTCTAGGAACATAAGTGTGCTGCTCTTACCCGAGTTCTGGGTCAACTGTGAGGCTGCCAGTTTTGATCTAAAAAGGCTCTGCAGCAGAGCTAGACCACCATTCAAACTGCCTAGCCACCAGTCATATCCAACTCAACTGGAAGTGTCTGTTGCATACAGAGATGCTGAATGGAGGTTCCGGCTAGCCACAGTAGGAGAAGCACAGAACACTTCCCTTGGGATTCACAGTATGGCTGTGCCAACTTCTGCTAACTAAAATTGTCCATTAAAAAGGCTGATCCAGATTTGATTTGCTACCAAGCCTAGTAAGGACTAAAAACCTGACCATGGAACACCAAGTGGCTGCCTATCATGAACTAGATGTAGTTTGATTGAACAAATTATAAAATTGGATGTGCACAGCAGCATCTCATTGTCCAATGGAGCTGGTATGCATAAGACTTGACCTGAGCAAGCCTAGAAAGGACAAGTGAACAGCGTAGACAGGTGGCTCAGCCTACCATGGCACCTGCTCCTCCTGCTGCATTCCCTCTTTCCCAGTCCCAACCATGGCATCTTGGAGAGCTCTCTATTACCAGTTAGTGGGGGAAGAGAAAGCATGGGCTGGGCTACTGGTGAGTTTTCCAGTCTACTGGCACCAGACAAAAGTCAAAGCTGATTGTATTACAGCCTATTTAGGTGTACCCCTGAAAGACAGTGGGGAAGAAAAATCGTCCCAGTGATTCATATTGTGGGAAATAAAGGTGTCCACTTTATGAGCAAGAAAAGATGACCTCATGTATAAATCTATACTGATCCACAATTAATGCCCAAAGCATTGGTCAGAATGTCAAGTATTTGGAAAGAACAAGATCAGAAAAAAGGTGACAAGGAGGTCTGAAGGAAAGGTAGGCAGGTAACTTATAGGAATGGGCACAATGTATGAAGATACTTGAGACTCACATTGATTTCTACCATAGGACATCCACTGAGGAAGAGAATCTCAGTAACCTGGTGGACAAGGCGACCTGTCTGGTGGATGTCACTTAGCTTCTTTCTCCAGCCACCATAATGCTTGTTCAATGGTTCCATGGACAAAGTGGTCATGGTGGTGGAAATGGAGCCCACAAGTGAGCATAAGATGAACTTTCCCACACCAACACTGATTTGGTGACCTGCAGTGCTGAGTCCCCAAACAGCCATCAGCAAAGACCAACCCTGAGCATCCACTATGACAACTTCCTGGGCAGCAAAATGACTAAAGAATTTTTTATAAAACAAAACAGATCCACTTTACAAGACTCTTCTCTGTTCTGAGATTAGGTCCTTCTACTTTTTGGTGTGAAAATATGTTTTATTTGATAACATAACAATAGTAGGAAATAGTAGGTTTGTCATTTTTATTATTTGCTTGTTACTCAGTATTTATACTTGGCAAAATAAAATGTGGCCACCTTACGCTGGTTTCTGGAAATTTTGCTAGTTTGTGAAATCCAAAGGTCTGGAAACCATGTATTGGATGTTTTAATTAAGAGTACTGTTAGCCCCCGGTCAGTTCCAGCCCCAACTCTTCTAAGCTCTGGAGGAAATTTATTTCACCTTTTTGGACATCAGTTTTCTCATTGACCTCATGAGGTTGGGGGGAAATTAAATGAGGTATTGCATAAAATGTGCTTCTTTCACTCAGTATCTGGTACTCAATAAGAGCACAATAAACTGTTATTATTATGAGTGTATTATATTTTTACAAATTTTTTGATTGCCAAAATTACATAAATCTATGATGTTTTGCAATATCTACACATTGGGGAATGGTAGTAGGTGAGAGTACGCATCTCGTCTACTTGTGTTATTTTTTATTATTGTTGCTATTATTATTACTACTATTACAAGTGTTAGCAATTGGTCCAAAACATAGCAAAAAAGAAGTTATTGGAAATGTTCTGCTCATTTTGAGTAGGTGTCTCAGAATGCTACATCTCCTACTTTCAGGACACAGTGCAATTCCCTGGATTAAGCACTGATTTTACTTCCAACTATGTGGTCAATTTTGGAATAGGTGTGGTGTGGTGTTGAAAAAAATGTATATTCTGTTGATTTGGGGTGGAGAGTTCTGTAGATGTCTATTAGGTCCATTTTGTTTAGAGCTGAGTTCAATTCCTGGATATCCTTGTTAACTTTTTGTCTAGATGATCTGTCTAATGTTGACAGTGGGGTGTTAAAATCTCCCATTATTATTGTGTGGGAGTTTAAGTCCCTTTGTAGGTCACTCAGGACTTGCTTTATGAATCTGGGTGCTCCTGTGTTGGGTGCATATATATTTAGGATAGTTAGCTCTTCTCGTTGAATTGATCCCTTTACCATTATGTAATGGCCTTCTTTGTCTCTTTTGATCTTTGTTGGTTTAAAGTCTATTTTGTCAGAGACTAGGATTGCAACCCCTGCCTTTTTTTGTTTTCCAGTTGCTTGATAGATCTTCCTCCATCCCTTTATTTTGAGTCTATGTGTGTCTCTGCACGTGAGATGGGTTTCCTGAATACAGCACACTGATGGGTCCTGACTCCTTATCCAGTTTGCCAGTCTGTGTCTTTTAATTGGAGCATTTAGCCCATTTACATTTAACGTTAATATTGTTATGTGTGAATCTGATCCTGTCATTATGATGTTAGTTGGTTATTTTGCTCATTAGTTGATGCAGTTTCTTCCTAGCCTCGATGGTCTTTACAATTTGGCATGTTTTTGCAGTGGCTGGTACCGGTTGTTCCTTTCCATGTTTAGTGCTTCCTTCAGGAGCTCTTTTAGGGCAGGCCTGGTGGTGACAAAATCACTCAGCGTTTGCTTGTCTGTAAAGTATTTTATTTCTCCTTCACTTATGAAGCTTAGTTTGGCTGGATAGGAAATTCTGGGTTGAAAATTCTTTTCTTTAAGAATGTTGAATATCGGCCCCCACGCTCTTCTGGCTTGTAGAGTTTCTGCGGAGAGATCAGCTGTTAGCCTGATGGGCTTCCCTTTGTGGGTAACCCGACCTTTCTCTCTGGCTGCCCTTAACATTTTTTCCTTCATTTCAACTTTGGTGAATCTGACAATTATGTGTCTTGGAGTTGCTCTTCTCGAGGAGTATCTTTGTGGTGTTCTCTGTATTTCCTGAATCTGAATGTTGGCCTGCCTTGCTAGATTGGGGAAGTTCTCCTGGATAATATCTTGCAGAGTGTTTTCCAACTTGGTTCCATTCTCCCCGTCATTTTCAGGTACACCAATCAGACGTAGGTTTGGTCGTTTCACGTAGTCCCAAATTTCTTGGAGGCTTTGTTCATTTCTTTTTATTCTTTTTTCTCTAGACTTCCCTTCTCGCTTCATTTCATTCATTTCATCTTCCATCTGTGATACCCTTTCTTCCAGTTGATCGCATCTGCTACTGAGGCTTCTGCAATCTTCACGTAGTTCTCGAAACTTGGCTTTCAGCTCCTCCATCTCCTTTAAGCCCTTCTCTCCATTGGTTATTCTAGTTATCCATTCTTCTAATTTTTTTTCAAAGTTTTTAACTTCTTTGCTATTGTTTTGAATTTCCTCCCGTAGCTCAGAGTAGTTTGATCGTCTGAAGCCTTCTTCTCTCAACTCGTCAAAGTCATCCTCCATCCAGCTTTGTTCCATTGCTGGTGAGGGACTGCGTTCATTTGGAGGAGGAGAGGTGCTCTGCTTTTTAGAGTTTCCAGTTTTTCTGCTCTGTTTTTTCCCCATCTTTGTGGTTTTATCTACTTTTTGTCTTTGATGATGGTGATGTACAGATGGGTTTTTGGTGTGGATGTCCTTTCTGTTTGTTAGTTTTCCTTCTACCAGACAGGACCCTCAGCTGCAGGTCTGTTGGAGTTTACTAGAGGTGCACTCCAGACGCTGTTTGGCTGGGTGTCAGCAGCGGTGGCTGCAGAACAGCGGATTTTCGTGAGACCACAAATTCAGCTGTCTGATAGTTCCTCTGAAAATTTTGTCTCAGAGGAGTACCCGGTTGAATGAGGTGTCAGTCTGTCCCTACTGGGGGGGTGCCTCCCAGTTAGGCTGCTCAGGGGTGAGGGACCCACTTTAGGAGGCAGTCTGTCCGTTCTCAGATCTCCAGCTGCGTGCTGGGAGAAGCACTACTCTCTTCAAAGCTGTCAGTCAGACAGGGACATTTAAGTCTGTGGAGGTTCTTGCTGAGTTTTTGTTTGTCTGTGCCCTGCCCCCAGAGGTGGAGCCTACAGAGGCAGGCAGGCCTCCTTGAGCTGTGGTGGGCTCCACCCAGTTCGAGCTTCCTGGCTGCTTTGTTTACCTAAGCAAGCCTGGGCAATGGCGGGCGCCCCTCCCCCAGCCTCGCTGCCGCCTTGCAGCTTGATCTCAGACTGCTGTGCTAGCAATCAGCGAGACTCCGTGGGCATAGGACCCTCCGAGCCAGGTGCGGGACACAATCTCCTAGTGTGCCGTTTTCCAGGCCCGTTGGAAAAGCGCAGTATTAGGATGGGACACATTCAAAGCAGTGTGTAGAGGGAAATTTATAGCACTAAATGCCCACAAGAGAAAGCAGGAAAGATCCAAAATTGACACCCTAACATCACAATTAAAAGAACTAGAAAAGCAAGAGCAAACACATTCAAAAGCTAGCAGAAGGCTAGAAATAACTAAAATCAGAGCAGAACTGAAGGAAATAGAGACACAAAAAACCCTTCAAAAAATTAATGAATCCAGGAGCTGGTTTTTTGAGAAGATCAACAAAATTGATAGACCGCTAGCAAGACTAATAAAGAAGAAAACAGAGAAGAATCAAATAGATGCAATAAAAAATGAAAAAGGGGATATCACCACCGATCCCACAGAAATACAATCTACCATCAGAGAATACTACAAACACCTCTATGCAAATAAACTAGAAAATCTAGAAGAAATGGATAAATTCCTCGACAAATACACCCTCCCAAGACTAAACCAGGAAGAAGTTGAATCTCTGAATAGACCAATAACAGGTTCTGAAATTGTGGCAATAATCAATAGCTTACCAACCAAAAAGAGTCCAGGACCTGATGGATTCACAGCTGAATTCTACCAGAGGTACAAGGAGGAACTGATACCATTCCTTCTGAAACTATTCCAATCGATAGAAAAAGAGGGAATCCTCCCTAACACATTTTATGAAGCCAGCATCATCCTGATACCAAAGCCAGGCAGAGACACAACCAAAAAAGAGAATTTTAGACCAATATCCTTGATGAACATTGATGCAAAAATCCTCAATAAAATACTGGCAAACCGAATCCAGCAGCACATCAAAAAGCTTATACACCATGATCAAGTGGGCTTCATCCCTGGGATGCAAGGCTGGTTCAACATACGCAAATCAATAAATGTAATCCAGCATATAAACAGAACCAAAGACAAAAACCACATGATTATCTCAATAGATGCAGAAAAGGCTTTTGACAAAATTCAACAACCCTTCATGCTAAAAACTCTCAATAAATTAGGTATTGATGGGACGTATCTCAAAATAATAAGAGCTATATATGACAAACCCACAGCCAATATCATACTGAATGGGCAAAAACTGGAAGCATTCCCTCTGAAAACTGGCACAAGACAGGGATGCCCTCTCTCACCGCTCCTATTCAACATAGTGCTGGAAGTTCTGGCCAGAGCAATCAGGCAGGAGAAGGAAATAAAGGGTATTCAATTAGGAAAAGAGGAAGTCAAACTGTCCCTGTTTGCAGATGACATGATTGTATATCTAGAAAATCCCATTGTCTCAGCCCAAAATCTCCTTAAGCTGATTAGCAACTTCAGCAAAGTCTCAGGATACAAAATCAATGTACAAAAATCACAAGCATTCTTGTACACCAATCACAGACAAACAGAGAGCCAAATCATGAGTGAACTCCCATTCACAATTGCTTCAAAGAGAATAAAATACCTAGGAATCCAACTTACAAGGGATGTGAAGGACCTCTTCAAGGAGAACTACAAACCACTGCTCAATGAAATCAAAGAGGATACAAACAAATGGAAGAACATTCCATGCTCATGGGTTGGAAGAATCAATATCGTGAAAATGGCCATACTGCCCAAAGTAATTTATAGATTCAATGCCATCCCCATCAAGCTACCAATGACTTTCTTCACAGAATTGGAAAAAACTACTTTAAAGTTCATATGAACCAAAAAAGAGCCCGCATTGCCAAGTCAATCCTAAGCCAAAAGAACAAAGCTGGAGGGATCACGCTACCTGACTTCAAACTATACTACAAGGCTACAGTAACCAAAACAGCATGGTACTGGTACCACAACAGAGACATAGATCAATGGAACAGAACAGAGCCCTCAGAAATGATGCCGCATAGCTACAACTATCTGATCTTTGACAAACCTGACAAAAACAAGAAATGGGGAAAGGATTCCCTATTTAATAAATGGTGCTGGGAAAACTGGCTAGCCATATGTAGAAAGCTGAAACTGGATCCCTTCCTTACACCTTATACAAAAATTAATTCAAGATGGATTAAAGACTTAAATGTTAGACCTACAACCATTAAAATCCTACAAGAAAACCTAGGCAATACCATTCAGGACATAGGCGTGGGCAAGGACTTCATGTCTAAAACACCAAAAGCAATGGCAACAAAAGCCAAAATCGACAAATGGGATCTCATTAAACTAAAGAGCTTCTGCACAGCAAAAGAAACTATCATCAGAGTGAACAGGCAACCTACAGAATGGGAGAAAATTTTTGCAACCTACTCATCTGACAAAGGGCTAATATCCAGAATCTACAATGAACTCAAACAAATTTACAAGAAAAAAACAAACAACCCCATCAAAAAGTGGGCAAAGGACATGAACAGACACTTCTCAAAAGAAGACATTTATGCAGCCAGAAAACACATCAAGAAATGCTCATCATCACTGGCCATCAGAGAAATGCAAATCAAAACCACAGTGAGATACCATCTCACACCAGTTAGAACGGCCATCATTAAAAAATCAGGAAACAACAGGTGCTGGAGAGGATGTGGAGAAATAGGAACACTTTTACACTGTTGGTGGGACTGTAAACTAGTTCAACCATTGTGGAAGTCAGTGTGGCGATTCCTCAGGGATCTAGAACTAGAAATACCATTTGACCCAGCCATCCCATTACTGGGTATATACCCAAAGGAGTATAAATCATGCTGCTATAAAGACACATGCACACGTATGTTTATTGCGGCACTATTCACAATAGCAAAGACTTGGAACCAACCCAAATGTCCAACAACAATAGACTGGATTAAGAAAATGTGGCACATATACACCATGGAATACTATGCAGCCATAAAAAATGATGAGTTCGTGTCCTTTGTAGGGACATGGATGAAACTGGAAAACATCATTCTCAGTAAACTATCGCAAGGACAAAAAACCAAACACCGCATGTTCTCACTCATAGGTGGGAATTGAACAATGAGAACTCATGGACACAGGAAGGGGAACATCACATTCCGGGTACTGTTGTGGGGTGGGGGGTGGGGGGGGCGGGGACAGCATTAGGAGATATACCTAATGCTAAATGACGAGCTAATGGGTGCAGGAAATCAACATGGCACATGGATACATATGTAACAAACCTGCACATTGTGCACATGTACCCTAAAACCTAAAGTATAATAAAAAAAAAAAAAGCACTGATTTTAGAATCAAGCAAAGGACCTCTCCCTAATCACGTCTCATCTGCAAAATGAGAAGATGAGAGGAAATGGTCTCCAAGGTCCTTTAGGGCATTGACATTGTTTGGCTACAGGGAACCTCTTCAAAATGGTGCTAAACTCAGTGCCTTTTCATTAGGAAAAGAGAATGATTGGGAGGCTGAGGCAGGCAGATCACGAGGTCAGGAGTTCGAGACAAGCCTGGCCAACATGGTGAAACCCCATCTCTACTAAAAACACAAAAATTATCCAGGTGTGTTGGCGGGAGCCTGTAATCCCAGCTACTCGGGAGGCTGAGGCAGAAGAATCCCTTGAAACCAGAAGGCGGAGGTTGCAGTGAGCCAAGATCGCTCCACGCATTCCAGCCTGGGTGACAGAGCAAGACTGTCTCAACAACAACAACAACAACAACAACAAAAAAAAAAAAAAAAAGAAAGAAAAGAAAAGAAAAGAAAGAAGAAAGAAAAAGGAAAAGAGAATGAGTGTGGGAGTACCGCAACTCAAACATGTTTGCTTTCTTGCCCCCTTTTTTTTAGGCAAAATTTACAAAACATAAAATCAACCCACTTTAAAGTGTGCAATTCAGCAGCATTTAGCACATTTAAAGTTGTGCAACCACCACTTCTACCTAGTTCTAAAACATTTTCATCATCCCAAAAGAAAACCCAATTACCTATTAAGCAGTCGCTTCCCATTTCTGCTCCTCTCCCCAGCACTTAACCACCAATCTGCTTTCTGTCTTTATGAATGTACCTATTCTGGATATTTTGTGTAAGTGGAATTATACAATATGTAACTTTTTGTGTCTGGCTTCTTTCACTTAGCATGTCTTCAAGGTTCATCTACGTTATAGCTTGTTTCAGTACTTCATTCCTTTTTATAGCTGCATAATATTCCATTTTATGTATATACCACAATTTATTAATCCATTCATCCATTGAGGGACATTTGAGTTGTAGCCACTTCTTAATCACCCATTATCATTTAATGATTCCCGGTGTCATTATTCCTATTTGTTTTTTTAATATGCCTCCCTTATTTTTCAATAAAAGACATCCAAAACCATTCAACACATCAGTTAACAGTAAAGGATCCATATTCCAGCAGGGCCTTATTTCAAAAGACATTTTTTGGTGAAACAGCATCCTCCATGACCCAAATCATCTTCTTGTCTCAGAGAGTGGTGATATTTAAAATGTGTACTCTAGAAAAAGCCCTGAATGCAAGAGCTACACTGACGCCATAATTTGCAAATGACTGTATCTGTAAACAAACAAACAGCAAACATGTTTTAGACAAGCAAAGAAAAACAGAGTGGCTCAGTGAAAACTTTGGAGGGCAGGTGGTACGTTCTGTCGTATCAAGAGATAATTTTGGACAAGTCAGTAAGATGGCAGAGGTGGCTTGTCTTCACAGCGCTGGTCTCCTCTCTGAATGGGTGATCAGAAAGAGTTCCTCCCTGAGTATCAGAGGGTAGATACCAAAAAATACCCTTCTATCAACTCTTCTACTTCTTCCCAGTCACTCAGTCCCCTCAGTGCAAACCAGCAGCATGAGGACCGCTTCTGTAATTGGATAACCAACTCCCAGAAAGAGCAGGAAGAGTGTGGTTCCACACCAGAGGTCATGTAGCCTGCTGAGTCGATTATCTGATTTGGAGGTAAACCTAAGTCCATGGCCTCTCGATATGGGTTATCCAAATGTAAGGATTTTGTTATCACTTGCTTTGTAGTGCCTTTCCCTCCCACTTAGATTCTGCTGCCTCATGTGATGAATCCTGTCCCTGAAACTGCCTCACCCAAAGTTGTGTCTACACTCCACTGAGAAAAATAGAGATCTGGCAACGATCCAGTTCATTTGATCAACATAGCTGGCAGAACCAGATAATTTAAGCTCCAAATTTCCCCATTAATCAAAATAGTCTGGTGACGGATACATCCGCTTTTACTTTGGGTTGTGTAGACACAGTTTAATTGTGCATTTCCTAAAAGCAGAATTGTATCATCTGTAACATTCACAGAGCTCTTCCTGCCCACATTTCTTTCCCAGCTTGTTGACTGAACAGATAATTCAGTAATTAAAATTCATAATCAACACATGTTGAGTATTTTTCCTTTCTCCTGTCTTCACAATCCTTTCCACTAACTTCTAGGTGATTTGCCAACTGTTCCACTCCTCAGAAGTAAATAGTAGAGATTATCTTTGCATAGGACCACCACATTGGTCATCTTTCTTAACCCTGTCTTCTTTCCTATACCTCAGCCCCAAGCCCTGCCACCTCTGGACGGAGGCACTGCAGAAACACTGACAGTTCTGACTCTATCTCAAAGCCCAGCTGGAGAATAATGCCACTGGGTCAACAGCTCTGATCCCTCTCATTGGAAGGTCTGTGAGTCCTGGACAAGTTCCAGTCCTGGGGTCACTGGAATGGAACCTGACCTGGCCAACCAGACCTTGTGTTGAACAAATTGAGGGAACCGCCTGGTAGGCTGGCAGGCAGCAAAGGTTGCAGTTAACAGAAGGTAAGAGGATTCTTTGCAAAATGTTTTCCTGGGGCCACCAAATGGAAGCATTCTGAAAAGAAAGGCCAAGTGTTTGATTTTGACTTAGGTTCTCTAGGAGTTGGCTATGCAAGGGTCACAGTCAGCATTAGTGAGTGGCAAAGATTATACGACTTCTGAAGCAAACCTAAACCAAAATTATGTTCAACTTCCTTAACTGGACAGGGAGCCCACAAGTCAGGTCTTCTGGAGTCCATGCATGCCTCCCTTCCACATGGCAGCAGTTTCTTTCCTCCTCACCCCTTAGGAAAGTCCTCCCCATATACAGATCTCCTTCCCTTTCCGTAACAGTCCTGAAGCTACACCTGACTGAGCTGTCAGCCTGTCCTCCCTTCGATGCCCTGCAGCCTTGCTCAAAGCCACAGGGTCTTTGGGCTGAGAGAGGTTGCTGGCTCTTTAAAAATTTAAAGCATTGAGATTCAAAAACTGTTGCATAATCCAATTAGAGAACCACTTTTATCTGGCTTGTGCATTCCTCCCAGACTCACCTTCATCAGAGCACATAAATGAGGATGCTCCTCACAGCTCCAGAAATCTGTGAAGCCGAGATGGTATTTTTAACGCAGCCATTTTAAACAATGTCTGTGCCGAACCACTTTTGCTTTCACTGTTGGCGCAGGTGAGGAGCTGCGTAACAGCTGAGCTCAGATTCGACATGTGTGGCCCAGGGTGGGCCTTGGATTTTTCAAAGGGTAAGGTTTTCACACGTGGAAAAGCACTCAAGTGTTTTCAGTATTCATGGCTCAGGATAGCTCCTTCATGCGTAGTTCACAGACAAACAAGAGGCATCTAACAATGGAAATTCTATCACCTTATCTGTTTTGCTCTTTCTCCCATCTGGAAAACGCACGCACACACCTGAGTAACTCGCTTTCTTCTTGAATTCCAAAAAACTTTTATGATTGTACATAGAATCTTCTCCACGAGTGCTCAGAAGGGCTCTGCGTGTTCCTTAAACACTGAGGAAAATGATGTCACTTGACCCTGTAGCCTGGCATTCTTGACCCTGTAGCCTGGCATTCTTTACTCCAGAACCTGACCTAGAAGCAGTATAATTTCCTGCAGTTGCAAGATAAACAGGATGCTGGCTTCCCAGCATGTGAGAGGCCAAGTGTCAGATTCCCTAGACTAAGGGGCAACATGGCGCAATGCTCCATAGCCATGCCGTACAGCAGCCTAAGATTGATGAGGACGGGATATCCCAGAAGCAGGGCTACCTGGTGACGCTGGTTGCTCTCTGTGAGAGGATGAGGCCCCATCACTCCAGCTCTCTTCCCAGAAGCCTGCACAGCCCCACAGTAGCCTTGATTCTCTGGTCCCTCAAACTTGGTGGCTCTAAAATTGGGAACCTTTGGTCTCCCTACAGCCCCCCACAGGTCATGCTACCTTTGGTGGTGAAGTGGTCCGGAATATATCACTGGGGCATAAAAATGATTTTAAGCAGAAGGCATTTGAGTTTCTGAAATCTGCCTAAAAGCAGAGCCTCCCAAAAGAACTCAGTTGGCATAAATGCCCTCCCAGGAGTTTCTTGCAAGCAGGGAAGACTGACTCTCCTCATCAGACATGAGCCACTATCACAAAACTACATCTCCCGTCTACCCTCTTAAGTGCCCATTTATCTTTCCTAAAGTCATTTTTCTCCCATAAAAATCCTTTCTCCCTCTCCCTTTCCTTTCAGATGCTACATAAGCCCCAAATTCTAACCATCTCCTTGAGTAGCATTTTTTGTGAATTCCACACTTACATGATTAAATTTGTTCTTCTCTCTTTCTAATCTGTCTTTTGTCAGTTTAATTCACAGGTCCCCAATCACTACATCTAAGATGGGAAAGGAAGAGTTTTTCTTTCACTACAGTGGGGAGAGGAGTGTATCTTCCACTTTCCCTTCAACCCACACTCTACCCTCTGCCCTCTGCCATGGCCTAGGAGGTCACAAGATAGACTCCCTCAGCGGGCTCCCTTATCCTCCGGTTGCCAGTTTGGTTTGGCTAATAGGGAGCATCAGCAACAGCTCAGAGCACAGAAGAATGAAGTCGTGGTGCTTATGCCCCTAGCTCCCCCCACTGCTGTGGGGTCACTGTGGCATGTGGCTCTTGAAAGTCCTGGCTCCTGCAAGGGGACCCTCTCCACACAACTCCACACAGAGCCCTTCTGAGCACTCTAGGAGAAGATTGCATGTACAATCATAAAAGTGTTTTGGAATTCAAGAAGAAAGTGAGTTACTCAGGTGTGTGTGTGCATTTTCCAGATGGGAGAAAGAGCAAAACAGATACGGTGATAGAATTTCTCCTGGGAACTACAGCACCCCTTGAAGTTTTCCTATCCCTGCTCTACCTTTGTAAATGGTCCTATGCAAAACCTCTTCAAATTTCCCAGTGTGGATGTGCTACTTCTTGCCAGAACCTCCCCTGATGTGTGGGGAAAGCAGAAGGTGACCAGGGACCTGGGGGTGGTCTAAATGATCTTTGTGCCTAAGCCCCATTTCTGGGGAGTCCCTGGACTTCCACTGCTCCGACCGTCACTCCTGACCCGGCAGCAGGGAGTTGGCTGACTTTTGTGTGCCCTTGGGGTGTGAAAACATTGTCACTGCTCTTGCCACAGAGGCCACAGACCTTGTGCTGATTACCAAGATGAGGGTCGTGACAGGGTAAAACACACCCCACATTCCAGCACCCATAAGGAAAAAACAACCTCATCGTCTTATGTCCCTCTTCCGCAAGAAAGTTTATTAAGTCTCTCCAAGGTAAGAGGACTGATGAGCAATGGCACTCACTATGTATTCAAAAGGGCCCCCCATAGTGACATCATCTTGGTGGGCCCAAAGACAAAGCCCCACCCTCTTCATTGTCTTCCCACAGGAAGCAAAGTCCTCACCTAACTGGACACTCCTATTAGGGTCTCTCCCTACCCTCCCCAAAAAATATGGTACACCTCTGCTCGTAACCCACTCGCTTGCACTATTTTCTTACGGGCCACGCAATTCCATCTAAACTCCTTGGCCCACCATTCAAAGCCGCTCAGAATCTGACCTCAATCTATCCTTCCATGTATAGCAGGTACTCCTGATCAACAAATCAGTCAGATGATCAAGGAGCTTATCAGCTCAGTCAAGGGTCTCAGTCTGCCTCATAGGTGATAAGGCCCTGGGTGGTGTGGCAGGTAAGATGATGAGAATAAAAGATCATGCAGACATCAGCATAGTGAAAGAACACAAAGGAATTTGGAAAAGGAGAGAGTAGCCTGAGCCGAGGTGGGGATGGGAAAGAGGGGGAACCACAGCTTCCTTGGATGTGAACTTTGGCAAGGTTGGAGGGACTGTGAGTGAGCCTGAGCCCCCTGAAGAGTGGCATGTGACATAGAACAAGCTGCTGACAGCTCCCAGGGGAAGCAAGGAGTCAGAGTATCAACTGCTGCTGTGGCACCTGCTGGAGCCCACCCAATCCTCCAACTCTCCACACCAGGAAAGCTAGGAAAGGGAGGCGGGAGAGGCTAGAAGAAGGAAGGGGAAAGAGAGGTACAGTCTTAAAAGTGAAATTCTCTGGGTTCTGACAATGTCCTCTATTCTCACAGCCCCTCTGCCCTTCCTTGGCATTCAAGAACCAGGATCAGACCCTGGCACTTAGGGAGTAAAAGGAGGCATCAGGAATCCAGGCTGGGAGGCAGGAGTCGGGGTGGTGACTGCACTGGGGGCCCTCCTGCCAACCTTTGTGCCAAGACACTGACTGGAGCAGCTGAGGATGGTCAGGAAGCCCCCAGGCGAGCAGAGGTGCTAAGAGTCCTTGTGTCCTGACTTCAGGGAGGCGTCCACCTCTTAAAGATCTCCCTGGGTAAAGACCTGAAGAGTAATTCACAAAAGAAGAAATGAGTCAAAAAGCACATGTAATATTGGTCGACTTCACCAACCACCAAAGAAATGCAAATTAAGACAGGATATAGTTTTTCACATACCAAACTCTCAAAGCCCTAGAGAAAGATAATACTCCTTGTTGGGGAAGGCTAAAGACACACAAGCAGTTATAAATTGTGGGTGGCTGTGTGCAGCAGAGCAGTTCAACTGCAAGCATCGCAACCCTGGAGAGGAGGCGCCCCTGCCAGCCACCATCTCAATGGAGTTTAGCCCAAATGACAAATTCAGGGTGTGGCCCACATACTAAATCTCCTTGGATGACTGCCTTTTGTTCAATCTTCAATTCTCCATAGGAGAGAACTGAAGATGATAGTTATTCCTTTGAACAAATTTATTTTTCTTGAGACAGAGTCTTGCTCTGTCACCCATGCTGGAGTACAGTGGCAATTGAACGTGACTCACCACAGCCTCAACTTCCTGGCTTCAAGTGATCCTCCCACCTCAGCCTCCCGAGTAGCTGGGACCACAGGCGTGCACCACCTTGCCCGGCTAACTTTTTGTATTTTTGGTAGAGACAGCGTTTCACCATGTTAGCCAGGTTGGACTTGAATGCCTGGGCTCAAGTGATCCTCCTGCCTCAGCCTCCGAAAGTGCTGAGATTATGGATGTGAGCCACCACACCTCGCTGGTGAATTTAATAAGAAAACAGTACATATATGACAAAAACATCACCTTAGTGGCCATATAAACACAAGTCCCAAATTTATTAACTTTCTACTCTAGGCCTCAGTTTTGAATTTTGTTTCCACTGTTCCTTTCCAAAAATAGTCCAACTCTTTATGCTCAACTTTTTTAAAGTTGCAAAACCTACATAATGCATATGACAAATAATTTAATATGGACTTAATCCGTGCTGCGTCAGTCGGAACAGATTCAGATGTGGTAACAAATATTCCCCAAATTTCTGGGGCCTGTAACCACAAACATTATTTCTTACTCAGGCTGTATGTCCCAGACAGGTGAGCGGGAGCATCTGCTTCCTGTGTCCTCACTCAAGGACCCAGTGTGCTGGAGCCGCCGTATCAGTGGCCTTGCTCATTATCAAGGCAGCAGAAGGGAGCCTGGGAGGTATTGCACCAGCAATTACATTCTCCAGCCTGGAGACACCTTCATCATGTCAACTACTCACAGCTCTAACCAAAGCAAGTCACGTGGCCACAAAAACAATTTCAAATCTATCCTTCTGGAAGGAAGAAAGCCAGGACTTAAGTGAACCACTTTTATCTCTACCACACAGAGAAGGCCACAGAGTTTGCCTCCAGGGTACCAGACTTAGGTATTGGATGGCATAATTCATTCCTGAAATTTTCTGAGTGCATTGTGAGGAAAGAGTAAAAAGGATCAATCCCTTTAACTAATTCTTTCAGTGACTAACTCTGTAGTATTTGTGCTCCGGATTGTGCTAGGCAATTAGGAAAATTCAAAGAATTTTAATCCCAGTGTTTTTAGGTGCTGAAGCCTAGTTGAAGGGATAGAACCTGCTTTACAGAATTGTATAGACGGGGGTCTCCAACCCCGGTACCAGTCCGTAGCCTGTTAGGAACCAGGCCGCACAGCAGGAAGTGAGTGGCAGGTGAGCAAGGAGTTTCATCTGTATTTACAGCCACTACCCATCACTCACATTACCACCTGAGCTCGGCCTCCTATCAGATCAGTGACAGCATTAGATTCTCATAGGAGCATGAACCCTATTGCAGACTGCACATGGGAGGGATCTAGGTTGCATGCTTCTTATGAAAATCTAATGCCTGATGATCTGTCACTGTTTCCCACGAACCGTAGATGGGACCCTCTAGTTGCAGGAAAACAAGCTCAGCGTCCCACTGATTCTACATTATGGTGAGTAGTATAATTATTTCATTATATATTACAATGTAACAAGAATAGAAGTAAAGTGCACAGTAAATGTAATGTGCTTGAATCATCCAAAAACCATTCCCCCGACCCCACTCCAGTGTGTGGAAAAGTTTTGTCTTTCACAAAACTAATTCTTGGTGCCAAAAAGGTTGGGGGCCCCTGATGTAGACCATGTAAAGGGGCAGTGGCTGTACATTACAATGATGTAAGCTATGTTTTCTGAACCTGCTTGTAAACTTCAGAATCACTTGGGGAGTTGTTTTAAATAATATACACTGGAGCTCTAGCCCTAGAGATGTCAAATCTGAAAATATGTGTTAAGATGAAGATCAAGCACATAAACTTCAAAAACAACTCCATAGGTGATTCTGGGCCCACCCCAGGTTAAGAACCCTTGAAATATGAGAATCCAACAGTTGTGCTCTTATGGGACAAAAGAATATTACAGACAGTAAACATAAGCTGGAGTTAGAGGAGAAAGAACAATATGTGCCCTGTGGTCCGGGAAGGCTTCAAGCAGAAGGTAGGCCCTGGGCCCTTGAAGGATGAGTACATATGCTTTGGCTAAGTGGTCATAAAAGGTGAGGAGAGGCCAGGATTCAGGACTAAGTGTACATATCTATAAACTATATTAGAGGAATAAAGAATATTCCAATCTAGTGGGAACTTGAATCATAATGATAGTTAGAACTGAAGCTTTCTGAAAAGTGAGTACTCAGATTAGAATAATATCCAAATTCTATAGAAAGGCTTTGAGTCTGGCATAGTTTCTGAGTACTGCAAACAGTGGCAGGCATGTGGTAAGTGCTTCATTAATATTTGTTGACTTAACTAAATTATTAATGAGTTAATTATGAATTGAATAACTGAGGGTTCAACTTCAAAACTCAAAGAAAGTAGTTAATGGCTCTTTACAAATCTACTTCCCCCAGAGATTAAAACAAAATGTTATATGACCCTTTAGTTCATTTTAATAATAAATATAAGCTACTTCTACTTCCATAAAGAATTCCCAAAGCTCACTGATATGAGTTGAAAAAGCAACTGAGATTGCCTAAAAGACAAAAGCATGTCACAAAGAAGACATAACATAGTGATTAAAACCAAGAATGCTGGAGTCATAGAGAATGTGCTTTGTCACTTACCAGCTGTGTGACCCTGGACAAAGTCCTCAATCTCTGTGGAAAGTCAGGATAATAATATCTAATTCATAAGAATATCCAAACTATAAAACCAATTTAGAAAAATCTGGTAATGGAATGGAATAGACCAGTGCATGATAACAATTACCTAGAACTATCCCCTGTGACAGATGAGGATATCAATGCACACATTCAACTGAAGCAGCAAAACAATCCTCACGATAAAACTCTAAAGGTCAAACCACACAGAGGCAAGTGACCACTACCTCAGTCGATACTGAATTTCAGAGTTTATTAATTTAAACAACTGCATTCAAAATGCTGGACATTTTGCCTGATGCTTAAACTACCTTGTTGATAGCTGAAGAAAACTCCCTGCATTCAGTTTTCACAAATCACTGATACACAGATGATTTAGCCAACAAACTTTCTTTGCATTGGCCTGACCTGTATTTACAAGGTTCTCTGTTGGCCACTCCACCTCATTCTCTTCCCAGCCCTGTGCCACTGGCTTAAACAAACATATGCATCTGCTCACAAGAAACACACTCAGGTCTTTGTCTCTTCCAGGCAAAGAAACAAAACAAACAAGTAAACAAAAAAGGTTGATATGATAAACATTGAGCCAACCACAGTTGTTGGCGAAAGGACACTAAACTGGCTAAACTAATTTAAAACATCAAAACAGGCTTGAGGGGATGAATGCACAATTTCTTGGATATGAATCCAACTGAGTGGTTCCATAGGTGGCCAAATAAAAGTAATAATAAGAGTAGTTCGTGTTTTTAAGCATATACCATGTGTCAGGCATTATACTGTATGCTTTGTCTGGATTATCTTGTGCTACTGACACAACAACCCAGTAATATGGTACACTTTTATCCACATTTGTCCACTAGGCGGTAGTAACACTGAAAGATTAAGCAAATTGCCTGCGGAGGCAGAAAATCACTAAAACTCAAGTTGTGATGCACTGACCTCATTTCCTATGCTTGGCTATTACACTTGAATCTCAGGAATGCCATGGCTATCATGCCTCTTGATTTTAACGCAGCATTCAACAAAATTTCCTGAAATCTTTATGGTCAAGATCCAAAAATTTAATCTAGATATAAGGAAAATAAAGTAAATGTGTGATATATTGATGAACCATGGTCAGGTCAATGTTGATTACTGCCATTATTTTCCTTGGATTTTATGAAGGATGGTGTCTAGTTAGGTCCTATATGGCTCTGTCTTAATCAAAACATTGCTAATTTGGGATGAGGAGAGAAGAACACTTTAACATACTTACATGTAACATTTATATATTATGGATAATATTGTGAGTAATTATGAATAAGAAAATTAGGATTCAGAGACTTTCAATAGGCCATGCTTTTATTCCATGTTTGTAAACCACCTATAAAATGCCAGGCACTGTGGTGGGCACTAGAAATAAAGAGTTGAGAGGCAGAATGTCTGGCCTCAAGGAATTCATAGTCTGGCCAAAGAGACTAATAGTCTACAAAATGTACAAGTCGCTATTGTTGAATTAAGTATAGGACCCAGGTTTTGGATTCAGACAACCAGCTAATCAAGGACAAGATGGGGAGTAATATGACCCAATGGCCACTGATGTAAGAAAGACTTTGGAGATTGTTTTGCTATAAGCTCCATGATTCAAGAGCAAAATACTGCCATCAGAGGCACTAATATAGTCCTGGAAGGTATTAATGACAGTGTAGTCTTCTGAAGAAAGCAGAAGATAAACTAGAGCTGTGAGAAAATTTGATCCTAGCCACAGCATTGGATTTACTTCTGAGTACCAATATCTAGGAGGTGATGAGAGACATCTACAAACGGGAGAAGATCTAGAAACCAGTGGTAACCAGGATAATAATGACTCTAAAAATCATGCCCCGTGAGGAATGGTTAAAGACAAGCAAAAAAAGGGAAGAATTAGAGGAGTCTTGGTAGCTATCTTCAAATATCTCAAGACCTGCCAGGTTAAAGGAAGATTGGACATCAGCCCTTCTCCAAAGGGTAAAATACATATAAATGAGAGGAAAATGTGTAGCAAGATCTTGAAATACTACAAACACAGCAAAATCAATGGAAAGAAGACGGAAAAGCCCAGAGGCAGTGGTCAGCAATTGGATCAGCCTTCTCCCTGTTTATCTTATACAGGGTGTCTGGACAAAAATAATGGTACCTAAGATGGTTTGTAAGGAGGAGATTGCACTGAGCACCTTGTCCAGCAATCTGCACCAAAGGGAAGCATTTCATAAGCACCCTGCACAAGAAGCCAGCTATCGGAAGGAGTCTCTCTTCTCTAGGAAGCTGAGATTGGACAATTTGAGTGTGAACAATACACACCTAACTGACCACAGGGCAAGAAAGAACATAGCCAAAGTCCCAGGGAAGGTCCTGTTCCTTTAGAATTTAAACTTGAGGACGTTGCTAAACCCTGAGATTTCTTCCCTGGAAATGTCTCCTGGGGCAGACTTTTCCCCTCCAACACTTGCCACGCTAGTCCTTATCACCTCAATCGCAATTCCACTACCCAGTTCCCAAGTGACATTCCTTCTGCTTTAATAGGACGTTGAATTTTTGTATGGGGAGTGAGGGGGTGGAGGGGCTTGGTCATGAAAGATATTTAAAGAAGATGACTTTGAAAATCATGCAGGGAAAAAACTGAAGGAGTAGTGTTGAGCCCCCCCAAGATGAGAAAGTGCATTCCCACCCCTCCCTCTGTGTTCAAGACTTCCCTTGCAATGTTTCTACTCATAATAATAAACATCAGCCACCAACATTCACAGAGTGCTCACTGAATTATTCTCCAGCTTTTTTTCCTGAAATAAAGCCTTGCGATTTGCCCCATCTTACAGATGAGTAAACTGAGGCACAGAGAGGTAAAGTAATCTGCCTAGGACCTCACAAATAGGGGTAACTCTTGGTTTCCCTCCTACCCCATCTGAACACAACCTGCCTCTGAATTCAACCAGCTATGCTAGTTTGCCATCTAAATACCTAACTGCTTCTTATGTCAATTCAAGGCCTTTAAAACCAATAATCATTCAGCATATTTTAAATAAGATTATGTATAGTGGAAATAACGCTGAGTTGAGACTTGTTTTCAAGTGACTTCAACAGTGTTTTGGTTGTTTTTCTTCCCTGGGCCTCAGTTTCTAGTGAAATGAAATCTGGTTTCTTGATGGAAAGGGCCTCACAGGTCTCAGGCCGTCTGGCTCCTGGTTGCAGTCAGTTGAATGCAGCACAAGCAAAAATCATAGTTTATCAGAAAATATCACTAAGCCATTTACATTCATCTTTTCTTTTCTTTTTACCATTACAAAGTCAAGCTAACCCCAGTCATATAACGTTGAAGAAAAATCCCGACCTTTTCTGACTTTGGCAAACCCGCGCTGAGAAAGTAGAGAGGACTTGCGGCAGGGCCGCCCAGCGCGGCCGGGACAGCCGGGGGACGCGCCGAGGCCACCGTGCGCGCGCAGCTCCAGGTTCTCACCCAGGCCAAGCCTGGCGCTTGGCAGCCGCATTGTCCTCTCCCTGAGCCTCTCCTCTGGGGTCCAGAGCTGCGCGGATTCGAGACAATCCCTGGATCAGACTGACCTCTAGGGGCAGCGCGGCAATCCGCAGCCAGGCTCCCGCGCACACAAAAGGAGACACCGGAGGCTTCCAGCTGGAGCCGGCCAAGAAAATCTGCGTGGAGTGCTCTCAGATGCAGACACCACAAAGCCAAAACATTAACATTTTGCTTGCTATTTATTCAGCTTCTCTGTCTTTAATTCCCCCTCGCCAAGTAGCCTCCAAATGTGTCTCTTCGAGTATCAAAGTGATCACTTTGGATTAAAGTATTCTTTCTCAAAAGATACCTTAATTAAAATGTGTGTGGTGGGGGAGGAGGTGGGGAGAAACCTCTGTACTTTTCATTTTTCTTATGAAGAAAAGAAATGAAATGAAGTAAATGGTTAAAGGAAGTGGTGGGGGGGGTGGCCTTTTGCAGCATGAGATAGAAAATGTTATTTTAAAGCTATTTGTTTCTTTCTGGTAATTGTTTAAATACTTTGAATGGTGATGGCAAGAATATAGCAGCAGTAGCAGGTAACATTTACTGAGCGATTAGTATGTGCTAGGCGTTGTTCTAAGCGCTTTCCTTTATTATGCATATTTTATTATGAAGCAACTAAGGCACAAAGAGGCAAAGTGACTTGTCCGAGGTAACACAGTTGGCAGGCTGCAGTGAGGATTCTACTACAAATGATCACACTCATAGCCTCCTCTTTCTTTTTTTTTTTTTTTTTTTTTTAGGCGGAGTCTCGTTCTGCTGCCCAGGCTGGAGTGCAGTGGCGCCCTCTCGGCTCCTCACTGCAAGCTCCGCCTCCTGGGTTCACGCCATTCTCCTGCCTCAGCCTCCCGAGTAGCTGGGACTACAGGTGCCCGCCACCACGCCTGGCTAATTTTTCGTGTATTTTTAGTAGAGACGGGGTTTCACCATGTTAGCCAGGATGGTCTCAATCTCCTGACCTCGTGATCTGCCCGCCTCAGCCTCCCAAAGCACTGGGATTACAGGTGTGAGCCACAGCGCCCGGCCGCCTCCTCTCTTGACTACTATACTGCAGTCTCTTTTAAGCTGCAGCTCTCAAGGCATTTTTCAAAACTGAATTTACACTATCAACACCTTCATCCATTAATGGAAAAGCTTTGCTAACACCTAGTAACTCAGCACCCCAGTTCACAAGGAAAAGTCAAGGGTTTCTCATGGAGGAAAGGGAGTGGCGTTTTCCAGAGGGCTGGATCACTGTGATAGGTAAGGACCCAACTCTAAAGATCAATCCTAGTGATTCGGGGCATCACTTACAAGTTCTTTGAGTGAAGTTCTTAAATTATTGGCTTCAGTGTTCTCATCTCTGGAACGAGAATAGTAAAATACCTTTGTCATAAAGTTCCTGTGAAATGATACGAGATAATGCATGCTAAAGTCTTAGCACAGTGCCTGGCACAGGCTAAGCAATCAAAAAGGTACCTAGTTATTTAGCGTGGTTCTTACTGTTGTTTGTTATTAAAACCTCGCTAGGCAGGTTCAGGGTGATGGAGAAAAAGATGTTTATAAAGTTGATCTCCAGAGAGAAGAAGCAAGAGGATATATAGATATATAGATATATGTGAAAGAGAGAGAGATGAGAGTGTATTTCTTACGGGGATTAGCTCATGCTGGGATGGGGAAGTGGGCTGAGAAGTCCCACAGTAGGCTGTCTGCAAGCTGGAGAACCAGGGAAGCTGGTAGCATCCTCAGTGCAAGTCCAAAGGCCTCAGACTCAGGGAAGTAGGTGGTGTAACTCTCAGGCCAAGGCTAAAGGCCTGAGAACCTGGGGGACAACCAGTCCCAGAATCCAGAAGCTGGAGAACCTGGAGTTCTGATGTCCAAGGGCAGGTAAAGAATGATATTCCAGCTCCAGAAAAAGAGAGAAAGAATTTACCTTTCCTCAGCATTTTTGTTCTATCTAGGTCCCCAGCCAACTGGATGGGGCCCACCCACACTGGCCAAGGGTGGGTCTTCCTTACTCAGTCCACCAACTCTATCTCTTCCAGAGAGACCCACACAGGCACACCCAGAAATAACGCTTTACCAGCTATCTGAGTATCCCTTAATCCAGTCAAGTAGACACCTAAATTTAACCATCACTAAGAGGAAAGGAAGACTCACACCTACAAAGTGCTGATGCCAGGCAAAAACTTATTCTCAAGAAAATATCACTGCAGTAGACCCTGAGGAGGAGTATGCAACATGTGGTGGGCGAAGTGACTCATGCCCCCCTACACCGAGAACCATGCCCAGGACTCAATGATTAAAAAATATTTCTTGACATTGCCTATGAAGGATTCTCTTCAAAAATTTTAAGCCTGAGTCTGATCAAGCCTGTAGACCTAACTACCAATTTATGAGTAATACAAAAAACAGAAGAACATACTAAACCATGCCATGGTATGCAATCAGCAAAAAGCAGACTATGGGGGAACTCTATAGGACAAAGGATCCAATTTCTTTAAGAAATAAGTTACAAGGAAGAAAAGAGGGAGAGGGAATGTATTTATTAAAATAGATTGAAGAGACATAGCAACCAAATAAAATAAGCGGACTTTGAATCCTGATTTGAATAAACCAACTATAAAAAAATTTAACAGACATTTATGAGACAATTGGGGAAACTTAAACATTGACTAGATCCTTGATATTCAAAAACGACTTTACTTTTTAGAAGTGGTAATAGTATTGTGATTGTTTTTTTAAATGAGTCCTTATCTTTTAGAATTACTTACTGAAGTATTCGTAGATGAAATGGCATAATATCTGGGATCTCGTTCAAAATAATCCATTTGGGGTGAAGTTGAAACAAGATTGGCTACGTACTGGTTCACTGCAGTAGCTGGGTGATGGGTACATGAACGTTCATTTCACTCTTCTCTGTATTTTTGGCATATATATGAAATTTTCCATGTATTTTTTTGAATGACTGATCTAACCATGGGTAAGTAAGGAATCAGGTGTAAAGTCCTACATGTCTTCAAGTACAGATGTAGGAATACCTGGGTATACTGTAAGGAAAAGGGAACAATCTAGACCCCCACAGGTGACATAAAGGGAGTTAGTGACACACACATTCAGGTAGAAATATTGAGGCATGATTCTGAAGAACCATGTACCAATGGTAAAAAGAGCAGCTAGCAGCCTGTGACAATTACTATATGTAAAGCATATATTTCCTCGTTTAAGCTCTATAACCACTCTCTAATTTTGGATCAGTAATTAATTCCAGGCCCCGCACCACGGCTCATGCCTGTAATCCCAGCACTTTGGGAGGCCAAGGCGGGTGGATCTCCTCAAGTCAGGAGTTTTGATTCCAGCCTGGCCAACATGGTGAAACCCTGTCTGTACTAAAAATACAAAAATTAGCCGGGCATGGTGGTGGGCGCCTGTAATCCCAGCTACTCTGGAGGCTGAGGCAGAAGAATCACTTGAACTCAGGAGGCAGAGGTTGCAGTGAGCTGATATCGCACCACTGCACTCCAGCCTGGGCAACAGAGTGAGACTCCATCTCAAAGAAAAAAAATTAATTATACTTCACAGAAGAAGAAAGGGAGGCTTGCAGAAGGGGTGCAACTTATGCAAGAGCACAGTTAGCAAGCTGCAGAGCCAAGATCCAACCCCAAAGAGTCTGTCTAAACAGCCCACAGTGTTAACCACTGCTGGTAGGCAGTGAGGGCCAGTGTAAGATCTGGACTTGGGCTTAGTTAGAGCTGTGCTTCATGAAGATTTATCTGGCAGTGGCATGTGATATGGCTTGGAAAGGAAAGATACTAAAAGTAGAAAAAACAAAAGATACTGTAGTTGTTCTATATGACAATAGTGAAAGCTTGAAGAAAGCATAAGAAAGAAAAGAGAAAGGCTGATATCAGAAATGAAGGCAGTAACAACACATAAGGATCAACAGCAGATTGGAGAGAAAAGACGAGGGAAAGGAAGCAAAGATAGCTCTGAACACTGGAGGATCTTGAGAAAGAAGAAAACTGCTGGTACTATGGGGAGAAGCACATATATATGCTATTATATTTGAGGTAGCTATGTTTCCCTGAAAATTATTTGCTATGGGGTATGCAGTATTCAGATTTCTTTTTACAAAATGATGTTTTGCTTCTTGATTTATACACCATTATCCATTTAATTTTAGCTATGAAGTTTAAAATAGACATCTCTTTTCAAGGGAAAAATAATCAGGCTTTGATATATGTTTTTGTCTCAAAATTGCAGGGACACCATTGGATTCTAGTCTGTGAAAATGGTACTCCCAGGAGCACGGGGCCTTGTGGACAGATCTGGACAAAACAGAGCCAGACCACCTGGAGCTTGTTTGTTGAGGTAGAGCCTACATGTGCAGGCAGAAAATCAGAATCCCTGGGGCTCCTGGTGATCTCTCTGTGCTTGAGTTACTAGAGGTGGAAAGAACTCTCATCTTTTACAAGATGAGTGTGAGGCCCAGAAAAGTAAGCGGCTGTCACAAAGCCACACTGCTAGATGTTGGCAGCAGCAGCCTGGAAGTCAGGGCTCCTGTTGCTCTGTGTTGTGCCATTTGAACTCCACCATCTATCCACGGGGCTTGAGGATCCTAAAACACAGCACCTAAGAGCAATAACAGTGTTCTTAAGAATACTTCCAGTGAAAAACTAATTTCTCACATTTTTCAGATTAAGAAACCAAGAATCAAAAGCCATATTTGCAGTTGAGGTACCAGTATGCTGACTTGGCTGGTTGACAGTTGGGCCTTCCAAGGATACACCCATTAATTTTAACAAGAATGAACATGATTAACTGTTGTCACTCTGGGGAGGGTGCCTTAGCCCCTTGCTCCCAGGCTCAACAGCTCTGCATGAATATGTTCTCCACCTACTTGGGGAAAGCATGATGCCAGGTTCTGAAATACTGAATTTGACCTAATTCTATCTCCACTGCATGACAAGATGATCTTAGAGAGGTTTTGTTTGTTTATTTAAGGGCCTGTTGATAAATTAACAAGTGCAGATTTATTAAGCCCTATACAAATGTCCAAGAACTCAGCCTGTGTTGGGAAAGCCCCCAAACTCAGGGCAGGTAGGAGAGCCTGATCCCGCATCTTGGCCCAGCATCCTGATGGAGTTACACTGGGATCAATGGCAGAGTCTTCTGGTGCCAAGCCTGCCTGAGGCACTCAAAGACATCTGGTCAGTCTTTTGAAAAGGCAGAGACTCAAAACAACAGGGGAATTTATTTAAAGGAGCAGGACAAGCTGCTCCATGCTGCTGTTGGTTGATCTCAGCAGAATATGTGTGTCATCAAAGATAGGCAGAGAACACCAAGAACCAGACCCAAGCTTCCTGTCAACCACAGTTTTGCATCTGGAGCAGGTTGAATAGTAAGTTCTTAGGGTCTGCTAAGAAGTCACCGAAATGGGAAGGAAGCACACAGCAATGTACCTAATAGCAATGATCCATCATGCCAATAGGAAGCAGGGTGACCTCTGCCACCTGGGATGCCCCATGCAATTTCATTCCAGAGATGTGCAGAGGAAGACCTCTCCTGCAAGGACTTCATCCATGGGCAAAGGGGCAGCTTCAGGCTGAGATTGGCAGTCTGCCACGTGAGAATTTGGTTATAAAATTGGAGTGATAGTTGATCAATGTATATTATAGATGACTGACATCACTCATCTATTCACTTTCTGGGCCACCTACTGTGCTAAACACTAGATACCACAAGAATAAAGAGGGTGTTGGTCCCTACCCTGGACGACTCAATAATTGAGTAAAGGGTACAAACAAACTCTTATTTACAGTGTGTGATTGGGTCTATAATAGAGGCATGAAAAAGAAGTGCTGTGGGGACTTAGAGGGGAAAGTAACTAACCCTACTTGGGGGAAAAAATGGTCAAGAAAGGCTGCATGATGGAAACGACAACTGAGTAGACATCACATGAGATTAATTCACCAGATTGGGAGAAATAGCATTCCCAGGAGTAGGAATGGCATGTGCAATGGTGCAGCAGGGTTGAAAATAGAAGGAACAGAATCTTAGATCTCTTGTTATGGCTTTATAACCTTCCATATCAGATGGCTGATAGGTCTAATTGTGGTCTCTCCCAAATATATGATTTAGGTCACTCTTATCATATTCATTAGTGCTGACTCTTACAATTGCTCATTTGTGGATAATTATAAAGTGAGCAAGGTGGTGGAAAAATGAGGCTTTCCTTTAACTTAACAAAAGTACAAGGAAATAAACTTTCAATGTATGGAGTTAAAATAGCCACTATGAAGCAGCTCCTACTCAGCTCCTTAGACATATCAGAACTTAAGAATTATTTGTAGCTAAGCATATACTTTGCCGACCATCTCTCAGCATTGCAAAAGCAAGGAGGTCATCAGTAGCTAGAATTTTGTAGTTTCCCACAAAAATTTCCAGTCACCTTGGATTGTTCCGTCATGCCATTTTCCAGAAAAGGCTCATTGCTTGCTTATTCCTTCTTGCAATGAAAGGTGTTATGCTCTCTGCAAAATTCTATTTTTATTTTAAATGCTCAGTTGGGAACTTTAAACTTTGTTTTGCTAAGTCATTTGTAACTGAAGCTAAACAAATAACATATGATCCAAATTCTATAAATTTTTCTCCTAGCTTCAAAGACTTCCACTCCCAAGAGCTTGAACTCTGGCAATTGAGACAGCCATGTGGTTAGAACGTGTTGCAGGGATAAGGGTAAAAATTTCCATAAGAATAGCATTCAGGGCTAACACAGTTCCACTGTCACAATTGGAACATGCCCCTCTGACCCCAGCCCTTCTGTCTGCATTTTTGCTACCCTTGCTGGCCATTCTGGTTCTCACAGCAACCCCAGCAGGAAAGGAGCTAAGGACAGGAGTGGAAAATGGAAAGAGAAGCTCCCTAAAATACAAAAATACTACAGAATTTCCCTTATGGTATCCCTGCATAGAGTCCACAAAATAATAGCATTTATTGACCATTTGCCATGTGCCAAGCACTGGGAATACTAAGGCAAACAAAAAAGCTCCTGAGCCTCATGAAGCATACATTCCTGTGGGGAAGATAGAAAATATATACCATACTGCCAGGCATTTATAAGAAGAAATGTCAAAATGTCAAGCTGGCTAAACAGATAGAGAGTTACAGTGTAGGAGAGGTCTTTTTTGTGCAGAAGATCAGGGCAAGCCTATTTTGGAGACAATATTCGAACAGAAATTTGACTAAAGTGAGGAACAATCCAGGCAAATATTTGATGGAAATTACTGGATGATTTTTGGGGAGAGAAGTGCTTAAGTGCCTATGCCCAGAGTAGGATAGTGGAGGCAGGCACAAGTTTCCCAGCATCGAAATCAGATATGATCACTCCTTGTGATATCCTTCCTATGAGATCTGCTGGTCTGCACCCCAACTGTGTTTTTGCCTTGATAATGGTTAAGATTAATATGATGTTAATAAGGTTAACATGTTTCATAAGCCCTGAAATTATCAAAGGAGTGAATCTGTGATCCTAAGGCCATATTCTACATAGAGGAGAGAAGAGCCCATTCAAATTTAAAACAAGTACATGAAGGACTTCTTTTAACATGGATTTGCATTCATTTATTTCTATCAATAAGATACATGCATGATAATGTCTATTTCTGAAGCTTGTTATGAAAGTCATAATACATTATACTTCCTTGGATGATTCTCCCTGCCTAACTTTTCTGTCTCTTTATTCTTTATTTTCATCTTATAGGATATATATTTATCTTTCAATTATTTAAAATTTTTAATTTTAGGAAAAGATGCTTAATTTCCAAGAGCTCTTTTATATTCTATGATTGTTCCTTTTCCATAGCACAATGTTCTTATTTTATAGATACAAAACCTTCTTGAACCTCTCCAAGCATATTAAGTAGAGGATTTTTTTAAAAAAAACTTCTTCTATTCTCTTATTTAGCAGTTTTCTTCTAGGATTACTGTTCTATTTGGTCTATCGTGGTATTCATTTTTATGTTGCTGTTTTCTTTGTATCCAATGATAACTGATGTAAAACGGGATTTAGTTTTCAGTGTCACTGGTGGTATACTCTTTACTGCTGTAAATGGACATGTCCCTTTCTGTCACCTTATCCCTAGGTATTTTCCATTAATAGAAAAAAAAAATCCATACACATCAATATTCATCTTGAATGTAAATGGGCTAAATGCCCTCAATTAAAAGGCACAGAGTGGCAAGTTGGATAAAAAAGCAAGACTCAACAGTATGCTGTCACATGCAATGACATCCACAGGCTCAAAGTAAAGGGATAGAGAATAAAATCTACAAAGCAAACAGAAAACAGAAAAAAATCAGGGCTTGCTATTTCTAATTTCAGACAAAACAGAATTTAAACCAACAACTATCAAAAAAGATAAAGAAGGGTATTACATGATGGTAAAGTGTTCTCTTCTGTAAGAAGAATTAAATATTCTAAATATTAATATATATATAGATGTGCCAAACACAGGGGCATGTGGATTTATAAAACAAGTTCTTGGAGACCTATAAAGACACTTAGATAACCACACACTATCAGTGGGAGACTTCAACACCTGACTGACATTATAGATAGGTCATCAAGGCAGAAAGATAACAAGGATATTCAGGACTTGAACTCAACATTGACCAAAGGGACCTAACAGCCATCTACAGAACTCTCCACCTAAAAACAACAGAATATACATACTTCTCATCTACACATGGCACATACTCTAAAATCGACCCACACAATCAGCCATAAAACAATTCCCAGCAAATTCAAAAAAACCAAAATCTTACCAACTACACTCTTGAACCACAGCACAATAAAAATAGAAATCAATACTAAGAAGATCACCCAAAACAATACAATTACATGGAAATTAAACAACCTTCTCCTGAATAACTTTTGGGCAACAATGAAATTAAGGTAGAAATCAAGAAATTCTTTGAAACTAACCAGAACAAAGAGATGACATACCAGAATCTCTACAACACAGCTAAAGCAGTGTTAAGAGGAATGTTTATAGCACTAAATACCCACATCGAAAAGAAAGATCTCAAATTAACAACCTAACATTATACCTGGAGAGACTAATAAAACGAGAGCAAACCAACTCCAAAGCTAGCAGAAGACAAGAAATAACCAAAATCAGAGCTTAACTATATAAAATTGAGACACAGAAAAACATGCAAAAGATCAATGATTCCAGGAGTTGACTATTTGAAAGAATAAATAAGATTGATTACTAGCTAGACTAATAAAGAAAAAAGAGAAGATCCAAATAAACACAATTAGAAATGACAAAGGAGACATTACCACTAACCCCACAGAAATACAAAATAAGAGACTATTACAAACACCTCTATGCACACAAATTGGAAAACTTAGAAGAAATAAGCTGGGCACAGTGACTCATGGCTGTAAACTCAGCACTTTGGGAGGCCAAAGTGGGAGGATTAGTTGAGCTGAGGAGTTTGAGACCAGTTTGGGCAACATGGTGAAACACCATCTCAACAACAACAACAACAAAAAGCCAAGCATGGAGGTGCATGCCTGTAGTCTCACCTACTTGAGAGGCTGAGGTGGGAGAATCACTCGTGCCCAGGAGGTCAAGGCTGCAGTGAGCCATGATCATGCCACTACACTCCAGCCTGGGCCACAGAGTGAGGCCCTAGCTCAGAAAAAGAAAAAAGAAAAAAAGAAAGCCCAGAAGAAGTGGATAAATTCCTGAAAACATACAACCTCACAAGATTGAACCAGGAAGAAATTGAATCCCTGAACCAATCAATAATGAGTTCTGAAATTGAATTAGTAATAAAAACCCTATCAACCAGAAAAAACCCAGAACCAAAACAGATTCACAGCCAAATTCTAGCAGAGGTACAGAAATGCTGGTACCATTCTTACTGAAACTACTTCAAAAAATTGAGGAGGAGGGGCTTCTTCCTAACTCATCCTATAAGGCCAGCATCATACTGATTCTAAAACCTGGCAGCAACACAACAACAATAAAAAAAGAAAATTTCAGGACAATACCCTTGATGAACATAGATGCAAAAATCTTCAACAAAATACTAGCAAATCAAATCCAGCAGCACATCAAAAACCAAAGCCACTATGATCAAGCAGGCTTTATCTCTGGGATGCAAGGTGGGTTCAACATATGCAAATCAGTAAATGTGATTCAGCACACAAACAGAACTAAAAATAAAAACCACATGATCATCTCAATAGATGCAGAACAGGCTTTCAATAAAATTCAACATCCCTTCATGTTAAAAACCTTCAACAAACTAGGCATTGAAGAAATACACCTCAAAACAATAAGAGCCACCTCTGACAAACACACAGCCAACATCATACACTGAATGGGCAAAAGCTGGCAGCATTCCCCCTGAGAACCAGAACAAGACAAGGATGCCCACTTTCACCACTCCTATTCAACATAGTACTGGAAGTCCTCACCAGAGTAATCATGCAAGAGAAAGAAATAAAAGACATCCTGACATTCAAATAGCAAGAGAGGAAGTCAAATTCTCTGTTTGCAGACAATATGATTCTATGCCTAGAAAACCCCATAGTCTCACCCCAAAAGCTCCTAGATCTGAAGAACAACTTTAGCAAAGTTTCAGGATACAAAATCAATGTGCAAAAATCAGTAGCATTTCAACAGTGTTCAGACTTCAGGCTGAGAGCCAAATTAAGAATGCAATTTCATTCACAATAGCCAGAAAAAGAATAACATACCTAGGGTTACAACTAACCAGAGAGGTGAAAGATCTCTACAACAAGGATTACAAAACACTGCTGAAAGAAATCAGAGATGACACAAACAAGTGGAAAAACATTCCATGTTCATGGATAGGAAGAATCAATATTGTTTAAATGGCCATACTCCCACAACAATTTACAGATTCAGTGTTATTTTTATCAAAATCCCAATGACATTCTTCACAGAATTAGGGAAAAAACTTCTAAAATTCATATAGAACCCAAAAAGAGCCTGAATAGGCAAGGCAATCCTAAGCAAAAAGAACAAAGCTGGAGGCATCACATTACCCAAATTCAAACTATACTACAATGCTACAGTAACCAAAACAGCCTGGTATTGGTACAAAAACAGACACACAGACCAATGGAAAAGAATAGAGAGCCCAGAAATAAAACCACACACCTACAACTATCTGATCTTTGATGAAGTCAACAAAAACAAGCAATGGGGAAAGAACTCCCTATTCAATAAATGGTGCTGGGATAACTGGCTAGCCATAGGCAGAAGATTGAAACTGGGCCTCTTCATTATACCATATACAAAAGTAAATTCAAGATGGATAAAAGACTAAGTGTAAAACCTAAAATTATAAAAAACCCTTGAAGATAACACAGGAAATACCCATTCTGGACATAGGGCCAGACAAACATTTCATGACAAAGATGCCAAAAGCAATTGCAACAAAACCCAAAATTGACAAATGTGATCTAATTAAATGAAAAAGCTTCTGCACCACAAAAGAAACTATCAACAGAGTAAACAGACAACCTATGGAATGGAAGGAAACATTTGCAAACTATGCATCTGAAAAAGGTCTAATTTCCAGAATTTATAAGGAACTTAAACAAACTAACAAGCAAAAAATAAACAACCCCATTAAAACGTAGGGAAAGGGTGTGAGCAGACACTTTTCAAAATAAGAAATACACATGGCCAACAAGCATATGAAAAAAAATGCTCAACACCTATAATCAGTAGAGAAATGCAAATCTAAACCACAATGAGATACCATCTTACACCAATGACTATAACTAAAAAGTCAAATGGCTATTACTAAAAGGTCAAAAAATAACAGATTTTGGGAAGGTTGAGGAGAAATGGAATGCTTATACACTGCTGGTGGAAGTGTAAATTAGTTCAGTCATTGTGTAAAACAGCTAGTGATTTCTCAAAGAACTTGGAAGTACCATTTGACCTAGCAATCCCAATATTGGGTATATATATATGTATTTATATATATGTGTGTGTGTGTATATATATATATTTGTATATGTGTGTGGTGTGTATATATATAGAGAGAGAATATAAATAATTCTACCATAAAGACACATGCACTTGTGTGTTCATTGCAGCACTATTCATAACAGCAAAGACATGGAATCAACCTAAATGCTCATCAGTGACAGACTAGATAAAGAAAATATGGTACATATACACCAGGGAATACTACAGTCATAAAAAATAATAAAACCGTGTCCTTTGCAGCAACATGGAGGAAGCTAGAGGCCATTATCCTAAGTAAACTAACGTAGGAACAAAAAACCAAATACTGCATGTTATCACTTGTAAGTGGGAGCTAACATTGAGCACATATGGACACAAACAAGAATACAACAGATACTGTGGCCTACTTGAGGGTGGAGGGTAAGAGGAGGGTGAGGATTGAAAAATTGTCTATTCAGTACTATGCTTATTACCCGGGCAAGAAAATAATCTGTACACCAGACCTCCATGACACATAATTTACCTGTATAACAAACCTGCACACATACCCCTGAACCTAAAATAAAAGTTAAAAAAAAAGAAAAGCTGGCTAGTTTTGTACATATGGGTGAGGCTGTCACAGGCATCTACCCCGTAGCCCTAATTCTCTCCAGAAACCTTATCCAATTTCTTTAGATGAAATTGATGCACTGCCCAGAATAGGCTTGGGGGTAACAACGCTGCTTGCCCTCTGTGCAGAAGGGAAAAGGTAGGGTGGAGGGGGCAGGAGCAGTACACAAATTCTATCCAGTGCTTCTTAAATGGAGGTAGTAATAATTTTCATTTGGAAAAAGGGGCACATTTTAGTTGACTAGAAAATCATTGGTGCTAGTATTTAATGGGAGGGTCCAGGGATCTCAAATTATAACACACAGGACTGTTCCATTTAATGAAAACTGGTACAGTATAAAATGCCAATAGTTTCTCCACTGAGAAACTGCTAGACAGGCTTTCAACTAACTGCATCCCTCTCCCCACCAGCATTTCCAGCTTTCCTTCTGACTCACAGCAACATCAGCTCCTAATCCTGAAGGCCCTCTGGGTTTCTGTCCAGAGAGCAGTGATGCTCTCTGGTGGTATGGGCACCTCTGGATAGTCCAGGCTACAGATTTCCTGCTCTATTTTAACTATCAATGGGCTTCCACCTTTTCATTACACACAAATTCACTGAAAGCACTATTTGCTGCTAATCTCCCTTTTTTCTCTTTGCTATTATGGGATTATTCCTACCATTTCACTGAGGCCTCAAGAAAGAAAAAGGGATAATAACTTGGCCTCCATCCAACATCATGACTATTTTTGTTCTAACAACCTAAGTCAGTATCTTAACTTCCTTCTAAATGCAAAGAAGATATTAGTACTCTTCTCATTCTTTCTAACACCCTCTCCTTTCACCTTCTACACTGTATGTAACTTGTACTTGACCATTGTTAATTTCATTACCATTTACATTGATTTCTGCATCTGCAAACAAATCATCTATTCTTTGTTCATAAGTGGACTCTAAAAGTTGAAAATTTTTAAGTTGCATTTAAATTTAAATATTATTTATAGCTGTCCAACATAGAGTTGCATCACATTTTCTGTAGACTCAATGTCCTAACTTCTGGATATTCAGTAGAGAATATTTGTGGAGCAAGATTAAGTGGATTCTTTCTTTGTCTCTGCCTTGTTTCTGCCTTTCTTTCTGCTTTTTTTCCTTTTTTATGCCTTCCTTCCTTCTTTCTTTCTTTTATTCTTCTCTCCATTGCTTGCTTATAATCCTGCCAATTTTTGTTTGCTTAATGTTTGGATTATACATTTGCAGCAACTTTTAATTCATCTTAGAGTTTCTCATGGCCATTCTCTTTATTTGTGTATAATTAGCCTTTTTCTTGGGTTTCTCTCTCCTCCCATTTATGCTGTCTTTTGCATCATTTACCAAGAGAGCTCCTTCCTGGACCCTCTGCCTTCTGCACAACTCCTCCCTGCTTGGATTTCTTTCACTAGTTATGTCCCTTTCTCTATTTTTGTTTGTTTGCTCCTTTATTTTTACTTCAGGCAAATTTATATGAAAGACCTATGAGAAGCAATTATTCCTAATCCTTATCTATCTAGGAATGCCTTACTTCAGCTTTCATTTTTGATTGGTAGTTTGATTGGGTATGAAATTCTAAGATTGAAGTCATTTTCTCTCAGTATTTTGAATAAAGTTCCCATTTTCTTGGAGCATCAGTACTACTAATGAGATATTTGGTGCCAGTTTGATTCTCGTTCGTTTGAAGAACTGGTTTTGTTTTTCTCCTTTGAAACTTTTAGGGTCTATGTCGCATTTTATCTCTGGTGTTCTAAACTTTCACTATCTTATTTTCTCACATCTGATTTTGTACTAAGGGAACCATGAAGGCTCATGTCTTTCTTAATTTTGAGAAATATTTTCTTGTTATTCCTCTGAAAAATCTTACCATTCCACTTTTTCTCTTGTCTCTGTACCTGATATTAAATGAATGTTGAATCTCATGGATCGATTCACTGTCTCCTAACTTTTATCTCATGTTTTCCATTTTATGCCATTGTTCTATGTTCTGAGAGATTGTTTCAGTCATATTTTCAAACCTATCTATGAAGCGTTTTACTTAACAAGTCATGCCTCTAGTTTTCAATAGTTCTCTCGTGTCCTGATTCTTACTCATAGCAGCTTATTTTTGATTAATTGTTGTTACTGTTTCTTAGTTTGTTGTTTGGTTTTTGCTTAGGTTTTTATTATAATCCTCTTTAAGAACTATAATCATAATTTTTAAAGTTTTTTCTTTAAAGCTTCCTAAATGACATGCATGCTTTCTCTTATAGTTTGTTCTATTTGTTTCTCTTGGTCCTTCTTTTTTATGTTACAAGTTTTTCTCAGCAAAACTTGATGATGCTTGTTTTTTCACATTAATAAATAAAGGACTGGATTGGTGACTGAGATGGATTACTTTGGGTCTCAGGAAGATATGTTTTCCTAACAGACATGTCCTCTGCATGGGACCTCTGTGCACATGAACAGCCTATATCCAATGGCCAACTCTTCTCCATGTAAGGTTGTTAAGCAGGTTGCGTAGGTTAGACCAGGCCACCCCTGCCTCCACCTTCTCTCTGCTCATGACAAAACAAGAAGTCCAATTCCCACAGTAGAAGTCAATGTCCTCCCTACACAAATAATTTTATTTCAGTTGAGAGCAGGTTTTTAGTTTTTTTATTATTATTTGTACAAATTTATGGGGTACATGTGCAATCTTGTTACACGCATAGTGGTCAAGTCAGGACTTTTAGGGTATCCATCACCTGAATAATGTACATTGTTAATGTTAATGAGTATTAACATTACCCAGTTGGTTAAGGGGCATTAACCAATTTCTCATCATCTACCCTCTTCCACCAGGTTTTTAGTTTTTGCCTGGGGCCAAAACCACTGCAGCCAATTTCTCTGTAAGCACAGGGCTTGCAGGAGTGAAGTTGGAGATTTGGCCCAGTTACTGCTCCAGGTACAGTCCTTTGATTAATTACTACC
Source organism: Hylobates moloch (assembly GCF_009828535.3). Lineage (NCBI taxonomy): Eukaryota > Metazoa > Chordata > Mammalia > Primates > Hylobatidae > Hylobates > Hylobates moloch. The sequence continues at coordinate 137,830,995 of NW_026652276.1, forward strand.
ATTGCCCTCCACAGTCACATTTGCTCTTCTTATTGAACAGTTCTAACTCTGGAACATCCAAGAACCAAATGTTACCATGTATACTTTGTTTTTTGTTTTAACTAAAATTAGGTGCTTTTATTTCTCATGACCCAGGACATTTAATTATAAACATACGTATACAAATTATATATGTATATATGATGCATGTATAAAATACATTTGAATGCAATGGAGATACTAACGTTTCACTACATAATGAATGGCCATTACTTCAAGAGTCTTAAAGCTCACTTCTCTCTCTTTTCTTACTCTTAGCCACTGTAAAGGATTGTCAAAAAAAAAAAACTGTTAGTCAACTTCTTGACCTTTCTCCTAAGCACTGACTGCTTAACTCTCTTTTAGGCTGTGTGAGTATTATAGATGAGTGATCATAGCCATCACACGTGGACTTACTACTTTGACATGGGAGTGGTACAGGTGGCCTGTGGCTTGCTCCATGGGCCAACAATGTTGACAATAATAGAAAGCACATAAGCCATCATTCTTAGAATATCAGCAATCACATTAAGAAGGAAATCTGCATTTCATTTTAAGTAGACTTTATTTTTAGAACAGTTTTGGATATATGGAACAATTTACAGTATAGTATAGGGTTCCCATATAGCCCACACCCAGTTTACCCCATTGGTACATTTGTTATAATTAATAAACTGATACAGATAAACTATTATTAACTCAATTGCATAGTTTATTTATATTTCCCTAGTTTTTACTTCATATCCTTTTTCAGTTCCAGGATCCCCTCTAGGACACGACATTACATTCAGTTATTATGGTCCCTCTTTGTTTTGACGATTTCTCAGGCTTTCCATGTTTTTGATGACTTTGACAGCTTTGAGAAGTAGTTGTCAAGTATTTTGTAGGATGCTCCACTATCAGAATTTGTCTGATATTTTCCTCGTGGTTATGGGTTTGGGGGAGGAAGATCATAGCGATAAAGTATCATTTTCATCACGTTATATTGATATACTATCAACATAATCTGTGACTGCTGAAATTAACCTTGACAGCCTGGATAGGGTAGTGTTTATCATATCTCTCCACCGCAGAGAAATCCTTTTCCGCAACTCTCTCTGTACAGCCCACAGCTAAACAGTGGGTAGTTAGGCTCTATTCCTTGAGGGCAGAGTCTCTATGTAAATTATCTTTGACTTCCATTGTATGGGAAATTTGTCTCTTCCCCCTCAGAAATAACTTATCAAAAGATATTGAACACAATAGTATAAAGGTTTTTAAAAGAAAGATATAATGTCATTTATCTATCATGTTACTAATCTGTCCATCTGAGGAATATATTTTGAATTAGTCACTCCATAAATCTGAAATTCAATTATGCCTACAAATGAGCCGAGCATTGTACAAAAAAGCTGAAGGACAAACGATATATGCAGTTCCCAATTAGTGGAGAAATGTTAGAAGAATCCCTGAGAAAATTCCTAAATGGGATCTGAAACCTCTGGGGCGGCCTTAAAACAGGCCAATAGAGGTGTAAACACATACACTGCGGTGAAGTGTAAAAAACTTAATCACATACACTGTGACAAAGACTGACAGTACAAATACAGTATCCAGAGTGTGTTCTGGGGCCTAGAAAGAGAGAGAGAGAAACTCCCTCTGGAGGTCATTTAAGGAAACCCTACATTGTCATAGGTGAAGACACACACCCTGCAGGGGTGGTTGACCAGAAGTACTTTTTATTTATTTATTTATTTAATTGTGGAATAGCTGTACATATCTGGGGGGGTATATGTGATACTTCGATATCTGTATACAATGTGTAATGATCAAATCAGGGCAATTGGGATATCCATCACCTCACACATTTATCTTTTCTGTGTGTTGAAAACATTCAAATTCTTCTCTTCTAGCTATTCTGAAATATATAATAAATTTTCAACTATCTACTATATGATCATACGCTGGGACTTCTCCTTCTATCTAAGTGCCTTTTGTATCCCTTAGAAGGGCTTTTGGAAAGATCAAGTTGGTCCTGAAGAGAAGGAGGTCAGGAAGCAGGTGATGGAGATGGGGAGGCCTGGGGAGGGAGGGAGTCTGGGACAGACTGCCCACCTCTCACTCTGCCCCTTGGCTGCTTAGCTTGTTTTTTCTTGTGAGGATGACAGTTAAAGCCTCAGGTGGACAGAATTGAATTCACACACTCCTTAAACTCATGGCAATGAACCATTGGTCCAGGAGAGGCACCTCTTTGGTCGGGTTTGGTTTGATGTTTTCCACGTTTCCTTCAGTCCCTCCAGCCCCATGATCCTTACCCCACATGCACCCACTCTGGTCTATTCAAGCCCCATCCTTCCAACCCACCTTCCTCACATTCTACAGAATATTAGTGTTTTTGACTTTATCATTTAAAAATGTGTACAATAGTAGTAACATGCTATAAATGTTTCTTACTTTTTAAAACTTTTTCTTTATTTTCACTCAATATTATTTTAAAAATCTATCCAAAGTGTTGTCTATAATTGAGTCCATTATTTCTGACTGCTGCATAGTATTCTACCCTGTGCATAAAGCATACTTCACCCATTCTCTTGTTGTTAGACCTCTTCCAAGTCCTTGTTCCCATAAGCTTTGTTACGGTAAAAATCCTAATAAACATCTTCATGTGACTCTGCAAGAGTTTCTCTGGGTTGTATATACAGAAGTAGAATTGCTGGGCCACACTGCATAGGCATACCTAATTTTATTAAGTTCTACCAAATTGCCCTCATCAGGGTTGCCAATGATCACGTTCTTGAATCCAAATGTCTATCCTCTGCACTCATCCTAAGTTACCTCTCAATGGCATCTGTCAAAGTTACTGTTGCCTCCATTTCTTTCTTGTTGAAAACAAATCCTTTCTTGTTTGGTTTCCATAGAACTACACGTTATTTCCTGTATCAGTAGCCACTTCTTCTCAGTCTCCTTTGATAGTTCCTCCTCCTTTTTCTGACCCTAAATGGGGGAAACACCAGAGATCTCCCATAGGAGTGGAGCCTTTCTCTTCACCATTAATACACAGGAGCGTAGGTTCTTTCCTACACTTCCTGGGACTTTTTTTTTTTTTTGAGACGGAATCTGGCTCTGTCGCCAGGCTGGAGTGCAATGGCGTGACCTTGCCTCACTACAACCTCTGCCTCCTGGGTTCAAGCGATTCTGTTTCAGCCTACTGAGTAGCTGGCACTACAGGTGCCTGCCACCACACCCAGCTAATTCTTGTATTTTTAGTAGGGACGGGGTTTCACCCTGTTGGCCAGGATGGTCTCAATCTCTTTACCTCATGATCCACCCGCCTCAGCCTCCCAAAGTGCTGGTATTACAGGTGTGAGCCACTGCGCCTGGCCTCCCCTGGCTTTTAATACCATATCCATGTTAATGCCCTCAAATATATGCGTACTGCCCTGACCTCTCCCCCAAACTCCAGATGCTTATAGCCAACTAACTCAATGTCCCATTGGAACATCTGGCATCTCACACTGACTATGCCCACAATCAAATTCTTGATTTTCCTCCACAAGCTGCTCATTCCCTTTGCTCCTCAGTTCAGTCAATGGCACTTGCAGGTTTCCAGTTGTCCTTGACAAAAATCTTTGAGCATCTTTGATTCCTCTCCTGTCCTCACACTCTTTACCCAATCTATTAGCAAACCCTGTCAGCTCCACTCTGAAAGCATGTCCTGGGCCAACCACTCTACATCACCTCATGGACCACCAAGGTGAGTCGCCTTTCTAACATTCCAGAGCTACAGCAGTAGTCTCTAACATTGCTTTGCTTCCCCCTGTTCTGTTCCAGTCCATTTTCCACACAGAAGCGAGAATGTTTCTGCTAGAATATAAGTCCGATACATGTGACTCTTCTGCTTGAAACTCACCAGTGTTTTCCGAGTCACAACAAGAATGAGTGATCCTCTACAAAATCTGCCCCCCTTGATCACTGCTATGCCCTCATTTCCTCCCTTTCCTACCATCCTTCCCATTCACTCTCTTCCAAGCCACCCTGACCCCCTGGCAAATTCTCCAGCATGTCAACACCATTCCATCACAAGGTTTCTGCACTTGCTGTTTCCTCTGTCACTTTGCATTTCTGGAATAAAGCCTACACAATCAGAATATGCCATTGTTAAGAAAAATCCCATCAGATTACAGTAGAGGAAGGGCAAACAAAGGTCTATGCAGGACAACAGTCAGGACAGGATCTCCCTGAAGGCCCTGCCCTCTGTGGGTCCTGGCCCCTCCCATCCCTGCAGCCACTGCAACTGTCCATCCCCTCTCACCAGGACCTAAACTCCTTCACCTCTCCCTACAAGGGTTTCTCATGGTGTTTAAGAGCTGATGATGGCAATGAACTCCATCAGCCTCTCTGTCTTTCACAAGGTGTGTCCAGGCATGAATTAAGGGAGGGACTCAGAAACACACGCTGTTTAACTACCTTGCGCCAGTGAGGATAGATTCATCTCGTCATTTTCTGCATATTTTTGCAAGACTATCACCTAATGCAATGTTTTACTATTTTCTGAGCAAATATGTTTAATAAGATCAGAAGAGATCCAAATATGAAGACAGTTTATAAACTATGATAAACTATACATATATCAGCTATATTATTCTACCCTGAGATAAGTAACAAAACTAGTCTGTACTGACCAACAGCCTCGTGGCTAACAAATCAAGAACTATTGCTGATAACAACAAAGAAACCTCGATTTGCAAAAGCTATACTGGGAATCCCAAGCAGGTTACATAAGTGAGATTTCAGTAAGTTAATGTAGTGTGGTGATGAGTACTTAGGCAAGAGAACATCCTTCCAGAGTGGATGTGAGAATTAAGCATGGAAAAAGAAGGCTGATTCCAAATGGAAGTAACCTTTTTCATTGGTTGAAAGAACCTGATTTTATTTCTCTTTTCTGGTTGGTTTCTTGCAAGAGAATGGACTGTTAATAAAAAGGCAAAATGGTGTTGGTATTTTATGTAGTGTTAATAGAAATACGGAAATGTAATCATTAAATGCTTAATATAATAGTAGTTAATAAAACTAAGTGCTCTCTTCTCCCAGCAGCCTCTGCAGAACTTTTTTTCTGCCAAAGAACAATCTCAACAGCTCAAATGAGTATGTGGTTATTATGCAAGGAGAGTCTCATGCTCCTGCAGTTTTCTGGCATCAAAGCATTCAGCAAGAATGGAGAAAGCATCTTTGGATGCTCAGAAACAGAGATGAATTTTTCTACTTGGAGATGTGACTGCTTTTGATCTACACGGTTTCTATTTTGTTGCCTGTTTCTGCTGGCATGCGATGCTTGATGATGTTAGGCAAAGACTGAAGGCAGGAAAAATGCAGTGATGTGGGAAGAAAATGATCACTCAGAGACTCCTATGTTGAATATTGCAAAAGCCTAGGGGAGGGGTGCTTAAGGAAAGCCGGTGAGTAATCCTCATTTCTCCCATCCGAGTGAGTGCCAGTGCTCTTCCTGCATTTCCAAACTTCCTTTAGGGAAAAGAACCATCCATTAAATGCCTCCTCACACAGGATCTGAAACACCTAGTAACGTGAGTCCCAAAAGGTTACATCTAGATGTCTCTTTTACAATCAGAATGAATCGGTTTAATAACCTCAACTGCTGGTTTGTTTAGTTTCATTTTAGAATGATTCCCATTCTGAATGAAAGTTTATATCTGGGCAGACCCTCTTCACTGCACAAAAACTAGAGAAGATCTTAAGTCAGTATTTCTTACACTGTTGTGAGGCTATCAGTCATTCCTTTGAGAACCTAATTAAAGACACAGAATCTCTTGGTAGACTGTCACGTGTGCAAGTCCCCACATCCATGCACACGCATGCACATACACATAAATGCAGACACAGACCTCCCGTTAAAAATTCTTCCTCTAAACAATTTTCCACAGTGACTCACATTCCCACAGTTTGATCGCATTTGGTATGCATTCACATGAGCTTATGTATGTTAAAGCAAATTAAATACAGTCCCAAGAATCCTTGCAGGTGTCATTCCTGAAAGGCACTCAAGTGCGGGTTTGAGTTAAGAAATGAAGCAAAGTGTGGGTTAGCAAGGCAGCACAGCTTGGAGGGTAGAGCATGAGCCTCCGGTCACATGCCAGTGTATCTGCTGTGTCACTTTGGGCAAGTTACTTTAGCTCAGTTTTCTCAGGTGTGAAAAGGAGATAAAATAGTAGCACTGCATAGGATAGATACTGCCCAATATCTCAAGCACTTGGTAAGCTCTCAAAAAATTAACAATTATTATTTATGCTTTAATTGACTCAAACTATGAATCCTTTATTACTTGGTTATTCTGTGCTCTTTTATTTTCCCAAACCTTATGATTCAGAAACACATATTCGTGAGAAGAGAAAGGGAACTGAGAAATCCGTCCAAGCACAGCCCAAACAAGGGATCATCCAGTCTCTCCTGAATACTTGCTATCTGACCTCTAAGTTCCCTTATCATGATAACTTTCATGAGAAGCTAAAGTCTCATGTTTCTCCTATGCTAAAGACTCCTAAGCAGTCCCTTCCAATTTAGGACAGGTCCTCTTTCATTAAACTGAAATCTTCCTCTCTTATACCCGCCACCATTATTCCTAATTTGCTGCTTAGAAGTGAGTAGAATCAGCATGAAAAGTGTCCAGAAGGCAGAGACATATTCATATTCTTCTCTACATGGCCCCAGCATGGTGCCCAACCCTGAGTTTATGCTCAGTTTTTGTTTACTCTATTAAGGCTTTAAATATCTGAATGTAGCCATGAGGTACCTCCACAGCCTTAAATGTCCCCTCTCAAAACCAATGTTCTCCTATTTCTTCAAAATTCCCACAGAACATAGTGCCCAGACTGTTCACCATCTAAGTGGTCCTTTGGTTGAGCACAATATTCCAGGGGCAGTCTGACCAGGTTAGAGATGTATCATCAACCTTCTTCTGTTCACTCCATTCGTTCACTCAATAGCTCATTCAACAAAGAACACCTTATATGCTTATTCCTAGAAAATTCTAGGAGATTCCAAAGTGAGAATTATGACTTGTATACAGCTCAACACACTTGGCTGTTGACTAATGCTTGCATTTCCCTTCAGGAAGAAGTCACGATAATAGTTCTTTCTTTCTTTCTTTCTTTTTTTTTTTTTTTTGTGGGGGACAAAGTCTCACTCTGTTGCCCAGGCTGAAGTGCAGTGGCACGATCTCGGCTCACTGCAACCTCCACCTCCTGGGTTCAAGCGATTCTCCTGCCTCAGCCTCCCGAGTAGCTGGGATTACAGGCGCCTGCAACACCTGGCTAATTTTTGCATTTTTAGTAGACACGGGGTTTTACCATGTTGGCCAGGCTGGTCCTCACCTCAGGTGATCTGCCTGTCTCGGCTTCCCAAAGTGCTGGGATTACAGGCATGAGCCACCATGCCCGGCTCGTGCTAGTTCTTTCTAAATCCACCATGACACTAATTTCAGTTCACATGGATCATCAAATCAGTTTTTGTTCCTCACATTGGATGTTGAGCTTCTGTTAATATTCCTGATTGATGTAATCTTTCTCCAAAATTAATATTTTTAAAAGAAAGTTTATTTTTTCTTTCTTTCACAGTTGTACATTTATTATGCCTCCTGGTACAGCTTCTAGAGATTGCTAATCTTTCTGTTTTTCCCTTCACACAATGGGCAACATACATCTCCTCCTCTTTCAACCTATGTAGTTACAGAAGAATAAGTCAGGCTTTCCCAGAGGAACTCTACATTCAAATATCAATCACCAGGAACCACACGGGAAGAGGAAATAAAAGAAATGAAAGAAGAAATGTTTTGCTAAGTAGAGATATTTTTTTTAAAACTACTTCCATACGTTTGCAGGCAAGTCAGCTACAGGAATGCCTAAAAGTTTGTTATCCTCCCAAGTACAGCTGACAGGTTTAATTTTAACACAATCCTTGAAAGAGCTTAGGGAGTCCAGGGTAACCGATTGTCCTATAAATCTGTGATACAACAGGACAGGATGGGTGTGCGCCCCCTAATAAATATTGATACTGGTTCCCAGACTTTCATATAATGACTATTTTCAAAGGGAGACTCTTTTATCTCAAGGCTTAGACTGACAGGCAATGATTTGGAAGCTCTTTCATCAACAAAATGGGTGGAGAAACACTAGCATAATTAACTCCTGTGGCTGGTTTTTTTTTTAGACTTGTGATCCCACAACTCACAATTCACTGACTCTCTCTCTGAAGTAACTTACATTTCCCAAGTGATCAAACAAGGTCTACCAACTTCTTCAAGGTCAAACCACCAACCAGTGAGAGATTTGAAGTCAGGTTCCAGCTGAGATTGTGGCTGGGGCAGAGGGAAGCACAGGGTTTAGCAAGTTTGACTCACTGCAGGGCCAATGAAGATCCAAAGGAGAAACAAGGTGTCCATGTGGAGACCCTGGAGAGACAAAAATTGCTGCCCCAGCAGCTGCCCTCTTCTGTCACCATGTGTAAACCCACTCACGAAGGAAGCCACCAAGCATTCCAAGCACTGGGGCTGTTCCTGCTTACATAATTTCATAGAGAACAAATGCAAAGCCAGGGAAACCTGGAGTACAGCCCCAGGGGACCTGAAGAGGAAAGCAAACGAGATTCAGGGGGTGTTTTCAACTCTTTTTCCCCCATGAAGGTTCTGACTGTAGAAGAAAAAAGAGGTTGGAATAAGTGAACAACTGGATTGGACTTTTAAGCTACGTTTTACAATGCCAACATGATGACTACCAGTATAAGGCAGAGGGTGTCTAATGAGAACTGATAAGGAATTTTGGGCAGTATACTCCTGAAGAGAGCAAGAAAGCTTTAAACTGTGCAAGAGAGAAAGTGCCCGCATGAAATGGTAAAAACAGAGTAGGATGGACAAATCAACATTAATACATAAAAAAAACACTTGGCTTCTTCAAAGAGCACATAAAAAAATCCTAAACTCTTTACTATTTTTAGTAAATTATTATGTAAACAATCACTAGTATGAAACTCATGACTTGAATTCAGCAGGGGAACAGTGTACATTGTCCATTTCAAATGAACTATATATTTTTTAATAAGACCAAATGAGATTGCATAAAGAGAGGCTGCCAGCTAAAATCATTCATTCATTCATTCAATAAAGATTTACCACTTAACAACTCCATGTCACATTTTGTGCTCATTAAAATCTTATGTAGGCACAGCAGCTATGTAAGTAAATATTACTTTTTTTTTTTTTTTTTTTTTTAGACAGAGTCTCACTCTGTCGTCCAGGCTGGAGTACAGTGGCGCGATCTCAACTCTCAGCTCACTGCAACCTTTACCTCCCGGGTTCAAGCGGTTCTCCTGCCTCAGCCTCCCGAGTAGGTGGGATTACAGGCACCCACCACCACCCACCACTGCATCCTGCTAATTTTTGTATTTTTAGTAGAGACGGGGTTTCACCATGTTGGCCAGGCTGGTCTCAAACTCTTGACCTCAGGTGATCTGCCTACCTCAGTCTCCCAAAGTGCTGGGATTACAGGCATGAGCCACTGCACCCAGCCTCAATATTACTTCTTGCTCTTATAAAGCTTATTAGCTAGTGAGTATCTCAACATACATGTCTTTCAAAAAGAGATACAACTGAAGTCAAAGAGGGGAAAAAGGTTCTAATAACGATCATGTGGATAAAAGACCCCAATGGACAGAGTCAAAGTGAGAAAGCTCGCAGGTCAGCTAAGCAAGTGTTCAATGTAACCCAATGCGATGATCAGAAGAATCCTAAAAAATCCTACAAAATAGGAATGATAATTTCCATTCACAGAGTTGTTGCAAGAAATCAATGAGGATATACCTGTCAAGTACATGGGACATAGTAAGTACCTAACAAATAGCGATTTTAAAAGAATTTTAAAACTTTATACTTTCTGTCTTATATTTCTGAATTATTTGCATTTTTACAATAAATATATAGTATAATGATAATCAGGAAAAAAGGAGGGAAAGGAAGCCTGCCAAAATATAAGGAAGTATGTAAATTAATCTTCAATAAAGTTGATTTCTTTTTTAAATACATGGAAGTACAGTGGTCCCCCCTTATCCACAGTTTGGCTTTCCTCTGTTTCAGTTTTCTATGGTACAGTACAGTAAGATATTTTGAGAGAGAGAGAGAGACCACAGTCACATAACTTTTATTACAGTACATTGCTAAAATTGTTCTATTTTATTATTTTTTTGTTAATCTCTTACTTTGCTTAATTTATAAATTAAATGTTATCATAGATATGTGTGCAAGGAAAGAAACATAGTATATATAGGGTTCAGTACAATCCGCAGATTCAGGCATCCACTGGGAGCCTTGGAATTTACCCCCACAGATAAGGGGAACTACTATATTGAGGTGAAATGCCGATCTCAAAAACTATTATGGGATTATCCAAATCCAACTTCCTTCTCCCAGAGATCATGTTATGGAAACAGTCAGGACCCAAGCACTCACTCAATCAGTACCATTATTTGAGGTGGTATCCCATGTGTGCTGGAACCCAGCACCCCAGCATAGGTGCCTTCCACAAAAAGAGCCTGCCAGTGTCAGAAAGTGAGAAGGGAAATATCAGGCCTTCCGCAGAAGGGGCAAAGCATGGGGCTCCTGGAAGGTCAAGCTGCAGGGAGACCTTGGGTAGGGAATGTCCTCTTTCCTAAAACTCGCAGCACTGGGTGATAGGGGGATGCTGTGTCACGTACAGAGGGATGGAGCTTCAGGAAACAGCTCTTTAACTCATCCAGTACAGACTGGTCCCTGTGAGTCATTGAGACCTTCAGACATTTTATATATTCTGTACACTTAAGTTTCCCAAATACACCATGTTCCATAGTGAAAAGAGTAGGGCTTAGGTTCAGACAGACCTGACTTTAAATCCTCTTTCTATAACTTATGAGGTCATCTGCAGTTTACTTAACTATCTTGCTTACACATGCTCCACTGTAAAAGCAGGGATACTATTATTTGCCTTGCAAATGTCTTGGGATGAATAAATGATCTATCTATCAGTCTGTGAAATCTGCTAACTCAATTGCATTAATTAATTGGTAAATGCTTATAAATGGTGGCTGTTAATATCTGGATTTCTAGACTATGATTACTTAAGGAATCAAATATACTGAAAATTTGCTCAATCTTCAAATAAATTTGATTGTTCCAATTGAGTTAGAGGATAGTGGTATAAACAAAATATTGGATGTATTTTATGGCCCCAGAACAATAACCACTGACTATTAAGAACTGTTAGTCCTACTCATTTAGACCTCTTTATATGGACCTTATTCATATTTCTTTTTTCACAAATGCAAATGATTAAATCAGTGATAGCCCTCAAATATTTTTTGTACGCGGACCACTTTAGCAAAAATAATAAAATTAAAGTGCCCTAATTGCTTCCATTTCACATCATCAGCAAATTCACTCTGCAACAAAGGTCACCATATAGACATCAGCTAACTCCCACTGATGAAGACTGAACAGGAGAAAAGAGTCTTTTCAACTTAACAGATATCTTTCTATGTGCCCAGCAATTGTGCAGGATATTAACAATTATAAGCATAAACAAGATGTAACTCATGCTTTTGTGTACCTTATTATAATTTAGTGGTAGAGACATACAGGTTCACAGTTAATAACTTAAAAAGGAGGCATGAAGAAAGTATCTTGATGGAACACCACAGCATTCACTACAGTACTTAATTTGAAAAGATACATTTCCTAGATTTGTCCACTGAAAAGTCTAGAAGTAATGACACCCCAGGGGCAATGAGCACACCTGTTTACCCAGATCTTGGATTCTAATCTCAGGGATCCTTGAAGAAACAACCTTTCAGGCTTGGTGCAAGGACAACAGAATGGCTTGTTGTACTACAAAGTAAGAAAAACACAAAAAAAATGAACGGGGATATGTCGGCAGGACTCAGGAGTTAGCTTAAAGGGGCTTCCATAGGTAGAAATTGGGAGAATTTGAACAACATAAAGGGTAATACTAACAACTTATAATATGTTTAATTTTATTTAATTTAAAAAATATTAATGACTCCAATAAATCCATAGGACCCTCAAAAGGTGGGGGAAGTGGGGAGAAAGAAGAAAAATAAAAGAAAAGGCTCTTCTTTACAAAATAATTCCAACTATTAAATGTAGAAAGAATAACAGAACTCTAAAAACACCATTTTGCATCCACCTTATAATAACTGATTCACATGAGGACCATCAATGAATGTGAAATCTCTTGGGTGAAAATGTGTTGGGAAACAAGATATTCACATAGACTCTAGGCATTACCGCTCAGTTGTAATTTATTACAAATGGGGGAAAAAGTACTTTACAATGAGGAAATACGGCAGATGAGTGATTACAACGAACATTTGTAATAATGACAAGCTGACATCGGATGACTCCTGAGACTCCTGTAGGCTGGTTTTTGGCTGTATGATCTCAGGGTTATAAAAGACTCCCATGGGATAAACTGTGGCACATGAGACCAGGTTCCTTGTGTGGGTCTTGGTAATTTATGACCTGAAGAAGCACACACAGTGTGACCAAGAATCCTGTGAGTTGTGCCTGGAAGCTTGGACCTCTTTGATGTTTATGCCTTCTTTCTCCCGCTGTACTGTATCCTCTACTTTCCTAAAGCCCTATAAGAGTATGCCCTATGAGGTCTTGTGAGTCCTTTCGATGGTTCAACCTTGTATAATTGCTGTAGGAACTGCTCTAAATTAAAGACTTAAAATTTGTACATCAGTTAGGTGATGGGTACACTAAAAGCCCAGACTTCAGCACTATACAATTTATCCACATACCCAAAAATCCCCTGTGCCCCTAAAGCTATATAAATTTTTTAAATAAAATAAAAATAAGAGGTAAGAAATGTGACAAAATGCAATGTGTGATCTTTTATTGGAACCTAGATTGAAGAAAAAGCTATTAAGAAAATTGTTGAAAGAATTCAGAAAACGTAAATATAACTTAAATAACAGTACTTTATCAATGTTAGTGTAATAATTATGTTGTGCTAATAATAGGAGAATGTCCTCATTTTAGAAGACCTATGGTAAAATATTTAAGGATGAGGTATCGTCACATCAGAAAATCAAATTTCTTGCCAAATATAAATGAGTAAACAATATACATAAACATATAGACAGAGATATAGAACAAATGTAGTATAATGTTAGCAATTAGCAAATATAGGTGAAGCATATATAGATGTCCACTTTAACATTCTTTCAATTTTTCTGAACGCTAGGATTTTTTTAATACAAGGTTGGAGAAAACTTCACTGAAAAAGTGAATTTCAAAATTTGAAATTCCATGTTTAAAGGAGTTGGGAAAATTTAAAATTCCATGTTTAAAAATGTTGGGAAAATTTACCTAGAATGGCCAATATCAAGACCTAGTCTAGTAATTGCACCAAACTTTGAACAATTTTTTAAAGCATATTTTGCATATCCAGACAAAAAGACCAAGTCAATGACAGGAGAAAGAAAATCATATTGTCATTTTATTTTTGACAGTAATGTGATATAATAGACGACAACAGAGTAACAATTTATGATACTTAATAAATAAAAGCCAAAGTTTTTTCATCCAACGAAACTGACCTCAGAAATAAAGAACACAGAAATTTTAATGTTTTGTTTTTAAACAGTTTTACAGTTACAGAACAGCTGAAAGAAAAATAATGCAGAGAGTTTCTTAAACCCATTCCCCAGGTCTCCTTCATCTTCACATTATCCACAGCCACAGTGCAATTATCAAAATGGAAATTAATATTGATACAATACCATGAACCACACTATAGACCTTATTCAAATTTCAACAGTTTTTCCACAAATGTCTTTTCTCTATTCTGAGATCCAGTCTAGGGTCCGACATGGCATTTAGTTAAGTCCCCTTAGTGTCATCCAATTTATGAGAATTTCTCAATCTTTCCTTGTCCTTCATGACTTTGGCATTTTTGGAGATACTAGTCAGTTGTTTCATATACAGTCTTTCAATTTAGGTTTGCCTGATTGATTTCTCATGACTATATTGAGGTAATGCATTTTGGACAAGATACATAGAAGTGATGTCAGTCTGTTTTCAGTTCATTGTACCAGGAGGTGAATGGTATGTGTTACAACCTGTGATCTTAACTCTGGTCATCTGGTTAAGATGGTGTCTACCAGCTTCCTCCACTATAAAGTTAACTATTTTTCCCTTTGCAATTAATAAATATTTGGGGAAAATACTTCGACAAAGGAAATATCCTGTTTTTCCTGTACTGATTTTAGCATCCATTAGGGGACCCTGCTTACAACAAATATTATTGCAGTGTTTGCCTAATAGTGATTTTTTATTTCCTAATTTCTTCTTCATTTTAAAATTAATATTCTTCTATAAGGAAGAGCTGTCCTTTCCTCCCTTTTATTTATTCAATTATTTATTTGTATTGGTTCATATATATATATTGTTCTACCAATACTATCATTATTTATTTTGTTGCTCAAGTTGTTTTAGTTTTGGATATTTGGAGTTCTTTCTTTTTTTTTTTTTTTTTTTTTGAGACGGAGTCTCGCTCTGTCACCCAGGCTGGAGTGCAGTGGCGCGATCTCGGCGCACTGCAAGCTCCGCCTCCCGGGTTCACGCCATTCTCCTGCCTCAGCCTCTCCGAGTAGCTGGGACTACAGGCGCCCGCCACCACGCCCGGCTAATTTTTTGTATTTTTAGTAGAGACGGGGTTTCACCGTGGTCTCGATCTCCTGACCTCGTGATCCGCCCGCCTCAGCCTCCCAAAGTGCTGGGATTACAAGCGTGAGCCACCACGCCCGGCCTTGGAGCACCTTCTGATTGGCTCGTGGGTCCTAGATAAAAGACTTCTTAAAGAGACATAAATATCATTAACTCTTAAAGAAAAGATTTAAGCACTTATTAAAATAAGAAAAAAAAATTCATCAAAAGAGATCATTGGGCTACAGAGTAGTAGATTTTTGCATTACACATTATATCCAGAGTAGCTTTTTTTGTATTATACATTATATCCAAAATAAGCAAAGGACTCCTAAGTCAGTAAGAAAGTCAGATGACCGAGACTAAACATCTGAATAGGCACTTCACAAAGGAGGAAATTCGAATGGCCAATAAACAAATGAAAAGGAGCTCAACCTCATTAGGAATCAGAGCACGGCAAATTAAAACCACAAGGAGATATCACTACACACCTGCTAGATTGCTTTAAAATGAATTACAACCACATTGGAGGCCAAGCTGAATTCTTCAGTAGAGTTCAACATACCTGTAAACTATTACCTGCCAATTCTATTTCTAGGTGTATATCTTACAGAAATGCATGCTTATGTGTGCCCATATACATATAGAGTGATGTTCATAGAAGCATTATTTGTAATAACCACCAAAAAAGTGGAAATAACCCAAACATCCATTTATGTAGAATGGATAAATTGTAATATCTTTACTTAATGGAATAGTATACATTTAATGAAAATGAATAAACTATTACTCTGCACAACAATGTAGATGAATCTTGAAAACAAAGCATTAAACAAAAAACCAAATAAATACATAATATACCAAATGGTGATAACTGTTGTGGAAAACTGAGATTAAATCAAAAAATAACTTTTAAAAATGATTTAAACATCGAAAAATAGATTAGCAGTGAGTCCTGAAATCAGTTAAAAATAAAAATATGTTTAGTGAATTATAAAGTATATGTATGGTGGAAAATGGAATCCAAATTCAAATGATGTGCTTAAAAGAGAAGATATATATTGTAAAAAAAATCATATATTAGATTTAACATATTCTACAGTAAGAACAAACCTAGTAATTCCTATGTGAGTATAATTTACTTATGATTTTATGTTTTAATGAGTAAAGAAAGTCATCCCCCATCTCTTTTTCAAAAGATTCTTAGTAATTTTCTTCCATTTATTATTATAAATGACTTTCAAAATTATGTTGCCACATTCTGAAAAAGGCCCATATATTTTACAAAGTTTTTCAACACAATTAGCATAAATCTGCTGCTCGAATTTGATATGGCCAATATCGTTTTCCTAATTTCTCATTTCTAAATCTGTGTTTGTGTTTGTCTTTTCTTGACAAAGCTGGAGGCTTATCTATTTTATTTTCTCTTTCAACAAAATAATTTTTGAGCTTATTTATTGGTTTTATTTATTTTCAGTAACTTTTGTTTTTATGATTACTAGCATTATCTTGTTTGGTTTAATAAAGTAGCCACAAATTGGGACAACTTCACAACTCCCAGCAGTAGCCATGTCCGTGCAATCCCATCCTCTCTTCCCATAACAGACCTATCCTCTAGCCATAGGAGTGCACACATAATCCAGATTGAGCCAGTCATACTACCTTATCCTGCTGTCCCCATTGATTAGTCCAGAGATGACAGATAAGCCAACACGGTTCCAACAGAATCCATCTTCAGGATTTTCTCAAGCTGTTGGGGAACATATCCTTGTCACTGTAGTATCAGTTTATTTTTAGACAAGTATCGGTTATGCTAAACAATGTCCCAAATTCATTCCTCACCACATGAAGTCCTCAGCAAGTCCATCAGCATTCCAGACCAACCCCTTCACAAGTCATGACTCAAGCATCCCTGTAGCTTTGCTTCTCGACACAGGACTTGCAGGGTCACCATATAAGGGAGGAGAGAGCATGACAACTCACGCCTGCTCTGAAGTCCCTCCAACCAGAAGTGACTCGTTTCTCATCCACGGAGCTCACTGACAACAGAACCCCAAACTAACTGCAAAAGAAGCTGGAAAACGCCATATTCCTTGTGTCAGAAAGTGGCTACAGGGTAATGAACCCATAGTGACTGTCTCCACTGCAATCATTGAGATAGATAGTGCATGCATCTGGACGGGTCACAGGCCACTCTAGTGAATCCTTATAATTTTATGTTACCTCAGCATCCATTTGGAATACAAATTTAGGTTTCTCATACCAGTAGCAGGGCTCAGTCACACATGACACAGTTTTTGAGTTCTATACCACACCCAAATGCTTCAAGCTAGTGACCAGAGATAAGAACTTAGAGGCACCTCTCCTGTCCAGCAGACTGGGCATTCCATTTTTCCCACTGCTTCTTTTGAACTGACCATTCAGGTATCTGCTCATGAACTTAAAGTATGCCACACTCTATCCCTTTATATATCCCACAAGTTACCAAGTGCATGCGCATGCCCTCTCAATCTCTCTCTCTCTCGCTCTCTCTCTCCCTCTCTGTATCTGACTCTTTATTCCTGCTTTCCATGACCCAGGGATGGTGGACTGCCCTCCCAATTCATTGCAGCCTCTCTGCCCAGGATCTGAAAGTAGAAATCGAAATCGTTGAACTTGTTTCCTATTATGATGGTGTATTGAATTGATCGCCTTCTATCTGAAGAACCAAGGGCTGCCCCAGGTCTGGATTTTCTGGGATGTGGGAGGGGTGGGAGGTGGGGAATGGGACACAAGAGCAGGCTTCTAGCCTACAGCAATGTTCAGGCAAGCACACACTGGGCAAGGGTCAGACAGGAACCACAAGGGCATCTGCCAGTATAAACAAGTTTCCCACGTGAGGGACCCTCTGCTCACAGGCAGAGGCATAAGGCCATGCACCAGGTAAAAGAAGTATCCTGGGAAAGGCACACTCTAGACACCCATGTCCAGCTCCCTTTCACTTCCTGTGAGAGCAAGTTTGCTAGCCACTTGGTACTGAAATCTCAATTTAGCTAGGAGCTCCCAAGACAGCTAAGTCCCCCACCATAGAGAAACTCTATGTGGAAGGAATGAGAGGAGAGTGGAAATGAAAAATAATGAGGGGAAGTCTTACAGCTTTAGATAAGAGATCTCTGAACCCTCTTATCCCTACAGCCAGCTCCACCTCATCTTTCCACAGTCTGGGAAAGTGTCCATAAATCCTTCTTTTTGACTTGAGCTAATTTGTGCTGCATTTCTGTCTTTTGCAACCAAAGAATCCTGAATAAAGTGGTCGAGATTGTTATAGGTCTTTTCCTAGTACTAATAAAACACTTAATTCATTGACAGTCATTCTTTTTTCTTTGTACATAAAAAAAATCTAACTTAGTCAGGAAATTTTTGAATCCCCTTTTTTATATGCCAAATAAGATTTTGGTAGAAAGTGAGTTTCTGGTTGTGTATGAAAATTTTTATGTACCTATTAAGTCAATCACATTAATCTTGAATGAATAGATATCCTATATTCTTATTCTGGGCTTATGGATCTATCAGAGGCTTAAAGGGGCTTGTTAAAGTCGGGAACAGTGGCTTATGCCTACAAATTCCAACACTTTGGGAGGCTGAAGTGGGTGGATCACCTGAGCTCAGGAGTTTGAGATCAGCCTGGCCAACATGGTGAAACCCCATCTCCACTAAAATAGAAAAATTAACTGGGTGCAGTGGAGGGCACCTGTAATCCCAGCTACTCAGGAGGCTGAGGCAGGAGAATTGCTTGAATCTGGCAGGCAGAGGTTGCAGTGAGCCAAGATCACACAACTGCACTCCAGCCTGGGCAACAGAGCAAGACTCCTAATCAAAAAAAATAAATAAATAAAAATAAAAGGCTTGTTAAACTGTCCAGAGACAATTGTGTGTCTGCCAATTTGTCTTCATATTTTAACATTATATTTATTATATATGATACTATGTTATTCTCTACACAAATATTTATGATCATGATTATATACTTTAATTGTGATTGGGTTCTTTAACAGTATATGGCTTTTATTTTGGATTGGGGTTGCCTGATGTATTTTGATCCATTTCTTTATGTTTACGTGGGTTTAAATGTTTCCTTTGTATATAGCATATAAGTGGGTTTCTTGTTCATTTTTTAAAAGCCAATCTGAAAGTAATTGTTAAGAGATTAACTTGTTTATGTTAATAGTTAATATTCTAGTTATTCGACTGAGTATTCTGTTTTGAAATTTTCTTTTATTTCTGTGTTGTTTCTTTTGATTTTGATCTTTTATGCTACTAACTTTTTAAAGCTTTTTAAATATTAAGCATTGAAGGTTATACATATCTCTTTAAAAATTAAAGGGTATTCAAATAGGAAGAGAGGAAGTCAAACTATCTTTGCAGATGACATGATCCTATATCTAGAAAACCCATTGTCTCAGCCCAAAAGCATTTTTTTTTTTGAGATGGGGTTTTGCTCTTGTTGCCCAGGCTGGAGTGCAATGGCACGATCTCAGCTCACTACAACCTCCACCTCCCGGGTTCAAGCAATTCTCCTGCCTCAGCCTCGCGAGTAGCTGGGATTACAGGCATGCGCCACTACGCCTGCCTAATTTTGTATTTTAAGTAGAGATGGGGTTTCTCCATGTTGGTCAGGCTAATCTTGAACTCTTAACCTCAGATGATCTGCCCGTCTCAGCCTCCCAAAGTGCTGGGATTACAGGCATGAGCCACCGTGCCTGGTCCAAAAACTTCTTAAGCTGATAAGCAACTTCAGCAAAGTCTCAGAATACAAAATCAATGTGCAGAAATTGCTAGCATTCCTATACACCAACAACAGGCAAGCAGAGAGCCAAATCATGAGTGAACTCCCATTTGCAATTGCCACAAAAAGGATAAAATACCTAGGAGTACAGCTAACAAAGGAAGTGAAGAGCTCTTTAAGGAGAACTGAAAACCACTGCTCAAAGAAATCAGAGATGATAAAAACAAATGAAAACACATTCCATGCTATGAATAGGAAGAATCAATATCATGAAAACGGCCATACTACCCAAAGCAATTTGTAGATTCAGTGATATTCCCATTAAATTACTATTGACATTCTTCAGAGAATTAGCAAAAACTATTTTAAAATTCAAATGAAACAAAAAAGGAGCTTGAATACCCAAGGTGAGCCTAAGCAAAAAGAACGAAGCTGGAGGCATCATGCTACCTGACTTCAAACTATACTAAAATGCTACAGTAATCAAACCAGCATGGTACTGGTACAAGAACACACACACAGACCAATGGAACAGAATACAGAACTCAGAAATAAGACCGCACGCTTACAACCATCTGATCTTTGACAAACCTGACAAAAACAAGCAATGGGAAAAGGATTCCCTGTATAATAAATGGTGCTGGGAGAACCGGTTAGCCATATGCAGAAAATTGAACCTGGACCCCTTCCTTGCACCATATACAAAAATCAACTTGAGATGGATTAAAGACTTAAATGTAAAACCCAAATCTACAAAAACCCTAGAAGAAAATCTAGGCAATACCATTCAGGACATAGGCACATGCAAAGATTTCATGACAAAGACACCAAAAGCAATTGCAACAAAAGCAAAACTTGAGACATGGGATATAATTAAAGAGATTCTGCACAACAAAAGAAACTATCATCAGAATGAACAGGCAACCTACAGAATGGGAGAAAATTTTTGCCTTCTATCCATTTGACAAAGATGTAATATCCAGCATCTACAAGGAACTTAAACTTACAAGAAAAATAAAACAACCCCACTAAAAAGTGGGCAATGGACATGAATTGATACTTCTCAAAAGAAGACATACATGTGGTCAACAAACGTGAAAAAATGTTCAACATCACTGATCATTAGAGAAATGCAAATCAAAACCACAATGAGATACCATCTCACACCAGTCAGAATGACAATTATTGAAAAGTCAAAAAACAACAGATGCTAGTGAGGTTGTGGAGAAAAAGGAACACTTTTACAGTGTTGGTGGGGGTACAAATTAGTTCAACCATTGTGGAAGACAGTGTGGTGATTCCTCAAAGACTTAAGAGGCAGAAATACCATTTGATCCAGCAATCCCATTACTGGGTATATACCCAAAGGAATATAAATCATTCTATTGTAAAGATACATGCACACATATGTTCACTGCAGTACCATTCACAAGAGCAAAGACATGGAATCAACCTAAATGCCCATTAATGATAGACTAGATAAAGAAAATGTGGTACATATACACCTTGGAATACTATGCAGCCATAAAAAGGAATGAGATCACGTCCTTTGCAGGAACATGAATGGAGCTGGAAAGCCATTATACTCAGCAAACTAATGCAGGAACAGAAAACCAAATACTGCATGTTCTCACTTATAAGTAGGAGATAAATGATGAGAACACATGGACACATGGGGGGAACAACACACACTGGAGGCTGTCAGAGGGTGGGTGCAGGAGGAGGGAGAGCATCAGGAAGAACAGTTAATGGATGCTGAGCTTAACACCTATGTAATGGGATGATCTGTGCAGCAAACCACCATGACACATGTTTATCTATGTAACAAAACTGTATATCCTGCACATGTACTCCAGAACTTAAAAGTTGAAAAAAAAACATAAATAAGTAAATCTCTTTTTAAGTACCATGTGCTACATCCCACAAAGTTTAATGTATTATACAAATTTTAATGTATATTTTCATTGTACATAGTTCTAAGTATTCTTTATTTCTATTAAGTTTTCTTTGATATATTAATTTTTTTAAAGTGTGCTTTTTAGTTTCAAATGTGTGGGATTTAATTTTTTATTTCTAGTCCATCTGAGGTCAGAGAACAAAATGTTGTTGAAATTATTATAGATTTGTATAAAAGTTTTACTCTTTGAGAAGAAAGTATACTCTACTTGTCAGGTGCAGAATTTTTATAAGCTTCACTAGTTCGAAGTTGTTAGACTGTATTGTTCAAATATTCTCCAACTTTAATAATTTTTGTTGGCTTATTTGTAATTGAATGTGCTGTGTTGAAATCTCCCATTATGATGATGACTGTCAGTTTATCCTTACAATCTTATCAATCTGGCATATGTATTGACATTTATGTATTTTTATTTCTCTACATTATTTTATAGGCATATAGCGTTTATAATGATTATGTCTTCCTGGTGAATTAAAATTTTTATATTATGTAGTGACCCTCTGATATGGTTTGGCTGTGTCCCCACTCAAAATTCAACTTGAATTGTATCTCCCAGAATTCCCACAGCTAGTGGGAGGGATCCAGGAGGAGGTAACTGAATCATGGCAGCCAGTCTTTCCTGTGCTATTATTGTGATAGTAAGTCTCACAAGATCTGATGGGCTTATCAGGGGGTTCTGCTTTTACTTCTTTCTCATTTTCTCTTGCCACCACCATGTAAGAAGTGTCTTTCACCTCCTGCCATGATTCTGAGGTTTCCTGAGCCATGTGGAACTGTAAGTCCAGTTAAACCTCTTTTTCTTCCCAGTCTCGGGTATGTCTTTATCAGCAGCATGAAAACGGACTGATACACCCTCCTTGTCCTGAATTATTTTATTTCACTTAAATTATATTTTATATTTGTCTAAACGTAATAGTGCTACCATAGTCTTCTTTTGGTTAGTGCTGCAGGGTATATATTTTTCTATTCTTTCACCATCACCTTTTCAATGTTCTTCTTCTTTTACTTATGAATAAAATAAACAGATTTTTAAAAATTTTTACCCAACCTGACAAAGTTCATCTTATAACTGGTGGATTGAGTCTACTTTCATAATGACTTTTGGTATACTTTGGCTGGTTTTAACAATCTTAATTATCAAATCTATATTTGTATCTCTTTTTTAATGCTTGTTTTCTCTATTTTTTCTTTTTATGGTTGGTAAGCCTTTGTTCATTATTTTCTTAATCCATTTTTGCTATTCTACTGGCTTAGAATTTTATACCCTTATATATATTTTGATTCTTTTTTAACTCCATAAATTAGACATTATTATTTAAATAATATATGTTTAGATTTATATACTTATTTTTATTAATTTTCTTAATCTTTCTTCTTATATCTTAGACCAAAGACAATTCGGATCATTTGCCTTCTGCCTGAATCAAAATTTCTTTAATGAATATCTCTTGAAGGCTAATGACTTCTATTTTGGTATACCTGAAAATGTCTTGCAACACAATTTTCTAGGTTGGCAATTATTTTCTATCAACAAATTGGAACTATTCCATTGTCTGCTGTCCTCTGTTGTTGCTGCTAACATCTGCTGTCAATCAAACTGTCCTTCTTTTGTAAGATGTGTTCTATTTCCATCTGCTGTAACAGTAACAGAAACAGACAAAGCCCAAGCCTCTAACTTCATACCAGGTACTGTCTAAATCTACTAGGAACACATAGATGATAAGCAAACATATGTGTGTGTGTGTGTATATATATGTGTATACATATACACATATATATGTGCATATGTATACATATATATGTGCATACATATACACATATATATGTGTGTATATATACACACATACACATATATATGCGTGTGTATATGTATATACACACGCATATATATGCGTGTGTATATATATACACACACATACATATATATGCATACACACACACACACACACACACACACACACACATATATATGAAGAGGGCCACCACCATCCTCCAGACCCCAGAATGGTAGATCCACTGACAGCTTACACCGTGAGCCTGGAAAAGCCACAGACACTCAACACAAGCCCATGAAAGCACCCAGCATATATACACATATATATATATTTATATTTATATCAAGAATTAAGTGCTCTGAAAAAAGATAATAAAGCTGCATGAGAAGGCAAAGAAAGTGACAGTGAATTCTATTTTGTATGCGATGATCAGAAAAAATTTCACTGGTAAAGATCTCATTGCACAGGGACCATACAGCAGTGAGGGAGTTAGCTCTGTGGCTATCTAAAGGCAAAGTGTCCCAAGGACAGAGAATAGCCATTGCAAAGGCCCTGATGTGGGGGGAATGTCACTGCTCATATCAGTTTGCTAGGGCTGCCATAACAAACTATCACAGACTAGGTGGCTTAAACCGCGGACATTTATTTTTTTCACAATTCTAGAGGCTGGAAGCCCAAGATCAAGGTGCCAGCAGGGTCGATTTCTCCTGTGGCATCTCTCTTTGGTTTGCAAATGGTTGACTCTCCCTATGTCAACCTCCCTGTCAGAAACACAGGAAGAAAGTCAATGTGAATGGAGTGAAGTATACAAAGGTGAAATGTTTTGGAGAAAATCTTAGAGAGGCAGCATTGAATGCATTGAAGCTTACAGGCCATTTTAAAGACTTTGGGGAGTTTTAAGAAGAGGAGTGTTATGGACTGAATTGTGTCCTCTCCCCCCCGAATTCATATGTTAAGAACTAAATACGACTGCATTTGGAGATAGGGGCTTAGTAAAGGGTAAGTGAGGTCATAAGGGTGGGACTCTAATCCAATATGACTGGTGTCCTTACAAGAAGAGGAAGACACACATGAGATTTGCACACACAGAAAAAAGGCCACACATGGTTGTTGGGAAAGTCAATCACATGCAAACCAAAGAGAGAAGCCACAGGAGAAACCAAGCCTGCTGGCACCTTGATCTTGGTCTTACAGCCTCCAGAATGGTGTGAAAATAAATGTCCATCGTTTTTAAGCCACCTAGTCTGTGACATTTTGTTATGGCAGCTCTAGCAAACTAATACAAGCAGTGACATGATCTGGCTTTTTTGTTGCAGCCAGTTCTTTTCTCCTAGCCTCTGCCCTTCAGTTTAGGATACCTTACTATAATTTTGCCAGAATATTAATCTCTTACGTCCAGGGATCTTGGGTTCCTTGGAATGGTCCAGACATAGATTGATTCTTTGTTGTCTTCATTTAATCTGGCATTTTAAATCTTGCATAAAATTCCTTTATGTTCCTAACATGAGGAGGCAACCTCTCTAGTTCCCCATACTATTGTATTTTCTATCTGTTTTATTTTTTTTTTTTTTTTGAGACGGAGTCTCGCTCTGTCGCCCAGGCTGGAGTGCAGTGGCGCAATCTCAGCTCACTGCAAGCTCCGCCTCCCGGGTTCACGCCATTCTCCTGCCTCAGCCTCTCCGAGTAGCTGGGACTACAGGCGCCCGCCACCACGCCCGGCTAATTTTTTTTGTATTTTTAGTAGAGACGGGGTTTCACCGTGGTCTCGATCTCCTGACCTCGTGATCCGCCCGCCTCGGCCTCCCAAAGTGCTGGGATTACAAGCGTGAGCCACCGCGCCCG
Organism: Hylobates moloch; assembly: GCF_009828535.3. Taxonomy (NCBI): domain Eukaryota; kingdom Metazoa; phylum Chordata; class Mammalia; order Primates; family Hylobatidae; genus Hylobates; species Hylobates moloch. Next base: position 137,856,098 of record NW_026652276.1, read on the forward strand.
GCCTATCTGTTTTATATTTGAAAAATCCATTTCACTGAGAATCTGCAAAGATGGTATTATATAGATATGCTTACTTCAGCTCTCTAGGAAGTCTGATAAACAGCCTTCTTAAATGAATATTGGCTATAGTAACAGATTTATTAAAGGTTTCTTGATGTAGCAAGGTTGTGTATTTAATAGTCTTTCTAGTTTATGAAAGTCTTCTAACCTACCTGGTAATGAAGCAACAGACAAACAACATCTGGGCAGATATTTATCTTGTTAAGTTAAATATGCACCTGGCCCCTTAATTATCAACTGTAATTGACAACTTCATCACCACAGAGTACTTTTCTGTCCCTGCCACAGTGGTGCAAGCAATTAGGTAATAATTAATGATTCTTTAAGTGTACTATTTCCTGTGAGTTCAATTTTTACTGTACCTGTATTTAAAGAGCAACAACTCTGTTTGGTTTACCCATATTGACAAATGTTAGAATGAATGAAAATTGCCATGCTTATTATGAGTATCTCAAGGGATCATCTATAATCATTTCTGACCTTTTATCAACTCCTCATAGTGCTTGCTTTATTTACATCCAACCTTATCAAATAACCATTAAGCATTACAGCAATTTATAGGAACCAAATGTACATACTTTCACAAAGATGCTCATTACCATATTATATATTATAATGAGATATGTAAATATGTAAATGACCAATATTGGGGAAAAGTAAGTTGTTAGACCTGAACTAAACATCATGCAAAAGTTTTAAATTATAATGTTGAAAGTAATAAAACAAAATGAAATGTTATCATATCAAAAAAGACATAAAATTCTCTTATTATATCAAATATGTATTTTAATAAACAAATGAAAAAATAGGTGGGCTAGCCATATCCCCAAATGAAAATTATATCACTGGAGGGCAGTAAAATACATGTTTTATTTAAGTAAAAATTTTATTTACATTTTGAATAGGTAAAACATGTCTACAATACAACATCCAAAAAATACAAAAGAATATGCATTAAAAAGTTAATGTTCATCTTGGACCTGTCTCCAGTAACCTTGTTTCATTCCTTAGAAACAGCTTTTCTAAAAACTGGCAACTTTTACTAGCTTTGCATTTTATTCCAGTCTATCCACTTATAAAAATATGTATACAAAATCTTTTTTCACACAAATGGTAGCAGTAATACCACACACATTGTTCTACACCTTGCTTTTTTCACTCAATAACACTTGGAATAGTTCCATGTCATTACATAGGAAGCTACCTAATTATTTTTAATTGCTATGATGTTTTATTAAGTGAATTTATCATAATTTATTTAACCATCCTGTATTCATGTACACTTAGGTTCATTCCAGTCATTTGCTATTTGAATTAATATATCACACAGTAGCCAGAGAGATCCATTTAAAATAAAAATGACGTCAGACTTCTGATTTAAATATAGCATTATAAAGTTAGAATTTCTCCATTCATCTTCCTGGAAGTCTTTGCAAGGTTAAAAAAAACAGAAAAATAGACACAGGAATCATAAACACTTTCTTTGTAGCAGTGGGTAAAAAGAAAAATTCCACAAATGTTTATCCAGTTTATAGAAAATAAATAAAGTTAGATGAACTTATACACCAAACCCTGGGTCATAAAATTTTACCTAGTTTGATAGAGAGCCCTGATTGTTCTACACAAGCCTCTTATAAGCAGTTGGTGTCAGAAATTTGTATGTACTTCAAAGATTAGTAATCAGAGATACGCTGCTGGTAATGACAGAATAGCTAGTTTCAGACTAACTCTCCCACTAAAAACAACTAGCAATGTTTAGGAATCCATTTTTAAAATAGGCATTTAAAAATACTCGAGAGCTAAAAAGGTAGTGAGAACTTAAACCAAGATCCTTGAGAAAAATAATTTATAAAGAGGTGAGCTTGGCAATGATTTCATATGGCAAATACCTTTTTTTTAAATTTCACTTTAAGTTCCAGGATACCATGTGCAGAATGTGCAGGTTTGTTACATAAGTAAATGTGTGCCGTGGTGGTTTGCTGCACCTATCAACCTATCACCTAGACATTAAGCCCCTCATGCATTGGCTATTTGTCCTGATGCTCTCCCTCCCCCCGCTCCCCACCAACAGGCTTCAGTGTGTGTTGTTCCCCTCCCTATGGCCATGCATTCTCATTGTTCAGCTCCCACTTATGAGTGAGAACATGTTGGTGTTTGGTTTTCTGTTCCTGAGTTAGTTTGCTGAGGATGATGGCTTCCAGCTTCATCCATGTCTCTGCAAAGGACATGATCTCGTTCCTTTTTATGGCTGCATACTATTCCATGGCATATATGTACCACATTTTCTTTATCCAGTCTATCATTGATGGGCGTTTGGGTTGGTTCCATATCTTTGCTATTGTGAATAGTGCTGCAATAAACATACATGTACACGTATCTTTATAATACAGTGATTTATATTCCTCTGGGTATATACCCAGTAATGGGATTGCTGAGTCAACTGGTATTTCTGGTTCTAGATTTTTGAGGAATTGCCACACTGTCTTCCACAATGGTTGAACTACTTTACATTCCCACCTATTTCTCCACAGCCTTGCCAGCATCTGTTGTTTCTTGACTTTTTAATAATTGCCATTCTGACTGGTATCTCATTGTGTTTTTGATTTGCATTTCTCTAATGATCAGTAATGTTGAGCTTTTTTGCATATGTTTGTTGGCTGCATAAATATCTTCTTTTGAGAAATGTCTGTTCATGTCCTTTGCCCACTTTTTGATGGAGTTGTTTTTTTCTTGTAAATTTGTTTAAGTTCCTTGTAAATTCTGCATATTAGAACTTTGTTAGTTGGGTAGATTGCAAAAATTTTCCCCCATTCTGTAGGTTGCCTGTTAACTCTGATGATAGTTTATTTTTCTATGCAGAATCTCTTTAGTTTAATTATATCCCATTTGTTAATTTTAGCTTTTGTGGCAATTGTTTTTGGTGATTTCATAATAAAATCTTTGCCTATGCCTATGTCCTGAATGGTATTGCCTAGATTTTCTTCTAGGGTTTTTGTGGCTTGGGGTTTTACACTTAAGTCTTTAATCCATCTTGAGTTAGTTTTTCTATAAGGTGTAAGGAAGGGGTCCAGTTTCAGTTTTCTGTATATGGTTAGCCAGTTTTCCAACACCATTTATTAAATAAGGAATCCTTTTCCCAATGCTTGTTTTGGTCAGATTTGTCCAAGATCAGATCATTGTAGATGTGTGGTCTTATTTATGAGGACTCTAATCTGTTCCATTGGTCTATATATCTGTTTTGGTACCAGTACCACACTGTTTTGGTTACTGTAGCCTTGTAGTATAGTTTGAAGTCAGGAAGCAGGATGCCTCCAGTTTTGTTCTTTTGGCTTAAGATTGACTCGGCTATACAGGCTCTTTTTTGGTTCCATATGAATTTTAAAGTAGTTTTTCCTAATTCTGTGAAGAATGTCAGTGGTAGCTTGATGGGAATACCATTGAATCTATAAATTACTTTGGACAGTATGGTCATTTTCACGATATTGATTTTTCCTATCATGAGCATGAAATGTTTTTCCGTTTGTTTGTGTTCTCTCTTATTTATATTACTTTATAGTTCTCCTTGAAGAGGTCATTTACGTCCCTTGTTAGCTGTGTTCCTAGGTATTTTATTCTCTTTGTAGGCATTGTGAATGTGAGTTCATTCATGATTTGGCTCGCTGCTTGTTTATTATTGGTGTATAGGAATGCTTGTGATTTTTGCACATTGATTTTGTATCCTGAGACTTCACTGAAGTTGCTTATCAGCTTAAGGAGATTTTGGGCTGAGATGATGGGGTTTTCTAAATATACAATCATGTTGTCTGCAAACAGAGAGAATTTGACTTCCTTTCTTCCTATTTGAATACCCTTTCTTTCTTTCTTTTGCCTGATTGCCCTGGCCAAAACTTCCAATACTATGTTGAATAGGATGAGAGAGGGCATCCTTGTCTCGTGCTGGTTTTCAAAGGGAATGCTTCAAAGGGAATATGGTGAGAGAGGGCATCCTTGTCTTGTGCCATTTTTCAAAGGGAATGCTTCCAGCTTTTGCCCATTCAGTATGATATCGGCTGTGGGTTTGTGGGTTTGTCAGAAATAGCTCTTGTTATTTTGGGATACGTTCCTAGTTTATTGAGAGTTTTTAATATGAAGGGATGTTGAATTTTATCAAAGGCCTTTTCTGCATCTATTGAGATAATCATGTGGTTTTTGTCATTGGTTCTGTTTATGTGATGGATTATGTTTATTTATTTGTGTATGTTGAACCAGCCTTGCATCCCAGAGATGAAGCTGACTTGATCATGGTTCATAAGCTTTTTGATATACTGCTGGATTCGGTTTGCCAGTATTTTACTGAGGATTTTTGCATAAATATTCATCAGTGATATTGGCCTGAAGTGCTCTTTTTTTGTATGTCTCTGCCAAGTTTTGGTATCAGGATAATGCTGGCCTCATAAAATGAGTTAGGGAGGGTTCCCTCTTTTTCAATTGTTTGGAATAGTTTCAGAAGGAATGGTACCAGCTCCTCTTTGTCTTACTTGGGCAAGCGTTGGTCTTTGTGTTCTATTAAGGCCTTCATCTGATTGGATGAGACTCACCCACATTGTAGAAAGTAATCTGCTTTCCTCAAAGTCCACCAATTTAAATGTTAATCTCAGAGAGAGGGTAGACAGAAATGGCTGAATAGAAGCCTTCACCAGTCATTCTCCCCGCCACTCCACATGAACACCAATTTAACAACAATCTATACAAAAAAGACACTTTCATTAGATCCAAAAATCAGGTGAGCAATCACACCACCTGGTTTTAACTTCATATCACTGAAAGAGGCACTATGGAGAGTAGGAAAGACAGTCTTGGCTCCCCAATGCCACCCTTCCCACATCCCCCATCAGCGGCTGGGTGGTGCAGATAATCTGTGCAGTAGGGGGAAAAGGGAGAGCACAGTGATTGTGGGAGCCTGCATTGAACTCAGTGCTGCCCTGCCACAGCAGAAAGCAAAACTGGGCTAAACTCAGCTGATGCCTGCCCATGGAGGGAGCATGTAGACCAGCCTTTCCCAGAGGAGAATCGCCACTCCTAGTGGTCAGAACCTAAGTTTTGGCAAGCCCCTCCACTGTGAACTAAAGTGCTCTGGGGTGTCAAATAAACTTGAAAGGCAATTTAGGCCATAAGGACTGCAATTCCTAGGCAAATCCTAGTGCTATACTGAGCTCAGAGCTAGTGAATATGGGGGGCACATGACCTACTGAGACACCAGCTGGGGTGGCTAAGGGAGTGCTTCCACCACCTCTCCCCCAACCCCAGGCAACACAGCTCACAGCAACAAAAGTGACTCCTTCCTTCTGCTTGAGGAGAGGAGACAGAAGAGTGAAGGGAACTTCATCTTGCATCTTGGATACCAGCTCAGCCAAAGTAGCATAGGGCACTAGGAAATCATGAGGCCCCCATTCCAGGCCCTAGCACCCAGACATCATTTCTAGATACACCCAAGGCCAGAAGGGAATCCATTGCCTTGAAGGGAAGGGCTCAGTCCGGGATGATTCATCATCTGCTGACTAAAGAGCCCTTGGGCATTGAAGAACCAGCAGCAATACCGTTACTATGTCAAGGGCCTTATGTGAGACTCTGAGATATGCTGGCTTCAAGTGAGACCCAGCACATTCCCAGCTGTGGTGGCTATGGTGAGAGACTCCTTCTGCTTGAATAAAACAGAGGGAAAAGTAAAAAAGGACTTAGTCTTGTACCTTAGGTACCAGCTTGGCCACAGTGGGGTAGAGCACCAAGCAGACTCTTGTGGTCCTTGATTCCAGGCCTTGGCTCTTGGATGGCATTTCTGGACCTGTCCTGGTCTGGAGGAGCGCCCACTGCCCTGAAGCGTGAGTCCCAGGTCTGGCAGCATTCAACACAACTGACTGAAGAGCACTTGGGCCCTATGTGAACATCAGCAGTAGCCTGACAGTACAGTACACCACTGCCACTGGTCTATGGTGGTGGTGACCATGGGGAGAGGTTCCTCTGCCATGGAAAGGGAAAGGAAGGGTAGGAAGGATTTTGTCTTATGGCTTGAGTGCCAGCTTAGCCACAATAGACTAGAGCATCAGGTAGACTTCTAAGGTTTTTCACTACAGTCCCTGGCTCCCAAATGGCATCTCTGGACCTGCCTAGAAACTGAAGGAACTTACCACCCTGAAGGGAAAGACACAAGCCTGGCTGGCTTTGCCACCTGCTGAATGTACAGCCCTAGGACCCTGAGTGAGCATAGGTGGTAGCCAATTAGTGGTTACAGTGGGCCTTGGGTGAGATGCAGCACTGTGCTGGCTTCAGGTCTGACCTAGTGCAGTCCCAGTGGTGGTGCGTGGAACTTGTGTCCAAAGGAGTACTTGTGTCACCCCACTCTTAGCTCAGCTCTCTCAGAAAGAGAGACTCTGTTTGTTTGGGACAAAGTAAGGGAAGAGAACAAGAATCTCTGCCTGGTAATCCAGGTAATTCTTCCAGGTTGTATCCAAGACCACCAAGGCTGCTATGAGTACCTCTATGAGTCTGCAAGAACCATAGCATTACTGGGTTTGGAGTGACCCCTAATGCACATACAACTTAGCTACAACTCCCAAGTCCCTTCAAATACGTGGAAAACCTTCCCAAGAAGGATGGGTACAAACAAGCCCAGACTGTGAAGACTATAATAAATACCTAACTCTTCAATACCAAGACAGCAATAAACATCCACAAGCATCAAGACCATGACTTCACCAAATGAATTAAATAGGGGACCAAGGACCAGTTCTGGAGAAACAGACATATGTAACCTTTCAGACAGATAATTCAAAATAGCTGTTTTGAAGAAACTAGATAAAATTCAAGATAGCACAGAAACGGAACTGAGAATTCTATCAACAAATTTAACAAAGATATTAAAATAATTAGAATTGAACAGAAATTCGGGAGTTGAAAAATGCAACTGACATACTGAAGAATGCATCAGAGTCTCTTAATTGCAGAATTGATTGAGAAGAAACAATCGGTGATCTTGAAGACAGGCCATTTGAAAATACACGGTCAGAGGAGACTAAAGAAAAAAGAATAAAAAAGAATGAAGCATGCCTACAAGATCTAGAAAATAGCCTCAAAAGGGCAAATCCAAGAGTTACTGTCCTTAAAGAAGAGGTTGAGAAAGAGATAGGGATGGAAAGTTTATTCAAAGGGATAATAACAGAAAACTTCTCAACCTAGGAAAAGATCAGTGTTCAAGTACAAAAAGGTTATAGAACACCAAGCAGATTTAACCCAAAGAAAACTACCTCAAGGCATTTAATAATCAAACTCCTAAAGATCAAGGATAAAGAAAGTACCCTAAAAGCATCAAGAGAAAAGAAATAAATACCATTCAATGGAGCTCTAATGCATCTGGCAGCAGACTTTTCAGCGTAATCTTACAGGCCAAGAGAGTGTGGCATGCCATATTTAAAGTGCTGAAAGAATTTTATTCTGGAATACTATATCCAGTGAAAATATCCTTCAAACATGAAGGAGAAATAAAGACTTTCCCAGACAAAAAAAAAGCGGAAGGATTTTATCAACACCAGACGTGTCCTAAAAGAAATGCTAAAGGGAGAAAGAAAGGCAAAAGAAGGAAGGAAGGAAGGAAGGAAGGAAGGAAGGAAGGAAGGAAGGAAGGAAGGAAAGGAGGGAGGGAGGGGGGGGAGGGAAGGAGGGAGGGAGGGAAAGAAAGAGAGGGAGGAAGGAAGGAAGGGAGGGAGGGAAGGAAAGGAAAGAAAGAAAGAAGAAAAGAAAAAAAGAAAGAAAGAAAGAAAGAAAAGGAAGGAAGGAAGGAAGGAAGGGGCATTAATGAGCAATAAGAAATCATCTGAAGGTAGAAAACTCCCTGGTAATAGTAAAGACACAGAAAAACACTGAATATTATAACACTGTAATTAATCTGTGTAAACTACTCTTAGAAAGACTAAAAGATGAACCAATAAAAAATAATAACTACAACAACCTTTAAAGATATAGACAGTACAGTAAGATATAAATAGAAGCAATAAAAAGATTAAAAGTGGGGGGGGGTTTGTAGAGTTTTTATTAGTCTCCTTTTTGCTCATTTGTTTCTGCAATCAGTGTTGTCATCAGTTTAAATTAATGGATTATAATATAGTATTTGCAAGCCTCATCATAACCTCAAATCAAAAAGCATACAGCAGATACACAAAAAATAAAAAAACAAAAAATTAAATCATACCAGCAGAAATAATCACCTTCACTAAAAGTAAGATGGGAAGGAAGAAAAGAAGGAAGAGAAGACCACACAACAACCAGAAAACAAATAACAAAATGGCATCAGTAAGTCTTTACTTATCAATAATAACACCGAATGTAAATAGACTAAACTCTCCTATCAAAAGACAGAGTGGCTGAGTAAAAATTAAAAAATAAAAAAAATAAGACCCAATTGCCTGCTGCCTATAAGAAATACCCTTCACCTATAAAGACAAATATAGACTGAAAATAAAAATATGGAAATAGATATTCCATGCCAATGGAAACCAAAAAAGAGCAAGAGTAGCTATACTTATATCAGACAAAATAGATGTCAAGTAAAAACTGTAAGAAGAGACAAAGAAGGTCATTGTATAATGATAAAGAAGTCAATTCAGCAAAAGTATACAATAACTGTAAATATATATGCACCCAATACTGGGGCACCCAGATATATAGAGCAAATACTATTAGAGCTAAAGACAGAGATAGACCCCAATACAATAATAGCTGGAGACTTAAACACCCACTTTCCTCATTGGATGGATCTCCCAGACAGAAAGTCAATAAAGAGACATCAGACTTAATCTGCACTATAGACCAAATGGACTTAATAGATATTTACAGAACATTTCATCCAATGGCTGCAGAATACACATTCTTCTCCACAGCACATGGATCACTCTTAAGGATATACCATGTTAGGTCATAAAACAAGTCTTAAAACATTCAAAATAACTGAAATAATATCCAGCATCTTCTCTGACCACAATAGAATAAAACTAGAATCAATAACGAGAAATTTTGGAAACTATACAAACACATGGAAATTAAACAATATGCTCCTGAATGGCCAGTGGGTCAATGAAGAAATTAAGGAGACTGAAAAATGTCTTGAAACAAATGATAATGGAAACACAACATATGAAAACCTATGGGATAAAATGAAAGCAGTACTAAGAGGGAAGTTTATAGCTATGAGTGCCTACATCAAAAAGGAAGAAAAACTTCAAATAAATAACTTAATGATTCATCTTAAAGAACTAGAAAAGCAAGAGCAAACCAAACCCAAAATTACTAGAAGAGATAATCAAGATCGGAGCAGAAGTAAATGAAATTGAATTACAAAACATCAATAAAACAAAAAGTTGGTTTTTTGAAAAGATCAACAAAATTGACAAACCTTTAGGCAGATTAAGAAAGAAAGCAAAAAGATCCAAATAAATAAAATCAGAGATGAAAAGGAGACATTACAATTAATACTGCAGAAACTCAAAGGATCTTTAGTGGCTACTATGAGCAACTATATGCCAATAGATTGGAAAATCTAGAAGAAGTGGATGAAATTCCTATACACACACAACCTACCAAAATTAAGCCATGAAGAAATCCAAAACCTGAACAGACCAATAACAAGTAATGAGACTGAAGCCATAATAAAAATTGTCCCAGCAAATAAATGCCTGGGACCCGACGGCTTCACTATTTAATTCTACCAAACATTTAAAGAAAAACTAATACCAATCCTATTCAAACTATTTCAAAAGATAGAGGAGTGAATACTTCCAAACTCATTCTACAAAGTCAGTATTACCCTGATACCAAAATCAAACAAATACACATTTTTTAAAAAACCCACAAAACTACAGGCCAATATCCCTGATGAATATTGACGCCAAAAACCTCAACAAAATACTTGCAAACAAAATTCAACAATATACTACAAAAATCATTCACCGTGACCAAGTGGGATTTATACCAGGGATGCCAGGATAATTCCACATACACAAATCAATCAATGTGATACATCGTATCAACAAAATGGAGAACAAAAACTATGTGATTATCCTCATTGAAGCTGAAAAAGCATTTGATAAAATTCAACATCCCTTCATAATAAAAGCTCTCAAAAAACTGGGTATAGAGAGAACATACTTCAACATAATACAAGCCATACACAACAGACCCACACCTAGTATCATACTGAATGGGGAAAAACTGAAAGCCTTTCCTCTAAGGTGTAGAACATGACAAAGATACCCACCTTCACCACTGTTACTCAACATGGTACGGAAGTCCTAGCTAGAGCAATCACACAAGAGAAAGAAATAAAGGAAATCCAAACTGAAAAGAAAGTAATCAAATTATCCCTGTTTGCAGATGATATAATCTTATATTTGGAAAAACCTAAAGACTCCACAAAGAAACTATTAGAACTGATAAACAAGCTCAGCAACTTGAAGGATACACTATCAACATACAAAAATCAGTAGCATTTCTATATGCCAACAGCAAACAATCTGAAAAAGAGATGAAGAAAGTAATCTCATTTACAAAAGCTATAAATAAAGTTAAACACCTAAAAATTAACTTAACCAAAGAAGTGAAAGATCTCTGTAATGAAAACTATAAAATACTGATGAAAGAAATTGAAGAGGACATGAAAATTATGGAAATATATTCTATGTTCATGGATTGGAAGAAGGAATATTGTTATAATGTCCATACTACCCAAAGCAATTTACAAATTTAGTGCAATCCCTATCAAAATACCAATGACATTCTTCACAGAAATAAAAAAAAATCTTAAAAGTTTTATATGGAACTGCAAAAGACCCAGAAGAGCCAAAGCTGTCTAGAGAAAAAAGAACAAAACTGAAGGAATCACAGTACCTGACTTCAAGTTATACTACAGAGCTTTAGTAACCAAAACAGCATGGTACTGGCATAAAAACAGACACATAGACCAATGGAACAGAATAAAGAACCCAGAAACAAATCCACACACCTACAGCAAACTCATTTTTAAAAACAACATACACTGGGGTAAAGACAGTCTCTTCAATAAATGGTGCTAGGAAAACTGGCTATCCATATGCAGAAGAATCAGACTAGACCCCTATCTCTCGCCACATACAAAAATCAAATCAAAGTTGATTAAAGACTTCAATCTAAAACCTGAAACTATGAAACTACGAAACTACTGCAAGAAAACATGAGGGAAACTTTCCAGGACATTGGAGTAGACAAAGATTTCTTGAGTAATACCAGATAAGCATAGGCTACCAAAGAATAAATGGACAAATGGGAACTCATCAAGTTAAAAAAAAAATCCCTCTGCACAGCAAAGAAAACAATCAATAAAGAGAATAGACAACACACAGAATGGGCTAAAATATTTCGTAACTACCCATCTGACAAGAGATTTATAACCAAAATATAAAAGGAGCTCAGACAACTCCAGAGGAAAAAAATCTAATAAGCCAATTAAAATATGGGCAAAATAATTGAGTAGACATTTCTCAGAGAAGACATACAAATGGGCAACAGGCATATAAAAACGCGTTCAACATCACTGATCATCAGAGAAATGCAAATCAAAACTACAATGACATATCATCTCACTCCAGTTAAAATGGCTTTTATCCAAAGACAGGCAATACAAAAGCTGGCAAGGATGTGGAGAAAACCTCGTACGCTGTTGGTGGGAGTGTAAATTAAGACCACCACTATGGAGAGCAGTTTAGAGGTTCCTCGAAAAACTAAAACTAGAGCTACCATATGATCCACTGCTTGGTATATACCCCCCAAAAAGGAAATCAGTATATCAAAGAGATATCTGCACTCCTATGTTTACAGCAGCACTATTCACAATAGCCAAGATTTGGAAGCCACCCAAGTTCCATCAGCACACAAACAGATAAAGAAAATGTGGTGCATATACCCAATTGTGGACTATTCAGCCATAGAAAAAGAATAAGATCCTGTCATTTGCAAGAATATGGATGGAAATGGAGATCATTATGTTAAGAGAAATAAGCCAGGCACAGAAAGACAGATTTCACATGTTGTCAATTATTTGTGAGAGCTAAAAAATAAAACAATGAAACTCATGGAGCTAGAGAGTAGAAGGAAGGTTACCAGAGGCTGGGAAGGCTAATTGGGGTGGGGGGTGTGCAGCAGGGGGAGGGGAATGTGGGGATGGTTAGTGGGTGCCAAAAAGTAGAAAGAACGAATAAGACCTAGTATTTGATAGCACAATAGGGTGACTATAGTCAATAATAATTTAATGATACATTTTAAGATAACTAAGAGTATAATTGGATTTTTTGTATCGCAAAGGATAAATGCATGAAGGGATAGATACCCCATTTACCCTAATTTAATTATTATACATTGCATGCCTGTATCAAAATATCTTATGTACCCCAGAAATATATACTCCTACTACATACTCACAATTAAAAATAAAAAATTTTTAGAGGAAAACACAAAATAAATGTTAATCTCATCCAAAAACATCCTCATAGAAATACACAGAATAATGTTTAACCAACTATCCAGAAACTGAGCCCAGCCAAGTTGATACACACAATTAACCAACACATTTCCTAATACGGAACAATTCTAACATTATCAGAATAAACACAATTCACGGAATATTATTTGCATCGATCTGCTACTGAATTCTTTTCACAAGTTTTACATCAATATTCAAAATAAAGATTTATCTATCATTTTCTATTTTCTCTTTGACAGGCTTGATACTAGCATGTTTTTCACATCATAAGATGAATGTGAAGGATTTCTCTTTTTCCATTCTATTCTGTAGATATTTAAAGCGCATTAAAGTTCCATGTTCAGCAAAGTTATGGTCATATAGTTTCATGAAATCATCTGGTCCTGCTGCCTTTTGTGGAGGCTAGCAGTAACTCTTTGGCAAATTTCCCTATTTCTTCTACTGTCTTTGGCCTATGTATGTTTTAACTCTTTTAAGATACATTTTGGGCCGGGTGCGGTGGCTCACCCCTGCAATCCCAGCATTTTTGGGAGACTGAGGCAGGTGGATCACCTGAGGTCAGAAGTTCGAGACCAGCCTGACCAACAAGGTGAAACCCGTCTCTACTAAAAAGACAAAGATTAGCTGGGCGTGGTGGCCGGTGCCTGTAGTCCCAGCTACTAGGGAGGCTGAGACAGGAGAATTGCCTGAACCGGGGAGGCCGAGGTTTTAGTGAGCCGAGATCACACCACTGCACTCCAGCCTGGGCGACAGATCGAGACTCTGTCTCAAAAAAAAAAGAAAGAAAGAAAGAAAGAAAAAAGGCCAGGCACGGTGCTCATGTCTGTAATCCCAGCACTTTGGGAGGCCGAGGCGGGCAGATCACGAGGTCAGTAGATCGAGACCACGGTGAAACCCCGTCTCTACTAAAAATACAAAAAAATTAGCCGGGCGTGGTGGCGGGCGCCTGTAGTCCCAGATACAGGCTGAGGTAGGAGAATGGCGTGAACCCAGGAGGCGGAGCTTGCAGTGAGCTGAGATGGCGCCACTGCACTCCAGCCTGAGCGACAGAGCGAGACTCCATCTCAAAAAAAAAAAAAAAAGATACATGTTGTTACTTCATATTTTCCTATAATGTCAACCAATTGCATATAGGTATATTTGTAAATATTAAGCAAAAATCATGTTATGCTGGTTCATTCACTTTCCTCTGGTTTTGCAATTAGTTCTACATTGTCATTTCTAATACGTGGCTTTATGTCTTCCTTTTAAAAAACGATTAGATGACCTAATAGTTTATATATTTCTCTGATTTTTCAAACAACAAACTCATGCATTTATTTACTTTCTATAAATGTTTTTATTTTCTAACATATACATTTCTGCTTTTATTTTTTCTGCTTTTCTTGGGTTCATTTGATTATTTTATTCCTAACTTTTTAATTCAATGCTTATTTTTTATGACCATAAGTATGTGGAGTGTATTTTTTTCAAGTTCTTTCCAACTATTATTGGATTATACTATTTAAAAAATGAATACACATAGAACAAAGTTTTCTAAGAAAGTACATTAAATCTATATTCTATTTTCAAGGCTACTGGAATAGTAGCCTTGACATATATAAAAGACATGAATAGTAGCCTTGAAACATATAGAAGATGGGTGGTCATTTACTTTTGTTACTCTTTGGAAATATGGCAAAACAGCATAATAATAGTATAGCTTATGGCTGCGAACTTGGACTCTGCCATCTAGCAGCTCTGGATTAAACTCTCGACCTTATTACTTACCTGCTGTGCAATTTTTGGGAGGTTACTTATCTTCCCTGGGCTTCTGTGTCCTTACCTGAAAAAATAAGGATTTGAAAAACACAAAGATATTTATTACTGAGGGCTGTCAAGCTGGCTGGGCTTCTGGGTCGGGTGGGGACTTGGAGAACTTCTCTGTCTAGCTAAAGGATTGTAAATGCACCAATCAGCACTCTGTCAAAATGGACCAATCAGCAATCTGTAAAATGGCTCAATCAGCAGGATGTGGGTGGGACCAAATAAAGGAATAAAAGCAGGCCACCCGAGCTCCCCATTGCAACCTTGTCGGGTTCGCTTCCATAGTGTGGAGGCATTGTTCTGTGTGTCTTGACAATGACTGTTACTGCTGTTAGCTTTTTGGGTCTGCACACTTTTGTGAGCTGTAAGGCTCACTGGAAAGGTCTGCAGCTTCACTCCTGAAGGCAGCGAGACCACGAACCTGCCAGAAGAAACAAACTCTGGGCACATCTAAACATCTGAAGGAACAAAGTCTGGGCACACCATTTTTAAGAACTGTAACGCTCGCTGCGAGGGTCCGCAACTTTTTTCTTGAAGTCAGCGAGACCGAGAACCCACTAGAAGGAACTGATTCTGGACACATCATGATGATGAAAAGTAAAAATCTTTTTGAAAAGCATAGAACAGTGCTTTGTCACACAAGTTCAATTACAGTATTTGCTTGTTTATGAAATAAGTGAATATTATACTTGTGGTTTATTTCAGAAGCCTGATAGCATAGCAATATTTATTTACAGAAGTCTAGACAAGAAGGCCTGGTTCAAACCCGTGACAGAAATGGAGCCTATTCATTCACATATTTGTGAGGGTCCATAGCTCCTACCAATGGCTTTCAATGGTCCTTGGAATAAAGTCTCCAGTGGCCCCAATAGCTCCGGTTACTTCCACTGGCCTGGGGAGAGAGTACAAACTCCAACGTGCACCTCTGCACACCCTGGACCCTAGTCACATCTCCCAGCCTTCATTCCCATTCTAAGAAAACTTTGTTTCTCAAAAAAGCCATGTTCTCTCTGCAGCTTTCTCTGTTACAGGGTGTCTCAAGCTTAGCACTACTAATATTTGGGAGCTAAATATTTGTTGTGGGGGGACTGTCGTGGGCATTGCTGGATATTTACAGCATCCTTGGCCTCTCCCCACTAGATGTCAGGAGAAAACCCCACTCCTTCCCCAGAGTGTAACAACCAAAAATGTCTATGGATATTGTCAAATGGCTCCTTCCAGGCACAGTCACTCCCAGCTGAAATCTGCTCTATCAAGAATGCTGTTACCCCTATTTGCCTGGCTAACTTCAACTCATCCTTAAAGTTTCAGCTTGGAAGTCACTGCTGTATTCCCAGTGTGAATACCAGGGCTTGTGTAATTAGATGATCCCAAAACCAGTGCCATTATTCAGTACAAACGGAGAGGGAGGGATGGGGGGCAGACATGAAGTTAGGGAGCGTTATGGTAGCAGATTGGAAAAGGCGCTAGACTTATGTAAGAAAACAGGATGGCTTTTAGCTTCCAGAAATGATTGGGTTAAAAGGTGACTTGAGGCCGCCCGGTGGCTCACGCCTGTAATCCCATCAATTTGCGAGGCCGAGGTGGGTGGGTTGCCTGAGGTCAGAAGTTCGAGACCAGCCTGGGCAGCATGATGAAACCCCGTCTCTAGTAAAAATACAAAAATTATCTGGGTGTAGTGGCGGGCCCCTGTAATCCCAGCTACTCCAGAGGCTGAGGCAGGAGAATTGTCTGAACATGGGAGGCGAAGGTTGCAGTGAGCCGAGATCGCACCACTGCACTCCAGCCTGGGTGATGAAGCAAGACTTTGTCTCAACAAACAAACAAACAAAAAATTCACATCAGTGAGGATGGAACTATAAAAAGAAGAATGGATTGGATGAGAGAGGGTGGAGAGAAGGAAGAGTTCAATTTTTGTGTTTTATTTTATTTTATTTTATTTTATTTATTATTTATTTTTATTTTTTATTTTATTTGAGATGGAGTCTCACTCTGTCACCCAGGCTGGAGTGCAGTGGCACAATCTCGGCTCACTGCAAGCTCCACCTCCCGGGTTCATGCCATTCTCCTGCCTCACCCTCCCGAGTAGCTGACTACAGGCGCCCGCCCCCACGCCCGGGTAACTTTTTGTGTTTTTAGTAGAGATGGGGTTTCACCGTATTAGCCAGGATGTTCTCGATCTCCTGACCTCATGATGAGCCCGCCTCGGCCTCCCAAAGTGCTGTGATTACAGGCGTGAGCCACCGCTCCAGGCCTATTTTATTTATGTTTGAAATGGAGTCTCACTCTGCCGCCCAGGCTGGAGTACAATGGCGCGATCTTGGCTCACTGCAACCTCCGCTTCCCAGGTTCAACCGATTCTCCTACCTCAGCCTCCTAAGTAGCTGGGATTACAGGTGCCTGTTACTATGCCAAGCTAATTTCTTTTGTATTTTTAGTAGAGATGGGGTTTCGCCATGTTGGCCAGGCTGGTCTTGATTTCTTGACCTCAAGTGATCCACCGGCTTCGGCCTCCCAAAGTGCTGGGTGGCGTGAGCCACCGCTCCCAACCAAGAATTGAGTTTTTGAAGTAACAGTGTGAGGGGCCTATCGAACAGCTCAGCGGGGATGCTTAAGAGGGGCCAGTGCTCATGGCGTGAGAGAGGGAAGCAGTCGCTGCGCCTTTCTTGCCCAGAGTTAGATCTGTGTCCTTAGCGGGCACCTAAAGTTCTTGTGGAACCCACAAACTCCCTTTCTTCCACCGGCACCCCACCATACCAAACACACGGTTTCCCTACCTTCGAAATCACGCAAACACCGCTGCTGGAAGGAATCTAATGTTTAAATGGGATGAGGAAGGGATGAGAAGTGAAGAGCGAAGTGGGAGAGAGAATGACGGTGGCTGAGAAGCTGTCTTCAGACCCTGCTTGCCCTCGCCCTGGGCCGGTGGAGCTCAGGAAGGCACTTTAATTCGAACATCTAGTGCCATCTAGTGGCCGATTGTTAGAACTAGAGGAACGGTTTCCTGCGGCCTGGACCAAAGAGGGCAAAAGCTGCCAGGAGGAGAGGAATGAGGGACTTGGGGAAGCAGGAAAGGATACAGGCAGTGATTGGAAAGACACACATGAGCTCTTCTCTGGGACCCAGGATTCAAACATCCAGCTCGGGACAGGGCACATGCACTATATTCAGGCTGTTGGCGGTCCTCCATCTGCAGCAGCCCCTCTCAGGGAGGCCAGCTGCTCAGAGCCAGATCACTGCCCTGCAATCCTCCCCAGACTCCTCGGCCTCTTTCTTTGCCGGATCATAAGATCCCTCATGCCTGGTTGATGCTGTTCCTTGCTGAGGTTTTTCTCCCAATTATTAGCAGCCTGTATTACCAGTGCTTGTGTATGTTATTTCTTATTTGGAAATCCAACAAGCTTTTAATTAGAGAAGCAACAAGAAGAGATATTAAGATATATTAATGCATCTGAAAACCCAGCACAGCTAAAAGAAAAGTAATCTCATAGTAACAGCACTGTTGAAAATTACAGGAACAGCTTCCAGCAAATAACTAAATGGAAAGTCCCAGAGAGGGTCAATTGCTGCCGGTTAATATTTGTAGTAAAGTACAGCACTTGTTAATGCTGCTGTTTCTTATTCTTATGGGAAGCAAACAAGAGTTGGGATTTCCCCTTGAGATCCTAGTTCCCAGATCCTGCTACAGTGAATTTAATGAAAGTTTACCTTATAAATACTTCCTTCACCAATAACTCCTAGAAAGGTCTCTAGGATGCTTTTCTTTCCAAGGAATGTCACAAACATGACCATATCTCAGGTCTGAAGATAAGCACCGAAGTAGATTGTTTGCAAAAATGCCTACGATTATCCCCCTCCTTGTATGCACTCCTTGAATCTGGGCTGCCTTTGACTTATTTTGTCCAATTAAATACCATGGAAGGCACTTGTTAATGCTGAGCCTGGGCTTCAATAAGCTAGCCAAGGCACCAGGACATTTGAGAGAGCTCAGCCAAGATCAACAAAGCCATCTGTAGCCAAGTAGAGGACCCAGAAGGAAGAAGAAGAACCCAGCTGTTCCCACCCAAATGGTCAATCTTCAGAATCATGAGCTAAGAAAACAATGGTTTTGGTTTTGTTTGTTTGTTTGTTTGTTTTTTTGGTTGGTGGTGGTTGGTTTTTTTTTTTTTTTTTTTTGAGACAGAGCCTTGCTCTGTCGCCCAGGCTGGAGTGCAGTGGCACCATCTCAGCTCACCGCAACCTCCGCCTCCTGGGTTCAAGTGATTCTGCCTCAGCACCTCGAGTAGCTGGGATTACAGGCACCCACCACCATGCCTGGCTAATTTTTATATTTTTAGTAGAGATGTGGTTTCACCACGTTGGCCAAGCTGGTCTCGAATTCCTGATCTCAAGTGATCTGCTTGCCTCGGCCCAGGATTACAGGAGCAAGCCACGGCGCCCGGCTGATAGTTGTTTTAAGACCCTAACTTTTGAAGTGGTTTGTGATATAGCAATAACTAATAGATATAAGCATTATGACTAAATTGCATCCTAGAAAGTTTATGTTTCCTGACTGAATGGAAAACCATAATACACATTTTCTTAAAAAGGGCATTCGAGGAACAGGCCAAATAGGATTAAGGAGGTTGGGCCCCCTCATATTGCTGATCAGGGAAATCTCTGGATTTCCCTTTGGAGTCATCCAAAGTAACCCTGGCTATAAGAAAATCTATTCAATCATTAGCAGATTCTAGTTAAGCAGATAGATGAAATTTTAATAAGGTATAATTCTGGTTGTTACCATACTTACCTAAATTCCTCATTTGTTTCATGCCTAATTTATTGTAACAGCTAATTTCTCTTACCCTAGATTTATTTCTACTTCAATTTATATTGTTGTCTACAATCAAACCAATTTTTATCCTAATGTCTCTTTTAATATGTTGCTCCCCTGCTCAAAATTCTTCAACATCTCCCTATTTCCTGCCACACAAAAAAGAGTCCCTGTGAACAAAATTAACAAAATTAATTAATTAAAAGTTAATAAACTAGACAAAAATTTTAAAAGTCTTTTCTTCTAAAAATACGGTTAAGACAATGAAGACAAGCAACAAACTGGGGGAAGATATTTGTAAATCACATATCTGATGAAGGTCTTGTATAAATAATATGGATTTTAAAAACTCTCACAATTCAATAAGAAATCAAATTAGCCAACTTTTAGAAAAACTGGAAAAAGACATGAACAGATATTTAGCCAAAAAGATATGAGTAGCAAATAAACACGTAGAAAGATATTCATCAGCATAATTAGAGTAGTGCAGATCAAAACTATAATTAGATCTTGCTGCACGCCTATTAGAATAGCTGAAGAAAAACTGGAAAAAGACATGATTTTTTTTTTGAGACGGAGTTTCACTCTTGTTGCCCAGACTGGAGTGCAACGGCATGACCTTGGCTCACTGCAACCTCTGCCTCTGGGGTTCAAGTGATTTTTTTGCCTCTGTAACCTCTGCCTCTGTGGTTCAAGGTATTCTTTTGCCTCAGCCTCCCGAGTAGCTGGGATTACAGGTGCCTGCCACTACACCCAGCTAATTTTTTGTATTTTTAGTAGAGACAGGGTTTCACCATGTTGGCTAGGCTGGTCTCGAACCTGCCTTGGCCTCCCAAAGTGCTGGGATTACAGGCATGAGCCACCGTGCCTGGCCAGAATAGCTTTTTAAAAGCTAACAACATAGAGCGCTGGTGAGGATGTAGAGCAACTGGAATTCTGATCTATTTCAGGTGGATATGCAAAATGGTACAACCACTTTGGAAAATGGTTTGACAATTTCTTACAGGGGATAGGGAGAATTATTACATAAACTTTAGCAAATTCACTCCTTGAAATTGTATACAGACTTTTAAAATAACTAATTACAAAAACTGAATTGAAATATTAGAAAATGCTGAAGACATTAAATATAAAAAGTGGAGTTTATTCTATTATAGTATTAGTATAAAATACAGTTTACATTGGATAAAGATGAGTAAAACTAAACTTTTAATGTTTAATATTATTATATTGGTTAAATCTGAATTTACAGATCCTCCCAAATATGTCTGCCTCGTGTATTCAAAGGTACTTACAGCAATGTTTCTAAACACTTTTTAACTTTTTAAAAAACAACTTTATTGATATGTAATTCAGATACCAACCAAGTCACTCACTTAAAGTGTACACTTCAGTGGTTTCAGTATATTCACAGATATTTGCACTTATCACCCCAGTCAATTTAGGAGCATTTTATTAACTCAAAATGCAACCTCACACCCTTTAGCAATCATCCCTGTATCCACCTCCCCGTCCTCCCTCAGCCCTAAGTAATTACTATTCCACCTTCTGTCTCTGTAGACTTTTCTGTTCTGGAATTTCACACGAATGGAATCACATAATGTATATTCTTTTGTGACTGGCATCTTTCACTTAGCATAGCATTTCCAAGATCCATCCATGCTTTTGCAGGTATCAGTACTTCATTCCCTTTTCTGGCCAGTTAACAATCTATTGTATCATATAGCACATTTGTTCATCTGTGAGTTGATGGCATTTTGGTTGTTTCCACTTTGGGCTATTATGAAGAATGCTGCTTGAAACATTTACATACAAGTTTTTTTATTTTTCTTCTTTCTGAATATAGACACTTACAATGATAAATTCTCCTGTAAGTTTTGCTTTAGCTGCATCCTATAAATTTTTGATATATTGATCTTTATTTTCATTTACCACAAAGTAGTTTCTGAATTCTTTTTTTTTGTTTGTTTTTGTCTTTGACAGAATCTTGCCCTGTCACTCAGGCTGGATTACAGTGGTGTGATCTCGGCTCACTGCACCCTCCCCCTCCCGGGTTCAAGCAATTCTCCTGTCTCAGCCTCCCCAGTAGCTGGGACTACAGGCACGTGCCACCATGCCCAGCTAATTTTTGTATTTTTACTAGAGTCAGGGTTTCACCATATTGGTCAGGCTGGTCTCGAACTTCTGACCTCAGGTGATCCACCCACCTCGGCCTCCCAAAGTGCAGGGATTACAGGTGTGAGCCACCGTGCCCAGCCACTTCCTGAATACTTTTTTTATTTCCTCCTTGACTCGTTTATTATTTAGGAGTATTATATCATATTTGTGAGTTTCCTGATTTTTTCTGCTATTGATTTCTAATTTTATTCATTGTGACTGAAGAGCACACTTTTTATTATTCTACCCTATTTAATGTATTGACGTTTATTTTATGCCCCAGCATATGATCTTTCCTGGACAGTGTTTTATGTGTACTTGTGAGGAGTATATATTCTGTTGTTAGGTGACATGTTCTGTAGATGTTGTTAGGTCTAGTTGGTTTAGAGTATTATTCAAGTCTTCTATTTCCTCAGCAATCTTCTGTCCGGTTGTTCCATCTATTATTGAGAGTGAGGTACTGAAGTATCCAATGATAGTCGAATTATCTTTCTCTCACATTTCTGTCCATTTTGCTTGGTGTGTTTTGACGTTTCAGTATTAAGTGCATATCTATAACCACTTCCACTTTCTTGTGGTTGTTGTTTACCCGCTACGTCTTTTTTTCCATTATTTTACATTCAACCTACTTGTTTCTTAGAATCTAAAGTTGGGTCATGATTTTTAATCCAGCCTGACAATCTCTGCCTTTTGATTGGATTGTTTAACTTTTTACTGGAAAATAAATACATATATACACAGTATGCAAAAATGCATAGCTTGATGAATTATTATAAGCTAAATACCCTTGAAGCCCAGCACGCAAATCAAGAAGTAGAACTTTCCCAGGCCACCCACAGTCCAGTCTCTGCTGCCCAAATTAACAATGATTCTGACTTTCACAGTAATCACTTCCTTAATTTCTTTAAAGTGTTATTATGCAATGTAAATCCCTACACACTATAGCCTCTCCCATTTCTTTCTTTTTCTAGTAAGCTTCTTTATGAAAGCAGTATGGTTTGGTTCAAGCTGGCCTACCGGAAATGAGAATGGAAATGAAGCTCAGGCTTATTAAGAAGGTCTAGGTATTCAATAATCAGAAAACTGAACATCTTGCAGAGTTGCAGAATGTCAAATGTCTGCCGTGTGCTAAATGTCTGCCGTGTGCTAAAGCTTATGTATGAACAGAGGCAGAAGGTGGGAACATGACAGGAAATAAGATTGGGGCCGCAGAGGAATCGCATAAATGGGCAAAATGAGATCTTCAGTCCCCTGCCACCCTCTGCTGTCTGCCAGAGATAATGTCTCTTGCCATCATGGAGTGCCAGCCCTAGAAATGAGGCCTGGGGGCAAGGAACAGCTGGCTTCTACCTTCTGCTACTGTTGTTTACCTTCACAAGCAGAGGAAAGCCGCCAACTAGCTGAGACCTAGGATATGCTAAGAGACGGGAACTCTTAAGGGCAGGATGCCCACTTGAGGGCCACAGTGCAACATGCTTTCTGAAATTAGAGAGTAGAGCAGAGTCCCCAGGAATCAGATTGTTGATCAGCCTTTTAGAAAATCCTCAGAGCTGTTAAATGCAGGGGGCAGGGGTTACTTATCCCCAGATCTTGCCTGGCTTTCCGAACGATGCAAACAGGAAGTGAGCTGCTGGTGGAGGAGAATCCTCCTGAATCCCGCTCTCAAATGAAGCTATGGAGAAAAAGGGAGGAGGGAAACCCCTCCAGGGCCAAGCTGGAGGTCAGCCAGGTATGCTGTGTTGGAGAGGGAGGGCCACCAGAATCTGGAAACATCACTCTTCAGAGTAGCCGAGAATACATGTTGCCTCCAATGTGCTCCTGTTCTGCTTGGACGGCTGTTCTCAGCTGAGCCAGCCCAGCCATGCACTGCCATCTCCAAGGAATGCTGTGAAGGCACTGATGAGGTGGCGACCCCAGAGATCATCAGAGGAGGTAGGGGAAGGCCTTGTGGATGAGGTCTCACAGCCAGTGAAACTTAGGGATGCTCTGGAAATATCCATGGCACTTGGGGGTGCTGGCCCAGAGGGCATCTCTGTGTTACCCAGCCCATGGGGTAGCCACTGTGCTGTCCTCTTTCATGGGCCCCAGTCCCACCATCACAGATAGAATCCTGGAGGCTCAGTCCATAGGAACAACCCTTCATCATGTGCTGGCGAGACAAACCCGGCTTAACAGAATTGGCTTTAAAGACTTGGTTCAACAGAGTCGGGAAGCTACCTTCAACCCAACTTAGTGCTGGGTGCTATTATTAGGCATCCAGATGACACATAGGTGGCATCCTTCTTCAAAAAGGCTTCGGTGCTCTTCAAGAAGGGAAAAACCAGCTTCTAAGGGCCACTTTGGCAATACTGGGGGCATTTTTCATCATCATGACAGTTGGAGCTGGGGTGTTACTTGCATTATCTGGCAGGGTCAGGGATAGTGGATGTCCTGCAGTATTCAGGGCAGGTCACACTAGAAAGAACTGTCCCATATCCTGCACAACTTTCCAATGTCCTAATAGACCTTTACATAGGCAAAAACACATAGGGTTTTACTTAAAACCTAGGCCAAGTGTAGGTTTACATTTAAACCTAGATCAAGAATACAACTCCCGGGCCGGGCACAGTGGTTCAAGCCTATAATCCCAGCACTATGGGAGGCCGAGGCAGGTGGATCACCTAAGGTCAGGAGTTCGAGACCAGCCTGGTGAAACCCTGTGTCTACTAAAAATACAAAAATTAGACAGGCATGGTGGCGGGCACCTGTAATCCCAGCTACTCGGGAGGCTGAAGCAGGAGAATCGTTTGAACATGGGAGGCAGAGGTTGCAGTGAGCTGAGATTGCACCACTGTACTCCAGCCTGGGCAACAGAGCAAGACTCCAGCAAAAAAAAAAAAAAAATGCAACTCCTGTTTATACTACTTAAACACAAAGTATTTGGGGCATAGTTTCAAATCCACTGCATTTTCCCAGGAATGTAACTGCTTTGCCAATCGAGGGAGGATTAAACTCTCTCTTGTCAAAAACTTTCCTAAGATGGGTTGGTATTTCTGGGTAATCGTGTCAGTGACAACAGTGGTCTTTGAGTCACTGGCACATCGGCAAGAGTCTGTACTTGCAACTGCTGCATTGAGGTGATGAGATATGTAGGTACAAGCATCTACTTCCTTATGTCTCCTAGTGTTGTCCGATAAGAGCATTTACTTATTGGATATAAAGCATTACAATTTAATGCTCCCCCTTTTCTAATGCAGCTAGATCATTATAATCCCTTTAAAAAAATAAGTAATATATATGCATACTCATACAGACACATACACAGACACATAGATACTACAGATTTCATCTCAGGAGAGTAAACTAGGTGCAACAGTCATAATGAGCTACATTGTGCTGAAGAGGGTTGTTTCTGGCTCAAATTACATGTGCACATTGTTCTTTGCTCCAGCAGAGGGAACAAGAGCATGCCAAATACACAGATTTTTAGTGTTTCAACAACAAAGTGGCTCAGCTTCCTGCTGTTCATTGACCACTGCATGCCACATGGTCACATCCAACTTCAGGGACCTCGGGCCAAAGTCACCCAACTCTGTTCCCTGAAAGAAAAGGATCAGAATATTTGGAAAAGCCCTAATGACAACCCAAGTGTTAAAAAAAGGAATGTTCAATTTTGTGAAGTTGTTAAGTCTTACATTAGGAAGATCCTATCCCACACAAATTAGAGAAAAATAACTCTGACTCCAAGGTCAGTCTGCATCAGAGTCATCACAGGAGCCTTTTTGGAGGAGGTGAGATTTGCAAGGTGGGCTGTTAGGTTATGGGAACAGAGGAAGACTTTTCAAAAGTGGACTGGGTGGCCATCAATGATAGACTGGATTAAGAAAATGTGGCACATATACACGGTGGAATACTATGCAGCCATAAAAAAGGAAGAGTTCATGTCCTTTGTAGGGACACGGATGAAGCTGGAAACCATCATTCTGAACAAACTATCGCAAGGACAGAAAACCAAACACCGTATGTTCTCACTCATAGGTGGGAATTGAGCAATGAGAACACTTAGACACAGGGTGGGGAACATCACACACCAGGGCCTGTTGTGGAGTGGGGGAAGGGGGGAGGGATAGCATTAGGAGATATGCCTAACATAAATGATGAGTTAATGGGTGCAGCACACCAACATGGCACATGTATACATATGTAACAAACCAGCACATTGTGCACATGTACCCTAGAACTTAAAGTAAAAGAAACAAAAAGTGTACTGGGTGGAAGATGGATATCGTTCAGGGTGCTTTAAAGAATACCAGAGAACAGGTGGCTTATAAGCAACAGAATTTCACTTCTCATAGTTCTGGAAACTGAGAAGCCCAAGATCAAGGTGCCTGCAGAGGTCCAAGATCAAGGTGTCTGGTGAGAGCCCACTTCCTGGCTCATCCGTGGCCGTCTTCTCTGTGTCCTCACATGGCAAGAAGGAGGAAGGGAGCTCTGTGGGATCTCTCTTATAAGGGCACTAATTCTATTCATGAGGGCTCCACCCTCATGACCTAATTGCCTCCCAAAAGCCCCACCTCCTAATACTATCCAACGGCAGTTAAGTTTCAACATACGAACTTGGGTGGGGAGGGGGCCACAAACATTTGGTCTATTGTAATGTGGACAGCTAGAGAGTGAAGTATCTTGAGCACCTACTGTATACTGATAGGAGCTGGACACTGTATGCAGTATTTCTACAGAGAAGCCATTTGCCCTAAGTTACACACTTTGGGGTTCCTTTCTGTTCTACCAGGCAGCCTCTGAGCGGGAGAACAGGCTGAGCCGAGGCACAGTGGCTGGAAAGCTAGAGGCTTGTTGAATAGAGAGAGGATTCTGGCCTGGTTCTTGGGATCCTAAGAAGGAAAAGGGCAAGTGGGCGTTATGGAGGACCCTGAAGTTCACTTATTTCCACCGACTTCACTGGTTAACTCCTGTGTAATGGGATTTTGCTGTGCCCATGAGGCATAGGAAGATGAATAAAATACATGCCTGCCACCAGGCTTATAGGCCAAAAAAAAAAAAAAAAGGACATTTTCTCTCCTGAGGCTGCAGGCCTTAGGAAGGCTTATAGGATCAAAGGACAGTGTGGTTGCAGGACATTGGCACAGAGAATGGAATCAAGAGAGCAGCTGTACAGGATGCGTCGACCCTGGGTTCTCTCAAAGGCACAGTTCCTTTGTCCCAGGGGCATCTCTTGGGCAGCCACAGGTATTGGCTGCCAGCAAGGGCAGCAACTAGAGCACCCCTGGTCCTTTAGACCAGAGGACCTGGGCTGCACAGCAGGAGGGAGTGGCGGATGAGCAAGCATTACCGCCTGAGCTCCGCCTCTTGTCAGATCAGCAGCTGCATTTGATTCTTACAGGAGCTCGAGCCTATTGTGAACTGCGCAGGCGAGGGATCTAGGTGCATTCTCCTTACAAGAATCTAATGCCTGATGATCTGAGTGGAACAGTTTCATCCCAAAACCATCCTCCTGCCACCCAGTCCGTGGAAAAGTTGTCTTCCATGGAATCCAGTCCCTGATGCCAAAAAGATTGGGAACCACTGCTTTAGAAAGGCTGCCTCTCTGCAGTGAGTCCAGAACCCAAACAAAATGCTTCAATGCTTGTAATGTTATGTGGAAATCCCAGAGACTGTTTCAAGATCCCAACTATAGACTTTGGTTTATTTTGGGTTTTGTTTTTTGTTTTGTTTTGCTTTGCTTTGTTTTATTTTGTTTTGTTTTTGAGGCAGACTCTGTCACTTAGGCTGGAGTGCAGTGGTACAATCTCAGCTCACTGCAACCTCCGTCTCTCAGGCTCAAGTGATCCTCCCACCTCAGCCTCCCAAGTAGCTGGGACCACAGACATGCACCACCACGCCTGTCTAATTTCTTTTTTATTTTTAATAAAGATGAAGTCTCACTATGTTGCCCAAGCTGGTCTCAGACTCCTGAGCTCAAGGGCTCCTCCTGCTGGGGCCTCCCAAAGTGCTGGGTGTGAGCTACTGTGCCAGGCCCCAAATACAGACTGTAGAATAAATATTTGAAAAATGTTTGGTGGTCAATGCCATGGTTTAAAGTGAGTATCCTCAGCAGGAACTCAATGGAAGTTGACATTGACTGAGCCAGTACCATTGGAAATGAAGAATTATGACAGAAGAAATGTTCCAATGGTTATAACTAGATAAATGAATCACGTAATTTCTCAAGGGTAAATTTTTGGAGAAGTGTAGGAAAATGGATCTGGTGACAGTAGCTGGTTGCCATATTTTATTTTCACTATTGAACATAAGTTGTCCAGGCACGGTGGCCACATCTGTTATCCCAGCACTTTGGTAGGCTGAGGTGGGTGGATCGCTTGAGCCAAGGAGTTCAAGACCAGGCTAGCCAATAAGGAGAAACCCTATTTCTGAAAAAAAAAAAAAAAATTAGCCAGGTGTGGTGGTGCACACCTGTATCCCAACTACCCAGGAGGTGGTGGGAGGATCAATTGAGCCCAGGAGGTCGAGGCTGCAGTGAGCTGTGATCCAGTCACTGCACTTCAGCCTCGGGGACAGAGTGAGACCCTGTCTCCAAAAAAAAAAAAGAACTTAACTGAATTCATCTTATTCTCCATTATGCATTTCCTGTTTCTTTCCCTCTCTGCTAGAATTATTGTGCCAGTGATAACAAGATTGTCATATCTGCTGCTATGTCCCAAGGCCTGGAAGAGTGCCCAACTCATTGAAGGCACTCAGTCAATATGTGTCAGTAGGCTAGATGAACAGTTCTTCCATGCCCAGATCTAACCTGACCTTCAAGGCGAATTCTCCCTAATCCTGAAACTGGACCTTATCTTTTCTGGGCCTTGTTGATGGCACATGTTTGTGTCTAGATTCTGTAGCAGTAGAGCCTGAAGTAGAGATCCTTGAGCAGGGAACTTACAGAAGGAGTGTGCGGGGAGACATTGAAGGGCAGTGAGGAAGCGGGAATGGGTGGAGGAAGGAGCCAGGCCTCAGCAGAATCAGCCTCATGCTGATCCAGCAGGAGGCACTGATGTGAACCACAGAGGTTGTCCCACCCAGAGACAAGGCGGCTGGGCAGTTACCCCTACACCCCTCAATCACTGGCTACCGGCCACCCTGGATGAGAAGGGTGAAGGGGGTAGTGTTACCCCTCAGAAATGTGCCAGCAATTGTCTGCAGAAGAGGGCAGGGTAAGCTCTTAGCAACCCACCCTGCAGCCGCTGGACTGGGGAAGGCGCCTGGTCCTGGCACTAGCAGCTTTTGCGAGCATGCATTTCCCTGTTTGCCTTCTTTTACAGTCATTATTAACTTTCTTAAAAACAATATAGCTTATTGAGGTCAAGATTCTTATCTCTTTAACTTTCATGTCCTCAAAAGCATTGGAGGATGGACTTAGTAAATATCTCAATGAAAATCCAAAGATGGATGGATCAGTTACGTTAGTGTTTACAATCTACCTTGAAAATTCTTAGACACATGTTCACTTTCTAAATGACACCAAAGCCATGCTTCTTATATTTCTGTGGTCTCAATAAATAAATTTTCTGTATAATCAGAAAAAAAGGTAAATGTGTGTTTTATCAAAAAGAAATACAAGGGGTTAAGCCACTGCAAAATCCTCTGTAGGACACATTCTTTCTACAGGCAATGTAAGACTAAAGTTTTTCCTCCAAATGTAAATTATAGTAAATATTTTAACTTGTTCTTGCCCTTCATTATCTCACTTATGAGTCATTGTGTGGAAACAAGCCTGGTTGGCAGAAAAATCGGAACTGGGAAGAGCTCCTGCTATTTCCAAAGGGGAGCTCTTGGCTGCTTGTGTTAACAACCGATTGACCAGAAGAGGGCAGTGCACACCCAGACGCTGAATTTTGCCCTAAGAAACCAAGATGGTGAACTTGTTGAGGGGCAGCTTGGCTGCGGCAGGAAGTGGCTCTGAGTTCCAGACATATTCTATTGTCTGCTGCCTCACCCGCCACTCAGACTAAGTGACCGTGGTTGGATCACGGCCCGCTGTAAGTGTTCATCTGCTTGAGATCTGCCTTTCTGTGCTTCCAGGTTTGCTGCTATAAACCAAAAAGAGCCTGCGACAGGTCTCAATTTAGAAGTTGATTTTGTCGAGATTAAGGACTCATGCCGGAGAGACAGGTCTGTGCCTTTCTCCAAAGATGATTTTGAGGACTTCAATATTTAGAGGGGAAAGGGCAGCTAATGGGGAAAGAGGCAGACATTTTTAAAAGGTGTGGCTTCATAAGAGGCAAACAGTCGCATTCTTTTGAGTCTGATCAGCTTTTCTCTGTGCTAGAGGGGTAGAGGAACAGTCACTTATTAATTCATCTAGCTCAGTGGATCTGCACTTTTACATAAGATAAAATAAACATAGGGCAGAGAAAGCAATCAGATATGCATTTGTCTCAGGGGAGCAGAGGGATGGCTTTGAGTCCTGTTCTTTGTCCCATACCTATGAAGAGAAGCTATCAGTGTACTTTGTTGGGGTGAAGTTCAACAGAACTGTTTTAGGGTTGAGACACTGGGGCCCACAAGGAATTTCCCAGTGGGCAAATTGTGAGGGAGAGAGGATTTTTTTTTTAATTTTTGTAGCTATCTCATTTAGCAATAAAATGAGAGACAGGTTTGCCCCCAGCTCCCAGCTTCACTTTTCCCTTTGGCCTACTGATTTTGTCCCAAGATTTCTTTTCCTTTCACACTGCCCCATGAACTGGGCCCAATCTCAGGCTTGGTGTTGCTGAGAAGCTCAGTGCAGCTGGGTCTCCCATAGGCCACAGGGCAGGCAAACCTCTCCTCAGAGCTGAATGTGTGGTTCCAATCAGGGATGGGGCTCCAGCCAGTCATTGGGGGGCCAGTCAAAGCTGAAGATGGGGACATTGTGAGGACCAGAGCTGGGTCTGATATTTTGATTGCTTGAGTGGGCGACAGAGAGCAGTGTTTCCTTAAATTTCCCCCAAAGATATAAATCATTCCATTCCCAACCTAATCCTTTCCTCTGTATCCCTTTCACTCTGGTGGGAGGACTCCTTTCCAGCAAAATTCTTTCTTGGGACAAATAAGAACTGCAAACTGTCAGGTCCTTTTCCCAGGGAGGGGCCTTTCCATTGCCACTCCATCATTTCCAGGGCCTGCGTGTGAGACCTGGAACCTGCCTACTCCTTACCCAGGAAGTGAGGATGAGGATGAGGATTGGGCTTTCATGGGAGAACTCTCCACGGCTTCTACCAACCCTGGGGCCTGTCCCAGTGGATCCTAGGGGCAAAAGAAGACTCCCAACTGAGCCACCCAGCTCCGAGCCAGCTGCCAGCTCTTCCCCACGCAGTCATTTCTGCTGCCTGGTTCTCAGCTCTGAAGCCATGGGGCAGGCTGGGATGAGGTCTGGGCTTTGGTGAGAGTGGCCTCCTGGTTCCTGAAGGTGTGGAGCCTGCCCCTAACTGCGAAGATAAATGAGGACTGCAAAAGGACCAACCAGCTCCCCGTCTCACCACTGTCAGATGACTTCTAGGTCTAGAAGCCCTGGGGAGCCAGAATGAATCCCAGACCCTCCTGGGGAAAGCTACTCTGGTTTTTATAACATTGCCCTGTGGGCCAGACCCAAACTCAGGCCTGATGTTGCCAAGAGGCTCAGTGCAGCCTGGGTCTCACACAGGCTACAGGGCATGCAGACCTCTCCTCCAAGCTGAGTGTCAGGTTCCAAACAGGGATGGGGCTCTAGACAGTCCTGGGGGTGCCCAGTCAAAGCCAAGGATGGAGACCCTCAAGCCTTCCCCTCTAAAGCCTGGGGCAAGAGATGACCCAGCCACCTTCCTGTCAGCCAGCTGCTGGTTTCCATTCCACTCCTCATAGACCATTAGCAGCATTTGATCCAGATGACTCTCCTCTCCTTCTGGAAACCCTTTCTTGGCTTCCCTGTCACTACACTCCCCGGGCTTTCCTCCTACATCCACACTCTGGATTTCTGTTGTCAACTGGCATCGTTGAAATAGATCCTGGTAAAGAATTTTCCAGAACTAAAGACTTGAATTAACAGACTGGCAAAAGCATAACATGTGCCAAGCAGGGTAAAAATGAAACTGTACATCAATAATAAAGATCAAGCTTAAAGGCAACCAAAGAATGCAAAAAGTGTCAGGCTATTTTTATCTTCAAAAACAATAAATGTCAGTAGCAATCACAGTGTAAAAGTGCTGAAAGAAAATAACTGCCCAACTAAAATACATAGCCACTTTCTGAACGCAATCTTATAAAGACTGAGTGCTCTCCCCTACACAGAACTACTTCAAAAGATTAACTTCAACAAGAAGGAAAGATTGGAAATCAAATATTTTAAGCAAAGAAGTATACTGATAGAGCTCAATAAGCTCAAACTACAAACAATAGTAGTAACTATATTTAGGATTTTAAATAAGGTATGTCTAAAAGAGTAGACAACAATAACAGATTCTGGAAATGTAAATCTTGGAGAAAGTTACACATGCTTAAGTATGTATCTTGTTTTGGAGAAGGAAAGAAGGATGATCAACTTTAAAGTTTTATGGAAAAACATAAAATTAGGTATTTTGTTAAAATTGTAAATGTAAACAACACAATTAGACTAGAATGGATATTTGCCATATCAGTAAAAGAAAGGGAAGGGAAATAAGATAATGCAATGGAAGGCAAAAAAAAAAAAAAAAAAGAGAGAGAGAGCAGGTGAGCAGGTAGGGGGTGAAACAAAGGCATGGCGTATAGACTATAAGGTAATGAAATAAGCTCAAAATGTCCTCAGTCGCAGTGAATAACCATAGACTAATTATGCCCATCTAAACACAGGCTATCAGTTTGGATTAAAATAAATTTTTCAGCAATATGTTACATAGAAAAGATATATCTAAAATATAAAAAAGACAGCCCCTTCCACTCTATGAGGACACAGTGAGAAGGCACCATCTATAAACCAGACAGCGAGTCCTCTTCAGACACCAGATCTGCCAATTCCCTGATCTTGGACTTCCCAGCCTCCAGATGTATTTAAACAGTCAAGTAAAATCAAGCTGGGTAATCATGGCAGAAAGTGGGCTTGATCCTTATGAACATGTTTGTTCTCATGAATATGCGATGAGAAGGCTGACCAGTCTGTTGTGGCAGCCCCAACTCTGCTACACAGAGACAGATGCCTGCAAGAATGACCAGGACCCTGTGATGATAATGGCATCAGCGCTACTATGATCTTGATGGCCTGACTGGTGACTGCAGTGATCTTGTTCCTCCTGAGACCTCCTAATCGAAGAGGATCTGACGTACCTGAAAAGCCAACCAGTCCTCATAATGAACAAGATCCACTTGCTCCTCCTGTGGCTAATTTTGAGATACGGGAAGTGAAAGTGGTTAACACCTTGCAGGACCAAACGAACAACAATGACCAGAGTACTCTTAATTCTATGAGAGCTGTTTTTCCTTTTGCATTTGCAATATGGGATGGGATGGTTTCTATGAGCTTCTAGAAATTTCACTCGCAAGCTTATTTTTACTTCCTGTATTCCTATAATTTCTAGTTACAGTATATTTGAGTAAATGATTGCATTTTTAAAAGTTACATGGGGTTGGTTGTCCTAAATTTAAGTATGCCACTCATTCTGCTTGTAACTGTGATCATAATTTTTGTGATGATTTCTGGCCTGATTGAAGGAAATTTGACCACTCTGCATTTAAATATGTTAAATATTTTAAATATTTTAAATAGTTTTGATAGCTTTTTAAATTCCTTTTTTATAAGGTATTTATAAAGTTATTTGGGGTTGTCTGGGATTGTATGAAAGAAAATTAGAATCATACTGTATTTATATTTACTTTGGTAGGTGATTTGTGGGTGGCAGTTTTCTCTAGTTCTTGGGACTATGGCAGTTCTTGGAATATTTTACAAATTGCAGCTGAAACCTGTATCATCCATTACAACTGGCTTATGTGGCTAGAGTAGAAGAAGAGAAGAAGCGAAATGGTTGTTTACTTTTTCCTACCCCCATTAAAAATGTCTAATATTAAGAAAACTTTAAATAAACATGATTGATCGGTATGGTAGGTGATTCACAGTCCATTATCTGACTTCGTAATGTAGCCTTATACAGTTCATGAACGGAGGAAAGCATTCATTCTTTCTGTCTTTGCTCAGTATAATCTGTATAGTAGTAATTTAAGCTATGATTTATGTTTAAAATAAGTCCCTCTTGGGAAACTTCTTTCCTGTGCTATTTCCCTGTTAATATGAAACTGTCTGAAAGCTATATTAGGGCCTGTTAGGTTACTAACATTTGAATGCTTATTTACTTATTTACTATATAATTTTATTTTAAAAAGCTTTTGAGGCTTTTATTATCCTTATAATGACTTATTAAAATTTTAATGAATTATTAGTTTATTTCAAGGAAAATGAGAAGCAGTCAAGGATCTTCTCCCCTCTTATCTCACTCCTGTTTTATTGGTAATGGGATGAGTCGAAATGAGAAGGAACATTAATATAATTTTTAAATGTATACAAAAGTAAAAGTTGCATTGTTTTGCTCAGTTTGAAACAAACTGAATACAAATAGCATTTTAAAAGTCGAATTACAAATAGCATTTTGAATACAAATAGCATTTTAAAAGCATGACCTATATGGTTGTGGATATTTTTTCTATCAAGTGGTTGCAGATGATTTATGGGGACTAGAAGATATTTTGATATCAATGTAAGGAATTTTTCCTCTGGCAGTCTAGCTTTTTACTTTATAAATCTGAGAAATTACTTGTATAAACTGAATAAACTTCTGTATGTCATTGTACAGTTAAAAAACATAGAGGGGCAAAAAAATTGCAAGTGAATGGGTAGAAACAGGTAACATCGTGTGTACATTAACCAGAAATTTGTTGCAACTATATTACTATCACACAAAATAGAATTTAAGGCAAAAAGATAAGCATTAATAGAAACACAGTGAGGCATCCCTTAGTAGTAAAAATGAAATGCTATCTGCCTCTCCTTCCTTCTTCTCCGAGAATTGTTGAAAATTTCACACCCTTGGATCCAGCTCTTTCAATTCTAAGTCTAGAGAAACTCCTGCACATGGAAATAACGAGATCTTCATAAGACATTATTTGGAAGAACTTCAAAATGGAAAGTACATATGTTTCCACAGGGAGGACAATGACTATGCCTGGCATGTTTCTCTGATGTAATATTACACAATTAAAAGGGAATCATCTAGATCTAAATGTACAAGTATGAATAAATAAGTAGCACATAGAATTACTTAGAAAACAAAGGCAGAATGATAGACCTAGTGTTATGCCATTGATGGAATTTAAAAGCACACAGTCACACAGGCTAAATAATGTTGATGGATATTTAGTATAAGTACAAAAACATAAATGGTATGGATACATACTAAGTTCTTCTTAGTGGCTGCCTCTGGAAAGGGAGAGGGAGGGAAATCAAACTGAGAAATACCACAATGCAGACCAAATTCTATCTGTCATGTGTTCCCTCATAAAAAAATTAAAATATCTGAATTAAGCATAATAGCATATTGTTAGTTCTGGGGTGGACACAGAATTTGTTGTATTGGTCTCTGTACTTTAGTGCGTTTATTTTTAAAATTCATGATAAAAGGATGCCTTTTCTATATCTTGCCCATTCAAATAACCCTCCTACCCATCAGTCCCTAGGAAAGTCCATGAGTAGATCAGCCTTCAGGTGAGGCCTGATCAAGTGGTTCTGATGATAATGCCAAGGACTCCATTTCCTTTTGTTATTCCCCTCTGCCTCCCCTGTTGTCTGATTCATCTTGAAGATCCCTACCATGTTCTCTGAACAGCTCCAGTTGTTTCCCTTACAATTGCAAATGACTGTGGCACGTGCAAGCCTCACAT
Source organism: Hylobates moloch (assembly GCF_009828535.3). NCBI lineage: Eukaryota > Metazoa > Chordata > Mammalia > Primates > Hylobatidae > Hylobates > Hylobates moloch. The sequence continues at coordinate 137,891,368 of NW_026652276.1, forward strand.
TCTCATGTCATGCTTTCCAGGGGACAAGCGGGTGTCTCGCCAAAAAGCTTCCTCACAAAAAAAGAGGAATCCCTCTTTCCCAGAAACCCTAGAAATAGGCTCCTCACATGGCCTATGTGTCCCTGGGCCAGTCATTATAGCCAGAGGAATGAGTGATAAGGGCCATGTGGCCTGGCTTGTTTATCTGGACCCACCCCAGAGGCTAGGAGGGTAGGCACCCAAACCTTGTGTTTGATCATGAGGTGGGCAGTTTCCATAAAACAAAATCAGGGAATTATTGGACGGAGCTGAGGGCAACGGAGGCTGAAGCAGCAATTACAAATATTAACCCACAGATCCCTTAATACCTTAATTATACCTTATCACACACCATGCCTGGTTGATTTATTTTAGTCTTCTCCACTTGACTGTGAGTAAAAAATGTTTCTGGTTCATTCTGGATGCCAAACTGTGCCCTCCGTGCCTCTACCACATAGTTAGTTTCCAGTAAGAGATTCTTGAATGGAGGGGTAACAGCTATCCATCTAAAGAGTGACCTGAATGCTCCAGAGAGCACATGATATCATTTGAAAACAGGGACCTCAGAAATCTCTGGTTCTCTGCATTACAGGCTTAAGTCTTGTAAAACTGAAAAATATCTTCCTGTGATGACAGATAAATGTGGGTCATATACAGCACTTTCCAAGCCCCTCTCTCTCACTTGGATCTCAGAAGTGTGTTCACAAGATCTTATGTTTTTGGAAAATTTGGAAAAGTAAATTATTTGCCCCAAATTGGATAAGCCTGCACGCATCTCTCCACCCTAGCATCTCCTCTACCACACCTTCTTATATGTAGGGTAGCACTCAACTGCCAGGAACACTTTGGGGTTAGAGAGACACTCAGTCTGGTTCAGTGGGTTTCACATGAGTGTGTGCCATTGCTTCATTATACAGTGATATTATACTGTCCTTCCAGGAATACTCCTGTTGTTCACTCAGCATTATGTACAAAGGCAGAGAGAGGGCTAGAGATCATATCATATCATCATATTAAAATGTCCTATAGTGCCTGGCAGTGTGCACAGTGCTGCAGAAACAAAGTTGGATGTGTATGGAGCCAGGTGCTAGTCTGTGAAAAAAATTTCCAGTCATCCTATGTGTAACATTGTAATTGGAGGATTCTGTTTTCATTGGTGCTGAATCCAAATGTTCAATAATAAAACACACATTTTGATTAACTATGTGACTAAATTATATTCAAATTTTATGAATAGAAAATGATATAAATGTTATCAGTTAATAAAGAGATGATCAAAGAGTATGCAACCAAAACAAGTAGGCAAAAAGCATCAGAGAATAATTAATACAAAGATGATGTTGTTTTTCTGGATTTCATAATGTTTATGATAGTTGTCAACTTTTCTTATTCAAAAAAACCCTTATTTTTATAACTAATTTTAATTAAAAAATTTTCATTTTGTGTGAAAGAGGACTCCCCAAATTATATGAGTTTCCAACTTCATAAAATCTAAATCTGCCTTTGTTCATATCAGATAAAAATAGGCCACACAGACTGCCAAGTAGGTACAGTCTTGGAACTGTCTGTGGTGCTGGACCCAAGGTTCACTTGGCTCTCTCCATGGTACTTACTGCCCAAGCCAAAGCTGCTCCTGGTGGTGAATAGTTGGGTTTATTAATGGAAGTCAGGCTTAATGTCATAGGAATGGATGCTTTTATCTGTGGAAAAAGTGTCTCAATAGGGTTAAGGAGAACACTACAGATGATTCTCAAGTATTGGGGACACCCAAAAGATAAGGACACCAAGAGTATCAGCTCAAGAACTCACCCCAAACCATGCCTGAGTTTACATCAGGGGCAGAGGGGAGGAGGGACCTGGGGTGAGGGAGAAGAACCTAGGATACAATACACTGCAGGTGAGGGCCTTCTGAAAGGGGAAGGGAGAAGAGGGTGACTGAGAGGGGTGGTCCTGAGAGGGCCCTGAGGGTCAGAACAAAGGCCCTGCCCACTGCGTTGGTGGAAGATTTGCTGACTGAAGCTGAGATATGACTGCAAAGTCCCCATTCAGCTGAAAGCCTGTATGAATTGGAATGGAAGCATGTGATGTCTTTGTAAAGGTCTGCCATCTGCTAAGGACTGCCTCTCTGGCCTAGAAAGAGCATATAAGAGCTCTTCATGACTGGGTTTCACCCACAGAATTTACAACTTTGCATCCAGGACAGTGGCAGAGGGAATTTCCATGTTCACACCAGAATAACTACTGCAACGGGCTATCCACAAGGGCACAGTAATAACAACATTGGGAGGCTCAGAGCATCTACATGAGTTCATTTGAGGGCAACTAACAGTAAGAAATTACAAGACCTTCATCCCTCCCAACACTCCCATCACTACTCTGAGGATCCCCCAAATTGAAAAGAGACTACTTAATGTATAAAGCACCAGGGCACAGAATCCACTCAGGAACTGCATCCATGAGACAGAGCCTACCAGAAATGGTGCAGACATGCTCTCACCCCTTGAAACTAGACTAGTTTCAATGTGTGGGAAGACACAGCTCCTCACTTCTGATCAGGGGGCTTTATGGTCCAGGCTAGAGACTGTATTCCTGAGTTTGTTCCCAATATAGTAAAATAGGACATAGAGCCATATGACTCTGGTTTTCCACAGGTGTTGAATGAACCCAACTCACCACTAAGGACTGCCCAAAGATTTTTATGACACAAACTACTTTTTGCCAGTCAATATCCCTTCTTTCCTTCCAATGTGATTAAGGTTGACTGCATTGCCTGCCTTGCAGTGAGGTGTGGCCATGTGGCTACACACAGGATAATGAGATGTAAGCAGACATAGGCCTCTTAAAAGAAGATGACTGAAGAAGGGGAAGAGTTATTTTGCCTTCTCCCATTTGCTTCTAAGTCCAGTGACATCCAGAGCTCCAGGGGCCCTGGAGCTTAGGGTGCCCTCGATACTAGAACTCACCTGCTAAAGATAGAGGAGCAAAAAGATAGAAGCTTGAGTCCTCAGAGAGACTACAAAGCCACAACACCTGTTCTGGACTGTCTACCTCTGGACTTCATATGAGAGAAGTAAACTTCTGTCTGCTTTAAGCCACTTGTTATTGGAGTTTTTGCTGTCACATCCCACTGAACTTGATACTAGTTGTTTCGGAGATGGTCTAATACTTACGCTGATTGAGACTGAATGGACATCTTCCGGCTGATTTCCTCTTGGAACATTTTGCTTTGTGTTCTAAGACACTGGCCTGAGAGGAAAAGGAAATTAAAGCTCCTGTTGTGAATGTCTATGCTTGTTCTCTGCCTCCTGGGAAGGTAATCATTGCCCAGGCCCATGGTTTACAAACAGGGACTATGTTGCCCTTCCTGTGTCCTCAGTTAGAACCTGTAGAACAGTGGATCTCAAAGTGCTGTCTCAAGACCAGCATAACAGCCACAGCTGAGAACTTTTTACAAATGCAAATGGTCCAGCCCTACCTCAGACCTGCTGAATCAGAAATTCTGGGGGTGGGTCCCACAATTTGTGTTTTAACAGCCCCTCAGGTGACTCTGATGCAGGATAATGTCTAAGAACGCCTGGGTTCCCAAGAGGAATTATACGCAGTACCAGTAAAACAGACAGCATCATCAGGAACAGCCAAGATTCAAGGCATTTTTAAAGGGTCTTGGGAGAAATGAGGGCTTAGTCTATCAATGTTGGGAAGTGGACATAGGAAACAGAATTTAATAAATGCTCACATGGACTCAGGAGTTTGATGATCTTCACTGTTGCCAAGAAATTCAAGCTTAATGTGAAATTCAAGCCTTTCAACTAAATTTTGGCTCTTACCTTTGCTTTTTGGACGTGACCTCTTTCAAAGAATGAAACATACGGAAGCTCAATTCATTATGGTCACATCAGTGAAAGTAATATTTTTCTAAACACTAGGGAACTCTTCCTTAAGATCAGCCAGCAGAGGCTGACACACAAGGAGACTAATTTTCAGCCTTGAGCATAGGTTCCATTTGGGAAGCAACTCAAAATATCTGCTAAGTGGGTCATATAACATAGCCTGGTCTTCTCCTTTAGGACTAAAAGAAGAGGTGGGTCTGGAGAAAGAGGAGCAGGCACAGCCTCTGAAAGCAGAACTAACCAGTGTCCCAGCTTGGGAACACCCCCATGAACACCTGGGGGCATCTGGTGAGTGATCCACACAGCCCTAGCTGATTGCAGGGCTCACAGACTATTAGGCTAAAATTCACCTTTTCATTGACTTGACTTCTTCAGAGTGGCCCACCTGATTGCTGGAGGAAGCTGGCCCTGCATTTGCTGTAAACCTCAGGCCTGTTGTAGTGGGCATTTATTATTCCCAGGAGTTTATTGTTATGTTTAGAAAATCTTCAGGCTTGTGACCCTGACCTCAAGGTAGAATCCAGAAAAGTCCAATTTCCAGTCTTCCTTGTAGCGAGGACACAGCCAATCCAATGGTGTTGAAACTTTGATTCGGAAGTGGGCAACTTGAGGAAGGGGGCTGAAAGTGGAATCTCATTTGATGGTGAGAACAGCAGCAAAGCTCTCTGCTTTCAGAGGTGGAAATAATTGCAAAGTCATGTCCCTGGCATGGAAGAGACATCACTGGGGTGGCAGCAGCAACAGTGGCAGCAGTTTCATCATCAGTCATGCAGCATGATATGGCTTCAGATACCTTTTCTAGTTTCTCCAGCCTTACAAGAATTCTGTGACCAGCTCAACATCTTTTTCATAAACTCATTTTCTGACCTAGCAAAAATTATCTTCTTTTGCTAGCAACGAACATTATGACCAATATGAAAATGGACACTGGGATTGTGACAATCAACAGAACCTCCAGGAAATGAGGGTTACCTTGAATTGGTTATCTGGTCTGGCTGGGACTGATGGTTTGGAATATCCAGAAGTATTAGGGGATGGGATCCTGGAAGCCAAGGATATACCTGTAGTTACCCGGGATGAAATGCTCTCTGCAGTCAATGTTTTGGGATATCTGGTAGGTACTCCCAAGGTACAATAGGAAGGTCATGATTCCACTCAGTTTCCATGATCCCTGGAGATCCTTTAAGGCCAAGACTTCTAATTTACTTTTTGAGTTCCATCCTAGGCTCACTCAGGCCCTCTCTCGTATTTCTGCTTTGGAATCTTAAAGGCCACTGGGCCTTGTATACACTGGATTACTCTGGGATGATCAAGTTTTGGGGGTAGTCCTCTCCCCTTCCCCCTCCTCTCCTCCCTTCCCTCCACTTATGCCAAGTTACAGCCACCAGGAAAAATGGCAAAACATTTATTGAGTCATCTACAGCAGTCTGACATCCTTAAAATCCTGGACAAGATTGTGAGCACAGCATTAATGGCAGGAGCGGTAGCAGTAAGGTCTGTGGGGCTTATCTTTACTGTGGGAGATGAAACCCAGGCTGGTCCAGCTCCCACGAGTGAGGCAGGAACCATGTCTGAGATGCCAGGGGCTGCACCACTCCAGCCCTGACAGAGGCAAAGCTACAGAAGACAGACATCAGACAAGACACACATAGCCAAGTGCAGAAACATCCCAAGACTGTGAGTTCAGGAAAAGAAGGAATGGGCACACCAAAATGTCCCAGATCCTTGAAGTTGACTCCCAGGGGCATGGCTGCTATCACCCATATGGAAGTATCCTCACTCTGATCCCCACAGAAAACTGAATCAGCTGATGCAGGTAAAGCTAGAATTCTGTGTCCATCTGAGCCCTCTGGCCTCCCCTTACTCCTGATGCTGGTGGTTTTACAAATGAGGCAAAGGTTAACTTAGGAGGGCTCAAAGCAGTAGATAAACAGCAAGGAGTCCCTTCCAGCAGTCTTCATCCCAATAACAAGCCCACACCTGTGTAGTTTCCAAAATCTTTTCACAAACAAGCCATCTCATTTCAACCTTATCCTTGGCCTGTGGGACTAACAATGCCAATGAAATCCTCCCCATTACCCAGATTAGGAGGCCGCGGCCCAAAGAAGGTAAGCCCTGGATCCCAGAACAGGTGGCTAAGCCCAGGTTAAAAAGTAGGTCTCCCCACACCACGTTGACTCCATTGCTTCTCCTGCAATAGAGTCCTGGACAACCTTCGGTCACCAGAGCCCCACTCCTGTGCAAGGTTACATGCGTACTGCATGGATGCTTTGAGTGTCACATTCTGCTCATTTGCAGGGCTGTGCATAAATTGGTGAGCCATTTACTCATTCAGATGTATAAAACATACTGGATCCCACCATGGTCGCAGGCACCATGCTAGGCCCGCGTGTATTTTCTCATCAGCCCAATGGGGAGGTTTGACCTATAGATCTCCAAGTTTCTTCCCAGCTTTAGTATTTTGTTAGCCTCCTCAAAGACATATGGGGAATGAGTCAAGGTCAAACAAGCCAGGAGCAAAGTTTGGGAAAGCCCAAGTCCTTGCTCCTTGCTCAGGGCTCTTCTAGCTGACTTCCATAGTCCATGGGCTCAAGGACGGCTTTTATGACAAAGTATTAATACTTTATGATAATACTAAATGATAAAGTATTAATACTTGCTGGCTTCACTTTGAAGTGGCCATGAAGAGGGCAAGGGTACTACTCAAAAAAAAAAAAGAGAGAGAGAGAGTCCCTTTGAGCTTTCCCTTCCACGAAGAGTGAGGGTCAGATGAGAGAGGTGAGTGGGCATCCTTGGCAGGGAATATAGACGCAGGTGTCTCTCAAGCCTCGGGCTTGGCTCTAGCTCCCTGTCCTTGTTCCACAAAGAACCCAGCTTGGAGGGAGTGGGGTTAGAGAGGAGTCACTGTAGGCCACTGGATGTGTCAAGCAGGGTGACAGAGCTACACACTGGGATAGAGAATGTGGCTTGGACTTAAGTGGGGAGTCATGAAGTCTGCAGTGCTAGGGACCACCACAGAGCCACTGAACCACAGAGCCACCCACATCCCATACTTGGGGCCCCCTCTCTGGCTCCCTGACAGCCTCAGCATCCTTGACTTGGAATCCCATTTCCCCCAGGATGACAGTCTCTCCCTGACACTGCCTCCCTGCTCCCTGGCTGGACAGTCGTGACGGGGAAAGAGCAATTTCTTCATCCCAAGGAGAATTCAGCCTCCCATAGGTGAGTTTCGTCCTTTAGGATTACACAGAACGAGAAACCCCTTCCCAGGAATGATCATCAACAGGAGTGGAGTCTGACAAGCCTGCTCCTCCCCAGCCCCACTTTTCCCAAGCCTCTCAAGCTGTCCTCACATGACAGGATTTCTTATCCTTTCCTGGCCCAGGCAAATACCACAGTCCTGGGGCCCATTCCAAGTAGATGGCTGGTGTTTAGACAGAGTTCCAGAGATGCATTGGGCTATATACAAATCATCTAGTCTTATTGCCCATTTTACAGATTTGAAAACAGAGGGTCAGAGAGGGAAGGGTTTTACACAGACCTTATGCTGTCCCCCTACTGCCTGTGACCCTGAAGGCCAGAACCTCCTGGAACATTGAGAATACATCAGGTACATCTGCTCACAAGACTGGCAAAAACTCATTCAGACAGAAAAAACAACCAACTAACCAATAGGAACCCGGCACCTCTATGAGGACGCAGGGCCAGGCTCAGGAAGCAGCACAGTGCATGGGGTTCAGGGTTGATTTTGTTTTTACTGTTTTGTGATGATGTCTCTATAATGCCAAAGTTTCTTCTTCCACAATGAAACAGAACTGCTGTTGGGAATGATGATGAATGAATGGGGTCCATCCCCAGGGGACTGCTCCTTGGATCTGGAGCTGGCCGCTGGAGGTGGCACCCCACCCCAGCAAGGTATATATGACATCATGCCCAAGGCACCTGTTCAAATGTCCATGACCTAATCCTTCTTTCCAGGCCACCAGCTTCCACTGTGGTGTCCAAATGGAAGGGACAGAAGGTCCATTTCCAAGAAAGGGAAAATAAACAGCATCCTGTCCATCCCTCTACACACACACCCACATATATTCATCAAAACCTGATATGAGGCACAATGATGCATGCGCTTTTACCTGCCTTGACTTTGAACTGGAAAAATCACTTAAGTGCAGGGCCTAGAGAAGCATTGGAAGTTGCCTTATCTCACAAATGGGAAAACTGGAGCCCAGAACAGGGAGCATCATGTCCACAGTCACAGCAGTCTGAATCCAAATGGGATACAGTCTAGTTCCCTGAACCCCAGGCCATGGCTCCTTCCAAGCAGCCCAGACCCCCTAGCAGTGCCCAAAATGCAAGATGGTCACAGGACCCTTGCTTCAGTAATACACACCAGTGCAGGTGGAGGGGATCATGAGGTCAGGTGCAGGGTAGAAGGGCCACTGCACACTCCATGATCAATCTGAGTCACCAAGCATGCCCGGGAAAGGGCAGGTAGCTCCTTTCTTCCTCTGCCTTTGCCAAAGACCCAGGGACTTACTTGACTGGCCAAGGACACAGAGCTCCTCTCTAAATTACAGCAACAAGAGCCTTTTCCAGCCACCCCGAAAGCCTCTCCAGAAACATTTTCCCAAGTCCCCCAGACCCCTTCCTCTTTATAAAATGAAGTAACATCCTCCTCCACCCAAAGTCCCCAAGCATTCCAGAGCATCATCATGAAACAAGTCTGCAAACAGAACTTGGACAGGAGTAACACCAAATGCTGACATGGAATAAGCTAGGCCACACACGGACCACGTACTCTAGCACTTTCCTCTACCTTCCCAGCTGGTCACTGCCCTACTTTACATCCTCAGACTGAGGGTGTGCAGCCTGCAGCTGGGGAGCCAGGGCGGGTGGTAGGGAGCAGCTGCCGCATCAGCAGCAGCCTCTGCTAATGGGCATGGTGGGTGTGGCTTCTCCTCCCGACACCCCAGCAGCCCATGGTGAGTCAAGGTCAAGGGCATATAAGGGACATCTTTGCAGAGGTCTCAGAGAGATTTCAATAGTTGAGTCCAGGCCCGAAGAGCTGGTGTCTGGGGCTCCTCATCATCTATGGGGGTGGGGGTCGGGGAGCCCTGGGCCCCAGACTCGGGTGCAGGTGCTTCAGGATTCGCCGACATCAGAGGCAGGTGGCTGGTACATCCTAGTCATGGCTTTGACTTAGGGGAAATGGGGAGGTGAGGGCTTAAGGGCTCTCTGTGGTGTGCATGGTTGGAGACAGCTTCTGGAAGGCATCCATGAGGGTGGAAGAGGTGGAAGGGAGGTGACCAGAAGAACCCTGTCCATCTTGAGCTGGGGGTAAAACAATGGAGATGGCGAAGGTTTTCTTCCATGGGTCTCCCAAACTCCATCTCCTTCCCAATCACAGCCACATTTCTGGCTCTCAGCTCCTTTTGGATCAAATGAAAAGCACCAGAACCTTCCCTGACCTGCAGACTCCCCACCCAAACTGAAGTCTCTGATGAGAAGAGCCTGGGAGCTGTCCCACTGCCCTGGGACCCAGGAGCTGAGCACCCGGACACCAAGATGCCGGGCGAGTGCCAGGAGGCCTGCACCAAGGGGTGTTCTGGCCACCCGAGCTGGCCCTCTGCTAGGCTTCAGGGACTTGGGCTCAGGACTGAGAAGAGCCCCAGGGTGGCATGCACACTTGAGGTGGCATGCATCACACCCAAAATCAGATGATGGGGCGCTGTTGGGGCAGGTACCACCCCAGCTCCCACAGGCAAGGTCTCTTCAGCCTTAGCTCACAAGGCCTCACAGCTGGGGTCAGGCCATCACTGAGGCTGACCAAGACACAGTGGGGTGGAGCTGAGACCTGACTGGAAGTGAGCAGGGACACTGGGGCAAAGAGGGAAGGGATGGGACAACTTTTCCAAATTTGAGGAGTATTTACATGTCTGGGGTCAGGGCCCAGGGGACCACAGTGGGTGGGACCAGTACCAAAACAAGGAGAGGACAATCCCAGTCTGTGCCCTGCCTCCTTCTCCCCACTCAGGAGCCAAGCTTCCAGCCCAGGGCCTGCCCAAGGGGAGGGAAGAGGCGCAAACATGCGTGGGCTGGCACCTGCCTGCAGTCCCAGCCTGTGGATGGAGGAGAGGAGGAGGAGGGGAGCATGGCTCAGGTGGCCAGATTGTCAGCAGGGAGGCCAGACATGCGGATTTGGGAGCTGCTCTTGCTCAGGATGGAGAGCTGGGTGCCCCCGTTCACCCCACTGCTGGCCAGAGACGGGTGTCGGTGCTTGAAGTCCACAGCGAAGTAACGGTTCACCTTCCAGCTTCGCCATTTTCGCTTGATCTCCGCTTGTACCTGCAGGGAGCAAATTGGGCGGTCACTTCCAGATGGACATCCTCTCCAGCCTCCAGGCCCTGTCCTGGCCTGGGGCCCTTCTCAGGCTGGCACTGCCACCCTCAGCACCCTCCCCACTCCCCAGTTGCAGCCTGTGGCCCTCAAGGTCTCCAGTGGGGGCTTTTAGCAGCTATAGGCAGGGACGCCTCTGAGGAGCTGACCTGACCGGAACAGCCCCTTCCCCTGCCACTTTCTGAGCAAGGCCGTCTAACGGCTTCCTGTTGTTTTCAGGCCAGGCAGAGACTAGTCCACCGGGTCCTTCAGGAAATCCTTTAACAAGCAGCCCCACATGGCAGACGGATCAGGAAAGGATCCCCACTCTCGGCTGACCAGTAAGAGTAGACTACACATTAGAATTACCTGGGGGGCTTTAAAAATTCCAGATGCCCAGGCCATACCCAAGAACAACTGTATCAAAAGCTCTGCACAAGACCCAGACATCATATTTTTTAAAGCTTCCCAGTCAGGGTTGAGAACGATTAAATAATGCACCCCTCTGGGAAAACACACACCCACGTAGCTCTTAGCATGGTGAGTGGGGGCCATGCTGAGTCTCAGCCTCCATGTGCCTTCTCAGTCAAGCACCTTTGTGCAGTGCACAGACTGCACAACTGGAAGCAGCGCCTACACCCACCTGCTCCAGTTCCAGCTCCTACTTCCACTGCAAGCTCTGAACAAGCTACATACATACCCACTTCTAAGCTCTCCTGGCCACTACCTGCAGGGCTCTTTCTGCCTCTCTTTGTCTGTCCTAATCTGATCCTTCTGTAGGTTGTCTGGGCGATCACAGAGCCCAATCTCTTTGTTGCTCAGATGCAAAAGAGGGAGGAGCCTGCCAAAGTGATGCAGCTAAGACCCAAGCACTGGTGCAAAGACTCCCGCCTACTCTTAAATCCACCCTAGCCATTCAGTCCCCACTGCTGCCCTGGCACCTCTGTTTTGGGTTATGCTCAAGAGCTTCACCCCAACAGCGTACAGAGGGAGCCCCTGAACCACAGCTCTGGCAATGGAGTATTACTAGAAGGTTCCGGGTCTCTCCCTGGGGTCTCTTCCAAATTCTCACAGTCTCCCTTCTACCAGGGGACAGTTTGGGCCAGGCTGGCTGGCCAGTTAAGGGCAACCCTGAGTGCTGGGCAGCTCCTGGCTCAGCAGCTCTGCCTAGCACAGCCTCATGGCCTGTAGGTCCTACGTACTGTGCCCCACCCTTCCTTATTGTCAATTCCTCCTCACCATGGAGTGTCTTATGGAGAGGACCCTCCCAGGCAGATCTGTGCTCAGCAGAGCCGACGCTTTTACCAGGAGCTTTGCTCTTCGGGTGGGGCCTTAGCTGCACAGCTGGCAAAGTGGGGCAGATTCCAGCACAGGGTGTGGGTATCAGGAGGTCCTGGCACCACACAATGCCAGGAGCTGTGTGACCAGCCCCTCCTCTCAGTGCTGGGAGCCGGCAGAGCCCTCTCTGGGGAGTCAGTCCCATGTGGCCAACAGGTGGTTGGTTCCCCTGTCTGCTCCCCAGAAAGCTCCACTTCCACTGCCAAGAAGCCAGAGGGCCAAGGTCTTACCTCACCATTCAGAAAACAGTAGAGAACAGCCACCACAAAGCCCTGGGAATAGAGAAAATAAGCCTGAGGATGCTAGCGAAGGACTTTCTGAAATGCTGTGTGGGGCATGGAGGGGCTGACTCTAGGAAGCAGAAATATACCATGACCTGGATGGGGACACCTGACCAGGGATCTGGGGTAAGATGGGACAGTTCTACTCTACCAAGATGGGCACACCCATGAGGCCACGTGGCTGGTGGTCAAGTCCTGTCCCACAGATACATTCTAGCTTTGGATCTCACATTCCCTTGGTCAGATCCTTCCCATTCCCAAAGGCCAGCTTTATCCCACTTCCTATAAGAAGCCTTCCCTGAATGCCCTAGAATTTCTCTTAGCTCCTAACCATCCTGCAGGCTTCTGAGGGCAGGACCCCTCCAGGACAGAACAGACCTGTGCCATCCTTGTCCACCATCATCTCCCCAATCTGCCCTCCTTGGGCCAGATACTATCATATACAGCAATGCAGAACACCACGCAGAGCGAGTACTTGGCACAGCATATGCACTTAGCTATTCTCTCTATATTCTTTAAATCTACACCAAAAAAGCAGAAGCATTTTCTTGAATGCTGCAAATTAGTTCCTTGCAATCCCTGTGCCCTGTGCTGTCGCTTGAAGGTGCTGGAAGAATGATAGCTCAAGGACCCCAGAACCGGTCAGCGAGCACAGAGACAAGAGCCCTGGGCTCTCACTCCAAGGCCAGGGCTTTGTCTATGAGCCCATGAGGCCAGTCTCAGGTGCGACCCATGGTCAGTCTCACCAGACTAAGAACCTGGGCCAGGTTAAATGGCCTTGAATTAAAATGGTGGAGGAGGTCAAGTCAGATATGGAGAGTAACTTTCTGACCATCAAGATCAAATCCTAATTCAAACAGCTGGCTTAGGGAGAGGTGCTCTATCCCCAGCCACTCCAGGGAGCTGCCCCTGCCTTCATCCACCCACTGCTGCTCCCGCCTGCTCATTTCCTCCTGGTGATTCACCTAGCCCCTTACTCATTTCCAGTCCATCCAGTCCTTCCTCCAGGCACTAAGGCAGCATTCTGTTCATCCTCTCATCTCCCCACTCACTGATGTCTGTTTGCTCATGCATTTGTGCAGCTCACTGGGCTCTCTGTGGCCTGGCCCTGTGCTGGGGACCTAGACATAGGTAAGACAGAACTCAACGGGTACATGACCTAAAAAGCTGAAGGCAGGATGTGGACACATTGGGCTCTTGAGGACACTCTACCCTCCACCCCAGGCTGCTGGGAGATGCCATCTCAGGTCACCCAGGGTGGGGGCCAGGAGTGGGGGCAGCTGGCTCAGGATACTCAGATGCAGTGATGGGCAGACACCAGTGTGTCTTCTTACAGGAGCCCTAAGTGTAGACAGCAGACAGGACTCCCTCATCACCTCTACTCTAGCACTCACTTCACAGTCTAGATTAAAGAGGCTCCAGCACCACTTGCAGGTGAGCAGCCAGGCCCTGGCTCCCAGTGAGTTCTGCCCTCCCCATGCGCCACACCTACCTGGAAGGAGCCCAGCCCCAGCTCAAACACGAGTCTTTCCCTTTTGCTGACGTTCTCTGGGGAGAAGGCGAATACCGTGTAGTGGATTCCGAATAGTGGGATGAGCAGCAGGGTAGACCGGGCCAGCCGCCTGTCAGGAGAAAGCAAAACATCTGCTCTGGGGACTTCCAGGGCTCGGGGCCAGAGCCACGGAGGGCAGAGAACTCAGCCCCAGTCCCTTATTCTCCCTCCAAGCTGGGGCCCGTGTCCACAGACCCCTCAGCATTCTCTCCCAGTGCAAGTGGCCTGGGCTGCCAGGACTCTCTGGGATATTGTGGGGAGACATCCCCAGTCTCCAGGGCACCCAGTCAGTAGCCTGTAGAACCACTAAAAATGTGCACACAATTTACAGGGACCCCTTGGGTGACGTGCAAAACCCTCTGGAAAAGCAAAGTCAGGGCAAAACACAGGGATCGGACTGAGAAGCTTAAGGGAAATGCAGGGTCCTCAGGCAGAGCAGCTGCTCTCCTGTTCTGGAAGAAAGCTCTTTGTGCCTGAAAGAAGCAACCCTCGATGGGCCACAGAGACAGTTGGCTTTTCAGAGTCTGGGGCTAGACCGGACACTCACCAAGTGATGGGGAGGTGCTGATGACAGGGAGGGAGGAAAGGCTCAGTGAGTGGACCAGAGAGGAAGAAACTCGGGAGGGATTCTAGGAGGAACTTACTGACCCTGGGCATCGGCAATCTCCAACTGGGCAGGGGGAACCTGCTGCTGGGAAACTGAGTCAAAGATGGAAGAGAATGCTCTGAAGTGGGCCAGGCAGGGGAGGAAGGGCCGGAGGACTGCAGTGCTTCCTGAGGCAGCTCTCCTGGAGTTCCCCTGCCTGCCTCTGGCACTAGGCTGACAGCAGGGTGGGGCTCTGTTCTGAAGGCGCAGGGTCACAGAAGCCCACAGCTAGGACACCGGGACCATGTGCACTTGTGGGTCCTGCTCTATAGGGGGCACTCGCAAGCATTCACCCAGAGTGGGCACACTGGCTCCCTGTGGGTCTCCCCAGAGAGTCCAGCTCTGCCCTGCAGATGCGGCCTGCCCCCACGCTGCACCTGGCCCGACTCCTCCAGAGGATCAGCCTCCCCAGCTCCCGGCACAGCTAAGTCCCCCGGGGTGGACAGCAGGCATGAAGCAGTCGTTTGATGTGGGGCAATTACACGATGTGTCCCTCTCTCCCTCATCCAGCCTTTCTGGGAGAGAATGTTCTGTTGAACATGGGAGCTCCAGATCTCTAGAGAAGCTGAACTCTTGGAGTCTGTGTGAGGCCCTTGACTTCCTAGCTTACACTGAGAGAGGAGAAGGAAGGAAGGAGGAGACACAGGGGGAGGAGGAGCAGCCTGAGGAGATCTTCAGGCAGAGGGAGCTCAGCCCGTAAAGGAAGAGGACCATGAGTGTAGGCGTCCACCCCTTCCCACCCTGCTCACAGACAAGGGCCAACAGGATCCGAGCAGTTTCCTGCTGAGCCCAGATGCGATCCTGACCAGTCCATCCTTCCAGCCTTCCTCTTATCTGTCTGTCTCTGACTGTGACTCCCTGAAGGTGGGGGTGGCGCCTCATTTATCTGGGGCAGGGAGCTGCCTGTTCCATGAAGAAATCCATGTGGCACACAGGCCTAGCATGAGAGCCTCAGCATCCTCAAAACTGAATTCTCCCTTGGGCACTCGGGTCTTGTTCATCTCTGGTTATCCATGCCTGGCACCAGAAGGCAACAGGGGGTGCTTGTAGAAGGAATGAAAGTCAGGAATGCAGAGGAAGATGGCCAGAAACACAGGGACATGGATGTCTTGGGGATTCCTCTGTGGCCCTACCTATAGGGGCTACTTTTTAAAAGATGTCTATTGAAGGAGCCCAGGAAAGGAAGCTGACCCTGGAACATGCCTGTGGCCCCTGCCTTCCTCCTCCTGGCATCTGTTTCCATAGGTGGGACCATTTCCAAGTACTTGTCCCTGTAGTCTGAAAAGGGCCCTGGAAACCAAGAAGTCAAATATCTCCAGCTTCCGTGGTGGAATTACATGGGATGGATTCGGAGTATGAGAAACAGTGACCCTTCAGGCCTTTCCCAGCCACAAGGTGGATGCAGTGATGGTAGTGAGGGCATCCCACAGCACAGTTCAAGGGCAACACCTTCCCTCCCCAGCAGCCCCACAGCAGCCCCAGAACAATCAGGGACTTCTGCTGGGGAGCCAGGGCATCCCAGTGGCCACTTTGGCAAATGGGGCAGTAGGGACAGACAAGGGGTCTCTAGAGCCCAGGGTTCTGGGGCTTCTAAGCTAACCGAGGTCTTGCAACAGAAACATATGATGTGAGCCACTACCCATAATGACACGGGGCCTAGGCCTCTGTCCTCCTACCCTGAGGAGCCAGCAATGGGCAGAAGAGTCCTAAAATACCAAGAAGGGCATCAGAGATGCCCAAATTACAGTGGGCTGCCCAGGGGGGCAATGGCACCCTAAGTAAAAGGGATGTCCAAATTGAATAAATCTGATATTCCAGCCAGAGACTCCTTGGGGCAAAGTGCTTAGGATTCTCTGGGTTCAAATCCTCCCTCTGTCAATTAGGGGTCCTTGAGTGAGTTACTTCATCTCTCAGCACTTCAGTTTTCTCATCTGTAAAATGGTGATAATACCAGGACCCAACTCATAGAGTTGTTGTGGGGATTAAGTGAGTTCATGCTGACTCACACACAAAGTGCTATGGACAGTGGAGTGAAGTTCCCGGCCCTGTGTGGGGGAAGCTCTATATGAACTCAGGCTCTAAGACTCTTGGAAATAATTTGGCAGTTGAGAACACTGAACCTCAGAGAAGTTGGGGACCGAGGAAGGCCACACACCAGGCAGCAGCGGCAGAGAACACGGGGGTGCTGCCTCCTCAGGAAGCACCCACAATGGCCGTAGATCCATCCCCACACCCTGCCCACCCACCCCATGACCACGAGGCTGCAGAGAACTCACAAGACACACAGACACCAACATGCAACAGCCGGGAATAGGTTGGGGCTGGGAGGCAGAGGCTGGCTCTCCACTCTCCTCCAGCAGCGGCAGTGGCAGCATGCGTCCCCCACCCCTCCAGGATTCCCGGCCACAGCCTCGGCCACGCACACTTACAGAGTAATGGTGGACAGTTCTGACATCTTGCAAGAGTGCTGCTGAGCCCGCTGTGGCTTGCAGTAGCATTTCTGCACGCAGCTGCTGGGTGTGACAAGATTAGCACTTCTGTCAGCTGGGGGGCACCAGGCAGTGAAGAAACTCAGTTTACAGGGAAGGCAGAAAAGAGGAGGGTATGGAGACAGGGCCAGGGCAGTCATGTGGAGGAGAATGAGGGAGCCAAGGGCCAAGACATGGGCAGCTCTGGACAGAGAAATGCACGCCTATAAGTGGACATGAGTGTGCATGGCCGCACACGCACACATGCACGAACACTCACACTGGGACCACTGATAGGTGGGTGGACTTAGAGGGAAGGTGTGTATTCAGAAGGTGGCCTGGGATAGGTCTCACACGGGGAGCCAGAGGCTGCCTACAGAGTTGGCTCCAAGCTTAGAGCCCCGCCTCATCGAGGTCCCACTCAACAAGATGAGAGCTGGAAACTCACACTGCCGATCTTCTGCACTGCCTAGCACAGGCAACCTGAGCCTCACATCAGGCCAGTTCTGGGCTTGGCTGTGAAGGTCAATTTGGGTGTCCGTCCACTGGTCTTTCCCCTCTACCCTCTCCCTCTCCTCTGGTCCATAGCTTCCTCCCTCTGAGCCCCCCAGCAACTCAGAATCGGCACATACATAGGGGACAGAGGTAAGTCAGATTGAATGAATTGTTAATTCATCCAGACCTAAACTATTCCAATACGATAGCCACTACCCATATGTGGCTATTTGAATTTAAATTAATCAAATTAAAAACCCACATCCTCAGTTGTTCTGGCCACATTTTAAGGGCTCAGCAGCCACGTGGAGCTAGTGGTTATCATATCAGACAGCACAGACATAGGACATTCCCATCACTGCAGGGAGTTCTGGGGGACAGTGTTGGGCTGGACTTCTTCATAAAAGTTCAATGGGCAGGGGCTGAAGACTGAGAAGAGCACCTTTGGGTGCTGCCCCATGGCTTGCAGAAACAAACCACCTCAAGGAGGGGGGTCCAGGCTGCAGTCTCGCTCTACATTCTCCTGGGTGGACCCAGGACTTCTGTCTCCTCAGGGAGGTCTCAGGCTGACTCTCCGTGTCTCCAGCCCACCATGGTCCTGCTTGGACTTGGGCTGACACACGCCATGAACACTTTCCCCTTCTCTGACAGATGTGTCAGAGATAGATGATGAGCTGTATCATCTTCTCAGATTGCAAAAGGTTGCTACTTCACTAACTCTCCTCAGGTACCACATGGCTCTGAGGCTCCCGGTGCTGGTCAATGAATTAATAAATCAGATTGGACCTGATGCAAATGAGGACAGCTACAGAGACCACACCCTTGGCATTCAGGATCTGCCTTGTGTGATTCCAGCTCTTTAAGAGTAAGCCTGAAGGTACCCGACAGGTGGAGTCGTGTCATTTTGCTGAGGCCAGAATTTGTGTCACACATTTCCAAGATGGGGCAAGCCCAGGTCCCCCCCGCATCTGTGCATAATGGGTTTGGGGTTCTCATTCAATAAACAGCACCATTCAAGTCACACCACACTGTGAGGTGGGCACTACAGATCCCCTTTTCCAGAAGAGGAATGCTGAGGTTTAGTTTGATGCTTTGCTACTCAGACTGCGGTCCCCAGACCATCAACACCAACACCACCTGAGAGCTTCTTAGAAATGCAGAATCCCAGGTGCCACCTCAGACCTGTGGTCAGAATCTGCATTTTAACTAGATCCCTGGGGGATCCACATGCATGCCAAAGCTTGAGAAGCACTGTTAGGAGGTATTCATCTATCTGAGAAGTTTCTTCATGATTCCTCAATGAATGTCAAAAGTCTGTTTCACAGTCATACAAAGAGACAGACTCAAATAAGTATGTTTTTCTCAATAATTAAAATAGCTTAACTGGGTATACAGAAATGGTACCTATTCTATTCTTCAAATTTATTATGTACCTTTTCCTAGCTGAAAAGTTGGTTAGTCTCAGGCTGGGAGCAGTGGCTCACGCCTGTAATCCCAGCACTTTGGGAGGTCGAGGCAGGTGGATCGGCTGAGTTCAGGAGTTTGAGACCAGCCTGGGCAACATGGTGAGACCCCGTCTCTACTAAAATACAAAAAATTAGCTGGGCATAGTTGCAGGTGCTTGCAGTCCCAGCTACTTGGGAGGCTGAGGCAGGAGAATCACTTGAACCCAGGAGGCAGAGGTTGCAGTGAGCCAAGATCGCACCACTGCACTTCAGCCTGGGCAGCTGAGCAAGACTCTGTCTCAAAAATAATAATAATAATAATTGGTTATTCTCTCCTACGGCCAGTGACCCCTCAACCTTGGCTTGGGTAAACCACAGAAATCAGGGTCCAGGAGACCCCCCCCAACTTCAGCTGTTGCCTCCTACATGCCAAGCTTAAACCTTCACCCCAAATTCTGAAGTTCTGCTCTGCAGCCCTGCTTTCTTTAGCTTCAAGATTGTTCCTGTCCCTCTTGGACCCTAGATGTTTCCATGGTAAACACAGACTCCTCTGATTTTTTTTAAGGATTTTTTGAAAGTATTCCAAAGACCATTTAGTGACAAGTTTACTGGGAAACCCTGCACCTGGTGAAGTTGTGTGGCTCTGATGGGGGTCGGGGAGGGCAGATCAAGGAGCAGCTTGGGGGAGGACCGGCCCTGGAGGGCTCTTGAAGGAGATGGGTCTAAGGAAAAGGCTTTCCCCAAACCTTCAATGGCTCTGCACAAAAGGACTCAAGGAAAAGAAAAAGAACAAATAGTGCAGGAAAGCCAGAGACGGGGTGGGAGAAAGAAAGACGCCAGAATCTCTGAAAAGTCAGGACAACTGGGGAAAAGGGAAAATAAATTAAGTCAGGAAGAATGGATGAACCTAGACTGGCTGATGCAGTACATTCCGAGTTGGATCCAAAAGAGACTAAAAGCTCAGGCAAGGGTGTTGGGTGGGGCTGTCTGGAGAGCACAGCAGCCTGACTCAGAAAGTGGGAGACCCTATCATAGGTGCAGGGCCCACCCCCACGTCTGCCATTCAGAGAGCCTTGGCCTCTAGGGCTGGCTCCGCCACAGCTTCATTGTGTGTCCACAGGAAAGTCACAGCTATTTCCATGTCTTAGCACTCACATCTGTCAGCCGGGGATCCAGCACACAGTTTCTATGAGGGCCAAACTCCAGAAACGCTTCTGCAGCTGTCGTGTGTAGGGCTGGCTGAGCTACAGCCCTGGGAAACACCCAGAGGAACGCTACACAGAGACACCTGCAGGGAGCCCTTTGCAGGCAGCATCCCTGTCTTCTTCACGTCTGCATTCCTAGGGATCGATGTGGTGCTGGCCACTTGGCAGTCCACAGAATGTGGTGGGCTGAGCTGAACACACTCCCTAGGGTCTCTCCTGATGCTAAGATGCTGTGCACCCCACCCCCAGAGCCCTGCCCAGTCCCCAAAGTACTCCCTACCACATTGGCACCCCAGCTAGCAGCACAGCTCACGGATCCTGGGAACTTCCTGCCCACCACCACCTCCTCCCCAACCACAAGGACGAGCCACTCCTCCACACTCCCGGCCAGTCTGGAGGGGTCCCAGCTTGGAAGTCTGGGCACCCTAGCTCAGGGTTTTGCTCAGCCACTGACTGCTGGGTCATCTTAGGTGGTGCCATTTTCCTTCTCTGGGCCTTAGTTCCTCTGTCTGCAACATGAGGGTAACTATTCCCTGCTGCCAGCCCCTAACATGAACTTTGAGGATCAGGTGCTCCTCAGCAGGGGAGGACGTGCTGTGGAAATGGAAGATGGAGGCTGTGTGAGCTGGAAGGCTCTGGCTGTGGAGGAAGCCCCTAGACTGAAAGCTGCTCGGCTGCACTTCTGCCTGGCCCTGGCACAGCCATCTCCAGAGATGTGTGCATCTTCCCCAAGGAGACCCCATGGGAGTACAAATGGGTTTTCCTTCCTCCACCCAAGCTGCAGCTTCCAATGCTTATCTTCCAGGGAGGAGGCCCCTGGAATGAAGCTGGTTCACTTCAAGGCAGGGGGCTGATGCTCTCCCCGAACAGTTAATGTCTACCCTGGAAGCCTCACCTCTCCCCTTTCTGAACCAGTTACCTGCTCACAGAGGTCAACGCCAGTTAACCCTGACCTACCCAAGGCTTAGTGCCAACCCCAGCTGAGGGCTAAGCCTTAACCCCCCTCATCACCCCTGCCCCAGACCAAGTCGACCCTGAGCACATGCTGAGCCCTGACCCAGCCCCTGATGCCCACTGCCCAAGTCCTGTCCCCAGCCACTCATCCTACCAGGAGCATCAGGTCAGAGACAACAAGTGGCTCAGTGCCACCGTCCCCGTGCAGAGGCCCCAGACCCCAACAGGTGCTTCTGAGGCTGGGCCAGGAACACCATCTTGGTCTATGGAGGACAAACCCTTATCACCTGAGCAGCTGGAACCAACCTACAGGAAAGGGAGTGAATGCTGGTCTGAGGGCACAGGCAGGGGGTCCTCTCGGGCTTTCTTGGGGACTCGCGGGCTTAAATTTGTTCTGGAAATAAGAGGAAAAAACCGGAGAGCTGTTGTGCGCAGATCTGAAGGGGCTTCTCGGCCCCACACATAACTCTGGTACCCCAGGGGACTCCGGCACAGCCCGGGAATCTCCCTCTCCCCCCATTCCCTGCCCTCTCACCTCCCCTGTGCCTGACATTCTCCCCTCCTCCCAGTGCAGACACCTCCCAGCTCAAAGCCAGCTCTGCCAAGCACTCTGGGCTGAGGGAGCTTTCACACAGGCTGGAACCCACCAGGGGCCTCTTCTTCCAGGAAGCCTAATTTTGTACACTTGTTTAATGCTATCTTTTCATCTGTACATTCCTTGAGGACAGCGATGATGGTGCTGTCAAGCTTGGGGTGAAAGGCCTGCCTGCACCATAGCCATGGCATCCTCCTTCCTCCTGGATTCATGTCACTTCACTGATAACTAGTTCCCTCAGCTGTAACATGGTGATTCTATTTGCCAGTGGCTTACCTATTCCACCATATTCACTGGATGTTTGCAGGTGTTAAATGTGCATGGGTGTGGTAGCGAGTATTTCCAAGTGCTCTACGGTTCTTAGCAGCGTGGTCAATTGGATTACTACTCACATGGGCCAACAGGGTCTCCTTGACCCTGTCACTCAGTCATGCTGCTGGACTGAATGGGATCAAGCTGATCCCCTGTCCTGTGTGGGCACTCCCACTTGGCTCACAGACTTCATCCATCTGAGTTTTTAATCATGGGCACTCAAGACTAGCAGAGGTTTGGCTTTCTCTAAAAAAAAGGATTTGCTGAGATTGCAAAGGGATTTTTCTTTTTTTATGCCAGAAGCAAACCAACTAGCTGGATTTTTTAACGTCCCAGATTAATACCGTACTTAAATGTACAAACCACGTGCTAAGTACAGGTAGCTCTCATCTATGCATTAGGAAGACCTTACAAGACTCAAGGCTCCTGGTCTGTGGAGAACCTGAAACCTTGGCTCACACTTCTTTCCCACCAGGCCCTGGGGGTTCTTGCTGCCCAAAGCAGAATGTCTGAGTTGGCAAAGTATGTTCAGGGTTCAGTAGGGTATCCTATTTAGTAGGGAAAGCTGACAGGACCCCCCAGAGAAGAGGTTGGGGGACCCTCAGTAGAAGAACAAATCCTACCAGGAAGGGGAGGAAATCAAGACCACTAGAGCTCAAATGAGAGATGAGGTTGACTTAGCTCCCTGCCAGCTTCAAATATGGGAGACAACTGTGTGTGACCTGATCCACGACCAGATCAGTGTGTGACCTGATCCACGCCCAAGCAGGAGAAACTGAGGCCAGACACGAGGGCAATGTCCAACACTAGACAGGAGAGGAGGCGAGCAGTGGGGCCCTATTTTGTGAATCCTTGAGATGAGGGCAGGAACGATATCTCTAGGGCAGGTTATGTAACAGCAAAGGGTTGGCCCCCCACCTGACAGTGCAGGGCTTCTAAGACTTTATGATTTATATTGATAATTTTCTACTACATAATATACACATATAAGCAAGAATTGGTAAAAACTTGCAAAAACATGAAAGAAAAAACAGTAAATGGATAGGAAAAAAAGCACTTTTTCCAATGTAATGCAATCATTGTATAGGTAGAAAAAACCTGGCTGAACACTCCAGGCCCTGTGCTAGTACCCCACCCCTGTGAAAGGGTTTCCACATGGGGAGGTCCCTGGGCTGAACAGATTGACAGTCCAAGAACAAGCTCCACTCCCCTGAGGAAGCCTCAAGGAGCCTTAGGGAAGGATCTGGGATTTGGTCTCTGAGCAGTTCCTGCCTCTCCCGCTAGGAGAATGGCTGATTAAGGGGACCCTGGGGGAAACCTGTACTGGGATCTCTCACTGTCCCACTTGTCATCTACTGGGGAGCCAGTAGATGCTGTCACCCCAGGTTGGGGTCTCTGATGAAGGCAGGGCCATGGACCCAATGAGGCACCCAGTGAAGATACCTCAGCTCCTCCTCATCCGCTTTCTTCTGAAGGAGTGGAGGAAGCCACACATAGGGCTTTTGCCTTACCAACAGACGGACCCCAGGGACTGCCCTCAGAGCCAGAGTGTGCCCATCCACCCCTCCAGCCAACCACAGGTGACAACCAACCTTCCTCCCCAGCATCAGAAATGTCCTCATATCCCACACACCCAGCTGGTCATGCTCCCATTCAGAAGGCCAGAGATGGGAGGTGGAAGCTGCTCTGTCTGATTTCAGAATGAGACAGGGTGGAGAGAGAAATGGGAAAGGGCAGGCAAAGATAGGCTGTTAGGGACATGACTGCAGAAATACTTCCTGGAAATCAAGTGGCCATGGAAGTGGAGAAAGCCCTATGCTCTATGGTAAGAGGCTGCCCTCTAACCCAATAATCCCCAACCAATTAGATGTTCATCAGAAAGGAAGGAGTTGAAGAAACAGGACCACATGCAGAGGTAGAGTTGCCCTGAGGGCCAGTGGAGGAAAGAAAGTACCCGCCTTCCAACACCCAGACCAGTGAGAATGTGTCCACCTGACTCGCTGGTGGGAACTGGGCAACTTCCACAGTCTGGGCTGGGGGTGGGAATATCAGGCAACAGTGTATTCAATAGTATTCATGAGCTTCCCACAGAACCAGGAACCCCAAAGGAAACTCAACTTCTAACCAACCAGGACCCTACCTCCCTTAGGAAATCTGATGTTTTCCATTTTGACTTTCCTAGTCAGTCTCTCTGTCAGGCTCTCTCTCTTTCTCTCTCTCTCTTCCTGCCCATCCATATGATGGCCATGCAGCTGAGGAGCTCCTGGGTTTGCTGAATGCTGGAAGTGCAACTATATTAAAGGCTCTTTAATCAGAAGAAGATCTGCAAATGCTGATGCTAGGTCACCCTATCAGCAAAGCCCAGGCCTTCTTCTGCCTGTGACCTGAATGCAGGGCCCACTTGGCTGTCAGAAATGGCTGTGGCATCCACACAATGGTACTTACAAGTAGATGCTGGACTCATTGCCTCCCATGTCTGGAGACTGAAGTTTCTGCACAAGGATGACGATAATGCCAATAAAAAGCACAAAGTTAACCTGAGGAGCAAAAAAAAAAAAAAAAAAGCAGATGGACATGATTCTGGGCAAAGACTTTCTATACCTCTGCCTCAGCATAAGCTATTATTCCCCCAGCAGGACCCTCCCTCCACCTAGTCAAGATCCCATCTACACTTCTAGTCCAAGATGGAGGTGTGATAATTCGCATTTATCTCTCCAGCCTCCCACAGTATCATTAAAATGAAGGAAGAGATAGAGGAAAAAGAATTCCATAGAGGTATGGGAAATAGGAAAGGACGTCATGAGTAAGTAAGAAAAATGAGCCATTTCTAAAAGAGAAAGAGAAAACAGGATCAGGGTGATGGGAAAACTACAGCCTAAAAGAGATAAAGTAAGGCTATTGCAGAAGTGAGAGTTGTTCTCTAGAGAAATTCCAAGTTCAGAGTCATCAAATATGGGTAACTAGAATGGACAGCCACAAGCATTGCTAATTAAAGGGCTGCCTGGGAGTGGCAATAGTAGCATTGCCTTCAGATAAAGACTGGGGACAAAAGCTTCCTAAACAAAGTAGGAAGCAATGTGAACAGTCACAAAGGAGGAAGAAGGGGAGCAAAGAAATAGAAACAAGGCACAATGACAGGACTACACAGGACTGCACATCAATATCCTTCAGGCGTAGCCAAAGCAGCCCTTGGAGGAAAAAAACGAAGAGCCAAAAACTAACTGATTAAAAAAATAATAAATACTGAAGAACACTTAAGCATTCAAATCAAAAGCTAGGGAAAGATTACCACAAACGTAACTTATATAAGAAATAAATTAATAATTACAAAAAATTATCAGAAAGAAATCAGAAAAAATAGGAGAACTGATCAATAAAAATAAAGTTTTATTTTTGCTTTTATCTTGTTTGTTGGTTTTTACAGATGAACTGAATGACAAAGCCTGTTCCACGAGGGCAGGATTCTGTCAATTTTGTTCTCCGCTACATGCCCAGTTTGATCAATGTCTGAAGTTTACAAAAATAAGCAACGGGGAAAGGACTCCCTATTCAGTAAATGATGCTGGGATTGCTGGTTCACCATATGCAGAAGAGTGAAACTGGACCCCTTCCTTACACCATATTCAAAATTTAACTAAAGATGAATTAAAGACTTAAAGGTAAGATCTCAAACTATGAAAGTCCTAGAAGAAAACCTAGAAACCACCATTCTGGACATAGGCCTTGGGAAATAATTTATGTCTATCTCCTCAAAAGCAATTGCAACAAAACCAAAAATTGACAAGTGGGACCTAATTAAACTAAAGAACTTCACAGCAAAAGAAACTGTCAACAGAGCAAACAGACAACCTACAGAATGGGAGAATATATTTGCAAACTATGTACCCAACAAAGGTCTAATATCCAGCATCTATAAGGAACTCAATTCAAAAGCAAAAGACAAATAATCTTATTAAAAATTGGGCAAAAGATATAAATGGATACTTCTCAAAAGAAGATGTACAAGCAGCCAGCAAACATATGAAAAAATGCTCCACAGCACTAATCATCAGAGAAATGAGAATCAAAACCACAATGAGATACCATCTCACACCAGTCAGAATGGCTATTACTAAAAAGTCAAAAGACAACAGATGCTAGGGAGGCGGCAGAGAAAAGGGAACATGGAAACACTGTTGGTGGGAATGTAAATTAATTCAGCCACCATGGAAAGCAGTTTGGAGATTTCTCAAAGAACTTAAAACAGAACCATCATTAGACCCAGCAATCCCGTTACTGAGTATATGCCCAAAGGAAAATATATCATTCTACAAAAAAGACACATGCATTGGTATGTTCATCACAGCACTATTCACAGTAGCAAAGACATGGGACCCACCTCGGTGCCCATCGATAGTGGACTGGATAAAGAAAATGTGGCACCTATACACCATGGACTACTACACAGCCATAAAAAGAATGTAGCCACATCCTTTACAGCAACATGGATGCAGCTGGAGGCCATTATCCTAAGTGAATTAACACAGAAACAGAAAAACCAAATACCACATGTTCTCACTTAGAAGTGGGAGCTGAACATTGGGTACTCATGGACATAAAGACGGCAACAATGGACACTGGGAATTACTAGACAGGGAGGGAGGATCGGGGGCAAAGGGTTGAAAAACTAACTATTGGGTACTATGCTCACTACCTGGGTGATGGGATCAATTGTACCCATAACTTCAGCGTCGTGTGATACACCTATGTAACAAACCTGCACATGTATTCCCTGGATCTAAAATAAAAGTTGCAATTATTTTTTAAAAAAGGAAAAAATCAATACCTGGTACTTAGTAATACTGCTAACTGTATGTGTTAGTCAATGAAAACGAAGAAAATATAATTAAACAAATTTAGGAATAAGAAAGATGGCAAGACAGTAGACATACACAATATTTTAAATGATGAGAGAAAATTGAACAAAATGGGAAAATAAATATTAACAAAATCAACATAAGAAGAAATAGAAAATCTAAGTAGAGCGATAACCTCAGAAGAAGTTAAAAAGTAGTTAAAGGTGTATACATTAAAAGGTACCAGGTCCAGATAATTTTATAGACCAGTTCCAGAATAACATTAAGAAAGATGTAATTTACATACTGCTTAATTGTTTCAAGGCAAATAAAAAAAGAAAACCTTTAGGATTACCTATGAGGCTAACAAAATTTTGCTATAAAAACAGAATAAGGAGAGAAAACACACAGATACACACACACATGTACCTAAGACCATAGAATTTTATGAACAATGCCAAAAACTTTAAACAAAATATTAAAAAACAAAATTTAGCAATACAGTAGAAGAATAAACAGATCATGTTAATAAAGGTTTTACCCCAGAAATGCACCCCCAAAAATCTAATATTTGTTACAATAACAGATTAAAACAACAAGCTTCCATTATCCCCCATAAGACCAGCAAGTATAATTCAGCAACAGAAACATCAACGAAGACATAGGAAATGAGCGCTCTTGTACCTTGCTCATTGAGAGCAATCTGATCTGCATGAAAATGTTAAATGTACATACCCTTTGTCCCAGAAATTCCACTCTTGAGATTTATTCTAAAGACGTATTCACGTATGCTCAAGATAGGCACAAATATATTCATTGTAGCACAGTTCATAACGAAGAAAAACTGGAATACTATAAACATCCATCACTAAATAAATCATTACTTGAATGAATGCCTCCAAAACACATTGATACAATTCAATATCCATTCCTGATTAAAAAAAAACAAAACACTGAAACAAGCCAAGAAGAAAAATTTTCCCAATTCAATGAAGGGTAACTGCCAAAACTAGAGCAAACATCATCCCTACAAAAACAAGGGCCAAGAGATGTAAACACTGGAAAGAAAGAGCAAAATTTGTTTTCATTTGAAGATTATATAATTTTCCACCTAGAAAATCCATGAGAACCAAGTGAAAAGGGATAAAAACCAATAAGAGAATTCAGAAACATAACTAAGAAAAGACACAATACATAAAAAACAATAGCTTTCCTGTACACCAGCAATAGCCCATTAGAAAATACAATGAAAGAATGATTCCTAGACCCACTTAAAGCCCAAACTGGAAAACATCTTAGAGGTAAACATAACAAGAACAAGGAAGAAAACTAAAAAACTTAACCAAAATGACTCTATAAGGAAGACTGAATACATGGAGAATCATGCCGCATTCTTGGAGAGGATGACTCAATCTTTTAAGAAAATAAATTCTCCTCCAAATTAGTCTGTAAATGCAATGCAATTCCTACACAAATCTTAACTAGACTTTTTTGGTGCAACTTGACAAGGATATTCAAAAGTACACCAGAAGCAGTAAACGTGTAAGGAAAATTTGAAGAAAACAAAAGAATAATGAAGGGAAAATCTGCATACCAGAACATGCTACAAGGTTACAGTAACTAGCATAATGGTGCATCTGCCATGGGAATGGACAATACATTAGTAACATAGAATAGAAAGTCTGGAACCAAAGACCAGTATATTGAGTGTTTATAATAAAATGACATTTCAACATAATGGAGAAAGGATTCAGTAAAAAGGATTGAGAGGGTAGAATGTCCATCCATTGAAAATTAGATAAAATTGAGTATCATTTCAGACCAGACAAACCAATAAAATTTCAGCTGGATTGAAGATGCATATGTAATAGTCCACAAAAAGTGTAGACTTTGTTTTACATCCACAAAAGTGTTACAAAACAAGAATAATATTTTTATATCTTGGGTTGGGAAAGGCCTCCATCAACAAGGAATAAGGCCTGGAACTCACTAAGAGAAATCTTGACCATTTGATTGTATAAATGCTATGCAGAAATGGAAATATACTTACAACATACACAACATAGGAAGTGTTAACTATCCTTTAAACTGTAACTAATAAAATCTGATAGAAAACTGAACAAGAAAAATAAACAGGAATATCCACAATAAAAACAAATTGCCAATTAATGTCTGGAAACAAGTGCTCAGTCACACTAGCGAGATGGAGAAATGTACATTAAAATTATAAGCCAGCATTATCCTCCATAAGCCTATGCAAAAAATTAAATTATTGATTTAAGTGTAGACAATGAAATAGGGAAATGAGCCACTCTTCCTGAGGAGGAATAAATTGTTAAAGGGTTTTTGCAAAGCAATTTGGGATCTGAAATTTTAAACGTGCACCCCTTTCAACCCAGCAATTCCACTTCTAAGGATTTATTCTAAAGAAATATTTCCACATGCTCAAAATTATGCACAAAACTATTTCTATTTTTTGTAATAAGGAAAAAAATGGGACAATATAAATCTCCAGTGCTAGGGGAATAGCTAAAGTTTGTGCATCCCTGTTACAGATTATAATGCAGCCATGACGGAGGAGGAAGTCAGGTTGTGTGGGGACTCTTTCATTTCTCTTCCTCGCGTGCCTTTCTGCCCAAGACCCTGTCTCTTCCCTTCCTCTTCTTCCCAAGGACACTCACCATGATAGAGCCAACCACAGGGCCTTTGATCACCCACCACAGAGCTGTGCTGTCATTCATATCCCAGCAGCTGAAAGATGGACAGAGAGAAGCAAGATCGTGTCTGTGAGTCGGCAGCATAGAAGCCTGCAGGACGCTGCCCCGCCTAGCTGGGTGCCCGACACTTTCACCACCGCAGCTCTCTGAGGAGGGACTGGCTGGAAGAAGAGCTCTCCAGCGGGCTGCAGACTCCAGCCTGGTCCTGGCTCTGAAAATCCCCTCCTTCTGAGCCTCTATCTTTCCCTCCGCTCACCTATCAAGGCAGGGCATGAGGCCCAGAAGTCAGGATCACCAGTGAGCTCCTGGAAAAGGACCATTTTTTCCCATAAGACCTACAGCTCTTAGGATGTGACCTCCCCCTCAACATGCTTCCTCCCCTCCCTAAAAGGAAAACAGACACTCAGCTGAGTGCAGAAGTAGACAAGGACTCAGAGACCTAGCACATTCTCTTGCTGGGTTGCTGGCTGAGACGCAGCTGGGTGGGTCACCTGTATGGGGCCAGGGCTCAGGTGGTGCCCAGTGCTGGGCTTTAGTGTGGGCCTGGCATTGAATGGTTTGTTGGGGACAGTTCATGTGAAGTCAGGGCAGCTACTGAGAATCCATCTGTAAGAATCTACTCTGTGCTGTGGCCCTGACTCTCGAGCATGTACTAACCCTGTGTCATCAAAGTAGAGTCTCAGCATAGCCCACACCGTCACGCACACAGTTGGGGTCCCTGGGAGAACAAGAAAAAGAGGTCCATGAGAACAGGAAAACCAACATGTCCAATGTCCACCACAGACCTGGGGCTCCGAGAGGCTATCGCTCCCCCATGAGACTTGGAATTCCTGGGAATTCTAACTGTCCCTCACACCCAGGCCTCCTGAGGGTCTGTATCTCCCTCAGACCAAGGGCTGTCTTGTCTCTCAGAGGACTCCTGCATATAACTCCTCCCTGAGATAGTGGACTTTTCACAGGCAAGAAGAGTGAGAAAGAGTCCAAGACAGAGCCTAGGCCATTAGACTCGGGCAGGGCAGTGGCCCCTCCTCACCTGACACTTCCTGAAGGCGGAACCAAAGACACACCTGGACACACCTGACCACGGGACCTGAGCCTGTCCAAGCCATAGCCAGGAACCTACCCCAGCCAATAATGGTGTACCAGTAGAAGTATCTCCTTTCAGGGAAGAAGGTCTCCACCAGCAGAGTGAAGAGGTACAGGCCCTCGATGAACAGCCAGAAGTAGTTGGACACAACACAGTAGTGGAAGAAAACCATGACAGCCTTACATTCCACCTGCAGGGAGAAGCACCAGGGTGAGGAACAGGCGCAGGGGAGAATCCTAGGGCCCGTTGGCTCTGGCATGCTCAGGCTCAAACATCCCAAGGATCTAAGAGAGTCAATATTCCCGGATCAAAGAGTTGAAAATTGCAGCATCCCATGATTCTGAGTCAAAGCTGCCCATGGAGGAAAAACTGCACACACAGGACAAAGACAGGTGGCAGACACAGAGCCTCCCCGCCGCCAGCTCATCCTCCTTCACTTTCCTGCTCCTTCCCTGTCTCCCACAGAGGAGGGGAGGAGGGAGAGAAGCAGCCAGAGGACCCTGCAGGAGGCTCCTTGGTATAATGAGGATTTGGACACATTTCAGATAGGGGGATACACATTCCTGGCTTCCAGAAATCTCTACTCATAGAGGCTCCCCAAGCATGTCCTCCTGGTCAAGGCCCTGGACTTTACACTCTTCTTCCTAACCTCCCTCCTCAAAGACCAGCTTCTCCACATGCTACCTCCTCCAGAAGTGAGACCTGGGGAGGTGTCCGGAAAGACCCAAAGCCAATCAGCACCTGGACTCCATCCCAGGCTAGTTAAATGACCAGGGGCTGGGTAAGCCCTCTCTCAGCATCAGTTTCTTCTTCAGTCAAGTAGGACTTGGTGTTCCCACCTGACCTTCCTCCTCTGCCTTGCCAAATGCAACACCCAGGCCAAGAGACAGGAAGCATTTTGGCTGGAAGTGATGTCGTTCATTGGCTCATCGGCTACTAGTAACTTAATTCCTGAGTTTTCACATAAACCAGGGGTAATGGGGCAATGCCTTCACCTGCAGGAACACACTTGACCTGCAGGGTGTCAGGCAGGTAATATGCATCCTGGGGAACCGAGGGGATGGTGCGGGGCCTTCCCGGCAGAGCCCTAATGGGCCTGCTCGGCTCACTCACAGTGGAGATGAAGCAGTGGTTGCTGTCCTGCTCCGCATACAGAATCCAGTCTTTGATGAAGACGGAGATCGCCCTCAGCATGAACGACACAAACAGGTTCATGTGGATGAAGTTGCGTGTGCAGTGCAGCTTCCTACATGAGTGGGCCAGGGGAGAAAGAAGCCTTGGACCCCACAGCATTTCACACCCTCCATGTGGGCATCTGTGGTGGGCCAACTCTGTGGCTTTATCTCAGCAGGTCTCCCACCCAGGCCACCCTCCTTCCTGCCACCTCTCTAAATCCTCACTCACTTCCAGGCCGCTATAACCCAGCTCCACCACCCCACATGGCCAGACTTCTCCCTCCTGTGGCCTCTGCCTATCTAAACCAGGAAGACAAAAGCAAGGAATGCAGATCTCCTGCCCAGGCTCTGCCTGGCTGCATAGCCCTGGACAAGTCAGTTGCCCTCTCTGGAGTGAAATTTCCCATCTGTTATCCTTGGGGTGGGGGAAATGCCTTCCAAGGGGTCTTCTAGGGCTGACATCAAGCGGGGAAGGGAGAGATGGACCGAGGCCTCTGAGGCCTTGGCCAGCTCTGGTGCTTGCTTGAATGTTGCTGAGGGTCTCACCGGAAGCGACACAGGATGACCATGGCAGTGGTGAGGGTGACGAGGGATGTGCTGTAGCCAACCGTGTAGAGGGCCTTCACTGACAGGTAGTAATAATCCTGAAGCAGAGCACAGGACATGCAGGACTTCATGTGAGACCTGCCCACAGCCAGGCTGCCTCGGGCCTGCACCTAGTCTCCCAGGCCAGGGCCTGCCCACCTCCAGGCCTAGCTCCTCCTTCCTCTCTTCTGCTGACGTCATCTCCACCACCTCCCACCCCTGGCCAAGCCTCTTACTCCCCTTTGCACAGTGTCAGCATTCTGCAGATGCTCAATATATGCTGTTGAAGGCAAGAGCGCTGTCCAATCAGAACAGACACAGCCTTGGCCTGCACAAAGGTCCAGGAAGCCCCTTGCTGGGCCTGGCATTAACCCAGTGGCATTAATTCCAGTATCCTGGAAGAGTAGCCAGGTGCAGGTGGGGAGGAGTAGGCAGCATCCCAGTTGCTTCTCAGCCCCAGCAGGTGCTCATGAATGCTGCCTACTGACCTAAATTTCCTCAGCCCTACCCTCACCACCTCTGGGGAGCAGGGTGCAGACACTCACCTGGTCCCCAGTCTCAGATTCATATTCGTCAAACCCACAGGCATCAAAGTAATGAGGGAAGGGCTCCGACCAGCCATCCTCCGTGCAGTTCCGGCTCACCACTCCCATGTCTGCAGCAAAAAGAAAACTCAGCAAGGCCCAGAAATGATTAAGAGGGCCCTGAAATTCTTATGCAAAAATTACGTGTTCAGTGGGAATTCCTGGAAACCCCCATGACCAACTGGGAAGCATGGGGAAAGGTTTCAGAAATCAGTGATTGCTGATCAGAGGGATGGAGAGACAAAGAGCAAGCTCATCTCAACCAAAGATGGGGAGACTGCACCAGCTGAATCCAGCATCCCTGCATCCCTCCCCTCTCGAACACTTCCAAATGCTCATCAGGGATGGGCCTGAGTCCTCCCGGGGACCTGGATCAGCACTTCTCAAATGTCAGTGTGCAGAACCACCTAGGAGACTGATCACAAATGCAGATTCTAGGCCTGCCCTTAGGGATTCTCTGTCAGGAGATCTGGGCACTTTCAGGAATCCCCTCTGGAGACTGCAGGGTGTGTGTGGGGTCCTTGGCACACCTTGGGAACATGGCTTGATGTGATGCTTTCCCTTGGAGCTCTGAGCCTCACAGCAGCTGCAACACCTCACATCAAGGGGACACAGGGCTTGCTTCATTAACAAGGTCCAGATTTCCACTAACGTAGGGCCGGATCTTACGAAGATATATATTTGGGTTTCTTTTAAAGTGTTGTCCTTCAGAGTTTGGGAGGGTTGTTTCCTGTCACTAATGTACTTTAATTTGCTTTTGGTTGACTTTAAGGCCATTCAGTGGGACGCTCGAGGGGGTGGGATCAGTCATGGCCATTAAATGAGTCATTTGCTGGCTGCATAGTAGAGTCCAGGCTGGTTTTTGCCCTGCCCGGGGCCGTGTTAGTCTTTCATGATTGCTTTTTCACTCTCCCTTCATCTGATGGTTTATAATGGTGGACCACTCATGTCCAGGGCAGGGGGGTGAGCAAGCAGCTCACTTTTCCTCCAGCCCAGCACCTGAGCGTGGCCCCAGCCTGACACTGGGAGTGTACCCGGTCTATCAGGACACCTGTGGTTGGTTCTTCCCTTCACAGCATTCAAAGACCAAGACATTGTATAAAACAAGAGACACCTGCAGAAAAGGGGCTCCAGTACCCATATTGCTGGACAGAAACCTCCCCTCTGCAGCCAAGGCCACCTCCAGGGAGCTCAGGAAAGAGGCAAGGAGGGCAGCAGGTCAGCCTCTGTGGGAGGCAGAGGCCAAGAGAAGAGATCCTTCTACTTTTCCAATCTGTGTCCCTCGCTTCCTGCATTAGAAGATCTAAGGCCAGTTCTCTTTAGCCAAGAAAGTCAGAAATGAATTTCCTGGGATGTGGGTAACTCTGCCAGAAAGGAGAGTTCTGCCCACAATAGGGAGACTGGGCTCCAGCCCTCCCTCCAGCTCTGAGTTCTACGGCACAGGCTAAGGGGGAAGTTTGGCAAGCCCAGGGAGAGCAAAGGAGCTCACTTCTGTCCCACAGCTGATGCCAAACTGTCCCTTCTTCCAGCAAATCTGTCTCAGGCAACCTCCTTTTAAGTCCCTCTGAACACTTCTTTCAGAAAGTCTGAATGTCCCAGGGAAATCATCACCGTGGCCAAGTTCCTTCCCCTCCCTGGGCCTCATTTCCTCTCTGCTTTGCTCACATCAGGGTGGTGGGAAGAGGAAAGGGAAGCTGCTTTGAAAAACAATTTTTTTGAAAACAGTGTTCTAGAAGGAAAAGCGGTTTCCTTTCTTTTATTTTCCTTCTTTCTTTTTTTCCTTTTTATAACACAGTGTGGGCTCAGAGAAGTATAAACCCCTTTGTTCAGAACTGTTCTGTGAATTTGCCACTGTATTGTTCTGATAGAAATCTCCGGAAGATGGAGTGCTCTTGAGATTGTCAAAACCCCGCAGCGATTGTGCCTACTTCACTAGGCTGATTTGCCCCAGTAACCGCACAGGAACACGAAACTTTCGGGCAGCGTTCCCGAAGGGGTGCCGGGATCCCGAAGGGGTGCCAGTCCCGGATCAGCCCATCAGCATCACCTGGGAGACTGGCGAGACAAGCACATTCTCAGGCCCCACCCCAGGCGGAATAAATTAGAGACTGCCAGGAACCTGCATTTAACAAGCGCACAAGGTAGCTGTGATGCACGGTTAAAGTTTGAGAGCCACTGTTCTACATGTTAGAGTTCAGAAACTGTCAAGGATCATCCAATCCAGGAGTTCTTTATTTGAAGTCCACAAAGGGACTCTAAGACATCTGCGGCTCCCCTGAAATTCTACACACGATGTTCTGTCTGTGCGCTTTTCCATGAAGATAATCTGTACCTTTATCAGAGAAAAAAAGTCACCTGCCAAAGATCACACAGCCACAGAGGAGCAGAGCCCAGCCTGGGATGGGGTTCTCAAAGCTCGCATGTCAGCAGATGCCCTCCCTCCAGCCAGTCCATGGTCGACCCCAGCCTAACCCCTTACCTGAGAGATCTAAGGAGTTACTGTCACCAAAATCAGACTCTCCTGAAAAATACAGACATAGGCATGTATCAAAATGCCTGGCTTACAGTTAGCTACTGTTTACTCTCTACCCTGGAAGGTTCAGGCTACCCCGGTCTACAGGAAGTAGGGGATGGAGTCCTGGCCAAGAGGCAACACCACACACAGCAGCCGCGCACCTTTCTCACACACTACATCCTCTAACACCACTCTCACTTGCTTTGCGTTTCTGTGATGTTCAGGATGGTCCAGACTGAGTTCTCCACCACCACAGGTAATGGAAATGGGCACTGCCAGGAGGATGGGAGGGCCTCCAGAATGGAGAGGAATGGGAGAAAATGAAAAGGGATGGTTGGGCCTTTTCAAAAAAAGGGCAAACAACAGCAACGTAGGCCCAGGGCTTGGGGTTTCCTTTTTGGTGCTCAACCCTCCACCTCAGGCTCCAAAACTGCTCTTCATCAAAGGGAATCCAGAAGACTTCATCTTCAGACAATTTTTTCTTCTCTCCCTACTCTTTATTCCCATTTCCACCCTTTTCTTATGCCAAACCCCCTGCTAGCAATGAGACCCCATTTCCACCCCATCCCCCTTCTCAAAACTCCTTTCCCAAGGTCCAGCTGACATGCCACCTCTTCCTGGAAGCCTCCCCTGACTTCTTCACTATTCTGCCTGCATGCTGCATCATTTGCTCTTCTGTTCTCTTGCTCACTGTGCATTCTGGCTTCTTAGCTGTCAGGGATGTCAATATCTGCACGGACTGATGCACATGTTCAGGTCTGTGCATATGCACATACATGCACCTACACTCATGTGTGAGCTTGTTTCTTAGCCCCTCCATTGATAAGTCCCGTCCTCCCAAACAAGCCTGTGAGGGACCTGAGGTCGTGCTTGTGTTGTGCATCTTCCTGTGCCCTCCAACCTCCAGAATGGCCAAGGTCAGGGAGAGGGGAGGAAGGAAGGAGGAAAGAACCTGATACCCAGTGAGCCTCTTACTCCACCCCCACCCCAATCCCAGCAGCCAGAGCCTGGGATCTCCTGAGGCTGGGCTCCTGCTGGATGGACAGAAAGACAGCGGTCTGTCCTCACCAAGTTCCTCTTACCAATGGTTTCGGTCTCCCAGACTGAAACAGAGAGAAAGAGAGAGAGAGAAACGTCAGAGGTGAGCAGCAGGGTGAGAAAAGTCAGGGACTGCTCTCCTTGGGTCTTGCTGATCACTTCCTCCTCCTTCTCAACCCCAAACATTAAAGAGGGGCTCTGGGGGACCCAGAAGCCATCAGGACTATAAGCTGGGGACATTGGAGACCTCCAGAACAGAAACAAGCAGAGGCATTTGAGAGGAGGAGGGAGATCCGTGCTCCCACATCTCCAATCTCTCCAATATCCTACACAGCCACAGTCATCACAACCGGCTACCTGGGAACTGAGAAGAAACAGAGGAATCTCATTCTCTCCCTGCGAAGTACTCAAGGCAAGTCTCACCAATCAAGTTTTGTGAACAGAGGTGCCAAAAGGCCCTGCCTTAATGAACCATTAAGAATCAGGTGTAAATAACACCTTCATTGTGCCACTGCCAGAGGAAGGAGGGAGTGTGGAGGAAAGTATGTCTTAAGAAAATCTTATTTTACCATTGATTCATTTTGCCTTTCATTGTTGAGAAGAAGGAGTCTGGCATGGAATCTGACCCAGAGTAGATGTTCAATAAGCAAACTTTAAATAAATGACAGAACGAAAGAAATACATGAATGGAGGAAGTGATTAAGTTGGCTTCTACAGGAATGAATTGGAAATCAGGCTGAATCACTCACTGGCTGCCACCATGCCTGACTGCCCTCCAGTCCCACTGTATCTCTCACTCCAGCGCTTCCATTGCCTGTATCCTCTTTCAAAATTCACTGTGGCCTGCTCAGGTCACACCCAATCCCCAAGCCCTCAGATGGGAGAGTTCAATGTCACCCTCTTCCTGGGCCGGCCGGTGGTCTGGAGGTGGAGGTGTTGCTGCAGAGTGCAGTGCATCTTAGACAAACCTTGGAGTGGGAGCCAGAGACGGGGGGACCTGGGACCCCCAACACAGGCCACTGTTTTCTCTGCCACCTCCTGCAAGCCCCTCCCCCTCCAGGGCAGAGTCAGTTATTGGAATTCGAGGTTTGACAGCAAATTAGCAAATTTGCCTTTTGCCTCTCAGAGAGGACAGGGGACTGCAGCAGGCAGGACTCAGTGCTGGAGTGGAGCCTGGAAACTCGCCCCTTCTAGGACATCAGCCTAAGCCTTAGGCTGGAAAAGAGGAACGCTAAGGCCAGGTCGCATGGCCACACACAACTCAGACCCCTCTGATACCCTCGGGAGCCGTCACCCATGGCTTGATGGCCAGGAGGTGGCTCAGTAGGTCACCTGGCTGCAGCCAGCCCCGCCAGCTCTCCCTGCCCAGCCCCAACTCAGTGCCTTCAGCTGGCCACCCTGCCTCCTGTGACACTCACAGGGATGGGGTAGAAGGCCCATGGAGGAGTTCACAGGTCCCAGACGAAAGGCAGGAACCCTTCTGGAAAAGTCCAAGGGACCCATATCCAAAGAAGCCATCTACAGCTACCCCTTCCTCTCAGACACCCCCTGCAATGGAGATGGGGCTACCGTGGCTTCTGCCTGTGGGAAGAGCATCGCCTTCTCTCCCCTGCCCTCACCCTACATCCCACCTGTGCACAAAGCTCAGCCACTCTGCCCACCTCAGGGGCTCCTCTATCGTTTTGGTGGCCCCTGGATCTCAGCACTTCAGTGGCCCCCAGAGACCTCAAACACAGATATGCCCCAAACCCAGGTCTGCAGGACACTGCACCCACCCAGCCTTCCCTCTCAGGGAGGGGCCATCGCACACCCACGCCTCCAAGCCCACATCCACAAGTCACTGACAGCACTGTGGTACTGCTCCCCGTGTGTGGCACCCTCTCCCCAGGTAGCCCAAGGCCCAGCTCCTCCCAACTTGAGCCTGTGTAACTGCCTGAGGGCAGCTAGGGTCCAGAAAATGCTCTGCTGAGCAAACGTGAGTGTGCGCCAGCCCCATCGGGCCTTGTGCCTGCGTCTAACTGGCTCTGAATGTGGACGTGGGTGTCTTGTGTCCAGCTGCCTTCCCCACGCGTCTCATTCTGCCTGAGGGGGGTGTCTACATGCGCGTCTCTCTCCATGCCTCCCACTGGGCGCTGAGGATCTGTGGCTGTGGGAGGATGGTGACAATAATCCCAGCTAACATTTACTACTGCACATTCAAAACGCGCCAAGTCCTGTGCTAAGTGGTGTCCACAGCATCGCTTCACATTACCCTCACAGAAGCACCCTGGGAGGGGGCCACCGGGCCACATACCCAGCTGACAGACAGGGGCCTGGGCTGGAGGGTGAGTGACAGCCGGCATGGATCCTACGTGTGAGGGCACAGCCTTGCTCTCATCCACAACGATGGTTCCCACGTGTACCTCTGTCCCCGTGTGTGCACATGTCTGTGGTTTCATCCCCCACACCACATGTGAGCTCAGGAGCAGGGACTGTCTGCCCACAGGGTAGCCGCCCTGCCCTTGGTGCTTGCCTGGGGCTGAGTTTGGGGAGCAGGCTAGGCCAGCGTGGCCTAAAGAGACTGGGCTAAACCCACCTTGGTCTGGGTTGAAGATTCGGAAGAGCTCAGGGCAGCTGACCAGGACCATCTCACCCACATGGGCAGGCTTCCAACACGTGATGTTGTCCCACATCCCAGGACAGCCTGTGGGTAAGACAGCCATGGTAAGAGGGGCCAGCCACACACACCCATACACACACACCACACACACATCACACACACCACACACATATATCATACACACTACACACACACCACACACACATCACACACACCACACACACATATCATACACACTACACACACACCACATTCGCACACCACACACAACATACCACACACACACCAGACACATACACATCACACACACACCACATACACCACGTACACTACACACACACATCCTACACACACCACACACATGCACCACACACACCACACACAATCACACATATACACACACATCACATACATACCACACACACACCAGACACATACACATCACACACACACCACTCACATCACACACACCATACACATGTAAGCACATACCACACACACATCACACATGAATGTGCACACATGCACCACACCCACACACACCACACACACATCACACATGTACACACACACACCCACACTTATATATACACACATTGAGGTGTGCTCCATGGCTTACAAGCCAGGCCCTTGCGGGGGGCCGGGAGTGGTTTAGGAGAGGGAAGGCATGGCCTACAGTCTGAGGGAGGGCTCAGCCATGTACCGGGAATATCCCTCAAACAGGAATGGAGACACAAGGCACTTGAGGAGCTCCTGGGTCGGGAAGGAGGGAGCCCTCACCTGTTTTTACACTGCCCCGCACCCCCAAAGCCCCACAGCCCCACAGCTGCACAACATCACAGGATTGTGGGGAGGGGAGACACAGCAGGCCAGGGCTGGATCCCTAGGAATGAGATGCTGAGATGCAGGGGTCTCTGCAGCAGCCTCTCCCACATGCCCACCCTAGCACCTCCTCAGCCACCACTGAGGGGTCCCACTTCAGATCCACCCCCTCAGCAGGGCCCCCAACCCGCCCTAGGGGGAGGGGCAGGAACAGGCTGGTCTAAGGCTGCTCCACTCCCCCCACCTACCCTCAGCGCAGGCCCAGCAGGGGACACAAATTCATCAGCTGGAGAAGAGGGGAAAGTCAGCCAGGCAGAAGCCTGCACGCACCAAGCAAGAATTGTGAAAGGACCCGGAATCAGAAGAGGTGGAGGCTGGGACTGCTGCAGAGGCCCCCACAGCATCTCTAGACTGATGGAGAGGAAGGGACAGACGAATTGAGAGGTGTTGAGGAATCCCCAAGATTTTGTGCCTCATTGGATATGAGCTGTGAGGAAGAGGAAACTGTCAAGCTTTATGACCAGATTTTCAGGTCTAGGGGGCCCAGTGGCTCCTCTGACCCCTCTCCCCCTGTGCCCGCCTCTCCTCCCAGCCCTGCCAGCCTCTGTAGAGTTGCCCACACTGCCTGACACCACCTCTTCCTGCTCCATCCCTGATTCTCTGGCTCTGTCCTCCCACAATGCTGAAACACCTCTCACCAAGGTCACCAGCGACCTCTTCGCTGCCAAATCCAAGGAACAATTTCAGCCCTTACTGGGTCCTGCCGCCACCTACCCTGCCCACCTTGGATGAGCTCACCCTGCTCATGGATGTTACAGAATTTCATGTGGACAACTCTGTCCTGTCTACTCTGTGAGGGTAGAGCCCACAGCTAGTTGCCTGCTGGACACCCCCACCTTGAAGAACCAAAGATGATTCAAACACAGCAGTCCAAGACTCAGTGCAGCATCTCCTGCCCAAACCTGATTGCCTGTTCCAGCCCTAGCTGGAAACCTGGGAGTCACCCCACTTCAGCTCCTTCCCTTTAGTGCTCCTGATCAAGCCCTCCCTGGTTTTACCTTGAAACCTTGTGAAATCCATGCACCACTCTATCCCTTCACCCTACTCAGTGAAGAGGCTCAGGACCCCTCACTGAGACCACAGGTACACAAACCCCACACAGCTATGACCACAAGCTTTTCAAAATGAATATCTGGCCATGTCACAAGCCCCCCATCAACAATCCCACGCTTTCTGGGCTCTTAGCACCCTCAATCCTTAACACGGTACTTACGACCCTACCTACGGCCCTGCCACTCACTTTTCCTTCCAGCCTGTGGGTAGTGGTTGAGGCCATGGGATAAGACAGCTCACTTTGAGAAGGGACATAAAGTGAGAAGAGCATGGAGGAAGGAACCCTGGAGACCCCATATTTATGGAGTGGGCAGAGGAAGCGCAGGTAGTGATGCGAGCAGGAGAGAGTGGCAGAGGATGGTGGGGAGGCAGGAGTGTGGAGTGCCAGGCAGCAGAGGAGAGTTGCAGGAAAGAGGCCTGCAGCTCTTAGGGGATTATAAAGGAAGGCTATGGAGAGGGCTTCTGTGCCATGTCAGGGACAGCAGGTGACTGACAGCGCCCACCTTAGAGGGCTGCTGTGAGGATTAATGAGTTCATATGTGCAAAGCTCTCAGAACAGAGCCAGGCTCGTTCAATGCCTGTTCACTGCTGACAGAATCATTAATTTCATTATCCCAGTTAGGTGTCCCTGAGAACCATTGCCCTGAGAGGCCTCCATAGGCAGGGAGGTAAAGCGGGGACCTGCAAGGTGAGATGGCCTGGGGCAGGGCTGCTGACAGGTCCAGAGGACCCCTGGGAAGGTGCTGGGAAGAGGAGGGGCCTGGAGCAGGCGCCATGAGCTCACAGTCTCTGTTGAGGTCCGTGACGCTTGGGTGCTATTTGGACCAGAAAGTATCCACAGCTTTTAGACGGAGAAAATCCTGTCTCAGAATTCACACCCGGCTATTTTGGAGTTCGCACCCAGTCACATTGGCCCATAGCATCCTGCTCATGGAAAGACAGAGTTCGGGAGCCAGATGTACCATAGAAAGCTCTGAGAAGAATTACCCAAGAAGGCAAAGACATTAAAGGCCAGATGAGGGAAGCTGGGTATCAGGTCTTGTAGCAATAGGCCAGTCATCGATAATTCTTGTGTAACCGTTAGCAGAGGACATCTAGCCAGCATGTGCTTGGCTGTGACATCATGTCCTTGAAAGAGACCCAATAGCACATCTTTGGCTACAGCAGCCCTTGTTGACCGTGGAATGGCCGTGGAGCATGGCTGCGTCTGGCCCATGCCCCAAGAGCCCCAGCCAACAGATGTTCCCTTAATGAAGAACATTAGGCCCAGGCACAGCCAGCTGCTGCTGCCAGCTGACACTGCTGAGGTCACAGGGCCACTTCAGAGAGAATGAGCACGGTCATGAGTGTTGAGGGCAAGGAGGGCTGCAGAGGTCGGGCGGGTGGCACAAGGGGAGAAGGGGGCTCTCATGTTGGCAGCA
Organism: Hylobates moloch; assembly: GCF_009828535.3. Taxonomy (NCBI): domain Eukaryota; kingdom Metazoa; phylum Chordata; class Mammalia; order Primates; family Hylobatidae; genus Hylobates; species Hylobates moloch. The sequence goes on from NW_026652276.1 coordinate 137,933,433, forward strand.
GGACAGGGGATGCATTCTCTTAACTACTATTTACTGAGTGCCTGCCTCGTGCCAGGGACCATCTATGCACCAGGGCCAGTGGTGGAGAGAAAGACAAAGCTGTGAAATTGATGTTTGAGGGCAGAGTGAGGGGAAACGGCAGGTCTCTACTCAGCATTAGCACCGGAAGCCCTAAAACTTGAGTTCTGATCTCCTTCCGCCACAGGCTCACTTGTGACTCAGGCCAGTCACTGCCCCCTCCCCTCCACCATGATTCACATTTCCTATGTGTACAGGGACAACTGAGTGTCTCTGTGAACTCCCAGCTTTGAGTGACCAGAGCTCAAATCTGGAACAGAGATTCACCCAGGACCTACTGGTGCCCAGAGGATGGCTGGGGCAGCTACAGCTGCCTAAAGGGCATCTGCTAAGGTGCCCCACCCCAGGCCGGGGCCTGGGAGCTCTCAGGATGCATCTGCCACAGCTCTCAAAGCCCTCCTGGTACCCCTTATATCCCCAGCCTGCCCCCTCTAGAGTCCTAAAGACAATTTGTATAGTACCAGGGCAGGTGGGAAACCTAGAATGAGACCTCAGGACCCCGGGACCCGAAGACAATGTCCCTGACCCTATCGAGAGCTGGAAGGCCTCCATCCAGCCCTCTAGCCTGCATTGCTGGGGTCTCAAGAGACTCACAGCTGCCTCCCTGGGGCTCCCCAGAATGCCCTGGTGCCCATTTCTCTTGCAGTTACCACCTCCCAGCCCAGCGCAGATGGGAGGACCCAGCAGGCTCCAACCTCCTCTCCTCTTTTGAATGGAAATTGCTCTGGCCTCAGCGGATTGGAGCTGAATCCTCCCAGGCCCCTTTCCCTGGAGCTTGGGAGAATGGGAGTTGGGCTCCTGAGGCAGCCTTGGGTTTTTCTAACTAAAAACAGCAACTGATTTTCCTTCCACTCACACACAGTATGTCCAGCTTCTACAGACCCATATGTTCCACACTCCAGTCTCAACAAAGCTAAATTTTGTTGAGACTGGAAGATTTCAAGATGCCTTTTCTCGTTCTTCTCCCCCTCCTCCTTTAATCTTTTTTTCTTCCCACTTTCTTCTCCCTCTCTCTCTTAATTACTCGTTTATTCAAGACACACCGAGTCAGACAATGCAGAGCAATACAAGAGTAAACAGAAAGGGCCCAGTCTCTGCCTTCACAGAGCTCATAGTCCAGTGGGTCGTGTTAATAATTTTAGATTTTTATGCTCAATGTTTAGAGATGACACTGGATGGTGTATTCATTCTCTACTGCTGCTGTAAGTTTGTAAGCAAACTTACTGTCTTAAAATGGCACAACTTATCATCTTATATTCCTGCAGGTCAGAAGTCTGAAATGGGTCTCACTGGGCTAAAATTAAGGTGTCAGCAGGGTTGCATTTCATTTGCAGGTTCTAGGGGAGAATCCATTTCCTTGCCTTTTCCAGATTTAAGAGGCCACCCATATTCCTGGGCTCATGGCCCCTTCCTCCCTCTTTGAAACCAGCAGCTTTGCATCCTCAAGTCTCTCTTCTTCTCTGATCCTCCTGCTTCCATCTTTCACTTATAAGGACCCATGTGATTATTTTGTGTCCACCCAAATAACCCAGGATAAAATTCTCAGTTCAAGATCCTTAATTCCCTCTGCAAAGTTCTTTTTGCCATGTAAAGTAACATATTCACAGGTTTCAGGGATTAGGATGACGTGGGCCTCTCAGGGCAGGGTGGGGGCATTATAAGACCTACCACAGAGAGGCTTTAAGACAAGGAGTCACACTTGGATTCGGTTGTGTGGGGAAGATCATATAGTCCAATAGCAGAGATGCAGACATGGGGAAGCCTGTTAGGACATGGCTATAGTCTGGGGGTGAGATGAAAGAGCTTGATTTGGAGCGATGGCAGCAGAGTTGGAGAGGAGTCCTGTGTGGGACACAGTCGGGAGCAGAGCTGACAGGGCTTGGCGACACAATGGCTGGACCTGGCTGGCAAGTGTGCAAAAGACTGTTAGTGCTCACCCACATCACATGACTGAGGGCACGCCAATGGTGAGAGGGTGGAAGTGCAGAATCCGCCTCTAAAATGTTCCTCACAAGCTTCCACAGCCTGCCTCTCTTCCTTCTCTGGACCACCACTGAAGGCCACATTTTAAGGGTAGCAGTGTTCCAAGATGGAAGAAACCTGGATCCCCGAATGACGGTGAAGTCGAGCTCCACTTCCTACCTTTGCTGACCACACTGGCCTATGATACATGCATGCAAGAAATGTTACTGTGCTAAGTATCTGAGATTTTAAGATTGATTTGTTACTGCTGCGGAGTCGAGGCCATCCTGACTAACTCAGTGCAGGGGAGAGAGGTACCAAGGATGTCTCCCAGGTTTCTGGCTTCAGTGTCTGGATGAACAAGTAGATTGATTGGTGGGTGGATGGATGGATGGATGGATGGATGGATGGATGGATGGATGGATGGATGATTTACCACAGTGGAAAGGGCCAGGTGAGAAGCAGATGCTGGGGGAATTAGGCAAGTTGGAAAGCGAGAGCTTAGTCTGGGGTACGTTCAGTTTGAGATGCTGCTAAGAGCCAAGAGGAGACAGCTGTCGAAGTAGGCAGCTGGAAAGAAGTCTGGAATGTAGAGAAGTAGCAACTGGAGAAGAGGGCAGGGAGTAGGCAGCACAGGGATGCTATTTAGGCCACAGACATGGATGGTTTGTCTAGTGAGAGAGCAGAGATCAGGGAAGAAAACAGGAGAGAATAGGCCTGGCCCCAACAGAAATGCCAGCATTTAGAAGAGGTCTTGGCAAAGAAGACTGAGGAAGAAAACCAGGACAGGCAAGGGACACAGCAGCCAGGAAAACATGTTTCAGGGAGGAGATGGCCAAGTGCAGCCAAGGCCAAGTTCCCGTCCTCCCCTTCCTCCTCCAGAGGTTGAAAATGAGAACAGATCCTGTTCTCTGTGAGACCTCTCCACTCCTGACAGCACTCCAAGCCTCATGGCTTCATCTGTGTGTAGGCCCCCACTGGGGGACATGGGGAGAGGAATTCAGGCCCCGGGGTGGGTCGGGGAGTGCTGCGTACACTCTCCCTAGCTGCTTCCACCTAAGACATTATAAAGTGCCCAGGAGTGGCAGTGAAGTGTGGGAGCAGGAGGAAAGGGATCCACTCAGGCAGAACGACTGAAAGAGAAGGCACAAGCTATTAGCTTTTGTCTGGAACAAAATAAGGAGCTAATCCTGGGTTGTCATGGTGATGATTTTGTCCAGTTCCACAGTGTTCAAAACTCCATAAAGCAGGGCACCAAAGAGACTCAGACAAAGCCATGGTCCTCCCTTTGAGAAGCCACCTGAGGATGCCCGGGTATTGTTCGAACAAGGTCCCCATTTTAGCATGCAATCTAAGGGTAAAAACAATTCAATTTACCGAAACTTACTTTACAGCCAATGTTTCTGTTCCATAAAATGAGGATCCCACTGTGAGCTGAGTGCTGGGGGTGGCATAGGACTAAAGATGCCACCCTCCCCTTTGGAAGTCAGTGATTCTCAAGATATGGACCACAGACTGGCAACATCACCTGGGAACTTGCTGGAAATGCAGATGCTCAGGCCTCATCCAGATCTACTGAATCAGAAACTCTGTGGGTGGCCCCAGCAATCTGTGTTTTAACAGAAGATCTGATATTCAAGTTTTAGAATGACCAGACTTCAGGAAGACACAAGTTTGGATAGAAGTGATACCCTATGTCAGACAGTGAATAAGTTCCTCAGCATGAGGGTCCCTGCAGACACCACCCTTTCCTCAGGCTTGATGCCTTTTGAGTCTCAGAGCAGCTGACAGGCCCAGACAAGAAGCTCCTCCTGCTCTAAGGATGGGGAAGCCTGGGCCCAGCCCTGATGTGCTTCGCTCCTCTTGGCCTCTCCCCTCTAGTGAAGGTAGAGAGGACTGGTTCAAGGCATTTGGTGCCCTGCGCAGGCCTCTGAGACCAGGTCAGAATAGCAATGAGCAGGCCTTTCCCTCCTCCCTCCAAGTCTGCTCTCTGCTGCCCCTGCCATGGCCACTACAGGCCTCCTCTTCCTCCTCCACTAGAGTGTGGGGACCCCCATGGAGGACCACACCGACCAACCCTGCTTAGATGCAGGCAAGGTTTCTGGGCTGATGAAAACCTGCAGCCCTGCAAAGAGGAGATGCTGGCTGGTCTCATCCTGGGCAGGCAGACTGCAGAAGGAACAGAGCCTAGGGGCTGTGTGGCCTGGGGATGCCAATTCCCAGGTACAGGCATCCTCTGTCCCTTCCTTCTGGTCTCAAGAGCACTGTGGGAGAAAGGGCACTCCTTGTCTGAGATAACAGACCTGGGTCCTGCCCCAGAGCTGGCTCTGGCCCCCAGTGTGGTTGGCCAATGACCACCACCTCTGGCCTCAGCCTCTGTGGGCATCATATGACAGAGCCAACTTGGTATTGGCTCAAATCCCATTAGCATTTGGGGGTTTGGAACAAGCGACAAAATGACTAACTATGTCTCCAAACCCCCTCCTCTCCTCAATAAACACCTTTAAAACATGCCAAGGATTTTGCAAACAATGCAAGTCAGGCTGCAAGCTTGCTTTCACTCCCCACGGCCACCTCTCTGGGCTCTATTTTACACCCCCATTAAGCTGCCTGCTACCATGGGTGCCTCCCTTCAGTGCATCTGTCTCCTGGCTACCACTCTGAAGGCCACTCTGCACAGCACCATCCTAGGTTCTCTTTAGGGTGGAGGTCCCAGGACCAGTGAGGAGCAGCGTCTTGAAGGAAACAAGTACTTTCCTAGATCCCCCTGGAGACCCCCAGCCACACACACAGTGCCATGGACATAATTCAACTAACAGATCAGGGCTCTTGTTCCAATGGACTCATATTACTAGATTTAAAAGATTATGGGAGACACACAAAATATATACAAGTATATTAAACCTCTACGAAAGACACTGTTGTGAGTTTACACTCACAGGCATTGGAACAAGCTGCCAGGTTTCCTTTTCCAAGTGTGTTTCAAGGACATCAGCTGACCTTTGGCCAGCGTACTGTGCATGGTGTGTGTGCTTGGGGACCACCCAGGCAGGGAAGGCACAGGAAAGAGATGCAGCAGGAAGACTGGCACGGATTAATAACACAACGCACAGATGTCAATTCTTTGGTACGCTCAGATTTGACTCAGCTAGTAGTGAGCTCCCCAGCCTGGTTTATCTGGGCCCTGAGGGGCTGCTCTCTGCCTGAGATCACTTGAGTACCCTGATGGATGCTGTGCTCTGGCCAGTGGTTCTCAGACCTGGATACACTTTAGAATCACCTGGAGGCTTTTAACACAGATCTGCATGGAGCCCCCCGGACCCAAATGCTGAGGACTTTGGTCTGGAGAGGGGCCTGGACATCAGCACCTTTAAATGCTCCTGGGGACTCTACAGTGCTGCAGGTATGATGAGAGGGGTAGAGGCCCATCTTTCACAAGAAGCCCAGCTCCAGCCAGGGCGCCCCTAAGTGCAGGCCAGAGGTTCTCGAAGGTGCAATGGGGGAAAAGTAAGGCCTCCCCTGGTGAGTGACAGCAAGGTCAATGCTATCCCTGAACCTGAGGCCCCTTGAGGGGAGTCCCCCAACCTCAACCTGCAGGGCAAGCTCTTCAGACCACAGCCCCAAAGTGAGCGGGATGGACACTGCTTCTCAGGACAGCCTCCCCAGGGGCCTCCCCTCACTCTGGACTGCCCCTCTCCTTCCCAAGCAAGTCATTAGAGGCCGAGACCTCATTCTCTCCTGGGCCTTAGAAACACAAACACCCTTTGGCCTTTTCATAGCTAAGAAAAGGGCAGACCTCGAGCACATTTCAGGGTCCCCGTCTCCCAAGGCCTCTGCTGTATGACCTTTCACCCTGGCAAGGGGAAAGCTGAGGGCCAGGGCGTCTCCTCACTCTTCTTCTGAGCAGCAAATGCAGCCCAGGGGTGAAGGTACGGACTCCAGAACCATCCACATGCACACATTGGCTCCACCTTCCCGGCTGAGGGGTTTACTAGGTAAGAGACAAGCAACCTAACCTCTCTGTGTCTAAGCAGCCTCATCTGTTAAATGGGGGTAAAACTCTACCCAGCCCATAGGTTGGTGAGGGTTAAATGAGTTCTTGTGCGCGCGCGCGTGTGTGTGTGTGTGTGTGTATGTGCACATGCGTGCATGTCTGAGAGAGAGAGAGACAGAGAATCCAGTGCCCGCCTTGAAGTGCTGGCTGTTACAGTGTCCACCCACCTTACTCACTGCTCCCTTTTCACCCTTCCCCAGCGGAATGCTTCTCTCCACCTTCCCGTACTCTCCATCTGCCCTCTGAAGCCCAGATCTGCTCCCTAACTTCTCCCCTGCTCTTCCAGAGAGCCTTCCAGGATTGTTCCAAGTGGCACTGACCTGCTTCTTAGAGATGTCTCTCTACTCCCCAGAAGAACTGGGATCTAGCAGAAGGTGGGAGCCCTGGAAATCCTCAACATGCCAAGATGACAGCTCCTAATAACTACAGTGTCTTAGTTAAGTGCTTAGCAAGTGCCATACGCTGTCCTTAGCACTTCTCACAGGCTTTTATCACTTAATGCAATAATCCTGTGTGGTAGGTATCATTTTTCCTCCATTTTTCAGACATGAAAATTAAGGTGTTAAGGGCCCTTCAAAGATCCCATGGCTGGTGCTGTGCCCGAGGCGGGGTGGTGCTGGGACCCAGAGCATGTCACTCTTCAGAGGTGGTGCATCCCAGCAGTTGAGGGTACAGGCTGCCTCTGCCTCTTACTGGACTATGTCCTTAAGCAAAGTACCTCCTTGTGCCTCAGTTCACTTATCTATAAAATAGGGGTCATAATACACCCACCCCCACCCCCCAGCCACTGTGGTGGTAGAATGAAGTGCTGACACAGAGCCTGGCACATAGGAAGTCTATAGAGGGTCTGGCTATTAGCATGATCCACCCCACCCCACTCATTTTAAAAGAGAAGCTCCTGAGGCCCCGAGCAGGAAAGGGCTATGGAGTTGGTGGTCCAATCGGGCCTTTACTCTTTTCCTCTTTCCCAACTAATGGCTGCCCTTTGCTTCTGCTTAATTAGCTCAGCTCTGTTTTATAAAGCCCAATCCTATGATTCAAGGGAGGGGACGAGTAGGGATAGATGAGGGACCCTCTCCTTAGGCAGATCGTGAGAGGGTGCAGCCTCCTCTCCCATCTGGACAGGGTTAAAGGAAAGCTATTCACTCACCTCTTGGAGAATCCTTCACACCCTGACCTCCTATGGCCAGCCCTGACTCACAAGGTCTCTGAGAGGGCATAAGTGGAGCCCCTGGGGCAGTTGCAGAGATGCCAGCTCAGTGGGAGCTGGCCACTGCTTTCCCCTACCTTCAACTCCAGTGGAGATGACATGAAATACACAATATCTGCTCCCTGGGCCCTCAGCCATGCCCCCTCAATAGCCCAACCCATCTGCTCCAATTCTGAGTTCCAAATACAGGAGGTTACTCACTACTGCCAAAAACACCAGGCTCCTGCCTCTTGTGGACTCCTCAGCCTATAGTGTTCACCCATTCGTCTATCCCTCAATTCTCCACCGCCTTCAAATGCCTACTTATCCCTTGGGCCTAGCTCAAGGTTTCTCAACACCAGCTTCTCATCAGAATCGCCTGGGGAGCTTTTAAAAACCATGGTGACTATGATGGACCCAAGCTTCCGATTTAATTGGTTTGGATTGTGGCTGGAGTACATTTTTCTGAAAGTTCCCCAGTGATTCAGATGTGCAGCCAGGTTTAAGAAGCAAGGATCCAGTTTCAATATATGAATCCTTCCCACAGAGAACTCATCTCTTCCTCTCCTGAGCACACCTGCAGGTGAGACCTCCTCCCCAGCACTGGCCTGGCCCTTCCAGGGATGCTGTATTTCCAGCCTGGCATCCATCTCCCTTGTCTCTGCCATGACATCCCTGTGGACAGGACTGTCATGCCCTCTCAGCCCAGAGTTCAACAAGTAGGTGTGCAATTAAACTGCACACAGCTTACACCGAGGTCCCTGTCCCACCCCAGCCCCTGCCTTTATTCTTCCCTCCTGGATGATTTTATTGCTCAACCCCAAATGTATCTGAGACATGCGATGCAGGAACAGTGGCCCTGGGTTGGGAGCAGGACACCTGGGTTCCAGACCCACCTCAGCCTGATCCTCCATGTGATCCACACCATCCCTGACCTCAGGGCTTGGCAGTCCCATCCTCCAAACAGAGGCTTGGACCGGATATTCTTTGGGTCTCCTCCAACTGTGTGCCCTTCTGGGCCGCCTGCCTCAGTTTCCCTCACTGGTGGGGCCCCAAATCCATGTTCAACCTTGGTTAGGGCTGAGCAAGAGCTCAGTGGAGACAAAGGCCGGCACGGTCCACAGTAGCTCCCTCACCAGTTAATGTTCACTGAGAAGCAACTGGCTGGGGAGCTCCGTCCAGTGGGACCATTCCATTTAACTGGGCTGCAGATTAATCAAGCGCTTAAACAGATGGTGCTCAGAGGAGCCAGGAGGATCCAGAAGGAAAAATGAATCCCTGCAACCTGAGCAGAGAGCCCTACCCTTAGGCAGCACAGAGCCAGTCCTTCAACGATTGAGGCAAAAGCGAGGTTGGAGAGGCCTCTGTGATGCCCCCTCCCCTAAATCCCCAACTTCCCCTGAGGCCAAGAGCTGAGGGTGCCTTTGCTCTGTGAGCCTTAGCTTCCCATCTGCACAATGGAGAGTTAGGAGGAGAGGGGTTCAATGGGGCCACTGGTTCTCACCAGGGATCGTGCCACTCCCTTGGGACATTTGAAATCTTGGGAGGCATTTTGTGGTTGTCACTGGGATCGGGGACGTTATGGGCATTTAGAGGGAGAGGCTAAGAATGCTCAATGTCCTGCAATGTGTGCTTCCTCCAGTGGAGGGAAGCAGGACCCTCCTCAAATGCAGCTCCAGGAGAAGCGTCGTACCCAAGTCTTCAAGACTGAAGTTCCTGCTGCTGCTTTCTTCTCTGGCTTCTGATGCAATAAGCAGAAGAGGTGAGAAAGGACCCCACATTTCCTGCCCTGGGTTGACCAAGTGCTGTACGCTCAGCCACAGGCAACAGCTGTGTCCCTGCTGCCACCAGGCCCATGCTGCCTGCTAACAAGCTCTTGACAGCCACTGCCCATCTCAGGCACCAGTGCTATCCCAGCTCCTGTGGGAGAGAAGGCAGCCATGTCCAGTCACCCAGAACAGCTGTGAGGCATCCAGGCCACATCAGCCTTGAGGACGGCAGCCCCAACATCATTGCCCAGAGCAGATCCAGGACATCAGTATTCCGGAGGGCCTTCTGAAGGCCCCAGAAACCCATACCCTTGACCACTCACTGCTCAGTGAGCCTGAGCACAGGAAAACAGCTCTAAAAGCTGGCACTGGGGACGTGGCATGCTCTCTGCTGCCCCGCTCACCTGGAGAGGAATCATTGAAGCCCATCAGCTCATTGGCCCTCTGGATCTTCTCCAGGCACATGGCTTGCTCCTTCTTGAACATGCAGTCAGAATGCATGGCGGGGGCCTGTAGGAGAACACAGGATGGATGGTGGGAGTGGGTAGGAGGCCCATCTATAAGCTCTCCTACCAAAGCCCCAGGGGCAGTGTCCCGGGGGGAGTGGGGAGCAGAAGCAGAGAGGAGGGTGACAAGAGATGTCAGGGCGAGAAGGGGCCCTGACTTTCACCTTGAGAGATACCGTAAGGGCTCTTCTCAGTCACCAACTCAATGTGCGGCTTTGGACAGGTCCCACTCCCTCCTGGGGTCTCAGTTTCCACATCTTATAATAATATTAGCAAGTGCATATAGCACTTCACTCTGTGCATGCATTATTCTGAGTGTCATATGTGTGCATGTGTATGGATCTGGAGAGTACTATAAAGTACTATTTTTATCATTTTCCATTTTACTGATGTGGAAACTTAAGTACAGAGATGTTAAGTCACTTGCTCAAAGTCATATGGCTCAGTAGACTGAAAAGCCAGGATTCGAACCCAGGAGGTCTGTCTCCAGCAGCCACAAGGCTACTACTGCAGTTTAGAGGAGAAAACAAGTGGTAGGGGAGAAGTCAGGCTGAGAAAGCTCATTGTCTCTCTTCTCCAGGGGCTCAGGAAGAAAGTGCCCCCAGCAGCTGCAGGCTAAGGAGCAGTGCTGCCATTTAGTGGGGCCTACTTGCCACCCTTATTTACAGAAGGAGAAACTGGGGCTCAGAGAGGTTAAGAAACTTCAGCCCAAAGTTACACTGCTGGTTAATAGCAGATATGGGCTTCAAGTTCAGGACCAAGTAACTTCACAACCCATGCACTGCCATCATGACAGCTGCTTCCAAATGCTGTCCCTTTAACTCAAAACCCCAGGGCAAGGATGGTTCCCAGGGAGATGTCAGCAAGTGTGGAGGCAGTCACAAGGCATTTGAGTTGCCAAGGGCCATGTTTGGGGACACAATCCAATCCCTACTATTCACAGATGTGCAGGCAGTTCTCAGGGAAAGGGACAGGCTTGTCTGTGGCCACACAGTGAGTCAGGCCAGAGGCAGGACTGGTACCCAGGGTTCTGAGGACAGCCTCACCCACTGCTGCTCTGAACTCTCAGGTAGAGTGGTGGGACCAAAACCTGGGAGTCCTCCTCTGCTCACTCACCATCCCCACCTTCACTCAGGGAGAGACCTGAGCAGAGGGCAGGCTTCTGAGTTCTATCCTGGCAGGGCATTGTGGGCCGGTGACGAGAAAATCGAAAGAGGCTTCTGCAGCTCTGACCAGGGCTCCTGCATTCAGTTGAGCAAGTTGTGTACTGTGCAACTCTAAAGGTTGCCACACATTACCATCATAAAGATTTGTAAATTTTGTAACCATTTCTGGTCAAATCAGTACAGGGTCTTGAGGAAGGCATGTCTTTTCTGATTCACACAAAGGCACTGGGTGGCCCAGTGGTGGTGTTGGCAGAAATACCAGCCAGATGAAGAGCTGAGCTGAGGGCACAGAAAAAACATGAGTTCTCTGGAGCGGGGGCTCAGGTGAGCCTGGGGCTCCCAGGAGATGTTCCTGGGCCCTTACCATAGGCAGCAGGAGGAGAGCAGCCAGGGAAACCTGCACGACACCGGCCATGACACTTCTTGGCCAGCACCACTGGCCTCCCACTGACAGCGGCGGCGGGTCAGCCCCAACGTGTCTCTGAGCTAGAGAGGAAGGAAAGGTGTGAATCCTGTGAGCCCAGTGCAGTGGCGGGGGCAAGACCACCTCCCTTCCTTATTCCCCCAGCTCCCTGCAGCACGGCCCTCAGCCTCCAAGGATAACCCCACCTCCCTGCCTGCGTCCGTCTTGCTCTTTCTTCTTCTGCCCTGCAAACATGTGCTAGGCACTCAGTCTGTGCTAGGTGCTGGGGATACTGTGGGCACACACTGGCTCAGCTCCACCAGTCTCCTGGCATGGTCTGGAATGGCTTTCTCCTTGGCAACAGAAGGATTGCCTCCCCAAACCTTCGCATCTTCCCCCTCCTCCACAGTGACAAAGTTTTAGCTAGCACATGCATGCTCACCTAGAGATGATATTTCCTGGTATCTCTTGCTTGGAGGTGTGGGCACATGATGAAGTTATTAGCACTTATGGAATGTGGGTGGCAGCATGTGGCCACATCTGCACCCTCTGTGCATGAGGGCATGGCATGATCTCTGCTCTTGCTCTTTAACCCTTCCCAAATAACAAACCCCACTTTGACAGTGTGGACATGAACAGTATCTGAGTGGGTAGGGAGCAATGCTGCAAGAGGAGGCAAGATCGCCAAGTGACCTCATGCAGCCCAGCCACCCAGCCTGCCTGGAGGCCCACCTAGCTCCAGACTGTTATGCCAGAGGGAAACCACCTTCTAGCTAATTTACCCCCTTAAAGGGCCTCTTTGTTCCAGCTGCCTGGCCTGGTACCCTAACAATAACACCCACTTTTTGCCCCACCTCACTCTACTTCATCTTCGGGACGAAGCCTTAAACCATGACACGGAAAACACAGTGACAGCTGAAGCATGTGCTCAGGCCTCAGAGCTGCAGGAGCTCTAAGGGAGCAGGCCTGCAAGGACTGGGGCCACTGTGGGGGACCAGAGAGACAGGTTACAGGGAGTCAAAAAAGGAGGCTGCAAGAGCCCAGCACGCTCCCGGGGGGAAGAGTATACTCTGCTTCTAAAATTGATCATTATGACATATACCCTACACCACAGCAATTCTGCATCTGATAAATATTTGCAATTGGACAAAAAGAAGCATATGCAAGCACATTCACCACAACATCCTTTAAAATAGCATCAACAATAAAAAATGGGACAGCAAAGCATCCATCAACAGGCACTGCTAAATAGGCTCCAGTTCAGCTGTACAATGGTTATGGTTATTTAAAAATTATTATTACTACTAAATTATTATAAAAGAGATTGAGTAGGCCCATATCAGGGCACTGCTAACCCACAGGTGCCTGGCCCGGGAGGCCGTGGGGGGCCCAAGCAAATCCTACATGTGCATCCCAACCATTAGTCTTTGCACACCCCCCACCAGCGGGCAGAGCTGCTGCACCCCAGGGGCCTTTGTGTCCCTCACTCTCTGCCTAACCACGTCCCCTCCCTCTCTCCTTGCCTCCCACAGGGCCTCTCCAAGCTCAAGCTGGAGATAAGCTGGCATCCAAAAAGCAGAAATTAAACCAGATGCAGGAAGGCTCAAAAAGAGGGAGCCCCCATCTCCCCATATTATGCACCAGGGCTCACTCAGAGATGCGGAGGGAGGCCTCAGATATCCCAAGAGATGCTCCAAGAAGCCTGGGAGCCATGGCAACACTGGCCCAGCCTCCCCCTGTGGGTCAGGGAGGACAGGGTAGGCTGGGGAAGCACTGGCCTCAGCACTCCTAGGCACCCTGAGGCACCATCTCTACCAGGCACTCAGGCTTCCGTCTCTGTATCAGCTCCCAGGGCTTGCCACGCCCCTGGTGGCCACAGGCTGCCTCTGGCATGACCTAGCACTGGTGGCCCCCAAAGGGCTTGGTCACTTCTACCAGCCCTGGGGAAGCCAAGGCTCTGCCTGCAAAGAGACAACCCTCCTGACTTGCCTGGCTGTGAGGGAGGAGTGTCTGGCACCAGTGACAGAGGCTGGAGGCCATCTCTCTAGGCCAGCAGAGCGTTGCAGGGAGATCCTGCAAGGCAGAGAACCTCCAAGATCAGGGGTTGATTCCCTTCACCTTCCGCGACCTCAGGCCAAAAAGGTGAAAACAGAGCTCCTTGCTCCCAGGGACACCTTGAGATGGCAGCAGCACTACCCCTGTTAGAACTGGGCTGCCCCCTAGCGGATACTCACTGCTTCCCCAGCAAAGCCCTAACCTCTGACCCCAGTATGAAACCTGGGCTGCCCACTAGTCATCTGAGCTTTCCAAAACTACCCCTGCCCAAATGAATCAGAAGGTCTCAGCTGTGGTTCGGGGAGCAGTGTTGTTTAAAGTTCTCCAGGTGATGCTAGTGTATAGCTAGGATTATAAAGCCTCTATTTTAACCTTTATTAGAACCCAGGGAACTGGCACAGAGGAACTAGGATTTTGAACAGCTCTGGTGGGGTGGGGGAGCCGGTGGCAGCAAGCAGACAGAGAGTGTGTTTTGAGGACTGGTGGATTTCTGATTCTGTTTCTCTCTCTTTCTCTCTCTCTCACACACACACACAAATACACAGAAACAGGTCCACAGAGATGATCATAAAGACATGTCAACCCTACAGAGACACAGAGAGACATTTATCCCCAGGGCCACCACTTGAAGGTATCAATACAAACTCCCATGATGGGATACACAAGGTGAAGATTCCTTCAGGGACCGACAGGCAACCACAAACACACACACACAGTCCTTCACAGACACATAGAGGACCACACACAGAACAAAGATATGTGCAGATGCAAGCACATGACAATTCAGATGTTCAGATATGTCACATATCAGACTGTAGATATACAGAACAATTCACGCTTACACACACTCACTCAGCAAAGGCATTCAGGTATAGAGAGGCAATAAGATATATTTGGATTCAGATATGGGTGCAGGTATAGGCACGACACACACATGCACATGTGTGTACATGCATGTACACATGCAGGGATGCCAAGACTTGCAGGGGCCTCGCCCCTGCTGTGGGAAGGGCAGCTCCTCAGCTATAGCTGCAGTGCTCTGAAGACAAGCTCCAGCAGAAGCCTCACCCCCGACCCATCCCCAGCCCTCTGCTTCATCGCCAGGCTGCTTACTAGGAGACAGGTGTGCTCCCAGCCCAGGGACCCAGGGTAAGGGAGCTGGGGCACTCTCAATAGGGCGCCTCCTCTGGAACTAGACCCAAGGTTCTTGATTCCCACTGTTACCTTCTCTTGGTCCCCACACCCATTACAGTCCACCCCCTGCCCAACTGGACACAGATGCCCCCGCCAGCAAAGAGGAGGAGAGAGAGAACCTGGGAGCTCCCAGGCCTTGACTCTTCTGGGGACCTCAGGGTTCACCTCCTGCAGCTTCTCCCCTCTCTGGGCGGTAATCCTTTCAGCCCCTCCAGGCATTTCTGCCCCCACGACAACCCTGCACTGCCTGCCCCTGGACAACACTCAGAGCTTACAGACTTAGGCCGCCTGCCCCAAACCAAGTGCTTCTCTGCAGTGTCCCTCTGAGATGCGTCCCCTCACTTGTTGGCCACCCCAGCCCTGCCAGTGGCTCCTCTTCCTCCAGACTCTCCCAAGCTGCTAGTGACACCCTCAAGAGACAGGCCAGGCCCCACCACTGCAGCCCAGGGTTGATCTCTCCCCTCCCTGAGGATGGATTTCAGTCCAGCCACAAAAGTGGCTTAGTATGGGAAAATGGGTCACCCCATATTCCCTGGCTCTCTCTCTTGGGTCCAGACTCTGTTGGGGCAGATAGTTTTGAGGATGATTAAAGTCACCTCCTGGCATTTAGTATGACAGACTTGGGACCATTTTGCCAGAGGTTTTTGCCCTAGGAGCTTGGGAAAACTGCTTAATTTCTCTGTGCCTTCTTTTTATCATCTGTAAAATGGGAATAATATTAATCTCTATCTCATAGATGTTATAGTGAGGCATCAGCAAATTTATACAAATAAACTGTAGAGTATATACTATAGCCTGGCACTCAGTAAGGGCTATGTGTTAACTATTATTATTATCTCACCACTTTGTGTTCAGACTTTTTGCACCCTCTTGCTGTCACCTCCATCCCCATAGCACCGTGTCACATTCAAAACGGGAACAGCAGGCCTCCTGTGCTTTTATTTACTAATGGCTAACATTCATTAAATACTCAGTATGTGCCAGACACTCTTCCAAGCAATAAACATGTGTTAACTCATTTAACCTGCCTGAAATAGTTACTAGCATTAGCTCATTCTATAGCAGAGGTGACCGACGCACAGAGAGGGTAAGCAATTTCCCCAAAATCACACAGCAGGTCCCTGGTAGAGCTGGGAAGTAAACCCAAGCAGTCTGGCTCCAAAGTTGGTGCACTCCATCCCTATGCTTCCACTGCTCTCTCTTACTGGTCAAATGAAGATCAGTTCAGAGTCCACTGGTACCCTAGTAGGGACACCCACACACACTTCCAGGGGCTGGTCAAGTCCGCCACTACACCTGTTCACATATCTATATCTAGTTTCCTCCTTAGGAAGAGTTAGTTACAGATACAACATTTCAGACCTGAAATAGACTTTAAAGCCCACCTCCCAAGGTGCAGATGGGGAAACTGAGGCCAGAGAAGGCGACACACTTTCCAAGGTCACACAGTATAGAGGCTGGAGGCTTGCCTGGCAGGAATGGGATGTGTTACAGATACCTGGACTGTAAGCGAATTCAGGGGGATCCCAATAGCACACCATTCCCCCCTTCCTCCTCAGGCCTCATAAGCCCAGCCACCGAACCTGCAGTGAAACTGACTACAGCAGCCATGTCCTCCTCTGAGTCGCTGCACCAGGAAGCGGTGGCCCCTGCACACAGAGGATGGCGTCATCAGTCAGCACATGGGAGCGAGCAGTGACTCACTGGGCTCGAAGACTTTCCACATCTCCGTGCAGAGGGGACTCAGAGACCCTCCAGCCATCCCTGTACTGTCCAAAGCCTGGCAGAGCCCTTCTGCTTCCCCTGGCTGAAGGCAACTCTGCTCTTGAGATGGACACTTGCCCCACTACAGCGTCTGGCCCAGGCCCACAGTGGGAAGCTCTGATGTCCCTGTGCCCTTTCCAACCAGCCCAGAGCAGCACAGTTTCCTCTGCCTCACATAAGCCCACACAGGGGTGTGTGGACAGCCTACCCCACCTCTTCTTTGGGCCACACAGCCCTGGGACTCTCATCTGCCCATCATGGGCCTGGGGCCATCTGTGTCACCTCCTACTGGAATCTTCTGGCCACTCGGCATCCCTCCCCATTAGAGGGCAGGACAAGCCTGGATACCAGAAAGGAGATGGCCAGGCTAAGTACATCACTCGCCTCCCCTGCTCTCCCCATGCTCCCTTTATTCATGACAGGGGAGCTGGACCGCCCCTACTTCCTCCTCTCCCTCCTAGGGCCAGGAATAAGGGAGAGAAAGCTGAAAGATGAAACACTGCCCCCCTCCTACTCACCCCTCAAAGGGAGGGAAAGAAGCTGCTGCAGGGAAGGAGGGGAAACCCTCTAGAACCTCTTTCCTCCTCAAGAAGACCAGAGCTGATAAAGGGCACAGACAAACTCCTGGGCCAGGGGCCTCCTGGCAATGGCAGGCGTGACAAGGTGACAGGAGTCAGGCCACCAGATGGGCCCCAGTGATGATCCCACTCATGCCCTGCATTTTGCACAAGCTTGGGTGGGGAACCAGGTCCAAGGCAAGGAAGGGCCAGGCTGGGGCACCCGTGCACATTGGCAGTATCATCCCATCTCACTGGTGAGGCTCTGAGGCCCTAGGAGACCAGGAAACTTCCCCAAGGTCATGCTGCAGAGTCCTTCCCAGGGTCCTGTGAGGAGTTCTCTTCCATACTGGATAGTGCAGGGACCTCTCCTGACCTGCAGGAGTCAGGGAGTGCACCCCCTGGGCCAGGTAAGAGGAGGGGGAGGAAGAAGGCAGAAAATAAATGTGGAGAGAAGAGGGAGGTAGGAAGGGAAAGGATGGAGGGAATGAGAGGAGGAGGGAGAGGAGGAAGGAGAACAGGAAGCCTGGCCAGAGGGAGGCACAAGCTTGTGGAAAATGTTCACTGAGCACCTACATGGCAGGGGGTATGGTTTGGGGAGGAGTAGCTCTGCACTGAATGCCTTTCCCTTTGTGCAGACCCTGGTTAAGCTTCAGTCTCTCCTAAGTGAGCATGAGCCCAGCTCTGACGTGCGTGTGCCCACAGCACCTGGCACAGGCAAGACACACGAGTGCCCAGAAAACTTGGATGAGTGCCCCCTGGATGGATTTGGGAAGGTGATTCCAGCGTGTCAAGGAGCACAACAAGATATCAGGAGGTGATGAGGTGGATGAGAGGGTGGAGGGCTGGTGCCAGTCTGTGGAAGCTGGAGGGTTGTTCCACCAGACAGGTATGGGGCAATGAAGAGTTCTAAGCAAGGGAGTGGAGTGATGAGCTTCTCATTTAGAAAATATCCCTTCAAAGGCTGGGGAGCAGAGACGAAGGGGGAAAGTGCAGGAAGAAATGCACCCTGAGCCCCTTTTCTGGATCTAGGATAGAGGTGATGGGGGACTAAGCTGAGCAGAAGGCAGTTGGGATGGAAGGTGGGGAACAGAATCCAGAGACATGGAAAAATGAGAAAGGAGTGTCTCCTTGGCCCATCCCCACCACAGGTGGCAGGAAGGAAATTTCAGGAGGAGGCAGTAGAGAAAGGAAGAAACAGAAAGCAGGACCTGGTTCACTACACAAGCCCACAAGCCTTAGATCAGCAGCTGGGAAGTTCAGAGGTGCCCAGGAAGGATATATATATATATATATGTTTGTCTTAGCCAACACTCCGCAGTGCCCATTGATCAGGAGGGAAAGATGAGGGCAGCTAAGAAAATGTATGGAGTCTCCACAGGGAGAGCTGGGACGAGAGTGTCCAGCTATCCTCCAAGGCCAACTCAAACCCCCAACACCACCTCCAGGAAGCCACCTCAGGCAGCATCTGCCCTTTATGACCTTGCCCTCCACTGAGAAGCCCCAGCCCTGAGATAAGGAGCCCCTCTCCTCTGAGCTGTTTCAGGTCTCATCATGTTCATTATGAGTTTTGAGTCTTGTCTAGAAACAAGGGGCATGCCCAGGTTTCCGCGTGGCTTCCCCACCCATGGGGATAGGCACAGACTTGGACACAAAGGGTGAATGGTAAAGGGGGCCCAGGAACTTTTTGGCAAGCTCAAGTGACAGAGTCAGTTTTTCAGTCCTGAATGTTGTCTCCAGGTGTCTTTAGAGTGGGGGAATCGATCACAGGGACAAAGCAGGGGCCAATCTGGAGGAGGGTGCTAAGGCCAGGCAGGGAGCTTCTCCTGGGCCTGACCCATTAAACAGATGGGCACTCTGAGCTCCATGTAGAATGGAGCGAAGCATCCAAGGTACCATCAGGCATCTGCAGCTATCAGCACTAAGCCCCTCTCTTCGTCAACCTCTCCGACCATTTATCTTTCCTAACCTTACAACCCAGGAGCTGGCAACCCCTTCCAGCCAGTCAGAACCAGCCTGTAGCCTATTTTTGTACGGCCAGTGAGCCAGGAATGCTTTTTACATTTCTAAATGGTTGGAAAGAATTAAAAGAATCATATTTCACGACACAGGCAAAATGTATGAAATTCAAATTTCAGTGTCCATAAATAAAATGTATCAGAACAGAGCCATGCTCACTTGTTTACACATCATCTAAGGCTGCAGTAGGCTACACAGTGGAAATAAGTAGTTGTATATGGACACAAGCATAAAATAATTGCTATCTGGCACTTTACAGAAAAAGGTTGCCTATCCTTGTTCTAGGCTTATGCAACACACGCACGCGCATGCACACACACACACACACACACACACACTTTCCTCCATTCAATTCAATATTCAGCTGGACTTTTACTAATGAAGACCTTTGTGATCTTCTTTGGGCAAATATCTCTGAGTCCTCGGGTGTGCCCAAATCTGTGTGAGAGGGTGTGTCTCAACGTCCATTTGTCTTTCTGGTGTTGCTTGTCACTATTGTGCCCCAGCTCTCTGGCAGGTGTCATAGAAAGCCTATATGCCTTCCCAGCTGTGTGTCACTCCTTCTCTGTGTGTCACTGTGGGGGTGGCTGTCACCGTTTGCCTCTGACGGCATCCAGAGCTCGGTACAAACACGTCGCAGCCGAGGAGTTTCCAGTCTCCATCTTGCCAGGTGGCTGGACCACTAAGCCCAACTCATTCAGACCCAGGAATCAGATTCCTCTCCTCAGGGAGGGCTGAGGGTCTCTGAGGCCTCTAGGCCTTCCAGGGTGGAAAGCCACTTGGCAGCTCCTGTCTGGGGCATCAGTCCTCTGCTCACAAACCTGCCCAGGACAGGAAACTCATTGTCACCTCCAGTGTCAGCCCCATGGTTGGTGGGTCTCAGGCAAGCAAGGCCTTCCTGGCACCAAGCTAAGCTCCAGTTCTGCACTTGGCACACCTTGGTTCTGCCCTGTGGCAGACAGCACAAGATGTCCTCCACTTAATCAGTGCCAGCCCCAGGTCAATGAAATGCTTGTCCCTGGGAGGGCGGCAACCTGGGACACTCCAGCCTAAGCCCTGTCCCCAAGAGAAAAGCCACCCTGTGGCCTTAGCTTTCCTAACCTCTCAGCCACATATATATAAACTCCCGTGTGTGTATTTATTTATTCGACACAAATTGACAGTGTCCCAAAGCTGATGCACAACAGAGAGAGGTGGCCATGTGAAAAAGCATGGGCCCCAAAGTGTTTCTCCAATCAATCCCCTGCCAGCCTGGACTTTATACAAAACAGGACTTAATGCACCCCTTAGCCCAGATCAGTCCTGAGAGTGCAGGAGAGGGATCCTTTCAGAGGCTCCCCACAGACACCTCCCCTCACCGCACACGGAGGCAAACAGACTTTTGGGGGTCTTGTCCCACACACCCAACCACCCATGAACTACCCATGGCCAAAGAGGAAAAGGACCAGGCCCGCCTCCATCGTCACCCCACACACACTTGTTGATGGATTGGTTGGAAGATCTGGCCCAGGGCCCGCTCAGCATGTTCCATCTCCAATTTGTATGTTCAGATTTCGGCTTGTGTCCAAGCTGGTGCCTCTGCCTGCCCTCCCCAAGGTCAGTGAGGAGCAGAACTTAGCTTAGGACTGGGGACTCCACCATTCCTACTTGTACCCAGCACCAAACTCATTTAATTGGGGTCTCCTGAGAAAACCTGGGTGCTGCCTGCTGCCCCTGCCCCCAAAGGCTCAAACATAGTTTTTCATCTTCTTGGGAATCCTACCGCCACTCAAAGCTTCTAGCCTGACCTTCAGGATGCTTGTCTGCCTCTGGCCAGCTGCAGTCCCAGGGCAAGTTGCCCTCCACATGCTGCGTCCAGCCCCTTCCCATCCCCCAACTCCTCCCCAGGGCCGCTCATGGGAAGAACCAAATGCTGTGTCTTGGAGAGGGCCAGGGGGGCTTTGTGGGACATTGTAAGGCTGGGGAAGATAAATGGAGTCTGACGCACCTGCACTCAAAAACATAAAAATGATCGAAAGAATTAGCAGGTGTCCACCACCCCACCCCCATCTTCCAAAAGGGGGCTGAGCTCCATCCAGGGGTGAGGCTCCGCTCCTCAGCTCCACGTGAAATGCAATCGGCTTCCGGCTGGGTTCCCTCCTGAGGGTCTAGTTGCATCCATTGGCTCCCCTGTCCCTTCTGAGCCCCCTAACCTGCCAAGATCCCGCCGAGGATGTGGCCTCCGCCCCCCGCAGCTGCCGCAGGAGCTTCTGCCTTTAAAGCGGCCGGCAGGGGTCTCGGCGGGCCCACTTCAGCCTGGGAAGGCCGGTGCGTTTCCCCACAGACCCCGCAGGGCGTTTCTTCTGGGGACCACCGAAGCCCTGGCATCCCCAAACCCAGCCCCTCCGCGCCACGGGAAACGGAGACGATGCTCTTTTGAACAATCCCGAATGTGTCACCACAGTGGGGCATTCTACGCTGGCCCCTACCCCAACCCCTACCTAGCACATTGCTTGCCCACCCCTCAAACCCGGTGCAGATTGCGGTACCTAGCCCCGGGGGACCCTCTAGCCCTGCCTTCCCGATCCGCGTAGGTGCGTCCGTCCACCTAGGGGTAGGGAGGCATGTCCCTCCGGGTCCCTCCGGCCGCATGGCTTCCCTGCCCCTGGTCTCCCTTCTCCTCATCAAGAGGGGCGCGGGATAGCTAGGCCGACCCCCACCCCAGGAGGCTGCGGCGATCGGCCGCCCCGAGCGCAGCGCCAGACACTTGGGCTGGGGGGTGTCAGCCTGACGCGCAGAAAGGGCGCAGCGGCGGGAGGGGGCTTCATTTCGGATCTGGGAGGCTTGCGTGGCGCCGGCCCTCGCCCGCTTTCCGTCGGTGGAGGTCGCGGCTGGCGGAGACCGCCGAGCTAGAGGAGGGGATCCGAAGTCCCGGCTGGGCGAAGGTTCTGGAGCCGGGAGAAGACGGCTGAGGCGTGGAGGGGCAGCCGCGGCGGGGCGACCCTTACCTGCTCACTGTTGGGCCTGTCCGTGGGGCCGGGGCAGACTCCGCAAAGGACGCGCAGCCTGCGAGTCCGCGGCCCGCGCGGCGCGGCGATGCGGAGCGTGTGCGCCTAGCAGCGCGCGCCGAGCCGGGTTTCCGCGCCTGTGTGACCGCGGGCGGCCGGGGTCTGTGTGTCCCTGCGCGGCGGCGTGTGCGTGTGCGCACGCGGGGACCACGCTCGCCCGGAGCCGCCGCCGCCGCCGTCAGTCCCCGCCCGGGGCCGAGTGCAGCGCCCCGCTTCGCCCGCCCCGCGCGGCGCGGCAGTCCAGCTTGGCTCCGTCCTGCGGGAGAGGCGCCGCCTCCGCCGCGAAGCCAGGCCGGGCGCTGGAGGGAGGTGACCGACCACCGCCTCCCCCAGCTCACTTCGCAGCCTGAGGAGGGGGTGCTGCAGGCCAATGAGCGCCCGGGGGCGGGGTTAGGCCGAGGGCGGTGCGGTGGGGGCGCGGTGGGGGGCGCGGTGGGGGGCGCCGGGCTGCTCAACCTGATCCCACCCGCAGCACAGACTGGAGCAGGAGCTGCGGCGGGAAATCCCAGCGGCGGGGGTCGAGGGCGCTGAGGTGGAGGCCTCAGCCCCCTGTCATCCCGGTCTCCTCTGTCTCTGGGCCTCCTGGGCTCACCACCCTCTTTCCAGTTTCTCCATCATAGTCAGGACTAGAAAGCCTTCTTTCTTCTCCCTAGGTCCTCAAGATTTCCTATGTATCAGAGCCTGTCTTCCCTCTCCTCCAAGAAGCCTTCCTTACCAGGCAAGTCTCAGACCCTCCTTGGGCTCTTCTTTGCCCCTACCGCCTAGGCCTGGGAGAGTCAGCTAGTTTTGGGGTGCCAGTCGGGATGTCCTCAAATGTGACCCCCACCCCGGAGAAAGATCAGAAAGGGGATGGTGGTGCTTACAGGACAGAAGCAACTTAAAATATCAGACTGCCTGGCTCCAGTCCCTGCTGTGCCACAGCTCTGTGAGCTTGGGTAAGTGGCTCAGCCTCTCTGAGCTTCAGCCTCTTCATCTGCACAAGGGAACAGTAGTACTGGCCCCCAGGGCTCTTCACAGCAGCATTAAATAAAAATAGTACACTCACCCCATAGTAGTTTCTCCCTGGTATCATTGATTCGCCGATGCTGAATAAATTACTATTGCTACTGTTATTACAGTCCTGTCTAACCTCCTCCTAGTACAAACGGCTTAATAAGGAGAACTACACAGGTAAAGGTGGCCTAGCAGGTTGGCAGTGAAGCCCAAACTTAACTGAGAGTAGTTAGTTACCCACTCCCAGGCAAGTTCTCACCCTCTGCTCACCCCACCCCAGCCCCCATCCCACAGCTGCTCCTGCCTGCCTCTGCTCTCAGTTTTTGGTCCCTGCTTCAGGCATCAGTCTCTAAGAGCTCTCAGTTCTGCAGCCAGGCTCTGTTCTTGCCCATTCAAGTAAATTCTCGCTCAGCTTCCCTTTGGGCCCAAGTTCTAGGTATGGCCACCTTGTCCAGGAGGCCTCAAGGAGGGGGAAGGAGGAGGGAGAGCCTTGAAACTTCCTTTGGGGTCCCCGGTCTACCAAAGAGGAAAGGACCTGTGGATGGAGAGGAATCCATATGGGAACTTGAAAGAAGCAATCTGAGGTCCCAGAAAGACGCGTGGAGGTTCCTAGGTCCATGTTTCTCTTTACTGACCAATGACTGCTGACCCCCATTGACACAACACACTGGTAGTCTGATTGGTTCATGTTCCTTTCAGTCCAGGAAAGCTTCCTGGTGGAGGAGAATATCAGTCTTATTTATATCAAGAAAGAATGAAGAGAATGGAGAGAAGAAATAATGCAGAGAAAAGGGCCAGGTGCTGTGCTAAAATCAGACACAGACAGAACCTCCCTCTAATCCTGGCTAACCCCTTCTTAGCTTGTTGCCCTAACCCCAGAGAGCTGAGAGCCACTTTCTTCATCTGCCTCCAACTCTGGTGTTGTGAAGATCAAATGAGATGCTGTGTGTAAAAGCTCTCTGTAAACTGTGAAACTAAGTGTGAGGGAAAGGAGGCTGCCAGGAGTCTCAGAGTCAAGAGGGACTCAGAGTGCAGGATGTAGAGGGCCTGGGAGTGAGAGGAAGGGTGAAGATCAAGGTCATCTATGGCAGACCAGCCCATCCTGGGAATGTGGATGGCCAGGCTTCCAGATAGAGGCCCCCCTACTTTGAAGTTCAGCATTCAGTTCCAGATTTATTCCCTTTCCATACTCTTGGTTCTTCAGTTTCCACTGTGGGTTCCA
This sequence comes from Hylobates moloch, assembly GCF_009828535.3. NCBI lineage: Eukaryota > Metazoa > Chordata > Mammalia > Primates > Hylobatidae > Hylobates > Hylobates moloch. The sequence continues at coordinate 137,957,411 of NW_026652276.1, forward strand.
GATCCCCTGGAAGGGGCCAGTGGGGCTGGAAATCCAGATCCTGCTCTACCCACTGCCCACCAAACCAGGCATGCCCCCATCTACCCAAAAAGGGCACTTTTTTCTAGTGGATTCACCTGGAGGCAGCACCTCTCTAACTCTCTTAAAAAGATGCCGTGTAGGCTAGCAGCCCTCGTAGACTTCGATTCTAATTCCAGCCCCCCGAGTAGCATCAGCCTGTGTGAGGCATGAAACACACATTAGAGCTGGGATCCAGGAGGGTTGTCTAGTCTCCTTCTCTATGGGTGGGGTGCCTTCCACCAGAGGGGCAACAAGACTAGCCCGAGGACACACAGGCAACTTTCTTATCAGAAATCTTATCCTTTTGCCCAACTTAGTGTTGTTCTACCTTGTGAGCTCTTCCCACCCCCTTAATTCTGGCAGCCACTCAGGCTTTCACGTCCTGCACTGTTCTCCGCCTATCTCAAGCATGCCACTGTGGTCTCTCCAAATAATCTTGGAAGAGGAGCTATGCCAATTCTGTTCCCTGAGATTAGGCCTCCCCAGGGACAGGCCCCTCTTCTCTGCCTTCCCACCTATTCACCCAAAAAGTCAACTTCACCTCCAGATCTAGCTCCGACCTTGTAAGCCAGCCAGCCTACCACTCCCACCCTACCCCTACCTGCCTGGCTTTGGGAAGACCTGAGGCCGAGGGACCACCCCTGGGAAGGGTCTTCTCTCAGAGGACCCCTTGGGCTGCCTTCTCTCTCCTAGGGAAGGAGGCTGGGGGGCCCCTCGCTAGCTTTTCCCTGCCTTGAGGTGCTCACTGCCTCACTCCCTTCCACAAGCCAGCCAGCCAGGCGGGCAGCAGCTGAAAAATATGGGTCTTAATTCAATTTTCTGAGATGTGGCTGAGGGAGATGGATGCCAGACCACCCTACCCAGCATTCATCTTTCCTTAGCAGCAGTTTCCTCCCTGACTACAGGGCCCCCACCCCAGCCCACCCCACCCTACCCCACTCCACTCCAGCTTTTACACTGCTCAGGCAAGAACAGCACACACAAGGACCCAGGTGCTTTATTGTAGACAGTTGACATCGACCGAATGCTTACCATGTCTTGCACCAATGCTTGTCAACCCTCCGGGCGCTACAGAATCCCCCCGGGGAGCTTTTAAAAAATACCTACACCCAGGCCTCACCACCCAAGATAATTAGACAATTGGTCCATGGTGAGGCCTGGGCAAGATAATTTTTTACAACTCCCCAGGGGATGCTAATGTGCAGCCACGGTTAGGAACCCCTGTCGTCAGCCCTCTGCTAATACTTTGCGGGCAAACATCCCAAGATAGCATACTCGTATGTCCAGAACAGGTTAGAAGTGTGCTGAGTTGCTGGTCCCTCAGCCTCCTGGGCAGCCATAAGTAGCCTTTTCCACTTTCCTCAGGAGACATATAAATGTTTTCATTTTCCACAGGCACCAGGGTATGGAAAGGCTGGGAAGTAACTGCCTTTTGTGCATTGGCCCATTTAATCCCTGTTTGGGGAATGGTGTGAGCCTTGAATGCCAGACTGTGAAATAGCGTTTCTGTCTATGGGAAAGCTTCATTCAGAATGCCCTCTGGTCTGCTACATCTGCACTGGGGTCAGATGGCCAGAGAGACTCTGAGAAGCCCCAGGTGTCTCAGGGAGTGCTCCCTGGAAGGCCTGGAAGCATCAGCATCAGAATAGAGCAAGCAACAGAGAGGTTTGGAAAGCTCAGCCCCCCTAAGCTGGGTAAGCCATGCCCATTGCCCCACTAAGGCCCTTTGTCCCTGAACACACAGGCTCCAGAGACATTCCAGCAGCAGGACTGAGTTCCCCGGGAGAACACCCCCCCAGAAACAGGCCCTAGAAGGTCAGGTGCACTCCTTTCCCCTGATGTCTCATAGAGGAGCCAGGAGGCAGCATCCTCATCAGATGAACCAATGCCATCTAGAGCCTTTTCAGTCACCCTATGGACCCTGGTCCCCAGGACTCTTGGAATCCTCTGAGAAACCCAGGGAATGAAGGTTAGATTGCTTAGATCCATGATTTTCAAACTGTATTCCAAGAGCTCTAGAAATCCTTGAAGCTGCCTCACAAAAAGCCTGGAGTCAAGGAGGAAGAGATGCGCATGTTCAGAGATGCCTGGGAGCTCCTCACAGATGAGGCCTGAGTCCTCTCTGTCCCCCACCGACCACAGGGCACAGCAATGGGTGAGGACGAGCAAGGGGAGAAGGGCCGTTGGGAGTGGGTGCGGGTGGGGCCGGGGTCAAAGGACTTGGACTGTAAATGCTAAGTGCAGACTTGACCATTTAGCACCCACTTTCACAGATGAAGAAAATGAGGCTCAAGAAACAGAAATGATTTGTTCTGTTATGGGCTAACTAGTGGCAGAGCTGGGCCAACACACCAGGTTCTCTGGGCTTTTAGTCCTGTGCTCTGTCCCCAGAATCATGACGTTAGAAGGGAAGACATGCCTCTAGGGAGTTGGAAAGTGTGGGTGTGTTGGGGGTGGGGTGGGTGGAAGAAGTAATTTCTTGAAGCCTGGAGACATATGTGAAGAGTCAAATGCCCTTAGTCTCTGTCCTTAGTATACGTAAATATCCAAATGCACCCTTATACCCAGATAAGCATATACTCAAATATGTGTACTTATTGCTACACCTGAGTACACTGTGCACACATGCACACGTGCATTTCCATTTAATATGTATGCCCAGAGGTGCATTCACATACAGTCCAAGTATGTGCATGCACTCAGATGCGCAGGCGTGCCACACACACACACATACACGCCATCCACAGATCTGGAATAGGCAAGCACATCTTCTCTACCAAGATAGAGATGTTCTCTCTCCTGCAGACTCTCAGGCAGGCAGCAGGCCTGTCTGCAGAGGCATAGCTTCATCACTGTCAGGCAATTCTTGTCAGAGAGTGAGTGACACTTTCCATTCACCTGCTGTAGTCTCCTCCCAGAGACACAGCTGTTTACTCATGGGAGCTGAGTACCCTCCAGGGCCCCTGGTTGAAGGATAATGAAATATCTCCATTCTCACTTCCAAATCTCTATTCACAGGACTTCCTTTTCTTATCTCTACCCACATCCTCTCCTCCATCTTCTGCACACCCTGGCATTTGTGCATAATATTCGTTGGCTACAGAAGGGACCCTCATGAGTATCCTACAAATAGGCCATATCATGTGTGTTCAGGAGCCACATTGCACATGCCCTGCCCTCTGCACATTTGCTGTCCTCAGTGGTCTGGGTCTAGCTACTCTTGGGGTGAACACCGTACCCCCTCTGCCTGTCCCCCCTTGCAGGTGCTGCAGTCAAAACTAGATCCCTCCTGCTGTTCCTATAGCTTCCTGGAGCTTGGCTTGACTGCTTTGAAAATAACAGTGTGCTCCAGCCCCACACAAGTCCTGGCTTTAACGCAGGGCCACGGCAAGCATGGAGGTGTAGAAATTACAGATAATTTGCGTGGGAGGAAGCAGCCTGCATGAGGCAGGGATACAGCCTTTCCCAGAAAAGCAGCTCAGGATAATATGGGGCCTGTGACAGCCTGAGCCCTGACTCGGTGTCATGCAAATGATGCCGATAATTATATTAAAAGTAGGGCCAATAGAACAATCTTTGATGACCAACTTTGGGAACAGGTTGGCAGCTGATGAAACAATATTTTGCCATGGGTGATGGGAGGACTGTCTGTGAGAAATTCATTGAGGCACCCAGGGCTCTAGTCCCAAATCAGGGGCTGGGAAGGTTAGTGTGAGCCGGCAGGATGGGGCTGGCCCAAGGTCTTGCATACATTCAAGGGCCCTATAACAAGTTACAGCAAACAGTGGCTTAAACAAGCACACATTGTTTATCCCACCATTCCCATGGGTCAGGGTCCCCTGCTCAAAGTCTTATAATGCTACAGTCAAAGTGAGCCAGGCCTGGGATCTCATCTGAGGATTAGGGTCCCCTCCCAAGGTTGTTGGCAGAATTCTGTTCCTTGTGGTTGTAGGACTCAGGCCCTGAGCTTCTAGAGGTCACCCACCATTTGCCACCTCATGGTTTTCTCCACTCATGGCAGTGTGGTTTGTCAAGGCCACAGGAGAGAGACCCCACTGCTTCTCCATCCTGGATTTCTAGGCCTTCTTCTTTTTTTTTTTCTTTTATTATACTTTAAGTTCTAGGGTGCATGTGCACAATGTGCAGGTTTGTTACATAGGTATACATGTGCCATGTTGGTCTGCTGCATCCATCAACTCCTCATTTACATTAGGTATTTCTCCTAATGCCATCCCTCCCCCAGCCCCCCACCTCCCGACAGGCCCCATTGTGTGATGCTCCCCGCCCTGTGTCCATGTGCTCTCATTGTTCAATTCCCACCTATGAGTGAGAACATATGGTGTTTGGTTTTCTGTCCTTGTGATAGTTTGCTTAGAATGATGATTTCCAGCTTCATCCACGTCCCTGCAGAGGACACGAACTCATCTTTTTGTATGGCTGATAGTATTCCATGATGTATATGTGCCACATTTTCTTAATCTAGTCTATCACTGATGGACATTTGGGTTGGTTGCAAGTCTTTGCTATTGTGAATAGTGCCGCAATAAACACACGTGTGCGTGTATCTTTATAGTAGCATGATTTATAATCCTTTGGGTATATACCCAGCAATGGGATTGCTGGGTCAAATGGTATTTCTAGTTCTAGATCCTTGAGGAATCGCCACAGTCTTCCACAATGGTTGAACTAATTTACACTCCCACCAACAGTGTAAAAGCTTTCTCTAGGCCCTCTTCTAACGGGCTCATGTAATTAGCTCAAGTCCTTTTAGGATCATCTCTCTTTGGATAAACTTGAAGACAACTCATTAGAGTTTTTAATAACATCCACAGAATCCCTTCCCCTCTGCCACATAACTGGCCTAATCAGGAGATCAAAACCCCATCTTATCTATAGGTTCTGCCCATAGTTAAGAGGAAGGACTTGTACGGGCTTGTATTCTAGGGGGCAGGAACCTTGGGGACCTTAGAAGCCAGTCTACTACAGTCCCCCTCCTTCTAGCCTGGAATGTGACAGCTGGGGGCAACCCATTGACCAAGCTCCCTGAGGAGCTCCCTGGAATGCAAGAGCCCATGTCAGTCTTGTTCCACCTCCAGGGCTGGGCATAAAGTCAGTGCTCAGGAAATATTTATTGATTGAGTAAGTGAGTAACCAATCCCTACCTCCATAGTACCTTGATGGGGACACTGAGGCCCAGAGAAGGGAAAGAACTGTTTTAAGTCATTCAAAGAAACAGATGACAAAACAAAACAGTAATAAGCACTACAGTTTACTGAGGCCCCATGCTCAGCTATCTTGCTAGTTTGCCTCCCTAGATTGTTGTAAAGCTGTGATTAGGAATTATGATTGTCCCAGGTTTACAGATAAAGAAACCAAGTCTTGGAGAGGTGAAACAACTCATCCAAAGATGCTTCTAGCTCTCTCTGTCTCGGCTCCACCCTGATGTCCCAGATGCTCCGTTTTCTATGTGCCATTGTCTGTGTCTGCAAGCAGGACAGACTGAGTGCAGGGTCAGGAGGCCAGGTATGCAGGGAGGGATGCATCCTCCCTCCCATGCCTCTGCCCAGTCCTGCTTCCTTCCCAGGGGAATTAAGTCCTCCCTCTGTTTCACACTGGGACAGGGCCACCCATGGGGGAGAGAGGTGTTTCTAATTACTCATAATTAGCCAGCCTGATTAGTCCTGTCATGAGGGATTGTCTCTTCCAGCTCTTTCTTTTGTGTTCTGAGAACACTTCTCTGTTAAGGAGGGGATCCATCTGCAGTGGCCAGGGAGGAGAGGACACACAGGAATCTGACTGGAGCCGGCAAAGGGGTCTTTGTATGCCCACAGCAATAAGCATCTCTCTGAGTCTGCCCCTCCCACCAGGTGCCCCTGGAAAACCTTCCTCCAGCCCCCCAGCACAGAGAACACTGGTCCGCCTTATTGGAAGAAGGAACCTGGCTCAATCCCTGAGGGACACGTCTGCCCCACTTCCCTTCCCCAGATATCCATGTACATCACCCCTTCACCTTCTTTAAGTATCTGTTTGAAGGTCCTTACCCGCCCTATGTAAGCTACACCCTCCATCACTCTCCACCCCTAACCCTGCCCGGTGGTTGCCCATAGGTTTTGGAGCTAGATTATTGGGTTCAAATCCTGGCTTTGCCATTTAGACAAGTTATTTAACCTGCTGTGCTTCAGTTCCTTCATCTATTCAGTGGGATTGAACCATCGCATTTACCTTTTAATGTTAGTGTAAGATTTAAATAAGTGAATTCATGTAAAGCATTTAGAACAGTGCCTAGCACAGAATAAGTACAATATAGTATCAATTATTCATTTTTAGCTCTTTTTCTTCATAGATCTGACATGTAGCATACTGTCTGTTTGTTTCAAATCTGTCTCCCCTAGGTGAATGTGAGCTGCTTGAGGGCAGGGTCCTTCTTTGTTCAATGCTCTGTCCCCTGTGCTTAGAGTTGCTTAGAACAGCTAATAGTGTTTGTTGAGTTGGTGAATGAATCCCACCTTCCCTCTCTCCAGATAGCAGGTTCATTCTTCTCTTCGCTCTCAGAAACTGCAATTTAAAGAGAATAAAAATGCATCTTCCATGTCCCCATCATCTTTTAACCCCTTTCACCCTGATTCATGGCCACAGACTCCGTTTCTGGAATCACAGACTCCCCTGAAATACAATAACTCAATTCTGGAATACAATTAAATGGTCTGAGACCCATGTCGCAAAGTCCTGGAATTCTAGAATTCATGGAGTCCTAGAATGGACTCCAGGACTTGAGAATTCCAGAATGAAACTCTGCAATCTTCAAATGTAATCTGAGAATTGCTGGTAGTAGGACCTAGGAATCTTGGAAAGGAAGCCCAGAATTTCAGAAGACAGGTTTGGAATCGGATCATTGGGAGGATCTGGTGAAACCAGCTGGCTTCCTTTCACTGACTTTTTTTGCAGTGATAAAAAGGCAAGTGGTGCTTGTGTGTGCTCAGAGACGAGGGGCAGGGTGAGGGGCCAGGATGGCGGTGGGAAAAGAGCTCCCCTGTGAGTGTTGCTAGGCACCGGCACCAGGGAAGGAGAGGACAATGGGGCTGGCCTGGCTGGGGTAGGTAGAGCCAAGGGCTGAATCCTGATCAGAATGCTGGGGGAGGAAGGGAGGGAGGGCTTCGGGGCGGCACGCAGGGAGGCGGGCATAGCCAGCCCTAATCCCATTACAGCTGCTCATCCAGCTGCCAGGGCTGGCAGGCATCAGGCCTTGGCTATGCCCTCCCCTCCTCCAATTGTGGGCTCAGGCAGCAGAGGGCTTTGGATTCAAAAGTTTCTCCACCTTGTTCTGAAGTCCCTACCCCAGAGCAGGAGTGTGGCTGTGCCTCGAGCCCGGGCAAACTTAGGGCTAAAAGTAGGGTGGTGACAAGCGGGGGCTGGAGGGTGGAGGAATCCCTCAAGGAAATAGATAAAATGGGGGTACTTTGTAAGAAATTTTGGACATATGACAGAAGTTCAACTAATAACCTTGACACTAGTTCTACCCAAAGAACTAACTCAGACCCAGCCAGAGCTTTGGCCCAGGTAAGACACTCAACCCTGACTCCATCTCAGTTCGGCCTCTAATCCCAGCCCCAGAACAAGTTCCTGCTCTGGCCACAGACTGACCTCTAACCCTAACTTAAGGCAGAGTCCTGATCCCAACTACAGATTCCTCCAAAAATGATGCTTAGATGAGCCCACAGATCGCTGAAAACAGGATTCATCTTTAAAAGTTCAAAAGACCAGTGGACTTCCTTAAAATGGTCAAACGGAGCCCCCTAGACATGCTGGCTTATGGAAACCTACAGCTGCAAAAACTTGAGCTGCAGTCCTTGTCAAAGCCCACAGCAAGCTGACTCATCCCCTTCCTGATGGAGGAGAGTCTTCTGCTCCAGGAACAGTTCTGCTCCAAACACTGAGCGCTTCCCAATATGGGAAAGAGTATCTGGAAGGAGGTTGGTGGACCAGACAGTTAATTTGACCCAGAGTCAAGACACAGGGGACAGTGTCTTGGGGATGGAGTTGGCAAAGTTGGAGGTGATGCTGATTGTGGTGGTGGATGAGTGATCCTGGAGGTGGCCCTGGTGGTGTTGGAGGTGGAGATGCAGACTTTGATGATGTTAACAAATGGAGATGGAGCTACAGATGAATATTCCTAAACCCAGCAGTAGCCACATACCCACGTGGGTCTTTCCACTTTTCTTTTCTCTCATTTGATTTTCCTTCATGAGTCTGGAAATTTTTAGGAGGAATTTTGTAACAATCCGAATAACAAATCTGAGTCTGCATGTTCCCTATTTCTCCTTTTAGCATCTCCAAGGTGGAGGAACAGTTACCTTCTTCCCACCAGTATGGCTGCACAGCAGAGCTAGAGGCTTCCCCCTTAGACACTTGGTCTGACACACCTGCTCACTCCCAGAAGTTCAAGGGAGTTCTGTCTGGGAAGGAAGGAGGGACCCTCTCAGAGCTCCAATCCTCTGCTCCTTCCTGATGCTTCTGCCACCTGACCCCATGTTCACTTCTCAAGGAGGGCAGCACTACAGGTGTGTTAATCAGGACACTTCTTCTTTATTGGTAGGCCGCCCTTTGCCACACAAACCATTTAGCATCCTACATGGTTAGCATTCTAGACCTTGGTTCTAAATGCTAAATGTCATTGCCCAGTCACTGTGACATTCAAAACACCCCCACACATTGCCCACCCTTTACCCCTTTGAGAACTATCTTGAGAGATTGTCCATGAAAGACTTTCAAAGAGAGTGGGCTCAAACCTGTTTAGCCAACATTATCCCACACCCCACCCCTATATGCAGGTAATAGAAGGTGAGGACTTTAGAAAGTGAAAACCTCTGAGGATACTTTTCTTGGGGACATCCAAGCAAGGCAAGTAGGAAGGGAATCTTCCTGTCACCTCAATCAAGTAAAAGGAGCTTGAAAGACTCTTTGGAGATCTTGGAAAGTTTCCCCTGAAATTGGGTGACTCAGGGATGGGCAGCTGACTGCACAGAGACACATCCCAGAGTGAGGTGTAGGAAGAACAATGGACAGTTTGGGGGATAAGGTGCTAGAAGAAGCGCGTGTGAAAAGCAGTTGGAAGGTGAACAGGACCAAGTTATGGGTGTGAATGCCAGGAAAAGAGATTGAATTTATTCTTGAAGGATGCAAAGCCAGGGAAGAGCTTAGAGCAAGGAATGTTAAGCAGGATCGCTTGGGCTACAGGATGGAGGATGTATCGGAGACAGGCAGATCAGTTGGGAACCTACTGAAACTGTCCAGAGGACAGATGGTGAAAGGCTGAGCAGTGGCCACAGATGGAAAAGGACAGGGCGGGATCTGAGAAGAACATAAGATAAATGAATGGGAACCATTTTTGAAAACTCCAAGGGCAGGACCCATAAGAAGAATTTTTGTTAATGTTTTTAATCATTTTTTAAAAAAAGAAGAAAAATAGGGAAAACCTCTGGAGAATAAATACCTTGAGCCATTATTAGTCATTAACATTTTAGCACAAATTCAATGATTCACCCATACAGCAATTAAAATTTAGCACAGACAGGGCACTAAAGAATGGATACTAGATGGGGTGATGAAAAAGGAAAATGTGCCACCAGGAAAATGAAAGATCTAGGTGGGAATAAATCTGGACCCCTAGATTTGGAATTGCTGATACAGACAGAAGCAATAAGAAGGCGTGTCAGACAGACAGCTCTAGGCTGGAAGTCTAGAGAACTGAATTCACATATATGTCCCTTCCACAACCTACCAGCCAGCCTTAGGATTCTGGTAAGTCACGTAACTTCTCAGAGTCTCCATTTTGTCATTTATAACTCAGGGATGATACTATCTATCTCACAGCGTCAAGTTCTGTAAAGGACCTGTTAAACTGCCAAGCTCTGTGAATTCCACCAGATTGCTGAAAGTCATCCTTGGAAATTGTTCCCCATTACCATTCACTGACTTGCAGCCAGGCCATCAGCTACCTGTCTCCTTAAAATTGGTTTAGTCTCTTCCAAGGAAAGCTTGACTAGTCTTAACGTGTACAAGATGGGAAGGACAAAAGAAAACAAGTGAGAATTCGTGCAGCTAAACGTTATATTTACCAGAAACCCTTTTATGGACCTCAGTTTCCCTGTCTGTTCAATGGGAGCGACAATGCCTATCCTCATTATTTACAGAGAATCCAAGGAGGTAGCTCCATTCCTCTAAACTTTTTTCTTTTTTTTTTGAGATGGAGTCTCGCTCTGTCACCCAGGCTGGAGTGCAGTGGCGCAATCTCAGCTCACTGCAAGCTCTGCCTCCTGGGTTCATGCCATTCTCCTGCCTCAGCCTTCCAAGTAGCTGGGACTACACGCACTTGCTACCACACCTGGCTAATTTTTTGTATTTTTAGTAGAGATGGGGTTTCACTGTGTTAGCCAGGATGGTCTTGATCTCCTGACCTCGTGATCCACCTGCCTCAACCTCCCAAAGTGCTGGGACTACAGGCTTGAGCCACGGAGCCTGGCCACCTCTAAACTTTTTTAAGCAAAGGGACTATAGTCTTTCTTTTCATTTCTTGCCACTCATTAGCTGTGATCTTGTTTTTAATTTTTTATTGCCTCAGTTTTCCCAGCTGTAAAATGTGAAGAATAATGGCACATAGGGTTGCTGTGAAGATTGTGTTTAAATGTTGTAATGCCTAGGATGGTATTTGGTGTGAGTCTACCTTATAAACAGTAGCTATTACTACTGCCACTACTCTGCCACTACCACAGCCATCATCACCCATCCCACAGGCCTGGTATTCAGTGGACATTCCATGAGTGTTTGCTGAGCTAGACTGCTCATGGATTTGAACTTGTGGTGGGAAGTGTGCAATGTTACACAGGAGGGGGAGCACAGATCCAGCCCTCCTGTGCTCACTGTGCTTGCTACTCAGAACCTTGGCTTCCTTGACCACCTGAAGGACTCAGAACAAGACCTTTCAAGATTAGAATTCAGTAAGGAGAATTAGAGTAGCTCCCAGTTCCCAGATTCCTCCCATCTAATGTTGGACACATGCCAAGACCTTCGGAATGGCTGCCCTCTTAGCAGCCTTGACCCTTGATAATCTGGGTCCAGATTGAGAATCCAATGTCAGTTTGTTGAAATAGGACATCTCCCCAGAGGTCCAGAGCCACGTCCAGCAGCCTATTGACCCCAGTGGCTTCATAGACATGTCCAGCCCAGTCTTTGCAACACAGGACACAGGATCTGTACCCGCCATGTTCCACCTCCACAGATGGTACCGCATTCATCTCCTGGGTAAACTGGAAACCTGGAAGTCATTCTTCACACTTCTCCAGCCCCCATGATTCACCTGAGTAACAAGCATTTAGCACAGGCTTCCTGTGGGCCAGGCATAGTGCCAACCACTGAGGTCGCAATGGTCCCTGCCCTCCTGAAGCTTATAGTCAGATGCAGTACACAGAATTGAAACAATAATCACACAAATAATGTAAAACAACCTGTGATAGTGAAATAAAGAATAGAATGCCATAAACCTATGTAACAAGACAGTCTGATCTCACCCAGGGGTCAGGGAGGCTTCCCAAAGAAATAGTCAGTTTATCTTAGGTCTGAAGAACAAGTAAAGGGAGCTGGGAGTTGGGTGGGGACAGAGAGGGTGGGGATACTGCAGCAGAGTAAGAAACAAGAGCAAAGCTGTGAGTAGAGAGGGAGGCACCAAGCACTCAACCCACTGGACTCAGACCAGCATGGCTGGAGGACAGACAGCAAGGGAGAGAGGTTGGATTTGAGGACGGAGGGCCAGGTCAGGCCCAGGGCCCATCAAGGCCTGGGGCTTTACCTCAGACTAGTGGGAAGCTGCTGAACACATGAGGAAGCCTCATTTGCATTTTAAAAATATCACCCAGGATGCAGGGGAAAAATCGGATTGAAGGATGCAGGGAAATCAATAAGGAAGTTTGTTGCAGTAGATGAAGCAAAAGACTGTGGTTTGGACTAATGGAATGGTGGGAGAGGTAGAGAGAGATGGAGGAACTGGAGACCACCTTAGGAGCTAAAGCCAGCAGGACTACAGTTCCCAGATTCCCTTGCAGCCAGGTGTGAGTTGTGACTAAATTCAGGGCAGTGGGGTGTGAGCAGTAGTGATAGGAACAACATCCAGTTTGTGCCCCTGAAGGGAGGGGTATGGCCTCCCCTTTCCCTTTTCTCTCCCCACTGGCTGGAATGGTGACACGATGGTGAGAACTAGGACAACAATCTTGGGCAAAGAGGAGGAAGCTACTTTGTAAGGAGAGCAAAGGCATGTGATTTAGCAGGAGCCCCCCCGCCCACCCAACCCCACCGCTGCCCAAACCCATGATTACGGAACTGGCATACCAGCCCTGAATTGCCTACTCACATTTTTATGTGAGGAAGAAAGCAATTTCTATTTTGTTTGGGCACTGCTATTTTGGGTCTCTCTGCTACAGCTGCTGAATCAAATATTCACAGAGTGGTGGATTACACACTAAGATGATGGAAAAGAGAGGGAAGGCCGGCTGGCCCTAAGGTCCCCGTCTTACACCACTGGATGTATGGTGGTCATGTTCATTGACACAGGGAGCCCTGGTCAGAGAAACAGGCTTTGAGATGGAGTGAGGCAGTGGTGGTAGAGATTATGACTTGGGCAAGTAAGTTTGAGGTACCTTGAGGGGAACACAGAGAGAAACATCAAGGGAGATGGCAGGGCGCTCAGAAGAGAGATGGGAGTTGGAAGAAAGTGCAATCAGAGGGTGAATTAATCTGCGGTTCTCAACTCTGACTGCACAGGAGAACTTGGTAAATCCTGACACCTGGGTCCCAACCCAGAGATTCTGAGTTTATCAGGTCTGGGAAGGGGGCCTGGCATAGGCATGTTTTTAAAAGCTCCCAGGTGATTCTAGCATGCAGCCAGGGCTGAGAACCACTGGTATGGATGGTAATTGAAATCATGGGAGTGGATAAGATGGCCCAGGGAGGAAGGATAGAGTGAGAAATGAATCAATCTTCAGGTCCCGTCATTGCAGTGCCTCTCACATCTCCTGGGCCCTGCTGGGATGTGAGAAAGAGCGGGTGACACGTAGCAACAGTCCAGCCATCCCCAGCGCAGTCCCCATATGGACTGTGGCAAGGAAAACCAGATAGGAAGCACAGCAGTCCTCTCAGACAGGGCCTTGGAGTGACAGCACTGGTCTGTCTCCTCCCTCCCTCCCAGGGCTGCCTCCTGGCCACTGGGAAGCTGTCTGGTCTTCACAGCTGACCTGGCCACAGGCTGACAAGGAGTGAGCTCCACTCGCCCTCCTGGGAAGGAGCCCCTGCCCAGGGCAAGACCACAAATGTCTGTCACTGCAGCTGATGGCCCTGTCTTCAAGTGCCAGGTCAGGCTGCACTGCAAACACACAGATGAGCACTCAGGGACATCTACCACTTACTTATTGTATGACTAGCCAGTTTTTTTGTTTGTTTGTTTTTCTGGACCTCAACTTGCTCATCTATAAAATGGAATAGCTATGCTCAACACTACCAAGAAGGTAGGCTTTTCGTGAGCATCAAAATCATTAATGAAACAATAAGAATTTATGAAGTACCTTTCATTGGACCTACCTCTACTGTTCTTTGGATTAGAGTGGACAGAAGAGCAAGAGAGAGAGAGACAGAGAGATGAAGCGGACCTATAAAGTCCCTGCTGCTCTTAGGGAGCTTACAGAAGCATGTGCCAGACACAAGTGAAAGCCCAGAAGGGAAAAAGCCCGTAGCATTTAGGTCAGGAGGAGGCCGTGATTTACAGGGCTAGGGCCAGTGGGAAAGGGAGGATGCAGGGAGGCCCACCAGAAGGATTTTCCAAAGGGTCAGCCAGACCCAGTTTTGAATGTCAGCGTTGCCACTCTCTGGTTATGTGCCACTGGGAAAGTTACTAATTGCTTCTCCTTTCTGAGCCCGTTTCTTCTTCTACAGATTACTCAGCTTAATGCCTAGAATATAGTAGCAGTCAATAGTAAATACTAGCTACTTTTGTTGTTAACAGGGTTATACCAAATCCAGAGGGCTGTGAGTAAACTTGCAAAAAATCTGACCTAGATTAGATGTTCACAATATATTTGTTCCACTTCTTCATTTAAATTTAATCATGTAAACCTTCAGTGTGGCCCAAGTATAGCCCCAGAAGACTGTCAATGTGCTGTAACAGTGAGATGTCCAGCAGCTTTGTGGCTTGTAGGGGAGAGGATTTTGTAAGACAGAGCTGGGTTGACCGTCCACAAGTGTGAGAAGCTGGTTATCCACCCAGGCTGCTAGGATCTTATGTGAAAGGGCAGACACAGGACTAGGAGGACCTTCTGACACAGGGAAGGTCTAGAGAGAATCATACCCGCAGTGGGTGGGTGTGGGAGGCACCCACTGGGCAGGAGCACTGTGGGAATGGGGAGGAAAGGAAAGCCTAGAGGAAAACATTTCCTGGATGGGTAGTACTGTGGTCCGAATGTGTCCCCCAGAATTCATTTGTTGAAACTTTATCGCCAATATGATAGTACTAAGAGGTGGGAGGGACCTTTAGGAGGTGATTAAGTCACGGTGGAGCCCTCATGAATGGGATTAGTTACCTTATAAAAGAGCTTGAAGGGAGTGCCCTAGTCCTTTTTGCCCTCTGCCTTCCACCACAGGAAGGTGCAGCAGCAAGGCATCATCTTAGAAGCAGAGAGCCAGCCTTCACCAGACCCGGAATCTTCTGGTGCCTTACTCTTGGATTTTCAGCCTCCAGAACTGTGACGAATAAATTTTCATTATTTGGAAATGACCCAGCCTCAAGTATTTTGTTATAGCAGCACAAATGACTAAGGCAGGTGGGTAGATGTATGGATGAATAGGTGGGCCCCTGGATCCCATGTCCAGGCAGACTTGGATAATTGGCTGCTGAGCCCCTACCCTCATGCCTACTGGTTCTCCAGCCTCTCCATCTTCCCCTGTTGCTGTGCCTCTGGGACCAGGATTGCCTATCCTGCCCTGTAGGAATTGCTCTCCCAATGTCTGGACTGTGGCCACCACCTAGATCCTTGAGCTGGAAGATTCTCCCAGGGCTGGCTGCAACCTCAGCTCCCAGTTCCTCCACTGGGACACACTGGCAGGTCCTAAGTAACTTGAAGGAGTCTTCCATTTCCCATCTGCCCAGGCCCTGCTCTTTCCTTCTTCGGGGTTGGGGGGAGAGGGGAGCATCTCAATCTGAGGTTGTTTCCCTGTGCTCTGCCCACCTTCCTTAAGGGAGTTGCCTGACTTCCTCTCCCAGCATCTGGCCTGCCTTCTTGGTGACCAAGCCTCCACCTCTCTGTTCAGAGCCTGGCCATGGTGTTGAAGTGCCCTTGATGGGGTCTTGGAGTTCTCAGAGAAGATGCCAGCCTGATCTGAGTGTCCCTGAGGCCCCTTTGTGGTTCAAGGGCTTTCAAACATCAAGGCCAATGAGCTTGTTCTCTGGGCTGCAGCCTGAGCCTGGCCTCTCCACACGGGTTGGCCCTGGGAGGTAAGAGAGAGGCAGCTTCTGCCTGTTTGATTTGGGGTCCTGGGCACAATTAGTTGAGGCTCCTGAAAGTTCTGGCACATGGATAGAGCTTCACCCCTGTTTGCTGAATAAATTATACCTGGAGGGGACCTTAAACACCATCTGATCCAAGCCCCTTTATTTTTTAGACAAGGAGATGAAAAGTACTAACCTGCTGGGAGTAGAACACATGATGGGTGGTTCCCTCTTCTCCCTGTAGAAGGCTGTTCCCTTAGCACATTCCTCTCAGAACACAAAGGTAGGTTGGACTTGTGTGCCTCTCCTCCAGCAGGACACACTCTTTCTCAGCCAACAACACATCCACTCTAGGTGTTGGCCTCTGACAGTGATCCGAAGGCGCTCTCCCGCCATAGGTACCCTAGTGATGCAGGAGGCAGCCTCCATGCCCCAAAGACATGAACTGTGGATGATGGAATCTCAGACAGAGGCCCTCCTTGTTAACATCACCCCCACTGGCCAGCCCCCATGGGTGTGAGTGACCAGAAGATCCCACCCACTCAGCAGAAGTAGAAGCAATTGGACTGCAGAAATCCATGAAAGAGAATGGATTTTCTTACTGTGTGCAGAGTCTTTAATTTCCTGTGTTTGCCCCCAGAGGGCTTTTTCATCGACAAAGCACTTGGTTCTGCGGGCAGTGCGGTTGAAGGGAAGCTGCTGATGGGGAGATTAGTGACAGGGAACGCACAGAGGCTGGCAAGCTGGAATGGCAGATCCAAGGAGGAGGTGGGAGAGACAAAACCAGGCCTGGACTAGAGGTTGGGGGTGCCCAAGGCAGCCAAGAGTGGGCAGACTGAGGACAAAAGCCAGGTCGAGTAGTGCCAAGATCCAGGTGGCGGTGAGCAGATGCCAGACCAGAAACACGTGCCGCAGAGAACAAATTCCTGGAGACAGAGACCTTGTGAATCAGCTGAGAGACAGCCAGAGTGAGGGATGGGGGCCAACTGGAAGCTTCTAGTGCCAGGGTCATTACACAAAAAGCTCAGATCAGAGTTTCTACCCACCTCTCCCCTCATGTCCTGAACCTCAAACTCTGTCAGAGCCCAGAGCTGAATGTGTGGGGCTTTTACAAGGATGAGAAACTTCTCTTATGGCCTGAGAAAGAAGGCATAGTCTAGGGGAGATAGGGTTAACATGTTTAAGAGAGATTAGGGGAGGGAGTCCCACATCCACCCATTGTGGGCATGATTCTCCCTAGATCTTCCCTGTGTCTTTTGTCTTCACCCAAAAGAAGGATATGTAGGAGCTAAGTTTATCTTAAGTACAGAAATCACTTTGAAGCAGGTAGGGTTACCTGCTTCAAATGAGCTACCTGGGCCACTCTGCCCATGCCTCAGGGCCTTCCTCTTGCCTCAGATGGGGCCACTTGACACTCTCCTGCTCCTCCGTGTCTTTTCAGGAACCAGAAATGCCTAGCGGCAGGGGCTCAGCATGAAGCTGGCCAGCCTGCAGGCCTTGGGCCGGGAAATGAGCCCAGCTCCCCAGATGCCCTACCTTTGGTCAATGAGCCCTGCTGCTGTCTTGCTCCAACCAGCCACAGGCTCACAGGCAAAATGTGAGTGAGCCTGGAAACTGACTACACCCTCCCACTTGAAATACTTCTTCTCGTGCCTGGTCTTCCTTTTCCCTCACTGGAGTCTCTCTCCCAGCCTCCTGCATTGATCCTTCTCCATGGCTCACCCCCTAACTGCTGGTGTGCTTCAGGCTCTGTCTTAGCAACCTTCTCTCCAACATCTACAATTTTTCTAGGTGATTGCATTGCCTCTCATGGCTTTAAATTCTATCAATGTACTAAGGCTGACCCCCAAATGTCTGTCTCCACCCCTGGTGTCTCTCTGCAAATCCAGCTGCTTTCTTATATGTCTATAGTCATCTCAAACTTAGCAGGACCAACACAGAACTCTGGAGCGCTTCTTCCAAGGCTGTACCACCCCCAGCTTCCCCATCTCAGCAAAAGGCATCACCCCCCACCTCGCTGTTCACAGCAAAGCCCTACTGAGTATTCTTGCTTTCTTCCCTTCCCTTACACATCACCACGCCCACTCCATCAGTGAATCCTGAGGAGCCCCTGCAGACCCTGAACCATCTCCCCTCTCTCCTTGTGTTAGTCCATTTTGTCTTGCTATAAAGGAATACCTGAGGCTGGGTAATTTATGAAGAAAAGAGGTTTATTTGGCTCACAGTTCTGCAGGCTGTACAAGAAGCATAGCATCAGCACCTGCTTCTGGTGAGGCCTCAGGAAGCTTCCTATCATGGCGGAAGGGGAAGGAGGAGCAGGCGTATCACATGGTGAGGGAGGGAGCAAGAAAGAGAGGAGGAAGTGCCAGGTGCCTTGAAACAACCAGCTTATAAGTGAACTAACAGAGCCAGAACTCACTCATTACCATGGGGAGGCCATGGAGCCATTCATGTGGGATCTGCCCCCATGACCCAAACACCTCCCACCAGGCTCCACCTCCAACACTGAGGATCACATTTCAACATGAGATTTGGAGGGAATGAACATCCAAACTCTATCACTCTGTCACCACCATTTTCATCATAGCCAAGCCACCATCCTCAGGACATCCAGACCCTGGAACCAACTCTACGCTTACTCCCTGTGTGGCCTTGGGCAGGTTACTTAACCTCTCAGGGCCATAGCCGCCTCATATATAAGCCGAAAAATAGTAACAGTATCTCCCTTATGAGATTGTTGTGAAAACTAAGTGATGTACATAAAACAGAACAGTGCTGGGACATAGGAACAGGTACAATGAGTATTATCACTAGTCAACTCAATGCTGGGCAACAGAAACATAATTTGCAATCCATAAATGGGAGCTATATATGGAGTTTTAAAAGTTCCAGTAGCCACATTATTTAAAAAAAAGTGGAATTAATTTTAATGATATATTTTATTTAACCCAACATATACAAAATTTTATCATTTAAAAATATAATCCATATAAAAACACAAATGAGATATTTTATTCTTTGTATTGTGCTGAGTCTGAAATCTGATATTTTATACTCACAGCACTTCAGTTGGACTAGCCACATTTCAGGTTTTTGTTTTGTTTTGTTTTTTGAGACGAAGCCTTGCTCTGTCGCCCAGCCTGGAGTATGGTGGCACCATCACTGCAATCTCCACCTCCCAGGTTCAAGCAATTCTCCTGCCTCAGCCTCCCGAGTAGCTGGGATTACAGGCGCACACTACCATGCCCAGCTAATTTTTATTTTTAATGGAGATGGGGTTTCGTCATGTTGGTCAGGCTGGTCTCAAACTCCTGACCTCAAATAATCCACCCACCTCGGCCTCCCAAAGTGCTGGGATTACAGACATGAGCCACCATGCCCGGCCATTTCAGGTATTCAAAAGCCACATGCGGCCAGTGGCTACTGCATTCAGCACAGGTCTAAGTAGTTGCGACGCTTCCCTTCTTCCTGTACAGTAGTTTCTCAGCCTCTGCACCGCTGACATTTTGGACAAGCGGTGGAGATAAAATTTGAACCCAGAGTATATATAGAAAGAGCCACAGGCTGGAGTACAGTGACCCTGGGTTATTCTAAAAGAGCAAGGACCCGGGGGACACCAACATCTAGAGCCGAGTTTCTCAACCTCAGTATTACTGACATTTGGGGTCAGATAATTCTTTGTTGGGAGTGGAGAGCTGTCTGCCCTGTGCATCGCAGGATGTTTAGCAGCATCCCTGGCCTCTACCCACCAGCTGCCAGTAGCACTCCTACCCTCACCCTCTGTTGACATTGCTAAAAATCCATGGGTGTTATGGGGATAACACCCGATTGAGAATCATTGTTCTAGAGTCTCTTCTGGGTCAGTTCCTCGAATGGCTTCTCATTGCACTGAGGAAAAAGTCCAGACCCCTCACAGTGGGTGACTGAGTCCCAAGATCCAGCCCCTGCCTCCAGAGTGCATCCCCTTTTCTCTCCTCTACACCCCCCAGTTCTCCCAGCCTCCTTGTTCAGTTCCCAGACAAGGCCAAGTTCATGCCTTCAGTGCACTCTTCTCCCACCTGGTCCCTTGACTTGCCCCACTTCTCCCCTTGATGCTTACGTTGCTAATTCCTTCATATCATTCTGTTCTCAGCTTAAAGCTCAGTGGGTCTTGCCAGATACCTACCCCCCACCCCCAAATCTAACATCACCTTTCACCCACCATCCATCCTGTGGTTGAAGTCTCTGCATGCTCTCTGATATTTTTCTAGGTTACTATTGTCTGATTCTCCTCTAAGACACAAGCTCCAGGACCACAGGGACCTTGTCTATCTTGATATCACTCTCTTCCCAGCATCCGAAAGAGTGCCAGGCACTGGACAGGTGTTCTCAATTCATATTTGTTAAAGGAACCCATGTCCTTTCTGTACTGGCCTCTGGGTCTCAGGCTCACGGTCAGCAAAGCCTCCCCCATGCAACCATGCCAGGAATCTCCCTTGATTTTCCAGTATTTGGTCAAAGAGTTGCTGCCTCTCCAGTTCTGCTTGGCAGACTGCTATATACAGCAATTCAGGTTCTGCTCCATTCAATGGCACCCTAGGGAGGTGTGAGGGACTGAAATCCATGCACTGCAGGACCAAGACTGCCAAGAGAGGGCGTCTTTTATTCTAATTCACAAAAGGGGCCCTGAGGGCCAACAGCATCCTTGCCGGCTGCCTGATGGTGCCAGCTGCCCCCTCCAAAGGGAGCTCCTCACTGCAGCAGTTGTGCCTGCTAGTGCTGAAAGCCTCTTGGTCATTTGTAGGACCCAACCTGGATGGGGGAATGCCTGGGTCTCTGCTCTGGACCTGGGGGTCTGCTATAGGTGGGACAGCACCTCCTTCCCTTATCCTTGGTCTGTGGGTACTGCCCTCCCTGCCCAGCTACTCACATACAGAAGCAGCAGTCTCCAGGACTCTCTACTCTCTGCACACCCTGCCTTCAACCCCATGTCCCAGGGTCAGCTCCAGCTTCTGCCTCACTCGGGGCAGGGGTGGAATGGTGGCCTCAATGCAGGAGTGGCTGTGATTTAAAACAGAACTGCCCAGCCTCCAGAGCCTGCAAGTCCTGGGAGCAACAGAAAAAAACTACAAGGGCAAAGCCATCCTGGGAGAAGAGTCCTCACCAGTGGCATGGAGTGAGAAGCAGTGGGTGGTTTGGAGCAAATGGCCCTGGAGACATTAGCTAATAAATGCCCTTGAAACATGCACCCTCCAAAATCCTGCAGTGGCAGTGTTGGCATCTGTCTGAAGGCCATTAGCCGTCAAAGCCTGTCCATTCCTCAGGCCTCTGTCATCCAGGCTGGGTTCTTGTCTTAGGCCATTAGTCTGGAGGGTCAGAGACCTGGCCCCTCCCTCTTGATAGATGGGGAAACTGAGGTCCACGGCTGAGAAACTCCAAAGTGAGTGTTCTGGGAAGCAGGGGTCACTGAGAGGGCAGTGTTGGAAGGATGAGGTGGGAGGGGGCAGCTGGGGCCTCTGAGCTACTTTCCCAGGCCCCCCTGGCTCCGGCGCCCCACCCCTCCCAACTCAGCCTTTGTCTGATTTGCTCCCTGTGACAGCTGGGGAGGCTGGGCCTCACCCTGGCTCCTGCCATCAGCCATCTCTGTGTGGCACTAAAGATCTGTGCAGGAGCCAGGCCCGGCAGCAGGCTTGGCAGGCAGCTCTGCGTTGCCCGGGAGACCACGGAGGAGGAAATCTGCGCCACACGGCTACCGAGGGCCAGATGGCCAGTGGTCCCAGAGGTGCCTCTCCCAGGGGCCGCAGCCGCATTTACACACTGCTGCAGTCCCATGGATGCTGCGGGGCAGATGAGGAAACTGAGGTGCAGGGGGTGAAGGGCAGATTCATTGCCACAGAAAGTGCATGGCCAGGAGCTAAGGACAGAGCCCGGGCCCTGCCTCCCGCGCTGAGCGCTGATGGCCTCATGAGGTGTAGCCAAGAACATGGTCAGAGGGGCTCATAGGTCTCTGTGGCCAGGTCTCACAGGCCCTCACCCGGGCCCCTCTGGGAGCTAAATTTCCCTCTGGAAAGACCTCAGACTCTATCAAAGACCTCTGTTAACCTTTGTCCTTGGGAGCAGCTGCCTTGTGTAGGCCCAGAGTCTGAGAAGGGCTCCCAGCTCTGGATGCACAGGATGTAAGTGGGCAAGCACTGAGAGGCAGAGGTGGGATCTGTGTTAGGCCCAGTGGGGAGTCAGAAAAGAAGTGCTGAGTTTGGGAGGCGGGACCCATAACCAGAGAACCGAGAGCTGGCTGGGCCTTGGAGATGGGAAGTCCACCGGCTTCATTCCACACAGGAGGAAATCAGTTGTGTGTTGGGTGAGGGGAGGGTGCAAATCTCTCAGGAAGGCTGTCTCTGGCCTGGTCTTCCCTCCTTGAAGTGGGACTGGGGGAGAAAGAACAGAAAAGGGCCCACTGCATCCTGCCTGCAGGTGTCAGGCCTCCTTAGACCTCCAGAGACCCACCCACAGGAGGGGACCCATGATCCTCAGGTGGGCATGGTTTTTCCACTCAAGGTGATTCTAACATAGCCGTTCCTCAGCCCTGCTATGTCTGGGATGCAAACCTTCCAGCCCAGTGCCTAGAAATGCTGAGCAGCCCAAGGCCCTGGGGTCCGGCCCTCAGAGCACCTATGACCTGCCTCAGACAGCCCCGAGGCTGGTGGGTGACTCTTCCCCTTCCTCCAAAACGTGAGTCAGTGAAGAGCCCAGACCTGGGCCTGCGCAAGGGTTGGAAGGTGATTCTGAGACTTGGGGCTGGGAGCGGCTGGGGTGGGGCCATCAGGAAGGGATGGGGAAGATGTGGAAGTCTTCCCAGAGAAGGGGAGGGAGAGAGCACAGCCAGCCCTGTCCCCACCTTCTGTGGAACGTCTGGAAATACCCAGCAAAGCTCCAAGCCAGGATCCTGATGGGTCCCTTCCGGTATAGCAGGGGACGGCTTGAAGCTCTTTAGCCCTGGCACTCAAGCATAAGTTAAACGGGGAGAGGAGTCGGGCAGCCTCTCAAGGTTCACATAACTGAGCTAAATCACTCTACAGCCCGCTCCTCCGTGGCGCAAACGGAAATCCCCCCACCTGCTGGAGGTTGTCACGCAGGCAGGGCAGCGCCAGCTCCCTGAGAGCTCAGAGCTGCCTGCAGCCTCCCGCCCCCAGCCCCCGCCTGCTGCCTGAGCTGTCAGCCCGACTCCCAAACAGGCTGATTATCCCCATCTGGGGAAAACAAAACATGTCAGCAGCAGCACCTGAGAAGAGGGCTGTCTTCTTAGTGAGAAGTAATCTGAGGAAAACTCCCAGCTCTGATCTACAATAGGAAGTGAGTGAGCGACCTTGCTGTTCCTGACATTGCTTTCTCCTGATACGGACACAGGCAGGCCTCCGCCAGCATCACCTCCTCTGAGAAGCCTTCTGGGCCTGGGCTGACCCTGCCCAGGCTCTCTGCAGGGTCCCCTGACCCTCCCAGGGCCCACTGTGAGATTTCAGTCAGTGTTCCTCTGTGCGGCCCTAGAGCTTCAGTCTATTTCAGAGTGAGACTCTGGGTCACACCGTTTGTTGCTTTGTAGGGATTTTGGAGATGGCTCTAGGCTAGAAGACTTGTGGACTCCTCCAGGAAGAATGTTGCGGTGGAAACGAGAAGCCTGGGCAGGCCGTCGGGATGCAGCACAGCTACAGGTCCAGCTTGTCTCCCTTTGGGGAAAAAAATAATCGTGACTTAGACCTTCACACTCCTCACGATTTCCTGTCTCCGTGCTTCCCCATGGGTTCCCTCCACCTGGGATACCCTGCAAGCTACCTGGCATGCCTACATTTCTTCTATCTTAGTTGCCCCTAAAACCCCAGTTCGAAAACAAAACCCCAACCCTCCCTAGCTGAAGGGGTCCTCCTGCCTCCAGTGAGCCTTTGCACCTCCAGCTGGCATGGTGTTCATTTGAGGAGATGTCAGCCTGGGCTGCTGTGGTCTCACCTGTCAGCCCCTGGATCCATCCTAGGGCCAGACATGGTCAGTATCCTGGAAACATGCTAAGTGAGTGAAAGTGAAAGTTTCCTCTCTCCCAGCCTGGCCTTTCTCAGGGCTTCCACCTCTGTTAGCTGCTGGGGCTGCCACCTCCATCTTCTCCCCAATTTATAAGGAGGATCTTTGTCATGACACTTTATCCAGGGCCCTCCTGCCTGTCCTCTTAGGGAGGGAAACTAACATTCCCTAACTCCAACATGCATTCATCCTGCCATGTAAAATGATAAGCGTTTTACGCATTTATCTAATCGAACACTCATGGCAACAAAGCTGTATATTTGCTGTAATGTTACCCACCTTACAGATGCAAAAACTGAGGCTCTGAGAAGATACAGACCTGCCCAAGGTCCTTGGTGGCAGAGTGAGGATCGGTGTTCCAAGTCTTTTGTTTCTGAGACAGGGCTCTTTCCTCGGCAACAGGCCACCTCATTCAACCTTCAACCAGAGTTCCAGTGACCAAGCTTCAGACAAAGAGGGCTGCTCCTGGGAAAGCCCGCACACCACAGCTCCCCTCCAGGGCGGACACTCATTATTATCAGCTAACTGTTCTGAGCATTTACCGTATGCCGGATACAGGGCTAAGTGTTTTGCACAAATTGACATATGATAAATTGCAGATGAGGAAACTGAGGCACAGAGAGGTTAACAAACTTGCTGAAGCTCATAGCTATTACATGGCACTCCATCTTCTCAATAGCATTCAGGCTGTGTGACACAGAAAATGTGGGTTATCTGCCTTTACCCTGCAACTACACAGAATGCCCCCACCCCATTGTGGCAGGGTGCAAGCTCCCCTCTCCACCCTGCCTGCAGCCCCTGAGGGTAGCCCCAGAGTCCACCGCCCTCTCTTTCCAAACTCCCATCCTGACCATGAGCTTGTCAAGGGCAGGGGCCAAATTCAGCCTCCTTCATTTCCTCCCAGAAGGGAGCAGATACCAGAGTCAAACGAAAAGGGAGCATAATGATTTTATATGTGCATTTACGATGTTTACTCTTCCTGCTTCCAGAGCAAATGTAAGGTGGTTTAGAATATTGAAATGCATAATTAGGACAATAAAATTATTCTTTAAAACAGAGCTGTTGGGATGCAATCAGCAGGCAGGAAGATGGAGTTCTAGCAGGCAGCTGGGAGGAATCAGGCTGGGATGCAAGAACTTGGGTTTTTGTCCCTGGCTGTGCCACAAACGACCTTGTGTAAGTCACTCCTTCTTTCTTAAGTCTCAGTGTGCCTATCCATAAAACAGGCAGGCCAAATAGAGAATGCAGAGGGACTGAAGTCAAGGGACAGTTTTTCAGACTCTGCTACCCGGAGCCCTAGGAGTTCATCAAGGACATTCAGTGGCTGATATGGGTGGGCAGGAAGAGCAGGGTCAATAAGTGAGCCCAGGCCTTCCACCCACACTGCGATCAGACTGACTGCTTTCATCTGTTTTAGTCATTTGAGCTTCTAAGATGCCCAGTCCTTTGGGCTGCTAAAAATGTTTGAGAAACCACACTGGACAAGACTTTCTTTAAAGGCCTTTCCATGTTTAAGGCCCTCTGCCTTTCTTGTTGCCAGCTTGCCTACCCCCAGCAAGCCTCAGTTCTGGGCATAGCCTGGCATTCCTGATCTTGGAAGGACATTTGAGCGCAGGGGTGAGATATGGGCATCTCTTGGGGAGGCGGCTACAGTTCAGGGGTTCAAACGTGGTGGAGGTTGCTAAAGTGGAAGCCAGAATCCCTTTCCTCTCCAGGTAGGAGCTCACTCTCTGTCCCCAAGACCCAAGACTTGGGCATTGGTCTAGGAAGCTGATATGGTTTGAATTTGTGTCACTGCCCAAATCTCATGTCGAATTGGAGGAGGGGCCTGGTGGGAGGTGATTGGATCATGGCGGTGGATTTCTCCCTTGCTGTTCTTGTGATAGTGAGTGAGTTCTCACGAGATCTGATGGTTTAAAAGTGTGCGGCACTTCCCCCTTTGCTCGCTCTCTCCTACCACCATGTGAAGAAGGTGTTCGCTTTCCCTATGCCTTTTGCCATGATTGTAAGTTTCCTGAGGCCTCCCAGCCATGCTTCCTGTTAAGCCTGCAGAACTGTGAGTCAACTAAACCTCTTTTCTTCATAAATTACCCAGTCTCAGGTAGTTCTTGTTAGGAAAATATGAAGGAAGAGAGAAAGAAGGCAACTCGATGGCCAAACAGGTTTATTTGCAAGAATAAGCCTGTGAGGGGTCCCAGTCAGGAATCTGGCTGAGACCCTGATCACTTACAAACTGAGGTTTTTATAATAAAGTTTCTATAGGGGAGGGGTTGGGAAAGTGCTGGCAGGTTGGAACTGTTGGGGCTGGAGAAGGGTGTGGTAAGGGCCGTCAGGCTCTGTTGTGGTTAGGGTTGTTACGCTCTATTAAAACTATGGGCGAGGTTGACACTTGCTTTGTTTCTGGGAACACCGTCACCAAGGTAGAAAACACAGTCACCAATGTAGAAAAATGGCATCGCTATTGTTAGTCCCCACATTTCTTTACAGCATTGTGAGAAGGGACGAATACAGGAGCCACAGATTTCAAGGGTCCTCCCTCACCCCTCCTCAGCCCACATCTGCAGGGCCTCCATGCTGCAGGCAAACATAGGCTTCTGAAGGAGATCACATCAGACATAGGCAGACAGGCAGATGGACCAAATAAGTGCCTGTCCACCAGTGGGGACTGGATGTTCCAGGCCCAGTGGCTGCAAGGATGACTCAGTCACTGCCCAGATCACCAGGTGGCCCCTACATGTTCCTCAAGGAGGCTGTGCTATCAGCTCCCCACTATCAAGGGTGTAGACTCCTTCCCTCAACCTTTGACATAGCTGTGAGCACTGATTTTTGACCACTGTGACGGGGAGGGCAACATACAGCCATTCATGCTGCCCCAGCCAGTGCTCCTATAGACAACTTGCTGGTGGACTTTGTCACTTCAAAGTCTGGTCTCAGCCTGAGCCTCCTCTTAAAAGTCTAACACCCCCAAGCCCAGTCATCAGCGATCTATGAAATCAGAGGTCTGAGCTGCAGCATAAAATTCAGGCTCAGTCTGAGTACTCCTGCACTCCCGGAAAGAGAAAATCCTAAGTCCTGGGAGAGGGCAGGAATGAGGATGCACTCAGGCCTGTGGTGGTCTAGTCCTCTGGCTCTGAGAGTGGGAGGAAGAGAGAAAAGTAGGTAGGAGGGCAGCTGGCCAAGACCCAAGGCAAATGCGCTGGGATAGGGTAGAGCTGCTGTGAGTCAGATTCCCCATCCATAATCACAAGATGGGACTTTGGGGGCCTGGAGTAGTGCAGCCCCACATTCTTCCCAGGACAGCTTGGAGACCCCAGCCTACCCAAGGGGTGCTGACAATGGCAGGCCTGACTTGGCTTCTGAGACTTGGGCTTTTCCATCAGCTGCCCCCAGGAGGACTCAGAGTCCCCATGACTTCCTGGTCACTGGGCCTGCTAGCCTCGTGCCTCACCTTACTCTGTCTCTGTAGCACTGGACACCTATGACCACACCCCTCAGCCTCTTTGATCCCACCCACTGCCACTCCTCCTCTGCCTCCCTGGGTGAGCCTCGCCCCTCCCCTTCAAGGAGGGTGGTCCCCAGAGTGTGGGTCCTGACCTTCTCCTTCTTGCCAGTAACTCTCAGCCAACACTTGAACTAGGACACAGCACAATCTCTGTGGGACGGGGGACTATGTAATTAGAGATGTCTCCCAAGGGGGTCCAGAACTCGGGGGAGGGAGTACAGGGCAAACCACCCTCCAGCATCTGGAAAGACCACTTCGTGCCATTGGCTCTTACCTGGCCTGAACAACAGCTTTATGTCTCGGGGAAAAACTCTGGGCCTCCGGTGGTTCTGGGTGAGTTTTGTACCATGTCTTGTTGGGGGAGGGGTTTAGGAGCCTGCATCTTGCAGGGGAGAAGCCTGGGCCAGGCCCCCTGACTCTGGCATTTTCTTCTCCTCCAGCATGTACCTGGGACTGATGGGTGTTCTCGGGCCTTGCTGACACCCTTTGATTCGAAAGCTGTTCTCTTCCTCCCTGCTCCGTGTGCTGCTCATCACCCGCCTTTCTCCTGAACTGTAGGCTGAAAGCTCCAGGCCATTTTAGTCCAATTTTCTCCTCAAATAGGCAGGTGATTGTAGCATTAAGACCTGGTACATGCTGTTCAGAATCAGCAAGGAGCAATAAGTGGGACAGATAATGAGAGTTGTCGGGCAGGAACTGAACCTGTCCTCTCTCCTCCCCACCATGTCCTCAGCCCTCGACACCCCCTAAGGTTTCTCTCCAGAGATCAAATTGAAAGGAGTCTCCCCAGGCACAGGGGGTCCCAGCCTCCCCAGCTGGTGAGATCCTCCATGTGGCTCTGGGCAAACTACCTGTCTTCTCTCAGCCTTAGTTTCCTCATCTGTACAATGGACATTAATACCTCCCTCAAAGGATGAGAAATGTTTTTTAAAGCCAAGGAGGAAGCCAGTCATTGGAAACAGTCACTGTTACAGTCCATCATCAACATGGATTCTCTCACCATCCACGGCAGGCTGTCTGAGCCAGGCTCATTCTCCTCTTTTCTGTGAATAAGGAGACAGGTGTGCAGGAGTTAAATGTTGCCTGCTGTCTCTGCATCTGTTTGAAGCACCCCAAGCAATAATAGTACATATTTGACCAGGCATACTGGCTCACACTTGTAATCCCAGCACTTCATGAGGCAGAGACGGGTGGATGACCTGAGGTCAGGAGTTCGAGACCAGCCTGGCCAACATGACAAAACCCTGTCTCTACAAAAAATGCAAAAATTAACCAGGGTGGTGGCACATGTCTGTAATCCCAGCTACTCAGGAGGCTGAGGCAGGAGAATCGCTTGAACCCAGGAGGCAGAGGTTGCAGTGAGCTGAGATTGCGCCATTGCACTCCAGCCTGGGTGACAGAGCGAGACACCATCTCAAAATAATAATAATAATAATAATAATAATAATAATAATACATATTTATGCAGACCCTATGATGCCCCGGGCTCAGCACTCTACTTAGATTATCTCGTTCAAACGTCACATCACCACCTTAAGATGGTTATTTTATTATCTCCAGCTTATAGATGGACAAACTGAGGGAGACAGCATTCAAGCTAGTTGCCCCTAGAATCATTTAGTCAGCAGCAGGCAGATATTTGAGCCCAGACAATCTGATCTCCAATGTACACTAGGCCATGACCCCTCACAGACCACTCAATGCCCCGTGACTACAAGGACCAGATACCTGGAGAGAGAGGGAATGAACCTGGATGGCTCAGAGTGGTCACCAGCTCATGTGAACCAGGTGTCATTCCTGAAGAAGGTACATTTTAGCATTTCCTATAAACAGGGACATTCTGTTTTGTCCAACCAAGGGTAAGGAATGGGGAGAACAAAACCCTGCCAGGCCCTCCATTGCTTCTCCCTTCTGCCTCCCTCTTGGCCTCTTTCTTTTCTCCAGGTCTCCACCCGACCCTTCCTCTCCCTCCATCCTTTTCCAACTGGAGCTGCCTCTGGCTCACTCCTCCTGCTCTCTCCCTTTTGTGTTTCCCCAAATCTCCATATGTCTACCTGCCCCTCCCCCATGAAAGTGGCTTCCCCTCCCAGACAGTGTGAGAATGAGGAAGGTGTGTTGCTGCTCACTCTGGCTGCAGAGCTTACAGCACAAAAGCCAGCATGGGCAGATCTTGGGCTCAAACATCCTAGACCCCCTGCCCCACCTTCTCTGGTCACTTCTAGCCAGAGGGTCCCACCTGGCCAGAAGTGACACCCATGCCTAGCCTCTCCTCCAGGACACCTGCCCCTTCTCTCTCTCCTCTCTTCTTTCCATCTACCTTCCTCCTGCATTCATTCATTCATTCTGCAAACACCGATCCAATGCCTATTCTGTGCCAGGTACGAGGCCTGGGCCTGGGGGTCAGAGGTGAAAAGGACACAGCCTAGGCCCCGGGTGGCAGAGGAGTGGCAATTCCTCTCAGTGTGTGAAGGGCATATAGAGGCTTCCATAGAGAGGCTCGTGGAGCCTGAGGAATGGGCCTGTTCTCTGGTATTTGGAAAGCCTGCTGGTGAACTTCCCGATGACCCTGAGCTGATTCATCTCATTTGAACATGGATGTGTTGATGACCTACCTACCAGGGCATTTATGACATCTGTGCTGAGGCTTGAAAGAGGATCAGGAACTCCTGAGGATGGACCCATCTCCCACCCAATCTCTACGCCACCCCACACTCCTGTCCCCAGCCAGCACAGCTGATGCCCAGGGAAGCCAGGGGTACAAACAAGGAAGGGAAGGCACTGCTTCCGTAGCTCTCTGACTGAGGTGGAAAGAAGGCACAGAGTTCTCCCCTCCCAGCTGGGAAGCCTCCACCCATTATCCACTCTTTCATAGCAAATTCTCCTCCACCAAGACTGGCACCAGCTTCCAGCTGGGCTCCTCACCCTGTACCCCTGCACCTCACATCTGGGCACTGACTTGGCCCTCTAGGGTCCTCACGCTGATCCATAGCCAGCTTCCTATCAGCATGGCCTTGTCCTGGGTGACGGGCTAGGGTCAGGAGATGGGGGACAAGGAGGAGGAGAAAGTCCAAAGCGTCACCTGGTGTCAAGTACTCCTGCCTCACGTCTTCCCAGGCCCTCCCCACACCCCCCACCGCCCCACCCCTGAATGCTCAGCTGCTCCTCCTGCTGGCATTGGTGGTGTTATGGAGGAAGTGTGGGTGAGGGCGGGGCCTTCTGACCTCCCTCCTGGTTCATGAAATGGTAGGAAGTGGGAGACCACAGGAGCCGGGAGGGGCCCCTGGCAGATAGCAGGAGCTCTAAAGGTCCTGGGGGCTGGTGGAGGGATGAATTCAGGAGTCCCCCAGCAGCTCAGAAGTGGCTTTGGTCTTCTGCTTGAGCCCAGGTGAGAGCCAGGAGAAAAGGCTCTCTTGCCCCCTGCTCCTTGGAGGACCTGACTGCTCCTCGCCACAGGAAGACAACCTTATACAAGGCTCTTTATTTAACAGATGAGGAAACTAAGACCAAGAGAGGCTATGTGAGGCACAGATCAAGTTCCTTGGGATGCTCCAGATGATGTGGGCCCTATGGCTGTGGTGGGCTGTGGGGTGGGCATTGCTGCCCATGATGAATGCCATCTCCTTCCCCAGGGGGGCAGAATAGAGGTGGCCCCCACTGAATATTGCAGAAGAGGAGCTGGTGCTACCCACCTGCCAGGCCCAGAGAGTGCAAAGCCAGTTCCAGCAAGACTTTGCCTCCCATTACCAGCCCTCTCTGCCACCTCCCTCCTGCCCTACCCACACCCAGGAGGGGTCAGAAACTGGCTTATAAACTGGAGGGCGGCTGGAAGAGAGAAGGCCAAGGAGAACAAAGAAACTGGCTATGTCCCCACCCCCTGCCCCTTCCACTGCAGGTTCCAGCCCTGAGTCTGGCATGGGGAAAAGATGTGCCATTAAATCAATTTCAGAATTTTAATGAACATCTTGTCTGTGACATAGGAGTGAGCAGAAAAAACATGGGACCTGCCTGAGTTTTCAGCTCATAAAGCAAGCAAAGATTTCTCCCATAATACAGTTTAAAGGGCCTGTGTGGTACAAAAATAAAGTATCTTTTCAATAGACCCAAACCCTGCTTGTTCTGGTGCCTGTCCCAATAAATGTGGGCTAAAATTAACATCATTCTCACACCTTTGTGGTCTCATCTCACCTTGATGGGACACATCGCTTGTCACATACTCGCAGGAGCACATGCATTCTTGGGTCATCCTTCTGTTTATCTGCCCCGGATACCTCCAGCTGCAGCTTGCCACTAACCCATTCAGTGCCTTTGGCTAAGGAGATCTCTGCCCCACTGGGCCCCAGTTTCCCTATCTGTAGCAGGATGAGACAAATGAGACCATTTCTAAGGGCTTGGTTTATCTTAACTGTTCAAGGTAACAGCAAGGGTTCCCTCATCCACGATCTTGAGAAGGCTTGGGTCTAGGTGGGCAGAGGAAGCTGGAATGAGGACTATAGTAAGGAAAAAGGCAAACGTCAGGGAAGCCTACATAATCTGTATTTCTGGCTTTGTCTGAGCAGTTGGACAATCTGGCAGCATTGACCCAGCATGTGACAGCAGTCAGATGCAGCATGTAGAACACTCCCTTCATCCAGAACCAAAGCTCTCCCTTTAACCACACTCCTCACCAATCCCCATTGCTCCCCATCCCTAATGCCAGCTGGCATCTACCACTGGACCTGAGCTGTTGCTTTAGTAGAGAATGATTACTCTATCACTGTGTCACTATCAAAGGTAGAAAATTGAACTGGAGGATGAGAGGTTGTTTTAGAAAAGATAGCAAAAGGAAACTATTTCCTTGGAAAGTACAACATGTCGACCCACCACTTGCCTGGTCCTGTGCTCTTATTGGATGTCCCAGCCTGAGGCTTCTAGCAATTGAGTTGGGGTTCTCAAGCCACTCAGAGGACTGCCTGGCCCTGCCCTACTTGCTGCTCCCTGCTGCCCCAACAGGACTGAAGGGTCTGCACAGGTCCCCAGCCTGCTAACATTCTCTGGGGGGCTCCCTCCTCCCCTTTCTTCACCCACGCTAAGACAAACTTCTCTAGACCCAGAACCTCCTGTGGCATCAGGGGAAGCCCATGCCTCCTCCCAAAAGGAAGAATGCTTGCATGGCAGACACGGGAGCCTTCCTGGAGCCAGGCTGGGCATGTGAGACGTGGGGCACTAAGGGGCCTTCCTGGGTGAGGGTCTTTCCTGGGACCCTCACTCTTTACCCGCTGCAGATTCCCACTTGGAGAACCAGCCGACACTGGAATTAATTCAGCCCCCTCAGGCCCTCTCCCTCCCTCCCTCTGCTGGAGTTCCCATGACAACCAGAGTTCACCTTTGATGCCAAAAACACTGCAAAAACAACAAAACTCCACCCTCCACTAGGAGGGAAGGGGGGCAAGGCCCTTCCCCTATATCCCCCCAAAAAAGCACAGTGCTGAGAATTTGGTAATCTGCAAGGAACCAGAGGCAGAGTGGGTGGGGCAATTCCAAAGGGACTGTTCCATTTTCCCTCCTGGGCTGCACTCCATTTTTCTTCATACTCACTGGTGGCTTACAGCTGATCCAGGGCTTCTCAATAGTATCCATCTGATCTGGCACTATTCGGGATGGTGAGCAGAGGACTGCGGGGAGGGTGCAGTGCAAGGCTCAGAGGAGCAGCTGTAGCCCAGGTATGTAGGTTCAGAAGCTGCCCCGCTCTGCCTGGCACAGGCTGTGTGACTTCAGACAAGGCATCTCCCTTTCTGGTTCCCTAAATCCTCCCACTTCACTCCCTACCCCACTTCCTTCATTCACACCAAAGTATAAGTGACTGATAAGGCTTCAAGTGGCATGAGGAGCAGGCCTGTGACAGTGGCATTTCAGTCTTGAGGAGCCAGGCTGAACACTGGGGAGCATTTTCTACTTCTCTGAGATCACACAAGATGAAGAAGGGAGTGAGTCTGACTCTCTGCTCAACCCCAGCCACTGCCCACACCAGTCCCTTCAGGGGACAAACCACCAGCATGGGCCACTGCCTGAATGCTCACCTTGTGAGCTGAAGGACAGTCATCACCAACATCTTGCCCTCCATCCCATTCCCCTGGGGTGGGGCAGCTTCTGAAAAGCGGTGGTTGGGCAGCAGGAGTGGGAAGGAGTGTTGGGGGAGGAACAGTGGGACTGAGGTGATGGGAAAGGGCAGATAGTGAGCCTTAGAGCCCATATTTGGACGTGTGAGCAGAGAGAAGTGGCGTCTAGGCCTAGCTCTGCCCTCAGCTCCCTTGGCACAGTGTCTCCTCCCTGGGCATTAGCCTCCTGAACAAGGAGACAATTGGATGAACAGTGGTGGAGAGCATGGCATGATGATGTCCCACCAGATTGTGCCTCCGTGGGACCTCGCCTTCACCTCAGACCCCAGGCTCCCAATTCAGGTTGTGGAATGAAGGAAGTAAGGGTGAGGAGGAAGGAGAGGTGGTGGGCGTGGAGGTCAGGAGCAGAGGCAGGTGGGGGCTGAGCCCCAGCAGGTGGCCAAGGCCCAGCCAATGGGGGCAGGTCAAGGAGCTGCCTCTACCTGGGGCCCCGTGGCCCCTGAGTCTGGGGAGGGAAGCTAAGAGACAAAAGGAAGTTGCTGTGCCCTGTGGGATTTACACCTGCCCCTAACACCCAAGAAGGGCTTTAGATGCTCACTGACAGATAGGGACGCCCCCAGGTAAACAGTTATGGCTCCATCACTGCATGGGAGATGGAAGGTCTCCTCAGGGAGCTTCAGGTAAGAGTAATGAGGTGGGTGAGTATGATTCAGCTCTCCCTGAATGTGAGCTATCTGAGCAGAAGAGGCATCCCAGAGAAAGTGACAACAGAACCAAGGCCAGCATGAGGACCTCATGGGGCAAAAAGCAGGGGCAGCAGCTGGCAGGCAGAGAGGACCTAGCAAAGCCTAGAGGATGGGAACAGCCAGGAGCATAGGGGACCCATGGGAAGGGTGTGTGTGCATGTGCATATATATGTACCTTGTGTGTACATATGTGTGTGTGCACATGTGCACATATACATGCATGTGTGTGTGCACATGTTTGTGTGTGTATGGCTGAGAAAAACAGAGAAGTGGGAAGGGGCCAGAGCATGCAAATCTCAGGCTCCTGAAAGCCTTGGCAATCTGACAGTGGAGAGGCCAGATTGGGAGGGGGTTAGCAGGACACAAGGGGACCTGCCAGGAAGCTGTGGCTGTCCAGAGCCAAAGGGACAGCCCACCTCCAGCACCCTGACACAATTCCACCCAGCAAACCTTTCCTGAGTGCCCACTTTGTGATAATTGGCAACACTTTTGTAAGGCTCATGTGTGCTGGACACAGTTCTTAGCACTTTGCATGCAACAGCTGGTTTAATCCGTACAACAATCTAATTTGCTAGTGTTATATTCATACACATTTTATAGGTGAGAACACTGAGGCATGGAGCAGTGATGGGACTCTGGTTTTCAAATCCAGGCAGCTGCTCCAAAGTCTCTGCCCTTGGCCATCCTGTACTCCTGCTTCCTGCCCACCCAGGACAGGCAACGTGCCAAGTGGGGGCAAATAAAACATAGACCAGACATGCTGGAGCCTAATCTATGGCTGGCAGGGGTGGTGGGAATGGTGAGAAGAAGGGAGAAGAAGGTGGTTTGGGGAAATACTGGGAGATGATATTTCATTAAGAGGCTATGGGGGAAGCAGTGACAGCAGTGGCAGTGGCAATGGGGAAAGGGCTGGGGCACTGCCAGGGACTGTTCCCCACTGAGGTGGCTGCACCTCACTGAGCTTCTCACTGAGGCCCAGGTGGAGGTGGAGGAGTCGGCACATGCTAGTGACAGTTTCTCCACCCACCCAGCCCTGGATCTGTGCCCAGCCTCTCTGGGGTCCCAATTAGAGCTGCGATGGGAAGACTGTGAAAGCAGAGAGGTGCGACAGGAGGGGCACAGCCACCGTCACAGCAAGAGCAGCAGAAGAAATATCCCCGCTTACTCTGGACGCACCTTTCTCCTTGGGGTCCGTGGTAACCCAGATCTGGGTCCCTCTGAGGCCAGAGCACAGTAATTAGCAGGGACTTCTCACTCATCACAGGCTCCTGAAAACTAAGGCAGTTCTCCCTCCTCAGGTAAAATGCTGCCCCCTGCCCAGACCACAATGAACTTCACCCATCCATAATTTAACAAGTATTTAATTGAACACTAAATACCTTGTAACATTCATTTATAACCTGTATAATTATATATAAAATACATTTATATGAATACATAACATACAATCTATATATAATTATAAATTAACTATAACATTAATTAACAGGTTTAACAACTCCATGCCTACTTTCTGCCGGGCACTAGGCCAGCCTCTGGAGGCAGGGTGGGCAGGTTCACACACCCTGGGCAGGGCAGTCAGGAGCCTGCTTTCACAGAGCTTGCAGCATGATGGGAAGACAGGACAAGGCCAGGGGAGGATGTTGCAGCATGAAGAAGGATGAGCAGAAGGGGCACCCATGCAATTTTGGTGAGGTGGGGAGGGCTGCAGAGTTGTGGAAGGCTTTCTGGGGGAGTGACATTTAAGCTGACACCTGATGAAGAAGGGAAGTCAGGCAGAGGAAAAGAGGAGAGGAGAAGGAGAAGACAGAAGAGACAGGGAAGGAACAGGGAGAAGAGACAGGGACAACTCTGAGGGCTCGAGGTGAGACGTCAAGTGTGATGAGCACTATTTGGACTCCAGAGCACTCAGGGTGGGAAGCGGGGATGCAGCAGACGGGCTTGATGACAAGCCTCCTGGGCTGGGGCAGTGAGGAACCGCCAGGGAGCTTCCATATGTATTTGGGCATGAGCAGCATGATGAGATGGAGAGGTGTCTCTCTGAGCCAGACTTGGGAGAACGATACCACTTAAGAGGCAGCTGCAGTCCAGTGGAGAACTGATGCACGGGCCAGACTGGTCAAGGTGGCAGTGAAAGAGGGTGACCAGAGTCAAGAGAAAGCGGAATTTGAAGTGCATGATGGCTGCCTGTCTTGGTGGGATGCATAAGGTGAATGGCAGGGGTATCCCCTATAGCAGGACACAAGAGAAAGACCAACTTTGAAGGGAGTGGGGATGAGATCAGCTTCAGCGATGTTGAATGTGAGCGGCCTGTGGTCCACACCACACACCCAGGCCTCTGAGGAAAGAGTTGGGCTGGTGAGTGGAACCAGGGGTGGTCAGCATGGAGAGGGGCCAGGAGGCTTATGAGGCCCTCTCTAGATGGCCTTCAGGAGACTTCTGGATCTTCCACAGTCATTTATATTCTCTACACAGACTCCTGCAAAGCCCCCACTGACAGGAAAAGACAACTAGAGGAGACAATGGGAACCAACATGTTTGAAAAGGAAAGTGGAGGAACAGTAACTGCCTTGGCAGAGCTGAGAAGGCGGAAAGCTAAGTGCTTGTTGGGGGATGGAATCCGCCTGGGCACCTGGAAAGGCTCAGGACGTAGAGCTCCCAGTTCCTCTGAAAGTAGGAGTGAGGCTGAACACAGAAGGAGTGGTGAACGTCTCCTTAAAAAAGGACTTAAACAAGGACTTAAACACTCCCCATTGCACTCTTAAATTCCCTTCCCACCTGGCTGAGGAAGGAAAGTTTACTCTCACAAGAAATGCACTCGGAGGTCTCAGGTCTTGGTGACTCTGGGGCTGTGAAGCAGGGTGGAGGATGAGACAC
Source organism: Hylobates moloch (assembly GCF_009828535.3). Taxonomy (NCBI): domain Eukaryota; kingdom Metazoa; phylum Chordata; class Mammalia; order Primates; family Hylobatidae; genus Hylobates; species Hylobates moloch. Next base: position 137,994,260 of record NW_026652276.1, read on the forward strand.
CATACTGAAAACGGGATTATGCACAGAATTGTGAGACTCCAGCCCCTAGCTGCTACTCCACTTGCAGAACACTAACCATCCCCAGAGAGAAATTAGACAGCTCCTCTCTGGAAAAGCTAGCCAGCCCAAGAGGAAAAAGACCTAGAAGCACTTAGACTTGCCACCTGATCACCTCCAGGAAAGCCCGTGCCAGGACAAGCCCTGACTATGCACACATACTCTCCTGTCAGATTGTTGGTGCCTCTGTCTTAGACTCCTGCCAAGGGTCCCCAAACATTTTAGAAATGTCTTCTACGTGAAAGACATCAGCCAGAGAGGAGGAGCTAGGAAAGGACTAGACAGACAGAGACAGAGACTTCAAGGAAACAGAGACAAATAGGAGAAAAAACTAAAAATATAGCTAATACCCTTAGAAAATTAATAAAATATATTGGATACATGGGGTTGGCTGGCAGAATGGGGAAGAACAGAATACTACTTTTTTTTTTTTTTTTTCGAGACAGAGTTTCGCTCTTGTCGCCCAGGCTGGAGTGTAGTGGCGTGATCTCAGCTCACTGCCACCACCACCCCCCAGGTTCAAGAGATTCTCCTGCCTCAGCCTCCTGAGTAGCTGGGATTACAGGCGCCTGCCACCATGCCCGGCTAATTTTTTTTTGTATTTTTAGTAGAGATGGGGTTTCATCATGTTGGCCAGGCTGGTCTCAAACTTCTGACCTCAGGTGATCCACCCACCTCAGCCTACCAAAGTGCAGGGATTACAGGCATGAGCCACTGCACCCAACCTATTTTTATAAGAAACATCCAGAGAATAAGCAAAAGTTTCTAGAAAGTAAAAAGAAAAATATCATAGCTTAAATTAAAAATTCAATTGAGGTGGGGCCCGGTGGCTCACACCTGTAATCCCACCACTTTGGGAGGCTGAGGCAGGTGGATTACTTGAGGTCAGGAGTTTGAGACCAGGCTGGCCAACATAGTGAAACCCCATCTCTACTAGAAATACAAAAAATTAGCCAGGCGTGGTGGTGCACACCTGTAATCGCAGCTACTTGGGAGGCTGAAGCAGGAGAATCACTTGAACCCAGAAGATGGAAGTGGCAGTGAGCCAAGATTGCCCCACTGCACTCCAGCCTGGGCAAAAGAGAGAGACTATGTCTCAAAAAAAATAAAAATAAAAATAAAAAAGTTCAACTGAAAGGCTGAAAGATTAAGTTGAAAATATCTTTTGGAAAATAGAACAAGATGACAAGTTAGAAAATAAGAGAGATATAAATATCTTTTATATGAAATGGGAGGTTCAAATCATTAAGCGCTAACCCCTTACTAACAGGAGTTCCAGCAAGTGAAAGCAAAAGGAGGAGATTTTTCAAAGAGATGATACAAGATTTTCTAGAACCCAAGGATATTAGTTTCTGCTTTGAAAGCACCCATGAATCATAGGACAACTCATAGAGAATCCATACCAAGGCACATGATCATGAAATTCAGAATATCAGGGGCAGAAGAAACTAAAAACAAGGGGGAGAATGGGTCACATACAAAGGACAAAGGACAAGGACTGAGCATGGCATGAGACCTTTCAACAGCAAGTACTGGAAATGGGAAAACAATTGAGCAATGCCTTCAAAATCTTTGAGAGAAATTTTTTTGCAACCTAGAATATCATACCTAACAAAACTATCCATCTTGTAGATAAAACAAAGAGTAAATAAAAGTGAAATAAATACACAACCAGACATAAAAGGAGTCACAAAATGTACCTTCTGTATATGCTTTTCAGGAAGTTACTGGAGAGTGTGCTACACCCAAACAAGGAATTTAGCAAAGAAGTTGGAAGCCATTGCCTCCAAGACACAGTGGAGCTGATTAGAAAGAGAGGAGAAGAAAGCCTTCAACAAGATGAGGAAGGACAGTTCTAGAATGATAGCTGGGGAGACCTGGAAAGCAGCCCTTCCAGCCAGGAACAGGAGGCTCTAAGGGGCATGTCTCCAAAAAAAAGAATAACAATTTGAACTGATAGATTCCCTGAAGAGGGTGGCAGAATTGAAAGCCATTTTAGGTTTTGTTGCAGATTTTGAGGAAAAATTCATGATAGGTATATAGAAAACTAAGTAAACAACAAGCAAACAAAAAAAAAAATCCCTAACTTTAGGAAAAAAAATAAGTCCTATGGAATTTCGCTTCTGAAACATCTCCCAGGTGATTCCCACTACTGCTTCTGCATCACAGAGAGCCAGTAGCTGCCACTCAGGAAGGATGTTGATTCTTCTCAAGAAGAAGAATTTTTTTTGTGGCCCGCACAATTTTTTTTTGTGGCCTGAACAAAGCCACAGAAAAAGGTAAGATCTGACATTTGGGCATCCCCTAACAGAAAGGCAGGCTTGCCGTGTGAATCCCACTGGTAGCCCCACCCTGCCCAGGCACAGAGGGCTTCAGTCAGCCTCTGAGAGTCTCTCTTAAATATGAACTGGCAGTCAAGGATCACCAGACATGTGAGAAAATCCTCCAACATTAAAGTCCAACATCCAAACAAGGAAACTGAAAAAAATAACTTAGAGAAAATAGAGACAATGCAGGGAACAGAAGAAAACTTCAATAACAACAGAAACTATGATTAACGTTCTTAATGAAATATATATATATATATATATATAAAATCCAGACACAAGAAAGCTTTGAAGAAGGAACAGAGAAGAAAAATGAGCTCTTGGAAAATTTTTTTAAAGTATTAATAAGTTACCAAATCAATAGAAGAATGAGAGATAAAGTACAAGAAATTTATTTTAAAAAATTTTAAAAAGTAAAAGATATGGAACATAGGGGGAAATAGAACAATAAAAATTAGAGCTCCATTGTAGGAAGCCCAACATCTGGCTGAAGAAAATTTCAGAACATAAGATGAGAGGAAATTAAGAAGAAATTATCAGAGAAATTACACATAAAAGTTTACTGGCCTAGAAGGACAGGGTTTCTGGAATAAAAGGGATACTCAGTGCCGAGCACAATGGATGAAAAAGGATGCACAGACAAACAGAGGGAGGGCAGTGAAGACATCTGAGAAGCCTCCAAGGTGACTGGTTTGGTTTGGATCTGTGTCTCCACCCAAAACTCATATTGAAATGTAATTCCCAGTGTTGGAGGAGGAGCCTGGTGGGAGGTGATTGGATCATGGGAAAGGAGTTCTCATGAATGGTGTAGCACCGTCCCCTTGGTACAGTCTTTTGTGATAGTGAGTGAGTTCCCCTGAGATCTGGTTAATTGAAAGTGTGTAGTACCTCCCCTCCCTCTCTTTTGCTCCTGCTCTTGCCATGTAACATGCCTGCTCCCCCTTGCCTTCCACCATGATTGTAAGTCTCCTGAGACCTCCCAGAAGCTGAGCAGGTGCCAGCATCATGCTTCCTGCACAGCCTACAGAACCATGAGCCAATTCAATCTCTTTTCTTTATAAATGACCCAGTCTCAGGAATTTATGACACTGCGAGAATGGCCTAACACAGTGACAAAGCAAGTTACCAAGGGCAAAAATCAAAATGACATTAGGTTGCTTTTTAGCAATCCTGGGAATTAGAAGACAATGGTCAGGACTTTTGAGACTGTGAGGTAAAAGTATTTCCAACCTAGGTAACCTATGCCCTGGGAAGCCATCAATCAAATGTGCAGAGAGTAACACATTTTCAGGCGTTTCAGATGTAAAAGCACTGAACATGTTGCTTCCTATGTCCCCTTTCTCAGAACACTATGGGAGGATGTATGCAACCAAAACAGGGAACAAACCAAGGAAGAGAAAGAAAAGAGATTCCAGAAATGAGAAACTTAACGGAGAAGGACAGAGAAGGTAAATCTCAGGCAGAAGAGAAAGGTCCTAAGAGGACAGTCGAGTAGCAGACCCAGCAAGCAAGGAGTTCAGAGAAGAGCCAGGAAACAGAGGGGAAAACGAAATGGATACATTCGATTGAACGGAGACGATTTCTGATTAGTGAGTGGCAGAGATGTGGCGCACTTAGAAAAAATTAACAATAGATACTAGACATCAGGCGAGTTAAAAAGGGGATTATTAACTCCAGAACAAAGGAAGGCTGTATAAAAAAGAATGCATAGTCATAATGTGCAATGGCCTCGATAGTGCTTGTCCTCAATGAAAAATTGGAACATAATGATGATGATGAGACGATAGGGGGAGAGAAGCAGGAGGGAGATGGGAGCTTCACCTGCTATTTACCATAGCAAAAGCTAATGCCCAAAATTGACGTATCAAAAAAAATGCTGTGTTAGCGTATATTTAAAAATTGAGTTAAATACTAGAGGAAACACCCAGGAGAATTAAGGGTGATCAGAACCTAAAGGAGGCACTGGACTTGGAGAAACAGGGAACAAAGATTGCTGCTTTTCATTCTAAACCTTCTAGTAGAATTTAATTATGTGAAGATATTATCTGAATTCCCCACATACAGTTTTTTAAAAATTCAATCCCTGTATATCCATAATCCGGCCTGTCATATAGTAGGATCTCAAATGTGTGCTGGAGAAGGAATGGAGGGAGAGATCCCGGAACAGGAGGCATTGGGAAGGGCTTCCTGGAAGAGAGAAGACATGGGGCTGGGCCTAGAAGTCTGTGTGGGATGTGGATGAGCAGAGGGAGGGACCCTAGTTTTCTGGGATAGGAGACGATAGAGCAAAGGGTCTCCAAAGACAGAGCAAGTTAATTTGTCATATCAGCTAATCATTCTAGGAGTTTCTGAATTCTAAGAGAATTCACAGAGAATGTCCCAAAGGGATGGAGGTGGAAGAGCAGAATGGCAGTCCCCTTGGCCTATGGGACCTCTCTTGTCTGTCTGCATATAACTCTTAAACAGTTGCAGTCCCTTGTGAAGGGACCACATGGCATCTCCCATCCCTTCCCCTCTGCAACCCTTGGTTTTCGTTTATTATTTCTTTCAGAGTGGGAGTACTCAAACCTCTGATAGCAGAATTATCTGCAGAGCTTTTCCCAAATATTCCCATCTTGATCCCATTCCCAGAGAGGCCAACTCCACTGATCTGGGAGGAGCCCCAGGACTCAGGGCTGGGGTAGGGCAAAATGAGAAAGGCACTCGTTCTCAGGCTCCTGCCTGCACAAGGTCAAATGCTGCCTTTACTTAAGTTTGATGTTTTGTTCATCATGGATTTTTAAATTAATTTTGTTTTGTAAATATAGGACATTATTATGTATTTTGATTATGGGGTTTGGGGCACTCCTTAAATTTTGCAGCCCAGGTGAGTAGGCACTCTTTAGCCCCAGCCCTAGTAAACATCAGCAGTTTTGCTTGAAGCCCTGCCAGGGCCTGAACCGTGGGGTGTAGTCATTGCTCTGAAGCCTCCAGGGAGGCAGGGCAGGGATTCCCACAGCCCTGCACAGCCGGAGATGCAGGACAGGCTGCAGTCGGGGCAGCCCTGAGCTTCTGCAGGCCTTCCAGAGTAAAACCAGCAGCAGCCTGGCCTGGGTGGCTCCCTCTGCTTCCAGGGGCAGCGTCTAGATGAGCAGAAGGACTCCATTGCCCCTGTTCTATGCTGGGAAACTTCTATGACGGCAAAAAAGACATCTGCACAACCTTCTTTTTCTGGAAAAGTCATCCAAATAGTTCCCCGACGCAGAACCCTTCAATTTTCCAAGGGAGTAAATTAAATGCCTGCTCATTGCTTGAAAAGCTAATGCTCCTCACATTAGTTTGAGGAGAAATTTTCAATCCAATGGAGCTGAATTTTGTGTGATAGCTAATTATCACTTACCATGTGCGAGATAGCATGCTGGAGCTTTGGAAGGGTTATCTAAGCAGATTCTCGTGTCACCTCAAGAGGGAGATACCATTATCACCCTAATTTTACAGATGAGGAAATTGAGGCCCAGAGAGGTTGAGTAACTTGCTGGAGGTCACAACGCTGACAGAGGGGAGAGTTGGTTTTGACACTCTGTCATCCTGACCCCTGTCCTTGTGAGTTCTCTATCATTCTCACAAGAGGAACAGAAATGTCTAGCGTCTAGACTGGAGCCGGGAAGCTGGGGTCCTAGCATGGAGCCACTGCATGAGCTTGGGTGGCCTTCCCACATGCTATTCATTTCCTCACCTGAGAACAGGGAAGGGGACAGCTGTGCTGGCCATTCTGGCCCGGACATGCAGGGATCCTGTGACTGGAGCCATCTGGGCATTTCCAGCAGTCACATGCTCTGCTGTTGTTTGTTCCGAAGATGCAGGAGCCGTAGAGGAGAATAACTCACAGAGAAGGGCAGTGGGAATATTCCAGGCCAAGGTCTTGGAAACCACCTTAGTCACCTTCTTCAGGATCCCCTGGTCAGAGGATTCAGCAGCTCCCAAGCCGTAAGGGTTCCCTCCTCTTCCCCCAAGGATCTTGGATCAGCAGGTAGAGAAGGGTGGGGAAGAGGGGGTTGCAAAACCCAGTATTAGTGGGGGAGAGGAGGAGCTGGTCTTGGAGAGTACAGGGGGCGGAGTCAGAGAGCACAGACCTACCCAGAGGGCCTGGGGTGATGGGGCCAGGCGGGGATGGAGCCCTGAGAATCCCCCAAGTGCTCAGGAAACCAGCACTCCCATGAAATATCTGTGTCTCCCTCTGAGGCAGGAGGGAAAAGGGAAGGAAAGGCTACCTGAGGTCCCCAGTCGGGGAAGAGGAATGCCCCCACAGCCTGTGAGAGGGTGGGGTGGAGAGAAGGGGGTCCAAGAGCTGAAGTGCAGCAAAAACTTCTTACAGGGAAGCAGGAGCAGTCTCAGAAGCTCAGGTCTGCCAATGGACAGGCATGAGGAGCTGGGAGCTCACAGCAGTTCAGCATGCAGTTGAGAGGAAGCTGCAGTCCTCCCTCCAAGAGACGGAGTAGTCTGCCATGTTCTTCAGGGCACCAGGGAGTCCTGGAAGCTGTGAAGTCCTGGAAAGCCCCAGTTGGGACTGAGCCACCAGAGAGGCAGTGTCTGGTGACCAGTGGCTCTTCCTAGGATGCTTCCTTCTTCCTTGGTGGCCAAGTGTGAGGCCAGTAACTTTAACTGGAGCCCTGCCCTCTGCTGGGTGAATGAGAGAGGACCCTGAGCCTCCTAATGGCTCCTGGAGCCTCACTTCAATGCCACTGTCCCTCTCCTATGGGAACACACAGTGACCACAGTGTTCCACATAGTTTTCCTTCCTTGGATAGAAATCAAGATGCTTGTTGTCTGTCATCAACTCTTTCAGTGCCTGGCTGGGAAACTATATGGTCCCCAAACCAGAGGCTTACACTCAATCATCACAAAGGGTCTTGGTGTATCAAATAGCTGTGGTTCTTGGTGACCTGGGGATCCCAAGACCTTCGCCAAAGATACATTCGGATGGTGCATCTGGATCTCCCATGGTGGAGGAACACGTGATTCTCCTGCAACATCTCAGGACCGCAGTCACCAGGTAGCATGAGAGATTCAGAAGAAAAACAACTGGCCCTGCAGAAATGGACATACTGACCAGATCCCTTTGATCTGTAACCTCCTGACAATAGCAAGGTCCCAGCTCCTCGCCCTGCCTCCCTCTTCTCTCCTTCCTGTCTCCTTCCTCCCAGAGCTTCTTGGTCCCCAATTACTCAGAACTGCAGGAGGCCTGCCAGGGAAGAAATTAGAGCTACACATCAGCTATTCTATATTTACCACCTGATGGCTGAGGAGGATCTATCTTCTGCACAATTAAATGAAAAGATTTTTAATATCGGCAGGCAAAGGACTCTAGCAACAATGGAGAATTAGGTTAGAGCCAGCAATTGGATTAGTGCTGAGCTGTAAGTGAAATGAGGACTCAGACACGGGAGGGTCATACTTCTCCTGGTGACAGGCCCTTCCTTGGTGTGGCGTGGGGAGGGTCTGGGATGGCGAGGCCCAGGCTAGGTTCCTGAGCCTGGCCCAACCCCCATCCCTGAGGACGAAAGGCTGGCAGGGGCAACCTTTCCCAGAATCCTCTGCAGAAGAGGAAGCCCTCAGCCAGATGCAGGGGCTGAGCAAACACAAGGGTTTTCATGGATGCCACCCTGGGGCCCCACAGACAGTCAGAAGCTGCATCCCCAGCTGAGAAGTAGACCTCACCAACGTCCTTGAACTTCTCCCTAGTTCAGGCCCTCCTCACCTTTCACCAGGGCTGCTGCAGCCATCCTACCACCTCGTCTCTCTCTCACCTTCCAGTCCGACCTGTGAGCATACACAAATCACTCTTCCCTAAGCCAGCCTCCTTCCCTGAAGTGTAGCGGAGGAATTCAGGGGCACACAGGTTCCCATGTGACAGTTATTGAGGGCACAGCAAAGATGCCACAGTTGGAGAGGGTGCAGACAAACAACTATCGCTTCTCTTTTTACCTCAATTTTGCACTGAGTTATTTTTTCAAGATTTATTAAATGTGAAATGCATGAATGCACCCTGTCTTTGCTAGGTATGTGTTTGGGGACAAATTCCAGCACTGCCTAGGGAGAGATGGCACATGCATCTCACGTTGTTTCTGGCTGCCATCTACCTTTGCTAGGCCACTGCTGCTGTCCTGACATAGCAAACTCAAATTCTTGGCTAGAAACTAGGGCAAGTCCTTCCCATCAGCTTCTTGGAGGTGGGTGTCATGCTTCCCATTCCAAACAGAGCCCTGGGAGGTATCCAGTCTGACCTTGCCTCCTGAAACCATGCAAGTTCCTGTCTTGTTTGTGCAGAGCTCCAGAAAGGAAGACTCCACAGCCAACTGGATCTCTCCTAGTCACTTTCCTCTTTCTCACTGACAGTGAGTTCTTCCTTCCTCTGCCCTAAGTCTCTCTGGGAGGGGTCTAAGTTTACTAGCATTATCTCAAGAAAAGACAGAAGTCAGCTGGTGCTTACGAGACAGCAACATTTATCTTCCCCCAGACTCTCAAATCTAACAGCCCTGAGTGTGCGCCACGGGTCCTAGATTGTTATCCCCATTGCAGAGGGTAAAACAGAGGCTCAGGAAGTGAAATGGCCACCAGAGAATTAGGTATGGAGAAAGGCTGTCCTGGGACTCCCTCACCCCAAGATCAATAAGTGAAAAGCACAAGCCTTACTTCCCATCATTCCACTACGTGCCCAGTCCTATGCTGAATTGGAGTTGGGATGTCAGGAACAGTGCAGTGTCTGAGATTTTTACCAAATTTACAAGCTAACAAGTTAGCCTGCTATTGTTCCATGGATGCCAGCCAAAGATACAACACTCCTGGGTCAGAGACAAAGGCCTTCATCACTCACAGCAAAAGTACTAGCCAGAGCTGCATAGGATTGCTTCGGTTCTCCGACGTCACCCAAGTCCCACAAAGACAATGCAAAGGGCCTGTGATGGTGAGTCACCCAGTGGATCGCGTTACAGGAGAGTAACACTGAGCTTGGAACATTTGCCACTTCTCTTGCAAGTGGAAAGAAACCTGGTCTTTTCCTGGTGGGAGGTGTTACTGTATCTCTCATGGCTGCTCATGGCAAATACAGCCCTGCAAAACAGCCCGGGTAAAGAGTGACCAGACCCTTGCATTCTCGGCACACCCAGCAGGAATGTTCAGGGATGGGTCCATGGAAAATGTTCTCATGGACCATGGCAAATTGTCTCTCACAACAGGAGAAATTGTCTCTCTCAACTAGGAGAAGAGAAGGGCCTTGTACCTGACCTCAGGATGCTCCAGATGACCATACCCATAAGAGCTGCCCTGTACATGCACAGTGGATGCCTCCTTGCAGTTCCATATTTTCACTATAGAAGTAACATCAGGAAGAAGGGCTGGGTTCCTGAATATCACACAGTAAAAGCAAGTATCTAAAAAGAATTGTTGTGGAATGAGGTCTGAGTGAGACCCATATTAAAATACTGGAGAAACGTATCTAAATACATCTAGTCAAGAACAAGACTATACTCATAGAACTTCATGAGTGTGTCAGTTAGGATAAGAAAGGGGAGGCTGCAGTAACAAATATCCTTGAAATCTCAGTAGTTTAAATCTCACACAGGTTTTTTTCTTACTCATGCTACATGCCTGCCATGGGTTAAATGGGGCTCTGCCTCAGGCCCAGATGGATGGTTCCTCCAATATATCTGAAACTTTTCCAGTACCTGAGGTTGTAGGTACATGGTGAAGTATGTATTGACTCTTCTGAAAAAAATAGAGACAGGATCTCAGTCTGTCAGCCAGGCTCTAGTACAGTAGTGCAATCATAGCTCACTCAAATCTCAAACTTTTGGGCTCCAGCAATCCTCCTACCTTGGCCTCCCAAAGTGTTGAGAATACAGGCCTGAGCCACCATGCCCAGCCAACTCTTCTTTTTCTTCTTCTTTTTTTTTTTTCCGAGACAGGGTCTTACTCTGTTGCCCAGGCTGGAGTGCAATGGCGCAATGTCAACTCACTGCAGTCTCTGCCTCCCAGGTTCAAGCAATTCTCCTACCTCAACCTCCTGAGTAGCTGGGATTACAGGTGCCTGCCACTGCACCCAGCTACTTTTTGTATTTTTAGTAGAGATGGGGTTTCACCATGTTGGCCAGGCTGGTATCCAACTCCTGACCTCAGATGATTCACCTGCCTCCACCTCCCAAAGTGCTGGGATTACAGGTGTGAGCCACTGCACCCGGCCTCAGCCAACTCTTAAAGCGTCTGCCCAGAAGCGACACTCATCGTTTCTATTACAGTCCACTGATCAAGTCAAGTCATGTGGCCATAACTAACTCCAGATGGGAACCAAAGAGCCATCCTACACGATGCACAGAAAGAAAGAGAGCTAGGGAATGGGGACTCAGCCCTTATGACACCCAGCGAGGGATTTTATGCTTTCCCTACTCTATAAAGAAACCAAAACAGGAAATCAAAGATGAGACATGATGCATGTGGTTTTTTAAAAATAAAGATATAAAAGAACTCTCATCAGCCAGCAGACTCCTGTTCAAAAAAGAGGCCTTGGCCACACATCAAGAGTGCTTAATGAGTTCTCACTCATAGGTGGGAATTGAACAATGAGAACTCATGGACACAGGAAGGGGAACATCACACTCCGGGGACTGTTGTGGGGTGGGGGGAGGGGGGAGGGACAGCATTAGGAGATACACCTAATGCTAAATGACGAGTTAATGGGTGCAGGAAATCAACATGGCACATGGATACATATGTAACAAACCTGCACATTGTGCACATGTACCCTAAAACCCTAAAGTATAATAAAAAAAAAGAGTGCTTAATGAATATATATGATTTTTAAGTTGTCTCAAATATTTAAGGTGTTTGTCATTGTTTATGATTGTCCACTTTGACTGACTTTTTTGGTTGTCTCAATAACCACATTTTGTAGGGCTTATCCTCCTCAGACTAAATTCTCTCTGGACCTCAAAAAGGAGTTTTTATTTTTCACTGAAGTGTGCAAATAAGTGTCCCAAAGTCACTCCAAACTGAGGGGTAAGACTTCAGAAGGCAGCTCACGTGACTGTCTCCTGCTCCCTAACCTTTCCCCAGAGGTTTCCTCTTCACACACCTTCTCCAACTGATGGTACTACCCCTCCTCCTTATCAGCGGAGTAACCTTGGTCAAGTCACATCATCTCTTTGTGCCTCAATTTTCCCATTTGTAAAATGAGATGCTGATAGTGCCCGGGGTTTTGTGAGGATTAATTAAGGTGACACATGTGACATGCTTTAAAAATGCAGTCTGTCACCAATGTCTGGAATAGGAAAGAATTAGCTATTTGCACAATTATTCCATGAACAACCAACCCTTCCCCTCAAGGATAAGACGTTTCAGCAGCCCAGTACATCCTCGAGCTTTGTGAACTGCCCTGCCTCAGGCATTTGCTATATGTTTATGAGTCCCTGAATCTGATGGCTCTAGGCAGGAAGAAGACACTTCTATCCCTTCAGAGTCCAAGAGGAAGGCAGTGGCACTTCCTCCTCTGGTTGGTCCCTGTACTGGCAATGTTGTACCTGTTTTTTTCCTATGTTCTTGAAAGCAAATACAGCTCACCAAGTAGACTGATTTCTGTCAAAGATCACCCTGTCTAGTTCAAATGAAGAGTATCAACTTCTCCAGTTGCCCCAGTTTTGACCCTAATCCATGGGAAATCATAAGCCAGGACTGTGAGTCTGAAGGTGTGTATGTCTCTTTCCTGGCAGAGTGCCCAGACAGTGGGGTGTCCCAGTGAACTGAAAGTACCCATCCCTAAGACAGTGGATGGTGCCCTGTTTGAACAGCATCACTCTTGTGTGGTCAGCTCGGGCTGCCATAACCAATTCCACAGACTGGGATAACCAATTCCACAGCCCGGGGGGCTTAAACCACAGAAAGGCATTTCCTTATGTTTCTGGAACCTGGAAGTTCACGATCAAGGTATCTGCAGGGTTGTTTCTTCTGAGGCCTCTCTCTCCTTCGCTCGTAGACAGATGTTTTCTGGTTGTGTCTTCACATGGTCTTCCTCCTTTCTCTGTCTGTGTCTGAATCTCCTCTTCTTATAAAGACACCCATCATGTTGGATTAGAGCCCACCCCAATGAACTCGTTTTAACATGATTACCTCTTCAAAGGTTCTGTGTCTGAATAATTACACTTGGAAAGACTGGGGGTTAGGACTTCAGCATATAAATCAGGGGGTAGGGGGACAAAATTTAGTCCATAACATCTTCCATCCTCAAGTTTCAACCCCAAGAGCAAGGGTAGGGGCAAGTTTCGATTCATGTCACTGTCAGTCTGCAGTAGAAGTTGCTCCCCTCTATTATCCCCCCCTCTACCTGGCTCCTCCATTGCCTCCCTCTAGTTCAGTTCCTCCCAGCCATGCCCTCGCCCGCAGAAAGCCTCCTCCCTGGCCTGCTCTTCCTCCTCTAATCTCACACAGCTCTGGCTTTCTCTCCTGCTACCCCCAGCCTGGAAGGAACCCTGCAGAGGGTGTGGACGGGGTAGGCTTGGCCCACGCTGAGCCAGAGGCAGGACTTGGGAGTCTCGTGGTGAGGCTGGGAAAGCGCCAGGCCGCCCAGGTTCTGCAAGCAATGTTTGGGGTTTGGGAGCAGGAAGAGGCCTGGGGGGTGTCCCACTGGATCTATTTGTCCTCCCAGTCCCCACCCCCTGCCCACACTAGCCCTGGCCCAGTCCTCCTCAGTGGGAGAGAATGGCTCACAGATGTTCCGGATGTTCCCAAGGGCTCCTCCGCCTCCAAGTCCTGAAAAGGGTCAAAGGATAGCCTTGTCATTTCCTGGTAGAGAAGGACTGTAGCTAAACTCGGAACCATTGCTTTGCAAACTTTCTCTGTGCCTCACCCTGTTTCTGTTTTGAACTTCCCTTTTTTTCGTCTCTTAATTGCCTTGACAGTCTGTCCTTCTGGTTATGGGTCTCACAGTTGCAAGAGGGTCCGTAATGGTAGTGAGGCATCTAAGTTGGGGACTGCTCACGTCTTTTCTTGGTCTGATATTTTTGTTTTCATTACTCTATCCATGATGCCTGGAACAGTACCTGGTACCCAGTACATCATAAGTTTAATAAACATTGTGGGGGTTTTTTGTTCCCCCCCCTTTTTTTTGAGACGGAGTCTCGCTCTGTCACCCAGACTGGAGTGCAATGGCATGATCTCAGCTCACTGCAACCTCTGCCTGCCGGGTTCAAGTGATTCTCCTGCCTCAGCCTCTTGAGTAGCTGGGATTACAGGCACATGCCACCACATCTGGCTAATTTTTGTATTTTTAGTAGAGACAGGGTTTCACCATGTTGGTCAGGCTGGTCTCGAACTCCTGAACTCGTAATCTGCCCGCCTTGGCCTCCCAAAGTGCTGGGATTACAGGTGTGAGCCACCGTGCCCAGCCTGTTTCCTTTTGTTTTTTAGAGACAGACTCTTGCTCTGTCACCCAGACTGTAGTGCAGTGTCACAATCATAGCTCACTGCAGCCTCGAATTCCTGTGCTCAAGCGATCCATCAACCTCCAGAGTATCTGGGACTACACATGCATGCCACCACACCTAGATATTTTTGAATAAATGAATGACAAGAATGAGCAAACCTTGTCTTGGGCCCCAGTGTGCTGCGTAGAGCAGAGAAGAGGTGTCAGGAGCCCCCTGTATAAACATGGGTAGAGAGAAACTCAGGAGGTCCTTAGCAGCACGCTGTGGGAGAGCAGAGAAGGCCACAGGAAACCTGACCCCTAAGACCTGGGTCCAGGGCTCAAGGGAATAGAAATGGAGAGGAACCAAGAGGAAGCACAGACTGGTAGTGAGCACCCTGTCATTGGAGCTATGTGAGGAGATAAGGTTTGGCTGTGTCCCCACCCAAATCTCATCTTGGATTGTAGTTCCCATAATCCCCACGTGTCGTGGGAGGGATGGGAGGTAATTGAATCATGGGAGTGGTTTCCCCCATGCTATTCCTGTAATACTGAGTCAGTTCTCACAAGATCTGATGGTTTTATAAGGGGCTTTTTCCTTTTCGCTGGGCACTTCTTGCTGCCGCCATGGAAGAAGGATATGTTTGCTTCCCCTTCTGCCATGATTGTAAATTTCCTGAGGCCTTCCCAGCCCTGCCAAACTTGGTCAATTAAACCTTTTTCCTTTATCAATTACCCAGTCTCAGGTATGTCCTTATAGCAGTGTGAGAATGGACGAATATACAAGGTTACCCAGACGCTAGGAGTCCAGCCCAGAGGAAACACACTAGAGGCCTTAAAAGCACAGATACCTTCAGGCTCAATGGTGACACGGAACTCTAATTCCAGACCTAGTCCTGCCTTGGGCCGCTGGACCTGGGCAGGCCACTTGCCTTCTCTAATCCTGTTTCCTCATCTATACGAAGTTAGACAGCCCGTCTAGCCCTGAAGATCAGTTTTCTTGAGGCTTGGGAGAGTCTGTCGCAAAAGGGCGGGCTGTGGTCCTTCCCAGAGCTGCTCCAGTGAGCTGGCCATCCTCAGAGGAGAAAGGGAGGAGACAGGGCACTGGGGAGCCCTGGCAGAGGCACGCAAAGGCCTCAGTGAGAACCGGCTTTGCCCTGACTCCCACGCCTCCAGCCATCCCCACAGGCCTGCAGCTCTGAGCTCGATGGCCCCACGGGTGCTGGAGGAGTGGAGGAAGGCTTAGCAGGGTCATGGGCCACGGCTTCTTCCGAGGGAACCCTAGACACAGACTAGAGACGGGCTCCGAAGAGCACGTGTTTGGCAGTAGAAGGGCCTCAGGCAAGGAAGCAGGAGGCCTGGCCCCAGCCCCTGCCCAAGCTCTGATTCTCTGTGTGACCACAGACGAGTGACTCTCCCTCTCTGAGTCCCAATGTCCTGATCTACCAAGGCTGGATCTGGGCTCTGCTGAGACAGGGGCAAGAAGGAAACAAGAAACGTGGAAGGGTCCCAGTCCTTCAGGAGTTCTCGATGTAACTAAAATTTGAGGAAGGGGGAGAAAGTTACACACAGGAAAAGATATTAATAAATAATAAATTATTTGTCAATATAATAACATATAATTTATAATAAACATGGCAAAATCTGTAAAATGGGCTTACTAATCTCCACCTTGCCTTCCTGCTTCCCTAGTGAGGAGCAAGAAATGAAAGCTAGCATCTGCGTGTCACCTGCAGAGCGCCCTGCAGCTGGTCCTCTCATTTGCCCTCCAAGTCAGCTCACAGGCTCAGCCTTAATGCGAGGAAACAGCTCCGAGGAGTTAAGAGACCTACACAGACTGTTCTCTCCTTCTGGAGCTTTCTCCCTTCCCATGGGTGCCCACAGCCCCTGGGCTTCCCTGTCACAACTCTCATCATTGCCACCTGCTCCTTGTGGGCCTCCCCCAAGGCTGTGAGCTCCGGAGGGCAAGGTGTTGTCTCTCTTTCTCACATCTCTGTTTACAGCATCCAGCATAGAGCCTGGCCTCAGAAACCCTCCAAGTGCTTGCTTGTAGCAGGCCGTAGTGGGGCTATGCCCTGAATCAGAGCTGGAATTCACCCAAAGGAAAACAGAAAGATTTTTTTAGGTGACTTTGGTTTCAAATAATTTGATATGGAAACTTCAGGGAAGTCATGGGGGAAATTAGAATTCTGGACATCCTTATGACTATTTTAATTCAATTTCAATTCATTTCCACAAACATTTTTCTCATGCCTGCTCTGTGCTAGGCACTGCTGACGGAAAAACCCACCCTTATGCAGCTTACATTCTAATGGAGAAAGAGAAATGATACAACAAAGTAAATAAACAAGTTACGTGGCATTTTAGTAGTAACAGCCATGGAGAAAAAAATAAAGTGAAGAAATAGCAAAAGCCGCTGCAGAGGCTGCAGGTGGCACTAAGAGTGAAGAGGTGAGTGAGTCATGTGGGTGTCTGAGGGAACCTGCTCCAGGCAGAGCGAGTGACAAGTGCAAACACCCTGGGGCAGGAACTGCAAGGAGGTCAGCAAGGCTGGAGTTGCGTGAGCAACAAAAGAAAGAAAAGAAAGAAGATTCGTCCAGAGAGGCAAGACTCGGAGGTCTTTGTAGTCCTGCGTAGGCCATTGTAAGGCCTTTGGTGTTTTACTTCGAGTGAAATGGGGACGACTTGGCAAGTAATAGGGTTTATTTTCAGTCATAGTGGGATTTTATTTGAGGGGGCGGGTTAAATAGTTGAATAGCCGCCATATCTTCCTGTGCACCCAAACCTGGCTTGAACCCACGTGCAACTAACGACAAACATAGTGCCCACTCCGGAACCCATGCCTCCAAGAAGGGAGAGGCAAGAGAGGAAGAGGCCCTCCACTTTGAAGGCTGAGCCCCGGGCCACGGTGGAGAGAGCTCTGAGCAGCTCTATGAGGGAGTGTGGGGCCCTCTTGGGGACTTAGCCTCCACAGTGCCAGGAATGTGGTGTCTGCCCCCAGGCCGCTATTGTGGATTGAATGGGGAAAAGGTAAAGGGAGAAATGCAACCCCCAGGGCTGGGGCTGTGCAGCCTGCAGGTTGCGCAACAGACTCTGCTGGCCTCAGGCCTGGCTCTCCACAGTCTGGTCCCCTCCCCATGCCCTCAGCAAGCCTCTGGGTCACAGGACTAAAAAGCTGCTTCCAATTAGATTCACTGAACCCCTTGGGCCCTAGAGGGAGGAACTTGACAGGAGCCATTGCTCCGGGTGTAGGGAGGAGGAGGAGGAGATGACCAGGGGGGTGAGGTGGGAGGATCAGGCAAGCACCTGATCACTGCTTGCCTGGGTGCCCACCGCTCCCCCAAGCAGTGCTGCAGGCAGGTGTGAAGAGAGTGACCCAGGAAGCACCAAGACCCAGATTTAAACTCAGTTATGACGTTTCCATGAGCGGCATGACTGGGCAAGCAGGTGAAGAGCCCGCGCCTGTTTCCTCATCTGTGGAACGGAGCGAACACGCCACCTACTTCATGAGACTTAACAGACAATGGAGGTGGAGCATTCAGCACAGCCTGGCACGTGGTGAGCGTACATTATGCAGCAGTTCCTTTTCTCATTGCCCAGTCCACAAGGCTTCCTGTCTCCCTGTGTGCCCATATCTCGACATGGCTCAGCAGGGCCGGGAGCAGGAGGCTTCTGGGCTCAGCCTGAGGGGAGACCTGGGCTGGCTGGGGGTCAATGCAGGAACCAAAATAGGATGCAAGAAAGGAGAAGGCAATCTTCAGGACTGAGTGTCGTTCAAACTTGTTCTTCACTTTCCCATAGTGAGAAGTTCATTTTTCACTCTGACTCAGCATAAACACGTGCATGTATGTAACATGGAGTTAAAAGCTTCAAGAAGCAGTATTGACTCATGCTCTAGTTTCTATTCTCTTGTATTCCATCAAAAAAATATTAAATGCTAGTCACAACCCAAACACAAGAAAGATTTTTAAAGCTAACGAAAAGTCCAAGCCTGGGCCTGGAACACAGTTGGTCTCACGACTGGCCCCTCTCAGTCTGGGCCACGGCTGTGTGGACCGACGGGTGAGCAGGTCCACAGCCATTGTGACTATCCTCTTCAAGTCCCCAGAAGGCCACCAAGAGGCAGAAGGGGCAGGAGGCAGCAGAGGCTGAGTGGGCAGACGACGCCCTGAAGAGCTGCTTCAGACCCTGTCCAGGACGGCCTTCTGCCCCACAGAGCCAGGTCAGGGGCAGTGGAGTGAGCACCCACGCTGGCCGTCTTCAGGCAGAGGCTAGAGGGCCATCCACCAGGCCACCTGCACAATGTGAACCTGGCCTGGGAAGGGCCAAGTGCCTGGAGGACCTGAGAGAGGCCATGTAGCATGGTGGTCAGCACAGAGCTTCTGCTACCAGGCTGCCCAAGCCAACGGTCCATGTCCTGGCGCCGTGGCCTCCCAGCTGGGCGGCTGTGGGCAAATCATTTACCTCTCTATGCCCTAGTTTTCTCACTTGTAAAATGGAGATGACGATCCGTTCTCAAAGAGCCCTGTAAGGACTGTGTATGGATGTGTGCATCCTAGAATGGTGCCTGGCGCTGTTGTCATTTTTATGCCAAGTCAGATGAAGGCGCTGACTGGCTGGAGGCCAGCCAGGTTGTGTGCCAACAAATGCCATATGGCCTCGGGGCCCAGCTTTCTCTCTCCACAGCCTCCAACCTGTGAGCCAGGTTCTCCTTGAGATTGGCGGGGGTGGGAGCAGCATGGGTATGTGCCCACTTGCCGCTGCCCTCAGCCAGGGCCCCTCGACAGACATCCCCCACGGTTCATTCATCATTTGCTTGCTGGCCAGGGTGAGTTGGGAAGGGGAGAAGATTCGTTCTCCAGATCACAGGTGGGTCCTTCTGGGGCCAGGGGCCCTTAAGGGCCACAGGGTGCTGGGAAGTCACTCCAAGTCCCAGCCTGTGTGCAGCTTGATACTGCGCCCCCCAAGGCCCCCATATAAACACTGTGGAGCCTCGCGCTAGTGATGCTGGTGAGAGGTGACAACGTGCTAGCAGCCCTCACTCGCTCTCCGCGCCTCCTCGGCCTCAGCATCCGCTCTGGTGGCGCTCGAGGAGCCCTTCAGCCCGCCGCTGTGGTGTGGGGGCCTCTCTTTGGGGCTTGCCGAGGCAGAAGCCCACTCCCTTTGCTCTCGGGGAGGTGTGGAGGGAGAGGCGCAGGTGCCGGGGCTGCGCTCGGCGCTCGTGGGCCGGCGCTGGTTCCAGGTGGGCGGGGGCTCGGCAGGCCGGCACTGGGCTCAGCAGGCCGGTGCCTGCTGGGCTTCATAGGAGACTGGGTCCTGTGCATGGACCCCGTTCCCTCTTCGAAGGGTCATTGGCCAAGATGGCTGGTCTCAGTCTCTTTCTCGCTTCCCCTCTTTTCTTCTTGGTTGTCTGGGAGGAGCTTCCTCCAGGCTGCTGGAGTGCCCAGGCTAGGTGCCGCAAACTCCTGCAGCGACTGCCAGTGAGAGATGAAGATGGCTGGGCTTCTGGGACGGCTGGGGACTTGGAAAACTTTTGTGTCTAACTAAAGGATTGTAAATGCACCAATCAGCACTCTGTGTCTAGCTAAAGGTTTGTAAATGCACCAATCAGCACTCTGTGTCTAGCTAATGGGGTGGGGACTTGGAGAACTTTTGTGTCTAGCTAAAGGATTGTAAACGCACCAATCAGCACTCTGTCAAAACGGACCAATCAGCTCTTTGTAAAATCTACCAATCAGCTCTCTGTAAAATGGGCCAATTAGCTCTCTGTAAAATGGGCCAATCAGCAGGATGTGGGTGGGGCCAGATAAGGGAATAAAAGAGGGCCACCGAAATGAACAGTGGCAACCTGGTCGGATGGGTTTTCCTGCTGTGGGATGTCTGCGTTTTCCCTGTTTGTGATAAATCTTGCTGCTGTTTCCTCTTTGGGTCACTGCTGTCTTCATGAATTGTAACACTCACCAGGATGGTCTGTGGCTTCATCTCTGAAGCCAGCGAGGCTATGAACCCCTGCCCCCGCCAGGAGAAATCGGTAACTCTAGACATGCCAGCTTTAAGAGCCGTGACACTCACACAAAGGTCTGCACCTTCACGTGGGAAGTCAGACCACGAACCCAGCAGTAGTAAGAAACTCTGGACACAAGTCAGCGAGTTCAAGAACCCACCAGTTCCGGAACCACAGGTGGTGGGGGGACTGTGCATGTTAATGGGTTCCATTGGGTTCGGTAGAATTGGTGTGTGTGCTCGGCTCGCTGTCTTTCCTGGAGGTCTGTGTGAGTTCCCACAGGGTCCAACTGCAGGTCACGCTATAGGCAGGAGAAGGGTTATTACGAACTCAGGGGCTTCTTTTTGATGTTCTTTACATCAAATACAGTACTAAAAACCAGAATCAAACGTTTTGTGGTGCACATTTCCACTTAACCCCACAAGGTCCAGAGATCTGTCCAAGTCCCTGTGTCAGACAGTCCCACCTTCAAATCCCAGCTCTGCTAGCTAAGAGCCTTAACCTCTGTGATACCCAGCTCTCTATTGGTCAAAGGGGGGCCATGCCTATCTATTGTGATGGCTAAATAAAGTGTGGAAATTCACCAGCACAGCACCTGACATTTCACTCCATAGGCACTTGCCAAGTGGAAGCTGGGGTTCCTCTTCTGTGGCCTCCCTGCCCAGTCTTCATCCCTGTCCTCCGAGTTCTTCGCAGTGCCTCCTCCCGAGGCCTCTTCCAGGCGTTTGGCTCATAAACAGGTTCTGTGGCAGCGGCGGCGGCAGCAGCAGCAGCAGCCTTAATTTTAGTTCTGGGTTTGGTAATTTCCCGTGATTGCAGGCCCTGTCAGCACAGCGGGTGCTCCAGCTGCTAGGGAGCCGGCAGGCCTTGTCAGGGCAGAGCTCGGGCACATGCCCAGGCACGTGCCTGCACCCTCAGCACACATGCTCCTGTGCGCACACACATGCATGCACACCATTCCCGCAGGACCAGGAGTGGCAACCTCTGCCAAGCTGGACACGTACTGCCTGTGCCCCTGGTGACACTACGGGGAAGTGGACATAACCACATGTGCACACCAGGCTCCCCTGTGTTGAGCGACAGGTCCGACCATAAGGAGAGGGAGAATGGGGGTGAGAATGCTTTAGGATAAGGGCTGTCACCTACCCCTGCTTTTCTTCCAGAATCTTTCTTCTCTCCCTTGCCTGTGGTGCCCAGGAGAGAAGCACCAGAGGAAGGGACACTCCGTGTCTTTTTTGCTCTGAGAACTCCTAAGGATTGTGTGTGTGTGTGAGTGTGTGTGTGTGTGTGTGTGTTTGTTGGGGGGCGGGGCCAGGGCAGTCCATCGATAAATACTTATTAGACATCTACTGTGATACTGGACGCGGTGGCTCATTCCTGTAATCCCAGTACTTTGGAAGGCTGAGGCGGGAGGATCACTTAAGTCTAGGGGTTTGAGACCAGCCCGGGCAGCATGACAAGACCCCGTCTCTACAAAAAATAAAAATAAAAAAATAGGCAGGTGTGGTGGCACATACCTGAAATCCCAGCTACTCTGGAGGCTGAAGCAGAAGTACTGCTCAAGGTAGGGAGGTCGAGACTGCAGTGAACTATGATCACACCACCATACTCCAGCCTGGACTGGGTGCTGAGAAGTCACTCCAAGTCCCAGCCTGTGTGCAGCTTGATACTGAGAGACCCCGTCTCAAAAAAATTAAAAAATAGGGCCAGGCACGGTGGCTCACACCTGTAATCCCAGCACTTTGGGAGGCCTAGGCAGGCAGATCACTTGAGACCAGGAGTTCGAGACCAGCCTGGCCAACATGGCGAAATCCCATCTCTACTAAAAATACAAAACATCAGCTGGGTGTGGTTGTGCACTGCTGTAGTAGTCCCAGCTACTCGGGATACTGAGGCAGGACAATCGCTTGAACCTGGGAGGTGGAAGTTGCAGTGAGCCGAGATCACGCCACTGCACTCCAGCCTGGGCAGCAGAGTGAGATTCCCTCTCAAATAATAATAATAATAATAATTTAAAAATAATAAAGACATCTACTGAATCTTCACCATGACCTGTTTCAGGTGCTGTGGATGCAGCAGTAAGACAATGGGAAGACCAACAATGACACACAAATACGTAAATGACACACACTTAACCCTCATTACTCGCACATTCCGTATCTGTAAATTTGCCTGCTCTCTAACCCCAGTGTCAACACTGGCAGCGCTTCCACCGTCATTCTTGAACACTCGCAGAGTGGAGAAAAGCTTGAGTGGCCCAATGCACACCTCCCAGCAGAGCCCAAGCAGGGGATGCTCTGACTTCTTGTTGCAGCTCTCAGACTGTAAACAAGCGTCCCTTCCCTTGTTTACATACTGTCACCAGGTGGTATTTAGTGTCGTGTGTTTCACATTTTTGTGCTTTTTGTTGATGATTTCACTATTTCAAGTGACCCCCGAGTGTAGGCTGGAGTGCTGTCCAGCATTCCTATGTGCAAGAGGGCTGTGATGTGCCTTACAAGGAAAACGTGTGCCAGAGAAGCTTCACTCAGACATGAGTCACAGTGCTGTTGGCCATTAGTTCAATGTTAATGAATCAATAATACATGTTAAATAAGCTATCTGTAAACAGAAAGAGACATAAAACAAGATTATGTATCGACTGTATCGATCAGTTGACAAAAATGTTGTGACCACAGGCTCACAGGAGCCTATCCCCTAGGAGCAATGGTTCCATGTTTGCTAACTCAGTGTTCATGGTGACTTTATGGAACGTAACTACCACAAATAATGAGCATTGTCTGTAATTACTGCTAAGTGCCATGAAGAAAATAAAACAAGGAAATGCAATGGTGAAAGTGAGTGATGTCACTAGGCAGCCAGGACAGGCCTCTCTGGGGAGGTGACATTGGCGCTGAATGGGGGCTATATGGAAGAAGGCAGCCATGGGAGGCATAAGGGGAAGAGTGTTCCAAGCAGCAGCTGAGCTGACATGAACACAAGCTCAGGGGATCAGAAGACAGCAGGAATGCCAGTGTGGCCAGCGCGGAGCACAGGGAAGGAAGGCAAAAGAAGCTGAGGTTGGAGAGCTGGACTGGCCCAGGACACCGAGGGCCTTGCAGGCTGCAGAAAGGAACTTGGATTTATTTTTTCCTGGTCTGATTTGATGGGAGTGATTTGGCAGGGAGTGACGGGATCTGTTTGGTCCCTACTGTATGGGCTGTACCCTGTGAGGGCCAAGAGGGCTGTGATGAGAGGTCTGCCGTGGAGCTCAAGGGGCAGCCAAAGCGGCAGCCGGACAAAGGGTTCTGGGCTCAGGAGGGGCTCTGCGTGGGGGTCTCTCGTGTGCCTTGCATGAAGCTCTTCCTGCTGAGGTTCAGGTCTCCCCGAGCCCTGTGAACCCACAACTCCAAGTCTGGTCTGTGTTGAGCCAGCCAGTGTGCCAAGGGTTTGCTCCCAGCCATCAGATGCTTCCCTGAGCTCTGCGCAGAGGGGAGCCTGGAGAAGCTTCTACACAGGCACACGGTCTATTTTTGAGAGATCAAATTCCATCTAGCGGGTCCTGCACTCTGAGCTCTGGACTTTCCACCTTCATGGCGGCTGTTCCACCTCCCTGGCATTTATTTCCCTTCCTCAAATTCTATCCAGCCTTTCCAGCCCCACGCACCCACCATTGCTTCTCCCAGGAGAACTTCCTGCCTGCTGTGACCCCCAACTCCCAACTGACCTGTGACTTTTGAACCCGCACAGCTCTGACGGCCTGAGTCACACACACACATGTCTGTTCTCTGGTCCCAAAAGCGAGGCTTGGGTCTGCCACTCTTCCTCTCCGCCCTGTGAAGGCCCCCGGGCACAGCACTGGTTGTGGCGGGTACAGCACTGGCAGTGGTGGCATTGCCATGGCACCAGCATGGCCCATGGCTCTGCTGGGCATGGTGCAGGCACTGAGGGGCTCTGGGCTCTGGCTGCCAGAGAGATCACTGCAGGGACGGCCCTCCTCCTGACTCTTGGCAGACCACCTCACTAGGCGGCCACAGCGACTGGGAAAAAACCCAGACAGGCTCTGTGAGCCTGTGGTCACAACATTTTTGTCAACTGATTGATACATAACCTTGTTTTATGTCTGTTTCTGTTTACAGACAGCTTGTTTAATATGTATTATTGATTCCTTAACATTGAACTAAGGGGTTGGGGGAGTGGGGGTGTGCACGGGATAGGAGGACTGAGGCCATGGCCAGAGTGCAGGCAGAGTGCAGATGGAAATGCTCGCAGGGCCTTGGGGGAGGGCCTAGCTGTGCTCCATGACGGCTCCAACTGGGCCCAAGTTAGGACTGAGTAAGGGGCTGCAAAGGACACGGGCTGCAGGCCGGGTCTGGGGTCAGGCTGGGGCTGAGAACACAACTCCAAGTCTGGTCTGTGTTGAGCCAGCCAGTGTGCCAAGGGTTTGCTCCCAGGTCACCGTGGCCGCTGAGCTGAGGTGCTCTGCAAAGAGTCAAGAGGAAGGTCGTCCCCCACAACAATCTCTCCAGCAGCCAGAGCCCAGAGCCCCTCCGTGCCTGTGCCACGCCCAGCAGAGCCAAGGGCCATGCTGGTGCCATGGCGATGCCACCACTGCCAGCCTTCCCCAGCGCCGTAACCATGGGAATGTGCACAGGGCCTCGGGCTGATTATGCAACGCCTCTGAGGGAGGGAGACTCACAGGCCCTGACCTACTCCCAGGGACGCCTGCGGGGAAGCTGGAGCCCAAGCAAGGTCCCCAGGGAAGGGAGTGGCAGGCTGAAGGTCACACAGCCCTCCTTCACATGCACAGCACCCCACCTGGGAGGGGATGGCCATGAGGGGAAGACAGGAGAGTTAGAGAGGGAGGGAGGGATGGTGTGGGGGATGGGCAGAGAGCACTCCGGAGGAGAATTCTGACAGATGGGGCTAGCTGGCCACCTGCATGCCCGCGGAAAGCTCTGGCCACCTCCAGCCAGCCCCGGGACTCAGATGTTGGTATCATGGAGATGGGGCAGCTGCCTGATGGGCTGCTCTGTTGCTTCCTCACAGCTGAAATCTGCGGCCTCAAAAAGAAAAAGATGTAGAGAGACAGAGAGTGTGCAAGAGCAAGCCAGAAGAGGAAAATCCACTCGAGAGAGTCACACAGATGAGGCAGAACACAGTGTCAGAAAAAAAAAATAATAATAATAATATCTGCAGTTTCCTGTTGGTTTCCAAAACCTGGATCTGCCCCAAAGGCAGCCCTGTTCCTAACAGTTCCAGGGCCAGGGCCTCTGGCAGCCCCAAAGCTGGGAGGGCGAAGCCATAGCAGGATGGCTGGACTGGTTGCCCAGGCTCCGGAGGGCAGGGGGCCAGTGCTTGGGGCTTTTCGGTTCCTGCTCTGCACCCTGAGTCCTCTCCACCCGGCCCTGTCTGGACTCTCCCTCTGGTCTGCCTCTCCTCGCTCCCTGCATCCCACCTCTGCCCCAGCCTCCTCTTTGCAACCCCCAGGCTCCTGCAGCCCCTTCCCCACATTCATGGCTGGAGTCTCTGGCTGGAAGGTCATCCTTGCCCTTCAACCCCAGCCTTTGTCTTGAGTGACAGCAGTGCCCAGGCTGATGATCTGTCACCCGCTGACCTTGCGTCCTTGCCCTTCCTTCTCTCAGGGACTTTCTTGACCCCCAACAGACACCCCCTCCCACACCAACATGGAGTCCATGCTACTGCTGGAAGTCACACCAGCTGTGTTGCAAAGCATCCTGTTCTGACCACACCCTTCTGTCCTCCTAGAACTCTTCCTCTGCACCCCCACCCAGCCCTGCCACCTAATACTCCACTCCCTTCCAGCAGACCCTCCAGCAGGGATCCTGTGGCATTGCACAAATGCTCTCTGACAAACACCTAGAAGTCCCTCGTGCCTCAGCCTTTGGGGCAAAACCCCATCCTGAATAAGCCCAAGTCACTTTTGTCTGTACCAGATATTCCACCCAGAAAAAGTGGTCTCACTCCAAGTTTCCACTCTTGGGGGAGCTGGCCTGCCAGCATGGCCTGGCAGCTGCATATTCTTCCCTCCCGGCTTGTCCTCCCACCTCTGCCGCAGCTGCTTCCGTCTTCCTCACTCTCAAGACCCACCCACTCTCCACTCCCACCCCCAGCAGGCCAGGAACCTCACCTTCATGATGAATGCAGGAGCCAGCAGCTGGCCTCCCTCTCCTGCCCACCCCCAGGCCACAAACCCACCTGCCAGCCTCTGGGGCAGAGTCCCCTTTCCCAGCCAAGGCCCCCCACACTGGGTTCGGGACCTGCCTTCTCACTCCTTCTCGACCACCCCGCTCCATGATGTGCCCCCCATTTTTCAGTGACTCCCATATCCACTTCGTGGCATTTTTCTAGGCTGGCCTCTTACAACAAAACCAAATGACTCCTCCCCCTCCCTTCTGGCTCCCCCCACCCTCCCAGAGGAGCCTCCGTAAAGGATTGTTCTCCTGGGCTGCCCCAGCCGCTCCCTCTCAGCACCCTTGAGCCCAGCCTCCAAGTCCGTCCTCCGCCAAATCCGCTCTCACTGTGAGCTGTGCCTCCAAATCCTCTCATAAAGGCTGCTCGGCAGCACTCAGCCGGGCTCACCAGCCCCTCGCTGGGATGATCTTTGTTGGGGCCCCAGGATCCCACATTCATCTGGTTCTCCTCCCACCTCTCTGAGCACTCCTTCCCCCGCTCCGCCTCCTTTGGGGGCTCCTGCTCCCCTGTGGGATTGTGACTGTGTGGATCCCTCCAGGCTCAGCTCTCAGTCACCTTCTCATCCTGCTCCTCACTCTCACTGCGGGGG
The DNA here is from genome assembly GCF_009828535.3 of Hylobates moloch. Lineage (NCBI taxonomy): Eukaryota > Metazoa > Chordata > Mammalia > Primates > Hylobatidae > Hylobates > Hylobates moloch. The sequence goes on from NW_026652276.1 coordinate 138,020,860, forward strand.
GGCCCCCCCCCATGCCCTTGGCATCAAACGCCACCAATATGCCAGCCACTCATGAACCCCACTTCTGAGCCGGGCCTTGCTCCTCACTCCAGCCTGCTCCTTGGCATCCTGCTGGCTGTCTCAGTGCACCCCAAACCCAACGTGCCCAAACTGAGCTCCTGCTCTTACCCCAAAAGCTTGCTCCTCTGTCTCTCCTCATTCCAGCAGGCTTGTGGGATGCCTCCGTCCGTCTTCTTGCTCTCACAGTTTCATCCCTGAGTTAGACAGCTTTGGACTGGGTCCTTATCTTTTCCACCACTATCATCCCTAGTACATGTCTCCATTTCCAGCCTCCCTGCTTCCAGCCGAGGTCTCTGCCTGAAATTCAGTCTTCATAGACCATCCAGAGCGATCATTTAAAACACCTAAGCCTCGTCACATCACACACTTCAGTACCTCATGGGATGAAACCTTAACATAGCTTTCCTGACCCTGCATGATCTGGGTGCCACCCTCCCTATGCTCCCCTTTTCTCGCTAAGATCCAACCACAGTAGCTAACTTGCATCTCCTCCCATGCCGAGCTCCTTCCCACCTCGGGGCCTTCACACGTGCTGTTTCCTCTACCTGATTTTTTTTTTTAATCCACTTCTTTTCCTGGCCAACTCATTCTCATGGTTCCAATCTCAGCTTAGCTGTCACTTCCTCCAGGAAACCTTTTTATTTTTTTACACTTCCAGTCTAGGTTTGGTCATCTAGATATTTGTTCTCCCAACACTTTGCTGTTCTTTCTGCATCTGTCACCATTATTATGTGATTGCTTGAATGGTGTGCTTGTCTCTTGGTGCCACACATCTGTCATGCTTGTGGCCAGCCAGCATATTCTGAACGCGCTTCTTGTGTCTGAGAACCTTGCCACAGTAGGAGGGTCCTCTCTACGCTAGAGGTCTGAGCTTGCTGTACCAGCCTTCCTTGCAGCTAGTGGGCAGGGTCACTAGACTGTGCCATCAGGGGTAACTCTGCGGGACTTAGATCCAGAAGAGAGCAATAAGAGGAAGCTGGTGCCAGGTGGAATCAAATTTTTGGCCAGCATGGCAGGGAAGGAGTTTGGCTTTTCAGGAGAGCCATGTGGTTATTCTGGCATTCTGTCCCTGGTGTTGGTAGTGTGAGCAGCTGTGTCCATGACCAAAAGTGGTGAAATGAGGAATTTGCCACAGTGGCCCCCTGGTGTGGGATGGGCACTGCCTCTGGGCCTGAGCTCAGGCCCTCCTAGAGACAGGGGAGCTACCTGATGTCCTTAAACTTAGCCTGTTTTTGCTTAACTCAGCCAGTGGGTCCTGTTGTCTGCAACAGAGAGCCCAAAATAATGTCTTCTGTATCAGTCAGGATTCTCCAGGGAATAAAACCAACATTTTATATACACACCCCTCACACATACACACACACACACACACACACACACACACTGTGGAAAGAGCTTTATTGTATGGTATTGGCTTATGCAATTATGGAGGCTGAGAAGTCAATCTGCCCTCTGCAAGCCAGAGACCCTGGAGGGTGGGTGGTATATTCGAAAGCCTAAGAACCAGGATCCTGGAAGGCAGAAGATAGATGTTCCAGCTCAACAGCCAGGCAGAGAAAGCTCAAGTTCAACCTTCTTCTGCCTTTTTTTTTTCTATTCAGAGCTTCAAGGGTTGGCTGGTGCCTGCTCACTGGGAAGGGCCATTGCTTTACTCAGTCTGCCCATTCAAATGCCAAGCCCTTCCAGAAACACCACCACATTCACACCCACAAACAATGACTAATCAGATACCCGGGCAGCCTGTGGCCAAGTCATATTGACATGTAAAATTGGCCATTGCCAACCAGACCCTAAGCCCCTTGCGTAGGGGAACATTTGAGAGTTGCTTGTAGCTGTATTTTCAGATTCTAGCAAGGTGCCTGTTTCCCAGATACTCAGTGAACACTCACCACATGGATAAATGTGTGGCCCAGCAGATCCAGAGCCCTAGCAGGAATGCCATGAAAGTCCCTGGGGAGAACGAAGCCTGGGCCTGATACCACCCTCCTACCCGAACTTTCCTCCAAGTACTGCTCTCTAAACTGAGATCAGCCCCATTCCACTTCCTGCCCAGCAAACGGTAGAAAGGGACCACTGCGCAGCCTGGCCTGGTGGAGCTCTAGGGTCTACACTCCCTACCTGAGTCCCCTCATCCAGGAAGCCTTCCCTGACTGCTCCTGCCCACACCCACACCCGGTCCTCGGAGTTCCCACATCCCAGAGAGTCTGAGCCTGGCACACCAGTTCTCACATTTAGGTTCAGGCTCATCCTTGCAGATCTTCCCAACATTCCTGGGGGCTTTCTGGGGACAGATTGGGCCCTTCATTTTCCTCTCTCCTCCGCTTTCTCACAGAGGAGCCCCAACGTAACAGGAGGGAAGTCCGCGTTTCTTCCTTCTCTTTAGGAAACTCTCCTCTCAGGACCCGCGGGGAGGCTGGCTGGAAGGAGGACACCGGGGTAGATGGGGGCGAGTCCTGCAGAAAGCCTGGGACCCAGGGAAGCCCCTGTGCTCCGGATCTTGCAAGGGCTCTCGTGGTCTCTGATTCTCCTGTCTCTTCAGCTCTCATTCTTCTTAATCCGCTTCTTATTCATCAACACTGGGGTCTGGGGCAGGGGGCGGGGGGCGTGGGGATGTCTTGTTCCTCCACACTCCCGCCATGACGCTCCCTCCCAACCTCGGCTGCCCAGACCAGCAGCCCCTTCTCCACCAGCCCCTTCGGCTCGCTGAGCTCCAGTCAGGCCTGGACCCCTGCGTCCATCTCCAGCATCAGCTCCCGCAAGCAGCACCGTCGGCCCAGCCGGGGCTCTTGGCTGCAGTTAGACTGCCACCTGGTGGCCAGGATGATCATTGCGCTTCTCCGCCCAGCTCGTTGCCTGCCATCCAGCGTCCCTGGTGAGACTTCCTCAGACATCATGTCTTGACCAACTCCCCCCACCCCCCGCTCAGTTGTGGAAGCTGGAGTCCTGAGAGAGGAAGAGTTTGCCAGTCAAAGGATCTGCCCAGGAACCTGCATCGTAGGCCCAGTCTGCGAATCCCTGTCATGGAAGAGACAAGAGAAGTGATAGGAATTTGAGGCTCCAGTTGAAACTAAAAGGGAGCAAGAGGTGAACTTGCAGCCATTGTGAAACCTGTAGGCGAGGGATGGACAGTTCACAGAGTGAGCTGCTTCTGCCCACTGCCAATATCATACACTCACTGCTGACACTAATGGCTAACTAACCACCAACTAACATTAACTAATGCTAACCACTCACTGCTAACCAGCCACCAACACTAATCACTAATGAACCACCAACACTAACTAGCCACTAACTACTCACTGCTAACTAACCAGTAACACTAACCACTAAATAACATTAACTAACACTAACAGCTAGCTGCTAAACTAACTGGTAACTAATCACCAACACTAACCACTAGCTAACATTGACTAATGCTAACCACTCACTGCTAACTAACCACTAACACTAATCACTAATGAACCACTAACACTAACACTAACCACTAACTACCACTAACCATTACCTGCTAACTAACCAGTAACACTAACCATTAAATAACATTAACACTAACAGCTAACTGCTAAACTAACTGGTGACTAATCACCAACACTAACGACTAACATTAACTAATGCTAACCACTAACTAGCCACTAGCTCTACCAACTGCTAACCACTAAAATTAGTCACAACTAATATTAAAGAGGACTAACCAAGCTAGCTAACACTAACTACTATCACCACTATGCTAACACCATTGCTAACACTGCTAACACCAGTTAAAACTCAGAGAAACATATAATAATGCCAGCCAGGCACAGTGGCTCACGCCTGTAATTCCAGCACTTGGGAGACCAAGGCAGGAGGATTGCTTGAGCCCCAGGAGTTTGAGACCAGACTGGGCAATATGTACTGAGACCCTGTCTCTACAAAAACATTTTAAAATTAGCCAGTATGGTGGTGCATGCCTGTAGTTTCAGCTACTTGGGAAGGCTGAAGCGGGAGGATCACTTGAGCCCAGAAGGTTGAGGCAGCAGTGAGCTGTGATCGCTTTACTACACTCCAGCCTGGTCTACAGGTGAGACCCTGTCTCAAAAAATAATAACAATGCAGAAAAACTGTAACACTTATATTGTTTGTGCAAGAATTCTCTAGACCAATTTTCTGGGAGGCAATTTGCCAACAGGTACTAAAAGACTTATCATGTGCATTGCATTGGTTCAAACATTCTTCCACGTTAGGATAATTTATTCTGAAGGTCTAGGAGTTTAAGTTTTTGTCTTTTTGAGGTATACGTGAAAAAAAAAGTATGCAAGGAAGTTTATCATCACAATTTTTTTTTTTTGAGACGGAGGCTCGCTCTGTTGCCCAGGCTGGAGTGCAGTGGTGTGATCTCAGCTCACTGCAAGCTCTGCCTCCCAGGTTCATGCCATTCTCCTGCCTCAGCCTCCTGAGTAGCTGGGACTACAGGTGCCTGCCACCACGCCCGGCTAATATTTTTGTAACAAATATTTATTTTTAAAATTGAGATAAACTTTCACAAATAAAATATCTGTTAAATAACTATTGGCTAAATAAATAATTTATATAGACTTTTCAAATTATGTAGCGGAAAAATTGTCTGCAAATGTTCTCCAGCAAACACTCATTTACTCATTTTTAATAAGTGCTTTATTGAGATAGAATTCACGTATCATAACATTCACCATTTTAAAGTGTACAATTCAGTGGTTTTCGTGTATTCTCAGAGTTTGCAACCATCATCACGATCTAATTTTAGAACTTTTCATTACCTCAAACAGAAAAAATGGAGCTAATATCCCATCGTATGGATATTCCACATTTTGTTAATTCATTCATAAGTTGATGGATGTTTAGGTTGTTTCTACTTCTTGGCTACTATGAATAGTGATGTTATGAATATTCATGTACAAGTTTTGTGTAGACATACATCTTCAATTCCCTTGCCTATATACCTAGGAGTGGATTTTCTGAATAATTCAGTGTTTGACTTTGTGAGCAACTGTGCAACTTTTTACCAAAGCACCTGACAATTCTCTGGTCCCACCAGCAATGCATGAGGGTTCCAATTTCTACACATTCTTGCCAATATTTGTTATTGGCTATTTTGTTTTCTTTTTAGCCATCCTCATGGACATGAAACAATATTGCATTGTGGTTTTGATTTACATTTTCCTAATGACTAATGATATTGAACATCTTTTCATGTGCTTGTTGGCCATCTCTATATAATGTATATTGTTTTAATGCATAAAAATCATATGCAGTTTTACAAATATAATATAATCTCAAGATACTTCCAAAACACAGAAAAAAAATCTTTCTGGAAACATACACAAGTATCAATGGTGAATGTCTTGGTAATAAGACGATGATTGATTTTTTAAAAAATCCTTCTGTATCTCCTAAATGCCTACAATGAATATTAATTACTTTTATGATTTGAGACTGAATATGATGGGTTTTCAGACTGGGCCCGCACTTTGACATTTGTCTCACCAGGAAGGTGCCAGGCAGCCGGGCGTCATGGGCAACAGTGTGGCCTTGGGCTTCATGTAGCTGTGTCTCCATTCCCTGGAACTCTCACGACTGTGAGGAAGGAGGATGTCCATCCGCTGCCTCCACCAGATACACACTTGTGAGCCAGCACAGGTAAAGGATGCCTACTCCTTCTGTTCTCAGTGCGTGAGAAAAGATACCTGGTCCAGGCAGGCCATGGAGGACAAGCTAGATCCTCCGTGCAGAGGAGAGGGCCACCATGCAGGGGATCACAGAGAAGGGAGGCGCCCAGGCAAGGGCCAGGACAAGGTAAATGGCACCTGGCGATCAGCCCGAGTAGGCCTATTCTCTGTACTGGAATCTCCCTTTACTACTGTCAGTCAATAAATAGGTCCCCACAGACAGAGCCTGGGTCTCCTTCTCCTTCCCGCTGCCAAGAAGGAGGTTGGAAGAGGGACAGACTATGTAGATGTGTTACATTAAGGGAGTCGTCAGTTGGGTGGGGGACAGCAGGCAGCATGCTGGGACCCAGGAGGGCACACAATGGGGAGGACATAAGAGAAAGACCTGGAGTTGAGGCATCTCCACTCCAGAGGAAAATAGGGAAAGAGACTCAAGCAATTTCCAGAAGAAGAAACCCAAAAGGCAAGCGGGTACAGCAAGAGATGTTTACACCCATTAGATATCAGGGAGATGCAAATTAGGACAACAGTGCCATGGCACTTTACACCCATTTGGCTAGTGAACATCACAAAGCTGAGTAATGCCAAGTGTTGGTGGGGCTGTGGGACTTAGGGACCTCAAGAGCTGCTGGTGGGAGTGCAGAGCTGAAGCATGCAATCTGGCACCACCGAGTCACATCAACAGGAGGCATAATGGACGCCCAGCACTGCTCCTCCTGCGTGTGAGTCCCGGATAGAGGCTCACTCTCACAGATCCTGGAGGGGACCGGCATGTGCACGTTCACTAGAGTGCAGGGGAGACAGGACAGGACAGTAACACGTGGGCAATGACTCTATGCAGCACCACATACAGCCAAAACGATGGACCAGATGTATGCAGGGAAACACGGGAGCATCTCTCTTTTTTTTTTCTTTTTTTTTTGGAGACAGAGTTTCGCTCTTATTGCCCAGGCTAGAATGCAGGGGCATGATCTCAGCTCACTGCAACCTCCGTCTCCTGGGTTCAAGCGATTCTCCTGCCTCAGCCTACCAAGTAGCTGGGACTACAGGCACCCACCACCACACCCAGCTAATTTTTTGCATTTTTAGTAGAGACAGGGTTTCGCTATGTTGGCCAGGCTGGTCTCAAACTCCTGACCTCAGGTGATCTGCCCTCCTCAGCCTCCCAAACTGCTGGGATTACAGGCATGAGCCACCACGCCCACCCCTGGGAGCATCTCTTAAAAGCACAGTGCTGAGGGGGAAACGTTAGAAGCAGGATGGGGCATATGACCAACAGCATTTATGTAAAGTACAGACACACAAAACACCATGTATTTTGCAAGACACACAGAAACACAAGTATTCACATTAAGCATGCTCGCTTGTTTGCCTGTGAGAGGAGGCGAATGGGAGTGGTGAAGACAAAAGAGAGTACATTTTAAGAATAAATAAAACAAGAGGTCCCTTGCACAGACAAATAATCATAATGTAGCATGAACTGAGGAATGATGAACACAACTCAGCACCAGATGTCCAAATAAAGGACACAGGCGTGCTCCCCTTTAGAGGCCCATTTACTCACTCAAACATGCGTCTATTCATTTACAGATTTATTGGCTTCTCTGAGCCTTGGGCTAGAGCTCCAGGCCCCAGGAAGAGGAACGGATGAAAGCAGACACAGAGGGACCACAGAAGTGGGAGCTAGACATACAGGGACCTCAAAAGAGAGTCAGATGCAGAGACAGGGAGGAAGGGCTGCCCCTGCCCCGGGCTGGGTAACAGCTGGGTGGGGATGTGGCCCCCTTGCTCCTCCAGAGCATGGCAGACCCATGGTAGCTGCCCAAGTTCAAGTGTGGACTCCAGTGGCGTGATGAGGCAGCCTAGCACATAGATGTCAGCACCTTTGCCGCCGAGCGGGAAGGCGTGGTCCACTTAGCACGGGTCCTCCAGGCTGGCAGAAGCTCAGGGTCATGGCCATGCCACTTCCGTGAGATCTCAGTCCTCACCTCCAGGGACAAGGAAGAGGACGTTAGGAAGGTCCTCCTGTGGCTTTGCTACTCAACCCCAATGAGACTAAGGTGCAGGGAGAGGCCGTGTAAGAGAAACAGAGACATGGGGCAGGAAAAGTCATGCTTGGCCACAGGTACTGCTAGGTACTGCCTCTGGAGGATACTTTTTCCTTCCTGTGAGTATTTCTCACCATTCTTTAGCTCCTTTCTCTGCCTTTTAGCCCTGCCTTTGTCTGAGCCCAGCTAAAGACATTTATAGGTGCTTTCTTGAGTTCCTGGCCAAATAACCACCCTGTTCTCTCTTAATCACTTAGACCACTCCTTGCTCTGGGGCTCAATTTTGTGAGCTCATTCTGGCCACTGGAAATCTGTGCAGAGGACGTGACCTGAAGGGAGAGAGGATTCACTCTGAGGGGTTGCAGTTGAGGAAACTGAAAGTAACTAAAAGAAAAGTAGCCTGGGGCGAGGTGGAAGGGTGGGATTGGGGGGTGGGGGTTCTGTCTGTATCTTCACATCTCCTAGGGGCTTTCAGGGGCATAGGGTGCTGAGAGAATGTGCCTCATGCAGTAGAGCCGAACTGGAGTTGTGGTGAAAGATAAAGGGAATCAGATATCTGTTCAACATAAAGATGATCTTTCCACAGCTGCCTGACAACAGAAAGAGCTATTGGGAGGTAGTAAGCTCCCCGTCACCAGAGGTATGTAACCACCTGGTTTCCAACACTGCTTCCCGAGACAGCTCCCTTCACAACTCTCTGTGGAAACACTTTTTCCACACCCCACTAGCCTCAGCCTGGGATGCTTCTTGCCCCTCCCAGGACCCCCAGGGCCCGTGGTCAGCTACACCCAGACACCAGATGAGGCTGCAAGGGCCTTAGAGAGGTCAGGTGAGGAATAAAGAGAGGGAGAGGGGAAGGAGCAGTAAGGGACAGAGGTGGCAGATGAGATGGGAGCAACACTCCACAGCGAAGGGGACAGGGCATCTGCAGCCAGCTCTCACAGAATGCAGAACCTGTGGCAAATCCATGGCCAGCACAGGGAGCGCATGGCCCTGCAGGTGCACAAAGGTGGAACTTGGGAGTCTGGGGCATTGAGATCAATTCTCCCCCGCCTCTCCCCTCAGAGCAGGACTGTCCTAAGGGGGAAATTCAGTGTCTCCTGGGTGGAATTCACTTTGCGTCAGTCTCTGCCATGTCCCCACGTTTCCACATGTGCAGCAGCACCATCTGTTCTGTCTTTTCACGTCTATCTCCCCTTCCATCCATTCTCTTTGTGTGTCAGTTTCCTTTAGGTGCGCTTTCTGTTTCTTGGGCTCCGGATCTTCCTCTTTGTCTCTGCATCTGGTTATTTTCCTAGTTCCCTGTATGTCTACCTCTGACTTCTTGGTTCCTCTATCTGTTCTCTCTGATTGTCTCTCCCTCAGCTGGCGTACCCCCTCCCCAACTCTCCTTGTTGTTCAATTTTAGGAACACAGAACTGGGGGATTCCTTCGGATTCCCTATCCTAATCCCTCTCCTGATCCCTGAAAGGCCTCCTCCACCTCCTGAATAGTAGTTAGTAGAACTTGGCCCAGCTCAGAGGAAGGATAGATAAGAGATGTTTACAGGAAACATTCCAGTTCAGCTTGATCCAGAAGCTCAGGACAGACTACCACAAAAGCTCACAAGCGACAAGGTGTGGCCTGAGCTGGGGTTTACAGGGCCTGAGTCGGAGAGAGGAGGAGGGGCCTTAGGTCTGGTGGGAGGGGAACTCCATGAGGGATAGCCTCAAAAGTCACACACCTCTTGGTTGAGGAAGCAGTAGAGGATGGCAACAATGAAGCCCTGTGGGGCCAAAGAAGAAAGACCCCATCAGAACCCTTTGGCCTGGCCTGAAGGTGTCCACAGTCTTTCTGCTACCTTTTCCCTACTCATCCCCAGGCTATGGCTTGGGCCAGGTTTGATTGAAAGGGGAATTTAGATGCATTCATTACTTACTATGTGCCAGGCATATTGTCATAGAATTGTCATAGCAAGCCTGCCAGGGCTATACTGTTGGCCCCATTTCTCTGACTTTATTTCTGCATCCCTTGTGAATGAGCACAGCACTTGGCACATAATAGGAGATCAGTAAGAGTTGAATAGATTGGATAGATGGATGGATGGATGGATGGATGGATGGATGGATGGATGGATGGATGGATGGATGGATGGATGGATGGATGGATGGATGGATGGAAGAATGCATGGGTAGTTGAATACATAGATAGATGGGTGGCTGGAAGATGGACAGACAGACAGATATTTGAATAGATAGATGAAAAAGAATAGCCCTCACCCTGTCATGAACTCAGCCAAGGCCCATGGGCAAAAACACCTCCCTCCAGCACCCCCAATGGAAAGAAAGAGTGCCTACAGGGGCCCTCACCTGGAAGGAACCCAGTCCCAGCTCCAGGGGGAGGCGGATGCCCAGGCCAGCATTGTCTGGCAGGAAGTTGAAGATGATGTAGTGAATTCCAAAGAGTGGGATCAGGAAAAGTGTCGACTTGGAGAGACGCCTGCAGGAAAGACAAATCCTAGGCTCCCAAGCCTGGGATTAGAAACTGTCATGTGCACTTCATCTCCTCTCACTTCCTACCACCTCCCTATATCCACTCTGTGGACCAGCCACCTTGGGAAACGCCACCTCCCCACAATCACCCTGGGCTTTTTTATTTCTGGGCGCTGGATCTTGCTGATTCCCCTGCCAACTATTCTTGCCCCAGTTTATCTGAAAGTCTATTCATCTTTCAAAGTGTGGATCAAAACCACTTCCTCCAGGAAGTCTTCCTTGACCACACCACCCTTCACCTAGAAAGGATCCCTCTCCCCAGGCTCCCATAGAAATTGATCCCAGCACTCATCGTTCTATTTGGCATGGGAACTGGCTGTTTGGAGTCCTCATCCTTCCAATATTGTGATCCCCCAGAAGGAAGGGGCCAGGTCTATTCTGTCTCTGGGAACATAGGGAAGAGCACGGGGCTGAGGCCATGAATGCCTGTTGGATGAGACAGAACCACCACATTGAATCCCCCTCCAGTTACCCTTTCCCAGTGTCCCCAGACACAAACACACAGTACCAATACTGAGACTGGGTATGGAGGCTGCCCTGAGCTGGCTCCAGTTTCCTCACCAGGATGCGGATAATATTGAGAAAAAGTCCAAAGTTCACCTGGAAATAGAGGCATAGGAAGGTGGAAGACAAGGGTCAAGGGGTAGCCTTGGGTGGCTGGGGTGAGCCCCAGCCCATTTGGGGACTAGAAAATTTAAATCCTTGAGACGTGAGAATGTGCAGGTGAATGAATGCACAGATCATTGCTCCAGAACTTGTAGCCTGGAGCTGGGGGGTCCCACATTTGAGCCTTGGACAGAGAAGGACCCAGGATTCCTGTCCCTCTCCAGTCCTGGGATCGAGGGGGGCGATCAGACCTTGCCACCTGCCTCCAGCCACCTCCCAGGCTCTTCTCTAGCACAAAGCAGATGTCCCTCACTTTGCACAGTTGCTAAGTTGCAAAACATTTGTACATTTACCAAAGCCATGCAAAGCAGTCTTCACTGCCTCTGTGTTGTGTGTGAGAGCAGAGGGAGGAGAGGGGTTTAGCTACAGACTCCATTTACTGCCCCCACCCTGCACCCCCAGTCTCTCACTGCAGTGGTAAATGATCTGCAACCAGCACATTAGGTTCATCAAAATTGAGCTGGAACAGCCTGCATGCTGATGGAGACCACCACTCCTCTGGTTTACCAATGGGATACTGAGGCCCAGAGAGGGCCTCACACAGAACCAGTGGCAGAGCAAGGCTGGAGCCCAGTTTTCAAGACACCCAGCCTGGAGTTGCATTTCCTGCTGTGCACAGCCCGTCAGTAGTTCCAGGGAGGTTGACTGAATAAAGCAAAGGACACTGGCCCAGGGACTGACCCCGACCGAGAGGACGATGGGCCCTTTGATGATCCACCAGTAGGGGGAGCTGTCGTCCAAGTCCCAGCACCTGGGGAGAGAGGCAAGAATGCCCTTGTTGGAAAGTCCCGTCACCGTGGTGACCCACGCACCTCCCTCCTCTCTCGGGCATTCATGCCTTCTGGTCTCACCCACCTCCCCTCCAGCCTTTTCTCCTGTCTCAGCCAGTTAGGTTCTCACCCAAAGGGGCACCCCAATCCAGGCTGGGCTCACCCTTTCTATCCACCTAGATGGACAAACGTTTCTGAACTCTGTTCAATGCCTCCTTGCTGGCCCCAACACGTCCCTTTCTCCAGGAGGCCCCCTGGCAGCTCTGTCACCCCACCTTCCCCCAGCCCCACAGCCCTGGGAATCTGAGCTCCACTCTCCTGCCTGGCTCATGCCCCTTCTGTGCTACTCACAGACTGTTCTCCCACCCCCCATCTTAGCCGGCAGTCCCTCCTCCTCCTCTTCCCAGCCTGGAGAACAGCCCATGGCCTGCCTGTCCACTCCACACCCCATGTAGGACCAGCAGGTATGACAAGATGGCCGCTCCGACTCACGCGATGTCCTCGAAGGCCAGCTTGCAGCCCACCCACGTGCCAGTGAAGAGCACGGGCAGCCCTACAGGAGTACAGGGGAGACACAAGCGAGGGGGTCTGCATCCTTGACTCTGAGATCTGGCGCCACCTCCCACCACCGCCATCAGCCACGTAGGGCACTGCAAAGGCAGGGCCAGGCAGGACCCCAGAGCCAGGGCCCTGGTCCCACCCTCCAACACTTGCTGCTGGACTGTGGCCTGTCCCTCTCCTTCTCTGGGCCTCAGAGTGAGCTGGAGGGGCCTTTATGTAAACTCCCTGGGCCTTCCCAGCCCTTTACCTCCCCATGGTGCCCAACCCGCCCTCAGTGCTCACCCCAGCCAGCAAGAACCAGCCACCAGAAGGCTCTCCTTGAGCTGGGGGAGGTGGAGGCCAGGAGGCAGGTCAGGTAGACGGCTTCTGCCAACAGCCAGCTGAAGTTGGTCATGGTGGCGAAATGGGAGGCGGCCACGGAGACCTTGCATAGAACCTGGGGGCCGGGACCTGGGTGCTTCAGAGCTGGGACACCCACTGGAGCCCCCCGCAGTCTCCTCTACCCCACTCAGATACAGAACCTCCAGGCCCCTCCACCTTAGGCTGGGACATCCAGCTCCTTGGGCCACCCGAGAGGGGATGTGGTGATATACAGTGAGCGTTAAGAGCACAGATTTGGGATCTAGACAGCCTGGCTTCTAATTACTATCTATTTCCTGTGCAAATCTCCACACACCTTAGCTTTTCATCTGTAAAAGGAAAAACCTCCAATACCTAGCTCAAGTCTTTGTCATAAGGATTAAATGGAAACTACCTAAGACTTACTTCTATTTTCACTTACCCCCATTCTTCCTGAGCTGAAGTCAATCACTAGAGCTGTGACTTATTCAGCCACAGTTCTGTCTTGCAAAAAACACACACAGGCACCCTTGCATTCACTCACTCACTGCATGACTTGATCACCTGCCAGCAGGGGAGCAGGACCACCTCTGAGTTCAGTTGGCTCAGGTTTGATCCCAGCCCCACCCGTGTGCCACTGGGTGACCTTGCCAGTTGCCTCTCCTCTACAAAATGGGATTAAAGTGATGCTTTCTTCTTTAAGCTGTTTTAAAAATTCAAGAGATAATGCCAGCTGACTCTTGAACAACAAAGGTGTGAACTGCTGAAGTCCATTTACACATAGATTTTCTTCCATCTCTGTCACCCCTAAGACAGCAAGATCAACTTCTCTTCCTTCTCCCCCTCAGCCTACTCAACATAAAGACAATGAGGATGAAAACCTTCATGATGATCCACTTCCATTTAAAAACAGTCAATTTATTTTCTCTATGATTTTCTTACAATTTTTTCTCTAGCTTACTTTATTGTAAGAATACAGTATATAACACATGTAACAGACAAATATGTGTTAATCGGTCATTTATGTTATTGGTAAGGCCTCAGGTCAACAGTAGGCAATCAGTAGTTAAGTCTGGGGGAGACAAAAGTTATACTTGAATTTTCAACTGAAAGGGGGCTCAGCACCCCATGTTGTTCAAGGGACAACTATACATATAAAGCACTTAGTGCAATGCCTGGCACAAAATAAGTGCTCAGTATGAAGTATGATTAATTCTTTCATCAGTTAATTGAGGTCATGTGTTAGTTTGCTAGCTGATTTCGCTGTTCATTTCCAGCACACTTGTAGAGGATCTAGCAGGCGCTGGGTCTCCACATTCTGCCCAACTTCCCTTTAATTTCAGTTGCCTCTTATTGTCTCCACCCCACCTCTCTCAAGGTGCCTTCCCAGTTTCTTGGACATGGCCCAGGTCCTCCTGTCTTTGAGAGTTTGTTCACCCTGGTCCCTCCTCCTGAAATGTTCTCTTTCCCCATCTCCCTATCGTTGCTGCCAACATAGCTCCAGGGTCCCCTCCTCCCTGAAGCCCCCTCTCGTTCTCTTCTAGCTCTCAGCTTCCTCCACTCGGGAGTCCCCTAATCTGTGTGCATTCTGTCCCATGGGCTCTTCCTGAAGGAGGGACCCAGCTCCTCCCAGCCCCTTGCATACACACCGCCAGCACAGACCAATGAGTGCTCAGGGAGGGATGAAAGGAAAGGAAAAGGCTGTGCATAGTGAAACGTCGTCTAGGTTGGACTACAGAATGCGGAGTAGAGCATGCAATGTGGGAAATGACATGGATCGACACCACAGTCCAGGAAAGGCATGAGGACTTAGGGAGTGACATGGGAGGGGAACATTTTCCTGTTCTGTAATTGGCCATGCAGGAGCCCCAGGGTCAGCCCATAGGGCAGGGAAGGCTGGGGCAGGCACATCTGGGTCTGTAATCCCACCTCCTCTGTCCCCCACCTGCCCAGCCCCTTCACCCATGGCCATTACAGTGGAGAAGCTGCAGTGGTCAGTGTCGTCGCTGTGGAAAAGGGCGGCATCCTTCATGAACACAGCTCCCGCCTTGAGGATAAAAGTGGTGAACAGCTGGGTGTGGACATAGTTCCGGGGGCAGTGGAGCCTCCTGGGGGTAATGGGAGAAATGAGGAACAAGAAGCAAGCGGGGAGAGGGGATTCTGGTGTGCTGCAACTGGGCTGAGCAGGGCAGGAGGTGAATCGAATCAAGGTGGAGGCAATCAAACTGAATTGAATTGAGCTGAACTTGAGGCTTCAGTTTAACCCTTGCAGGACAGCTGAGCAACCATTCCTGTGCTCAGGGTAAGTGTGGAAACACAGGAATGTCTTGTCCCTGTCTCGAGAGTGCTCATAATCTCAGGGAACAGAGACAGAAACGGCAGGTACTGCCCATGGGAGCCCCCTGGATGATCAGAGACACTCATCCCCATGAGACCAAGAACGGCACAGGCCAGATGCAGTGCTCAGACTTTGAAGGCTGGAGGAGGGGGTGGGGTCTTAAAAGGGACAATGGTCAGAGAGTTGTAACAGTCAAGAGGGGCTCCAGGCAGGAGGCAGAGGACTGTCAGATGCAGATAGGAGCTGGGCTTTCTCAGATATAAATACACTGAGAACAATGAGAATTCCAGCAAATAGAATGAGTGCCACGTGAGCAAAGGGGCAGAGGTAGGAGTGAGTTCTGGTGTTTGAAGAGATGGGTCTACATGGTGGGGAAAAGAGAAGGGAAAGTTAGACATGGGAATGGTGCCTAGATGTGGGAAGTTCATGGCTATGCAGGCAAGGAAGCAGACTTGGCCCTCTGGGAAATAGGGAGCCAAGGAAGGTTCTTGAGCTGGTGATGAGGATGACAAACCTGAGAGCAACCAGGATGGTGATGGCCACGAAGAGGGCTACAATAGAGATGCTATGGCCCATGGTGTAGATAATCTTCACCGTGGAGAAGTAAGATTCCTGGGAAGGGCAGAGACAGAAGAAAGTCTCAGCTTCTGGGCCTTTGGGGGAAAGAGAGGCTTGACAATCATCAAGCAGATGAAGCCTTTGCCATTCCACCCCAACACTCCCCATCTGGAGGCAGAGGTGTCCACAGGTACCATGGAAAGCTCCTTCTATGCACTGGAGCTTTAGTTTACAGCCTGCCTTCCACCTGACCTGCGGGTGAGGGAGGGGCAGTGGCGAGGAGTGGAGATGCTTAACACTCATGATGCTCTGGGGGTGAGGAGAGGCGGCCACAGAAACTACATGTCCCTGGGGAATGACAAAAGCCCAAGAGGAAATCAGCTTGTTTATTGACATCCAGCTTGCTCACCGGCTTGGGAACACAATGTCCCCAAATAAAGGAGATAGCCAGGGACACCTGGGGACAGCCACAGGCAGGCAGGCAAAAGGTTTCCATGGCCAAATGTTTGGATCAGTCAGAGTCCAGCCTGGCCCTGAAGATAGAGGGTGCAGGCAAGGGAAGGGAGCAGGGGCCTGGGCACTGGCCCCAATCCCAGCTCTCCTGTGGGGTCCAGGCAATCACTTCCTGTCCCTGACTCAGTCTTTCCATCTGAAAAATGGTTACAGTCATGCTTTACCTTTCAGAGATCAAGGGGACAGAGAAATGGGATGATGGGTGTGGGAGTGACTTGCAAAGGCCCTGCTGGATGCACAAGTGTGGGGTGTGCTGGCTGGTGTTAGGAGCTCTCTGCAATTACCCTGGGCTTGAGTTTCCCTCACTTGCCCACACCACAACCATGCACACTGCTCCACAGACTGAGGGCCAGAGAAGGAAAGGAGCTTCCCAGGGCTGCCAGGAACCTTGTTTCCTCTGGAACCACTTTAAGCTCCCTGTCCTGGAGGCCTGGGCACAGAACCAAGACAGCAGCCGGCAGATCTCCCACCTGCCCTCTGCCCCGCTTCCCCTCCAAGTAACTTGGCCAGTGGGTCACCCTTGAGTAACTTAGCAAAAGACCTCCTCTCCTCCAGACACTTCACTGCTCTCTGCTGGAACACTACTGTAAGTGGTGTTCCAACCTGCAGGCTAGGGAATGATGGCCCCTACAGTTATACACCCACCCATACAAATATCCATGGCAGTCCTTCCTCTAAGATGCCAGGAGACTCTTACCTCCTCAGCCAGCAGCTCCAGAGGCACAGGGCAGGCCACAGGGTAAGGTGGAAAGGGCTCAGACCAGCCAGTGATGGTACAATCCCGCTTCACAGCCCCTGGGAGGCAAGCAAGACTCTCTAGCCACAACTCCTTCCCTCTCCCCAGGATGGGGCTGGGGGTGCCGTGGACCATCCAGTGACCCTGGCAGGGTTTGCATGGACAGTTCCTCTGAGCAACAGAGAGAGTGGCTCCAGAGGCCTGGGGCCCAGGTCTAGCCTGCCCAGGGACACACTATGGGGCCTTCCATCTCTGGCTTCAAAGGTGCCATCTCTTCACAGAGAGGATTATTCCCCTGAGGGGTGAGGAGTGGTGAGCTGGGCTGCCAGCATCCTAAGGGCAGTAGGGGGAAAAGAGGCCCTCACTGTCCAGGCACCCAGGCCAGGGAGGTGAAGCAGAGCAGGCAGAGTGCCCCACCCTCTCCGTCCTGAGCAGTTGATGGTGTCTTGGCAGTCAGGCAGGCCTGCCCGCCTCCACCCTTGCAGCCAGCCTCCTGCTAACACCTGGAGGGCATCCAGGTCCAGCACTTACAGGTTCTGCACTCTAATACTTTCCTGCGCAGTTAATGCTCTTGTTCTCCCCAGTTCACAGCTCAGGAAGCAGAGGTCAGGATTGACTGACTGGCCCGAGGTCACCCCAGAAGAGGGGAAGTTGGTATACAAACCCAGGTCGGCCTGCCCCCAATCCAGTGATGTGTCTGCCAGATTCTGCCACTTCCAGATGAAAGCACCTCCCTTTCCCACTGCCACACCCAGGACCCCTCACCTGACTCTGAGCTGAAGCGAGAGAAGAAATCCGGGCAGGGGAGGGTGACCCACTCGCCAGAGCCTGCCGTTGGCCAGCACAGCAGCCCATCCCAGGTCCTAGGGCAGCCTGGATAGAGAGCCGGGAGCAGTGGAGACTCAGCCCAGGTGCAGGGCTGCCCCAGTAATCCAAGGGGTGAGGCTGGAGGATATAAAGGAATCAGAGAAGCCGCCACCTGCCTCCTAGGCCCCATACCCAGGGTGGTGTTGGGCATCTCCTCTGCTGCTTGTAGACAGGCACTCTCATCCTCTCTCAGCTGGGTGATGAAGTCACATTCTGGGTGCATGTGGCCCAATACCTGCTGGAAACAGTGAACAGGATGAGCCAAGCCAGTTGGGTGCCTTTCTGGGCTCTGTGGTCCACATGACCTGAGAACAGGGACAAGGCCTGATTCATTTCTGTGCCCTAATCCTAGGCAAAGACCTGCTCACAGTAGTTTCAGGTGTGTTTGGCGGATGTTCAGATGGAAGGAAGGAAGGAAGGAAGGAAGGAAGGAAGGAAGGAAGGAAGGAAGGAAGGAAGGAAGGAAGGAAGGAAGGAGAAAGAAAGAAAGAAGAAAGAAAGAAAGAAAGAAAGAAAGAAAGAAAGAAAGAAAGAAAGAAAGAAAGAAAGAAAGAAAGGAAGGAAGAAAGAAAGAACAGAAGGTCTAATCCTCTCTTGTGCAGTTAATGCTCTTGTTCTTTCCAGTTCACAGATCAGGAAGCAGAGGTTAGGGTTGACTGACTTGCTCGAGGTCACCCGGGAAGAGGGGAAGTTGGTATATAAACTTAGGTCTGCCTAGGTTTGGATGGATGTTTCTCCATTCTGTCTCATGGAAATAAATTCTGAGACACATTAGACAATGTGCTTCCGAAGATCTCACAGGGATGGCCAGCTCCATCCTCATCAGGGCCTTTCCTCCTTCCCTGTGTCACTCTCTTTGCTCTCCACTCCTGCTCCCTGGAAGCAATTCTGCATAAAACTACCTTGGTAGACAGAATAATGGCCCCCAAAGATGTCCACATCTTAATCTGCGGAACCCGTGAATGTGTTACCTTATACGGCAAAAGGACTTTGCAGATGTGATTGAATTCAGGATCTTGAGATGCGAAGCTCATCCTTGATTATCTGAGTAGGCCTGATGTAATCGCAAGGCTCCTTACAGGGTGGGCAGTAGGCAAGAGAGTCAGAGTCAGAGGAGGTGACATGAGGATGTGTGCCGTGGGAACTGAGATTTAAAGATGCTACACTGCTGGTCTGAAGATGGAGAAAGGGCACCAACCCAAGGAAAAGGCAGGGAAATGGATTATTCTCTACAGTCTCCAGGAGGAATGCAGCTCTGCCAATACTTTGGATTTACCCCACTGGAAACCATTTTAAATTTCTGACCTTTGTCTCAGTCTCTGCTTTTAGGGGTGCACACAGGGAGGAACACACGAGCAAATGGGTCACTTAGTAAGTGAGAGAGAAGATGGATGAATGAATGAGCACATGGATGAGTGAGCACATGAATGAGGTGAAGGTGCACAAAAAAGGAAGGAGGGAAGGAAGGCAGGAAGGCAGGAAGGCAGAAAGGAAGGAAGGAAGGAGTGACTGCCTAGGCAGCTGGCTGGTGGAATGGATGAGTATACAGACAGACAGACAAATATATGGCTGGGGAGGTGGATGGATGGATTTGGACGGATAGATGGACGGACAGATGACTGGCTGCGTGGATGGGTGCATGGTGTTTGAGTGAGAGAGCTGTGTAAGGATGGATGCGTGGCTTCATGGATGTGTAGATGAAAGGATCATAGCCTTGATGGCTGAGCAACCCTGAAAGATTATAGTTTAGGAGCCTCCCAGATCTTGTGCTGCAACAGTGGCCATGAGAAATGATCTCTGGAAGCTGGAAACAAGTTGGGTTTTTTTGGGGGGAATCTTCTAGCAGTACTTCTGAAAGTGTGCCTCAAGAACCAACTAGAGATCCACTGGGATGGAAGCAGGAATACGCAGAGATCCAGGGTGGATCCAGCACTTTGCATTTTAACAAGTTCTCCAGGGAACTGGGAGTGAACAGCAGGAATTTCTAGCACTTCTCCTTCCCACCGCCCCAAACTGGAGGAAAACCAAAACTGATCTCCCAGCAGGCCAGAGCCCAAACAGATACATATAAGGGAAGCCAAGTTTACAAAACATACTTTCTGCACTGTGAACTGGGTATACAGCATACACATTTTTGTATAAAACACACATCCAAGTCAACCAGCGTAGATGTCTGTTCCCCCAGGCTTTCACAGGAGAGGAGGGGCTGGGGGAGGGAGAAGGGCTGGATCCTAATAGACCCTGTGCAAACTGTGATCAGAAGCAGGACAGGGGCCGGATGCAGTGGCTCATGCCTGTAATCCCAGCACTTTGGGAGGCCAAGGTGGCGGATCACCTGACGTCAGGAGTTAGACACCAGCCTGACCAACGTGGCAAAACACTATCTCTACAAAAATACAAAAATTAGCCAGGTGTGGTGACACGCTCCTGTAATCCCAGCTGCGCGGGAGGCTGAGGCGGGAGAATCACTTGAACCCAGGAGGCGGAGGTTACAGTGAACCAAGATTGTGCCACTGCACTCCAGCCTGGGCGATAAAGTGAGACTCCGTCTCAGAAAAACAAAAAGAAGCAAGACAGGTACCGTGGGAGGGAGTGTCCCTCTCACAGGGATTGGGGAGGTGGCATTTGAGCTGGACCTGGGGACAAAGGAGCATTTTTTAGAGGCAGACACACACAGTGGGGAGAAGAGCGTCTGGAACCGAAAGAACAGCATGTGCAAGGACAAGGGAAGTGGGAAAAGGCGTATTTGGGAAGTATCAGTTCAGGACTAATGTTTCTCTCCCCATGGCCCACCCCCTCTACACGCACACACCCTCGATGTCTAGCAGGATCCGTGTCAGCAAATGTTTAATTAACAGCTAGTGTTCTTTGGGAGAAATGCAGGCACAGCAAATAGCATAGCAGATGTAAGACCAGGGCTGGGGTCAGAGAGTAGAGACTTTGACCACCAGAGCGGGACAATAGATGGTGGGTGACCACATGGAGAGACCCGAGAGCTCTGCTGCAGATTTGTGGGCTAGGAGAAAATCTGGAGAGCCAGCCCAGTAAGGAGGGTCACCCCCACCAGTGCTACCCTGGCAGGAGAAGTCACTCCTGTCCCGCCCTGCTGACCCCATGGGTCCATGGCTTGGACGCAGCTCTGCCATCGCCTGCTTGGCCCTGCAAGGCCCCAGGGTGCAGATGTCACCCACTACCCAGGCTCCAGGTCTCATTTTGGTGGGTGCCCCAGACTCAGCTCTTGGCTTCCTCCCGAGGACTCAGTAACCTCAGGTCCATCTCAGGGCAGAGCCCCGTTGTGTCTCCCCCACATCTCCCAACAGACTGAGCGCACAAAGCGGGGAAGGAAGAGCAGGAGGGCAGACGGGCCTGTATGGGACTTTCTCACACCATCAGCCTGACATTGACCCTGGGCTGTTGGAAGAGCTGTGGTCTCTGCCTATCCTTCTGCCTACTGCACAGTCTGGCAAGCCCCAACCCTGCCTGGGAAACTTTTCAGGGCCAATCTGGGGAAGCCACTGAGGGCAAAGGATGCCAGGTGAGCAGCCTCGTGCCAAAAGGATGGACAGACAGTGCCCACACCTCTAAGAGAAGGAGGGAAATTCAGAGAAGCCCCACTAATGACTCAGGATGTGTGGTCACGGGGCCAGATGTAAGGAGAGATTCTAGGGAGGGAAGTGGTGGGAGTGGAAGGATAGATCGTTCTAAGGTTTATCCAAATGCTCCTGCTGAATTAGGACTGGCGAAACATATCCTGGGGCTCCCAGTCACCCCCACACACATCCTGGACCCCACCCACCCCTGAGGGGAGGCTCCATTGCCCTGGACCCCCAGGCCTTGCATTTGTGCCTGCTGCTCTTCCTGGTATCTGCAGGGGATGGAGCCCACACTGGCAAACAGTGATTGAGTTCTAGCTTTGGTGCTAGCACCATCTGCTGAATGGCCACCACTAGGTCTTGGGTACCCCTGCTAAAAATACAGCTTTTGCTGTAGAGCGCACACAGATGGCAGCCAGGGGGCAGTCGAAGTTTCCTGTGTTGCACCCCTATGCCCAGCCCTTGACAAATCAGATTCTACTCAATGCACAACGACCCGGGCCAGCGGATATTTCCTCTTTTAACAAAAGAGATAAAAGCAAGGCTCAGGAAGGCTGAGGAACTTGCAGGTCACACGGCTAGTTTCATGGGTCCAGGATTCAAGCCCAAAGCCTGTGCACTTAGGAGCAGGTGTAGCAAGGTGCTCGGGAGGGGCAGCACCCTCCAATAAGGCAGCGGAGGAAGAATGCTTCAGGCCCCCACCATCCCAGAACCTTGTGACTCCCAGCCTGGTCCCTACTGTCACTTGCAGTAAACTCCTGGAAAGTTACTGGGAAACTGCAGCACATTCAGGAAGGGCCCTCTCTCCTGATGCCCCATGCTCCAGCGCTCTAGCCCACGGAGTACTATTTGGTTGCCAAAAGCCTCTCCAGCCCTCGGCATCGTGAGAGGATGATGGATCCCCTAACTCCTGGAGCAGAAGCAGCTGGTCTCCACCAATTCCTTAGGTTCCACTCCTTCCCTGGCCACACCCTCTTCCAAGGAAACCACCAAACTGGAGAGTGGCTCAGAGAGTCATGGGGCTAAGGAGGGGTCCAGAAATCTTACCACGGGAGCGTGTGGAAGCATCACAGTGCACAGCTGAGAGAAAGAGCAGACTGGGAGGACTAAGAGGGGGGCCTGACTTTGTCTCCCCAATTCTGAGGCACTGTCTTGAGGCAGACAGAGTCTCTGTGGCCCCCAGAGGGCACAGCCAGGCCCTGGGGGAAGCAACAAGAAGGTGAGCTCAGCTCAGCCCCTGGAAGGACGTGTTAATAGCTCTACCTAGAGTCACTACAGACTGCTGGGAGGAGGGAGATGAGGGAGGGAGATGACGGAGGGAGCCCCAGCGTCAGGGGCTCTCCAAGCCACAGCCTGCCACCTGCTCGTAGGGAGGGACTCTATAGCCGGAGAAGATCAGTAGGGTCTCCGCCAGGCTCCAGTTGGCCCTGTGGCTCCCAAATCTGGAGCCCAGTGGGAGAGGCAGGAGGGTCTCAGCTGGCTACTCACGGTCGGTAACGGGCTCAACACGCACAAGACATGGGCCCCCCACATCCGGCGGTCCATGGTGAGCCCAGCAGCGGCTCCCTCCACCAGCCTCAGTAAGCCTTGGCTATCTTCCTTCCCCTGCCGTCCCCTGACACAGCCGCTTCCACCGCACCCTCTGCCTCCCCTTCTCAGGTGGCTGTTTGCATAGGCAGGAGCTAGCCAAGGGGACACAGACCGCTGAATATTCACCAGGATTGCAGGACACCTGCTCAGCTCAGCGCTGACCCTGAGGTGGGACTCTGTTTCCGGCAGGCAGGGGCTGAGCCCCCACCATCACCACCTTCTACTCTGGCTGTAAGTCTGCTTGTGTGTCTGCCCTGATAGCAAGGGCCCAGAGAGGTGATAGCCACAGGTCACTTGGTCAATATTCTCTACCACTTTCTTCTCTAAGCCCAGGTCTCTGGTGGCCGTCATTGGAGTGACCCCTCAGATTGATGGGATCTTAGAGAATAGGAAGGGGACCTAAGCCTGCCCTTGGGAAGCTCCCAGGTTATTTGATGTGTGCTCCTAGCCTCATCCACAGGGCTGGAGAGTGAGGTCAGAGCTGTGTGGAACTGGTGGGGAAGGGGAAGGGTATGGTATTAGTGGAGATGGAGGGTTGGAATGGTCTTAGGAAAGGAAGTGTGATCTGTAAGCACTGGCATGGGCTGGCCAGGAATGTGTCATTTCAGCAAGACGTGGGTCCTTTACTGGGCAAGGACTCTGGCCTGGTTGGTGAGCTGAAGCTGCAAGCATCAAGGCTCTGGACTTCACATGGGGGCTTATCAAAATCTCTCCAAAACTCTCATGGCAAGAGGGGAAAATGAGGTTGGTTGGAAGCCTTGTGAAGGATTCATGGGTCAAGCCATCTTGAATAGGGGGAGGACAACTCTCATCGGTAGCAGAAATGAGAAGACTTACACAGCCAAACTATATCGAACATTCATTGCCTGGTCGCTTTTATTACAGTTTTAGACTTTAAAATGCAGGGTCTCCATTGGCCAGGCTAAAGACAGTGTTCTAAATGCCCCTGGATCTTGAACAGCATTTTGAAATGTCAAAGATGTCACCTCTGAAAGACCTGAATATCCCAATAGCCGAGAGGTCCTGGTGTTTGTGTGCACGTCTCCACTCACAGAAGCTGCTGGGCTGCGTGCTAGAACACCAGACGTGTTTACAGCCCGATCACATCATGAATGTTGAAGGCTCCTCGCCCCCGCTACATCTGGATTTAGGGCTTATTTTGACATCAGCAGGGGTTTATTTTTCCATTTTTCTTCATTGTCAACAAAATGCTGAAAAAAAAATATTTCGAAAAGAAAACATGAACCACCCCAAGCTCCAAAACCCTCCTACCCTGTGCAAGTGTTTTCATGAGCTTAACTGTGAAAAGGGTGCAAGCAGCATGCCACACAGAGCTCTGCACACTTTTACACTTTTAGGGGAGAGCAGAGCTCCTCTCTTGGCAGGCTGAGAGCTCACAGGTTGGAAAAGCAGAGTGCTGAAAAGGTATAACTTGAAGAGAAAGCTAGAATCTTCTGTTCCTCAGCTACAAAGAAGCAACAGCACCAGGAAAAAGAGTCTTACGATTAATCACTGTTGATAATTAGCATCAATATCCTTAGCATTAATGATGGCTAATTATTGAGGTTGATAGTGATAATTAATAATAGTTATTACTATCTAAATGAGTGGTTCCTAACCTGGAGCAATTTTGCTTCCCTAGGGGACATTTGGAAATGTCTGGAGACATTTTTTATTATCAAAATAAAAACTAGGAGTTGGGGTGAGGAGTGGGGTGGTGAGTTGCTCCTGGTATCTAATGAGTAGAGACCAGGGATGCTATTAAGCATCTGCAATGCACAGGATGCCCCCACCCTCGACCATACAAAGAATTATCCAGTCCCAAAGAGCAATAAGACCAAGGCTGAGAAACCCTGCTCTAACTGTGCATGTTCCCCAAGGATCCCTGCAGGCCTGTTTCTTCATGGAGCTGTCTTCTCTAGTTAATTCTGTATACACTCAGGATTCAAATTCTGCCTCCATCACTTGCTAGCTGTCATACATTTGGCAAGTCATTTAGCCTTTCTGAACCTCTGTGTTAGTCCATTTGTATTGCTATAAGGGAATACCCAAGGCTTGGTATTATATTTTTAAAAAGAGGTTTATTGCGGCTCACGGTTCTGCAGACTGCACAGGAAGCATGGCACTGGCATCTGCTCTGGTGAGGGCCTCAAGAAGCTTCCATTTATGGTGGAAGGTGAAGGGGGAACCCCTGGTATATCACATGGTGAGAGAGGGAGCAAGAGAGCAAGGGAGATGTCTGGCTCTTTAAACTACTAACTCTTGCATGAACTAGCAGAATGAGAACTCACTCATTACCATGGGGAGGGCACCAAGCCATTCATGACGGATCCACCCCCATGACCCAAACACCTCTCACCAGGCCCCACCTCCAACAATGCAGGTCTATTTCAACATAAGATTTGGAGAGAACAAAACATCCAAAGCATATGAGACTCCGTTTTCCCATCTAAAAAGTGGGGATGATACTAACACCTTCTTTATAGGATTGGTGGGATAAGTGGACAAGGAAAGCCTTGTACTATAAAGAACCTCATACATAGCCTAGATCACAGTGGACAATCATTTATGACAGCATGTAACAAAGATGGACTAACAGCAAATAAGACTGGAACAGCTGATTCTTTGTATGAAAAAATAAGATTGAATCTCTAGCTCACATTTATGAAATATAAATTCTAGGTTAAAAATTCTAACTATAAAACAACAAAATCATGAAAATGCTTCAAAAAATAGAAATTCATTTTTATGGCCTTAGAATAAAAGAGAGTGTCATATAAAATAAAAATCATAAAGAAAAAAATCAAGTGTGACCACATCAACATTTTAAAATGTGTGTTCAAGAGAGGATGCCATAGATGAAAACTAAAAGCATTTTTCTGCTACAAACTGAAAGAAATATTTGCAACCAATCCTGACAAACAAATCTGTAGTATCGAAAATGTATTTTAAAAATATCTAAAAATCAGCTGGTCGTGGTGGCTCACGCCAGTAATCCCAGCACTTTGGGAGGCCAAGGCGGGTGTATCACGAGGTCAGGAGTTTGAGACCAGCCTGGCCAATATGGTGAAACCTTGTCTCTACTGAAAATACAAAAATTAGCCGGGCCTGGTGGTGCACACCTGTAGTTCCAGCTACTCAGGAGGCTGAGGCAGAAGAATCCCTTGAACCTGGGAGGTGGAGGCTGCAGTAAGCCAAGATCGTGCCACTGCACTCCAGCCTGGGCAACAGAGTGAGACTATGTCACAAAAAAAAAAAAGAAAGAAAGAAAGAAAAGAAAAAAATCAGAAAGAAAGATAAAAATAACTCAGTAGAAAAGTAAGCAAATGATATAAATAGGCAATTCAGAAAAGAAGTGAAATATACAGGCCAATAAACAGATGAAGAAATGTTTAACATTACTAATACTAAAGAATATTAAAATAAAAATAATAATAAGCTACCCATTTTCACCTATCACATTGCCTAAAAGTTTAATGTCTACTAACACAGTGTCTGGAAGATGATGTAAAGAAATGGGAGCATTCATAAACTGCAGATGAGAGTGAATTTTGTATAACCACTTTGAAAAACAATTTGATATTATCTAATGAATTTAAGAATGAACATACCCTATAAGCCAGAAATTCCAGTTCTGGGTATTTGCATTCTGAGTTCAGTGTTGTTTATAACATGTAGTAAAAACCAGAAAACAGCACAATTGTCCAACGAGAAAGGAATAGCTAAACAAAATGTGATCTCTTCATACAATGGAATACTATGAGCAGTTAAAAGGTATGAACTAAATCTATTTGTACAAGAGGACTTCACAAAGTTCATGGAAATATAGAATTAAAAAATAAAAAATATAAACTTTATTTCTCAACATAAGCTTTCAAGACACTTTTGTAAGCAATGATACCAACCATGTAGTTCATCCCTAAAACACTAAGAGTCCTGGGAATTTAGCCATGTCAACACAGTCTTTTTTACATTATTACCTAAAGAAAAATGGGTGCCCTTAAAAGATTTTTTAAGATTAGAAAACAAAAAGACATCATGAAAAGCCAAATCATGGCTGTGAGGTGGATGTGTAATGATTTCCTATCAAAACTCTCGCAAAACTGGCCTTGTTTGGTGAGAAGAATGAACAGGAGTATTGAGGTGGTGGAGAAGGATTCTCTAGTGAAGGTTTCCTGGGCATTTTTCTGCTAAAGCTTTGGCTATCTCAAAACATTTTCATAATAAGCAGATGTTATCGTTCTTTAGCTCCCCAGAAAGTCAACCTGCAAAATACCTCGAGCATCCCCAAAACTGTTTTCATCATGAATTTTGCTCTTAACCGGTCTGCTTTTGCTTTGACAGAACCACTTCTACCTCTTTGTAGCCATTGCTTTGACATGCTTTGTCTTCAAGATTGTACTGGCAAAGCCATCCTTCATCTTCTCTTACAAATCTTTGAAGAAATGTTTCAGGATCTTGACCTGCTTGTTTAAAATTTCTGCTGGAATCTCTGCTCTTTCTCCAGTTGATCTGGGTGCAATGCTTTTGACAACCATCAATTGGGAAGTTTGCCCAACTTTAATTTTTCTGCTGGAATTGTGTAGAGTGAACTGATTGAGATGTCTATGGTGTTGGCTATTGTTTCTGCCATTAATCATCAGTCCTTTTCAATTAGGGAATGACCAAATTAATTCTTTTCCTCACAAATTGATGTGGATGGTCTGCTGCTACAGGCTTTTTTTTTTTTTTTTTTTTTTTTTTTTCTGAGACGGAGTCTTGCTCTGTCACCCAGGCTGGAGTGCAGTGGCGTGATCTCAGCTCACTGCAAGCTCTGCCTCCCGGGTTCACGCCATTCTCCTGCCTCAGCCTCCTGAGTAGTTGGGACTACAGGCGCCTGCCACCATGCCTGGCTAATTTTTTGTATTTTTAGTAGAGACGGGGTTTCACAGTGTTAGCCAGGATGGTCTCCATCTCCTGATCTCGTTATCGGCCCGCCTCGGCTT
Organism: Hylobates moloch; assembly: GCF_009828535.3. Taxonomy (NCBI): domain Eukaryota; kingdom Metazoa; phylum Chordata; class Mammalia; order Primates; family Hylobatidae; genus Hylobates; species Hylobates moloch. The sequence goes on from NW_026652276.1 coordinate 138,048,696, forward strand.
TACAGGCTTTATCTTTAACATCATCTCATCCTTTCTTAAAGGGAATTATCCACTTGTAAACTGCTAATTTATTTGGGGCATTGTCTCCCTAAACTTTTCATAAAGTATCAATTATTTCACCATTCTTCCACCCAAGCTTCATCATAATTTGATATCAGTTCTTGCTGCAATTAAAGCATAATTTATTTTGCTCTGAAAACAGCTTTTTTTCTTTTCTTTTTTTTTTTTTTGAGATGGAGTCTCACTCTGTCACCCAGCCTGGAGTGCAGTGATGCGATCTCAGTTCACTGCAACCTCTGCCTCCCAGGTTCAAGTGATTCTCCTGCCTCCGCCTCCTGAGTAGCTGGGATTACCAGTGCCTCCCACCACACCTGGCTAATTTTTGTATTTTTAGTAGAGACTGGGTTTCACCAGGCTGGTCTCGAACTCCTGCCCTTAGGTGATCTGCCCACTTTGGCCTCTGAAAGTGCTGGGATTACAGGCATGAGCCACGTCACCAGGCCTGCTCTGATAAGAGCTCTTTTCAAACTTATGTCTTACCCTTCTTAGTGCCTCCAACTAGATCCTGTTCAGACACATTATAATAATTTAGTACCAGTTTTTTCAGTGCTAAAAAATTTTGAAACCTATACATAGTTTTTTTCATAATATTTATTTTCCATGAGCTTTCTGGAGACCCCTCACATCAACATGGAGATGTCTTAAAAATATATATTGAGGAACTGCTTCCAGCCAAGATGGAGTAACAGGAACTGTTACCCTCCTACCTTATCAACAAAAATTTCAACCAAAATATACAAAACCTTTTACTTTTAGACATTAGTAGACAAGCTGATCCCTAGAAGCCAGTTTTTTGTTCTTTGTTTTTCCCTAGAGGCAATTTCCAGGCCACAGCTCAAGAAGAGAAACCCAAACATAGTCTGGTGATTTTTATAAGTAAAGGAAATAAAGATTAGCGACTGAGAAAGTCAAGCTTGGTGACATTTTTGAAGCAGAGCACTAGAGAGAGAACGATGACACAGAGACAGAGTTCCACGGTTGTGAAAACAGGTCCTCCCCAATGTTTCCGCCTGGCAGTCTTTGGCTGGATACCTATCTGAGAATGTGTGAGAAGAAGCTAAGGCTGGAGAAAGAATAACTGGAATGGAGTAGGCAGAAAATGCTCAAAACTCACATAGGATTAAAAATAGTCTGTGCTCTCATTAGCCCAAGTGGAAAAAATAAGACGTGTAACACACAGGGCATGAATGTATAATAGTAATGACTTAGTAGTGTGATGAAATTAACCTTAGAGTAAGGTTGCTCTGGACCCATTGTAACAAAGCTTAAGTGCAAACCTTAAAAAGATCCAAAATATAACTTCACTGAAAAAAAAATCCAACACCGCTTAAATAAACAAAATAAAATATAGAAATCAACAGTGTAAAATTCACAATGTCTGACATCCAACAAAAAATTTATCAAGCAGGCAAGGAAGTAAAAAACTATAATTCATAACCAAGGGAAAAATAAATCAATAGAAACAGACCCAGGTCTGACAAAGATGGTGAAATTAGCAGCCACAGATGTTAAAACAATTATTACAAATAAGCCTCATGTTTTACAAAGAGTAAAACATGGTCATAGTAAATAGAGAAGGAAGATATTTTTAAAAGACCAAAATTCAATTTATTAAAATAAAACATACAATATCTGAAATGAAAAAAATAATACACTGATTGCAACTAATAGCAGATTAGACACTGCAGAATGAAGAGCAATGAGCTTGAAGACAACTCATTTAAACTATGCAGAATAAAATGCAAAGAGGAAGAAAAGACTGGGTAAAAACTGGAAAAAAACTTTTTAAAAATAACAGAGTATAAATTAATTATGGAACAATATCAAGGGGTCTAATATATATGGAACTAAAGTCACAGAAGGAAGGGAGGTTCAGAAAAATATTTGAATAACAAAATGGCTGAGCCTTACCAAAGTTGATAAAAAATATATATCAAGGATTCAAGGAGTTCAATGAACAATATAAGCAATAAACTAAAAACACTCCAAGGCACATGATAATTATTATAAATTACTGAAAACAGTAATGAAGAGAAAATCTTATCAGTCACCAAAGGAGAAAAGACAAATTGTGTACAGCAGAACAAAAATAAGAATGGCCATAGATTCTCATCAGAAACTATGCAAATCAGAAGACAGAGGAGAGATATTTTTAAAGCACTTCCAGAAAAAAACTTTCAAACTATATCTATTTATTAATGAAAATATCTTTCAAATATGAGGGCAAAGACTTTTAAAGCGAAATCAAAGATGAGATAATTCATTTTCAGCAGAGCTGCACTACAGGAAATGCCTAAGAAACCTTTTCAAGTCAAAAGGAAAATGAGAACAAACGAAAATTTGGAACTACACTAAAGAATGAAAAGTGGCCAGGCACAGTAGCTCATGCCTGTAATCCCAGTACTTTGTGGGGCTGAAAAGGGAAGATTGCTTGAGGCCAGGAGCTCAAGACCAGCCTGGGAAATGTAAGAGAGACCCCCTTCTCTACCAAAAAAAAAAAAAAAGAAAGAAAAGTATTAATTAGCCAGGTGTGGTGGCATGCATCTGCAGTCCCAGCTACTGAAGAGGCTAAGGCATGAAGATTGCTTGAGCCCAAGAGTCCAAGGCTACAGTGAGCTATGACTGTGCTACTGCACTCCAGCCTGGGTGACAGAGTGAGACCCCATCTCAAAAAGGAAAGAAAAGGAAAAAACAAAAGAGGAGAGGAGGTGAGGGGAGGGGAGATGAGGGAAGAGAAGGGAAGGGAAGCAGAGACTAGAAAAGGTGAATAAAACTGAAAATAAAAGGTCTTCTTTCTCATTTTACACTGTTTAGAAGATAATTGATCTTTATGAATATAGATGCTAAAATACTCAACAAAATACTAGCAAAACAAATGTAACCACATATTAAGAGGATTATACAGCATGGCCAAGTGGAATTTATCCCAACAATTCAAGGGTAGCTCAACATTTGAAAATTAATCAGTGTAATACACCACATTAATAGAATACATTTTTTGAAAAAGATAATCTCAAATGATGCAGACGAAGTATGTGACAAAATCCAACACCATTTCAAGATTAAAAACACTCAGTATATTAGGAATAGAAGGGTGCTTCCCTAACATAATGAAGGCCATATATGAAAAAAAACCCCACAGTTTGCACTCAGTGAAAGACTGAAAATCCCCCCTGCCCTCACCGAGATCAGGAACAAGACAGACTTCTTGCTTTCACCACTTTTATTCAACATAATATTAGAAGTACTAACCAGAGTAATTAGGCAAAAAAAAAAAGAAATAAAAAACATCCAAATTAGAAAGGAAAAAATAAAATTATTTGTTTGCAAATGAAATGATCTTATATGTAGAAAACCCTAAAGAATCCACAAAAAAACTGTTAGAATTAATAAAAAAATTCAGGGCCATACACTTATCTGCATTAGTTCAAATCCTACATCTGCCTATTACTAGCTTAATCACTCTGTGCTTCAGTTTTTCCTTCTCTAAAATGGGGATAACAAGGTAATCTAAAAAGTTCTATGTGGGGATGAAATAAATTGATTCATATAAAGGTGTTAATCAACTAGTCACGGGCACATAAAGCACATATGTTTGCTGTTATGTCACTTCTTATTGCTTCTTTTTGACATAAGTGTCTTAGAAAAAGTATTTGAAATTTCTTATGCTAGCATTTAACTTTAAATTTTTGTCTAGATGGCTTTATTTTGGTAATGATATTGAAACTCTAATACCAGACAAGTACTATGACGACTCAGGCACCCAGACTAAGTAACGAATAAAATAGTCTCTCCGGAAAGGAGCTGAGCCAAGCAGGGAGTTGGAAACCATACATGTTAGACACTCGTGATAACAAAAAGGGTAGGAGTGATGCAGAACACCAACTACTATGTAAATCGTGTAAACTTCCTTGGCTAGTGCTGTACTCTCCAAGCATTTGCTATGTAAATGCCAACTATGTCTGCGTGAAATAAAAACTTGGACCATCTTAAAGCTTTTTTTTGTTTTTGTGGAATTCAAAATCATTTTTGTGGTTGCTGAGAATAAAATTTAGACTATAATATTTCTTTTTATTCATTAAAAAACAAATTAAGAAAAGTTTAAGATACAAAATTAACATGCAAACTTTAGTTGTATTACTGTACATTAACAATGAGTGCTCTGAAAAGCAAATTAAGAAAACTATTCTGTTTACAGTAGCATCAAAAAGAATAAAATAGTTTGGAATAAATTTAATCAAAGAAGTGAAATACTTTTACATAGCAAACTACACAACTGCTGAAAGAAATTAGAGATCTAAAGCAAGGGAAATGTATCCTCTGTTCATGGATTGGATGACATAATATTGTTAAGAGGACAATATCACCCAAAGTAATATATGGATTCAATGCAATATCTATACAAATTTTATTGCCATTGTTTTCAGATATAGAAAACCCCATGCAAAAATTTATATGGAGTTTCAACAGACCCCAAAAAGTAAAAACAATCTTGTAACAAAGCCAAAACTGGAAGTAAGCTGGAAGTCTCACATTTCTCAAATTCAAATCTACAAAGCTATGGTAATCAAAACAATGTAGTGCTGGCACAAAGACGGATATATAGACCAATGGAATGGAATACAGAGCCAGACATAAACCCTCATAGATATGGCCAATTTATTTTTGACAAGGCTGTGAAGGTCGTTCAGTGGAGAAAAGTCAGTCTTTTCAACAAACAATGTTGAGGAATACTGGACGCTCATATGCAAAAGAATGAAGTTAGACCTTTACCTTACACCCTATACAAAAGGTAACTCAAAATAAATGGATAAAGATCTAAATTTAAGAGCCAAAACTGTTAAATGAAAACATAAGGGAAAATCTTCATTACCTTGGGTTTAGCAATGGTTAATTACTTATGATACCAAAAGTATAGGCAACAAAAGAAAAAATAGATAAATTGGGCATTGCCAAAATTAAAAACTTATGGGAATCTAAGAACATTATCAAGAGAGTGAAAAGACAATCCACAGAATCAGAGAAAATGTTTGCAAATAATATATCTGATAAAGCATTAATATCCAGGATATATAAAGAGCACTGTGATGGTTAATATTAAATGTCAACTTGATTGGATTGAAGGATGCAAAGTATTGTTTCTGGGTGTATCTGGATGTTTCTGGGTGTTTCCAGAAGAGGTTAACATTTGAGTTAGTGGACTAGGAGAGGAAGACTCACCCTCAGCAAGATCCATCCACACTGTGGATGGGCACCATCCAATCAGCTGCCAGCATGGCTAGAAAAAGCAAGCAGAAGAAAATGGAAAAAGTTGACTTGATGAGTCTTCCAGTCTTCATCTTTCACCCATGATTGATGCTTCCTCACCTCGAACATCAGAACTTGGAGTCTTATGTCTGAGGACAGGAGGCATCCAGCATTGGAGAGAGATGACTTTGGGCTCTTGGACTTACACTAATGGTTTGCCACAAGCTCTCAAGCCTTGGCCACAGAATGAAGGCTGCACTGTTGACTTCCCTACTTTTGAAGTTTTCGGTCTTGGACTGAGCCACTACCAGCTTCCTTGCCCCTCAACTTGCAGACGGTCTATTGTGGGACTTCACCTTGTGATCATGTGAGTCAATTCTCCTTAATAAACTCCCTTTCATATATACATATATTCTATTAGTTTTGGCCCTCTAGAGAACCCTGACTAAAACAGATTTTGGTACCAGGAGTGGGATACCCAGGGTCCCCACTCCTGCTCTGTGCAGCCTCAAGATTTGGTGCCCTGTGTCCCAGCCATGGCTAAAAGGTGCCAACATATAGTCCCACTGTTGCTTCAGATGATGTAAGCCCCAAGCCTTGGCAGCTTCCACATGGTGTTGGGCCTGCAGGAGTCAAGAATTGAGGTTTTGGAAAACTCCACCTAGATTTCAGAGGAAGTACGGAAATGCCTGGATGTCCAGGCAGAGGTCTGTTGCAGGGGTGAAGCCCTCATGGAGAACCTCTGCTAGGACAGTACAAAGGGGAAATGTGGGATTGGAGCTCCCACACAGAGTCCCCACTGGTGCACTGCCTAGTGGGGCTATGAGAAGAAGGCCACCATCCTTCAGACCCCAGAATGATAGATCCACCAACAGCTTGCACTGTGTGCCTGGAAAAGCTGCAGACACTCAATGCCAGCCATGAAAGCAGCTGGCGTGGGGGACTGTACCCTGCAAAGCCACAGAGGCAGAGCTACCCAAGGCCATAGGAGCCCACTCTTTGCATCACCATGCCCTGGATGTGAGATATGGAGACAAAGGAGATTATTTTGGAGCTTTAAGATTTAATGACTGCCCTGTTGGATATTGGACTTGCATGAGGCCTGTAACCCCTTTGTTTTGGCCAATTTCTCCCATTTGGAATTGAAGCATTTATCCAATGTCTGTACCCCCATTGTTTCTTGGAAGTAAATAAACTGAGTTTGATTTTACAGGCTCCTCGGTCTCATCTCACATGAGACTTTGGACTTGGACTATTGAGTTAATGCTGAAATGAATTAAGACTTTGGGGGACTGTTGGGAAGGCATGATTGATTTTGAAATGTGAGAACATGGGATTTGAGAGGGGAGAGGCCAAGGTGAAATGATATGGTTAGGCTTTGTGTCCTGACCCAAATCTCGTCTTAAATTGTAATCCCCAGGTAGGGAGAGAGCTTGTGGGAAGTGATTGGATTATGAAGGTGAATTATGAGGGTGATTATTATGCTGTTCCCATGATAATGAGTGAATTCTCTCAAGATCTGATGGTTTTATAAATGGTAGTTTTTCCTGTGCTGACACATGCTCTCTCTTGCCTGCTGCCATGTAAGATGTGCCTGCTTCCCCTTCCAACATGATTGTAAGTTTCCTGAGGTCTCCCCCACAATGAGGAACTGTGAGTCAATTAAATCTCTCTCTCTTTTTTTTTTTTATAAGTTACCCAGTCTTGAGTATGTCTTTAAAGCAGTGTGAGAATAGACTAAGGCAAGAACATGCAACTCAACAATAAGAAACTAAACAACCCAATTCAAAAATAGGCAAAGGACCTGAAAGACGTTTCTCCAAAGATTACACCACTGAAAAGATGCTTAACATTATTAGTCATTAGGGAAATACAAATCAAAACCAGAATGAGATAGAACTACTCTGTTTGATATTGCTACAAAGAATACCTGAGGTTGCGTAATCTATAAAGAAAAGAGGTTTATTTCATTCACAGTTCTGAAGGCTGTATAAAAAGCATGACACCAGCACCTTGTGAGGGCCTCAAACTGCTTCCACTCATGACAGAAGGTGAATGGGAGCTGGCATGTGCAGACATCACAAAGTAAGAGAAGAAGCAAGGGGAGAAGGTGCCAGGCTCTTTTAAACAGCCAGCTCTTGTGGAAACTAATAAAGTGAGAACCGATTCACTCACTCCCACCAGGGAGGGCATTAATCTATTCATGAGGGATCTGCTCCCATGACCCAAACCATTAGACCATTAGGCCCCACCTTTAACATTGGGAATCAGATTTTAACTTGAGGTTTGGAGGATTGAAAGAAATTATAGTGTTCCATATCTGGACCCCCAAATCTCATGTCTTTTTCACATAGAGAATATAATCATTCTTTCCCAATAGGCTTCAAAAGTCTTAACTTGTTTCACACCAACTTTAAAGTCCAAAGTCCAAAATCTTATCTGAGACTCAAAGCGGGTTTCTTACAGATATGATCCTATAAAATCAAAATCAAGTTATTTACTTCCAAGATACAATGACAGAGCAAACATTGGGCAAACATTTCCATTCCAAAAGGGAGAAATTAGACAAAAGCAAGGGGTAACAGTCCCCACGCAAGTTCAAAACTCAGCAGGGCGTACATGAAATTTTAAAGCTAAAAAAAATTCTCCTTTGACTCCAGTCCTACATCCTAGCCCCACTGCTTCAAGGAGTGAGATCTCAAAGCCTTGGGCAGCCACACCCCCATGGCTTTTCTGCAAACATTCCTGTGGCTTCCACCATGGGTTAGACTTGAATGCCTGTGGCTTTTCCAGGCTGAGGTGTCATGCTGCTGGTGGATCAATAATTCTCAGGTCTGGAGGACAGCAGTCCTGCTTCCACATAGCCACTAGGCAGTGCCCCAGTGGGGACTCTCTGCAGGGGTTCCAACTTTATATTTCCAAGTAGCATTGCCTTAGCAGAGTCATTCTGTTGGGGTTCCACTCCTTTAGCAGGCATCCTGGCTTTCAGATACATTCTGTGAAATATAAGCAAATGCTGCCAAGCCTCTACCGCTCTGGCATTCTGTGCACCTGCAGACGTAACACCACATGGAAGCCATGAAAGTTTATAGCTGCACCCTTCAGAGAAGCACCTCAAACAGTACCTGAAGTCATTTGACCCTCAGCTGGAGTCAGAGTGGCTGGGATGCAGGAAGCAGTATCCTCAGGCAGCATAGGGCAACAGTGCCACAGACCTCTCCCCCAAAATTATTCTGTCCTTTTAGGTCTCTGAGCCTATGCTGAGAGATGCACATTGAAGATTTCTGAAATGCGTTCAGGAACTTTTTTCCATTGTCTTGACTATAGCAACATCCCACTCCTCCGTAACCAATTTTCTGCCTTAGTTCATTTGTACTGCTATAAAGAAATACCTGAAGCTGGGTAATCTGTAAAGAAAAGAGATTTCTTTGGTTAATGGTTCTGCAGGCTGTACAAGAATCATAGCACCAGCATAGGCACCTAGTGAGGGCTTCGGACTGCTTCCACTCATGGCAGAAGGTGAATGGGATCTAACATGTGCAGGGATCACAGAGTGGAAGAGGAAGCAAGAAGGGAAGGGACTAAGCTCTTTTAAATAACCAGCTCTCACAGGAACTAACAGAGTGAGTACTCACCCACCATCCCCAAAGGGAGGACATTAATATGTCCTCCATGAGGGATCTGCCCTCATGACCCAAATACCTCCCATTAGGCCCCATCTCCAACATTGGGGATCAAATTTCAATATGAGATTTGGAAGGGTCAAACAAACCTAACAATGGCAACTTTATATCCACTAGGGCGGTTATTTTTTTTTAAAAATTAAGGAAAATACCAAGTGTTGATGAGGATGCTGAGAAATCAGAACTCTCAGGCATTGTTAGTGGAAACGTAAATGCACAGCTGCTGTGGAAAACAGTTTGTCAGTTTCTCAAAAAGGTAAATGTTGAACTACCAAACGACCCAGCAATTTCACTCATATATATATATATACACACACACACACACACGTATATATGAATGAAATTTAAAGGAGAGATGCCAACAGATATTTGTACACCAATATTTATAGCAACATTATTTATGATAGCCAAAGGCGGGTGACCATCAACAAATGAATGAATAAACAAAATGTGATTTATTATACCTATAATGGATTATTATTTAACCATAAAAAGGAATGAAGTTCTGATATATGCCACAACATGGATGAACCTTGAACACTTTATGCTAAACAACATAAGGCAAACACAAAAGGACAAAGACTGTATAACTCCATTTATATGAGGTATCTAGAATTGACAAATTTATAGACATAGAAAATAGAATAGAAATCACCAAAGTCTGGAGAAACGAGATAATGAGGAGTTGTTGCTTTAATGAGTACAGAGTTTCTGTTTGATATGATTAAAAGTTAGATAGTGAAGATGTTTCCACAACATTATGAATGTATTTAATGCCACTAAACCGTACATTTTTAAATGGCTAAAGTGGCAAATTACGTCGTGTATATTTTAACCACAATTTTAAAAATGAAAAAAAGAGATGATTGATTGCTTAAAGCACAACTAATAGTTATGTTATGGAGTTTGTGGCCTAGGCAGAAGTAAAAAGTATGAAAACATGGCAAAAAGGATTGAAGGAGGAAAAGAGAAGTATATGATTGTAAAGTTTTTATTCTATATAAAGCAGTATAATATAATTTGAAGGTAAACTGTTATGTATATTTGAAATCTGTGAGGTTCTACTTTTAACAAAATAAAACAAAGAGATATGATTAATTAGTCAATAGTGGAGATAAGATAAATCTTATAAAAAATGATTAATCAAAAAAAGGAAAAGAAGCAAGACAAAACAGAAAGCTGATGAGACAAATAAAAGGCAAATAGCAAAGTTGTAGGAATAAATCAAACAACATCAATCAATAAATTACATGTAAATTACATTACTCCAGTTAAAGAGATTGTCAGATGGAAAACAAAATCAAGACCCAACTACATGCTGCCTCCAAGAAACCCATTTTAAATATAAAGCAAAGATAGGTTAAAAGTTAAACAAAAGAAACAGACCATGCAAATGTAACTGAAAGAAAGTTAAAGTGACTATGTTAATATCAGACAAAGAAAATTTCAGTAAAGTAAACAAGAAATAGTAGCAAGGATAAATATGGACATTCCATAATGATAACAGAATCAACCTATCAAGAGGTCATAACAGCCCTAAATGTGTGTGCACCTAATAACAAAACTTTAAAATGTATGAAGAAAGCACAGAAAGAATTTTTTTTAAAAAAGAAATAGACAAATCCAAAATTATAGTCTGAGGTTTCAGTACTCCTGGGTAATTAATAAAGCAAATATAAGACCATAGAAGCAATGACACCCCAGTAGCAATGAGTATATCCAATGCCCAGATCTTAGTGTGTAATATCATTCCACAATAAAAGGAATCAGGAATCCTTTAAAAAATTGACCAATTTTAACTCTGGGGCAGGAAATTTACAAGATGAATCTGGAACTTCTTATAGTTACAGGAAGTAAGGAAGCACTCAAAAGTTCCACAATAATGGGATTATATCAAAGGGACACAGGAACCAACAGAAAGAGCTCCCAGTGGTCAAAGCTGAAACAATATGAGCAACAAAATTAATTAAATAATATTATATTATAACCCAAAGTATCAAATATATATCCATGAATCCAAACTTATATGAATAAACAATTAGATAAATAGATAAAAGGGAAGAATAGACTAATGGCCTATGCAGACTTCCAAATAATTTATGTAGCTACTCCAGCCTCAAAAAGTGGAGCATAACTCTCCATGCCTTAAACATAGGCTTCCCTTACCAACTTCCTTCCAAAGAGCACAAATGGGAAGGAGGAAAAAACTTTACACTGGAGAAAATTTACAAACACTGTATCAGCCAGGTGATTAAGGATAATATTGACTATGATAAATTATACTCATAGTATATGCTCTTGATATGGTATGATAACAACTGCACTTTACCTCTGTGGTCTTTCTCCCACAAATCCAGTCTAAGTATGAGGAAAACATCAGACAAATCCCATTTATCTTAGTCTGTTCAAGCTTTCATAACAAAAATACCATAGGCTGAGGGGTTTTAACAATAAACATTTATTTCTCTGGAGGCTGAGAAGTCCAAGATCAAGGTGTCAGCAGATTCTGTGTCTGGTGGGTGCCCTCTTTTTGGTTCATAGACAGCCATCTTCTTAGTGGAAAGGACAAGTTAGCTCTCTGGGGTCTCTTTTATGAGGGCATTAACCCTGTTCATGAGAGCTCCACTCTCGTGGCCTAATCATCTCCCAAAGACCCCACCTCCTAATATCATCACATTGAGGTTAGGATTTCAGAAACATATGAATCTGGGGCGAATCACAAACATTCATCCCACCACATCATTAGAAGAGCATTGTACAAAATACAAGACCAATATTCCCTAAAACCGTCAAGGTCATCGATAACAAGGAAAATCTGAAAAACTGTCATAGCCCAAAGGAAACTGAGGAAATATGAAGAGTAAATATAATGTACTGCTTTAGATGGAATCCTGAAACAGAAAAAGGACATTACATTAAAAACTAAAGAAATTTGAATAAAGTATAGACTTTAATTAATAATAATGTATCAACATTTGTTCATTAGTTGCAACAAAGGTATCACACTATTATAAGATGTTAAAAATAGGGGAAACTGTGTGTGAGGTAGGTGGCAACTTTCTGTACTACCTTTGCAATTTTTCCATAAATCTAAAACTATTCTAAAACTAAGAGTTCATTTTAAAAATAACAGTTCATTTTAAAAAATAAGTAAGGATATAGATAATTTGAACAACACAACCAATTTGACCAAATTGACACATATAGAAAAATCTTTATAAATATTTTATCTAATAAAACTTGTATCTAGTATTTTGTACAAGAGAATACACATTCTTCTCAAGTACACACAGAACATTAACCATGATAGACCATACTCTGGGCTACAAAACAAGTCTCAATAAATTGATAAGAATTGAAATCATACAAAGTATGTTCTCTGCCCGTAATGGAATTACACCAGAAATCACTAATAAAAAGGTGTCTAGAAAATCCCCAAATATCTGGAAGTTGAACTGTATACTCTAAATACTATATTGGTTGTAGAAGAAATCACAAGGGCATTAGTAGATATTTCGAACTGATTGATAAGAAAAATATAATGCATCAAAATCTGTGGGGTGCAGCTAAAGCAGTGCTTAGAGGGAAATTTGTAGCACCAAATGCTTACATTTAAAAGGAAGAAATATCGAAACCAATGACCTAATGTTCCACCACAAAAATAGCAGACAAGGACAACTTATGTACAAAATAAGCATAAGAAAGCAAATAATAAAGATAGCATAAATCAATGAAATAGGAAAAAGAAAAACAACAAAGAAAGCAAATGAAACCAAGCCTGGTTTTTTAGAAAGATCATTAAAGTTAATAAATATCTGGGAAAACTCCTCAGGGGAAAAGGAAAGACAGGTTACCAATTTCAGGAAGGAAAAAAATGTTATCACTATAAATCCTATGAATGCTGAAAGAATAATAAAGGAATATTATGAACAATTGTATATCATTAATTCAACAACTTATATGAAATAGACTAATTATGTGAAAGATTTTAATAAAACTCACTCAAGAAAAAAATTATAATCTGAATAGACATATGCATAATTAAGAAATCTGATTTGTCTTTTAAAAAACCTTCCAACTAAGTAAACTTCAAGATTAGAAGCTTTCACTGGTGAATTTTTGCAAACATTTAAAGAAGAAATAATACCCATTTTTTTTACAATCTCTCCCAGAAAAAATGAGGAAGGGGTGCATTCCCAAGTCAGCCAATGAGGTCAGCATTGCTCTGATACTAAAACCAGACATTCCAAGAGCAGAAAATTGCAGACCAACATCTCTTAAAAACATACACAAAATAACCTTCAACAAAGTATTCGCAACTTGAATCCAGAAATACATACATATATATTTCTGGCTCAAAATTCAAGATCCAATCAATATAATTCACTATATTAACGAACTAAAGAAGAAAAACCATATTATTATCTCTAGATACGTAGAAGAAAGCTTTTGACAAAATTTTACATCTGTTCATGACAAAAACTCTCAGTGAACTAGGAATAAAAAGAACCTTCCTTTACCTGACAAAGGAGCACCTGTAAAACACCTACAGTCATCATGTTAAACAATGAAAGAGTGATGCTTTCCTCCTAAAATGGAGAACAAAAGAAAAATGTCCTCTTTCACTACTCCTATCCAACATCAAGTTAGAAGCCAGGAAATAGAAATAAGAGGTATACAGATTTCAATGAAAAAATAAAACTGGCTGTTTTGGTTGAAACCCTAATTTATGTAGAAAATCCAAATAAATCTACAGAAAAAGATCCTGGAACTAATAAGTAGATTTAGCAATGTTGCAAGATCCAAGAATACGTACAAAATCAATGATATTTCCATACATTTGCAATTAACAATCAGAAATCAAACTTTTAAAAGTACGACATATAATAGCTTCATAAAATAAAATACAGATAAATATAACAAAATATGCTGAAAACTATAAAACAGAAGTGAAAGAAATAAAAACCTGAAAAAAATGGAGAGCTATATTGTATTCACAGATTAAAAGATCCAATATTATTAAGATGCAAATTATCCTCAATTTGATCTATAGATTCAACATAATCCCACTTAGCTGTTTCTATAGATATAATTGAGCTGATTCTAATATTTGCATGGATAAACAAAGAAACTAAAATAGCTAACACAATTCTGGGAATTGTGGGAAAAAGTTAAGAACACACGATCCAATTTTAACACCTACTACATAGCTACAGGAATCATGACTGTGTGGTATTGGCAAAAGGATAGGCACATAGATGAATGGAACAAAATAAAAAGCCCAGAAATAGACCCACACAAATACAGTTAACTGATTTTTAAATAAAGGTGCAAAGTCAATTTAGTGGGGAAACTACAGTATTTTCAACACATGGTGCTGGAGCAACTGAATATTTGTTTGGAAAAGCAAAAATGAACTTCAGTCCATACCTCACAACTTTTACAAACTTAACTCAAAATGGACCATAGACCTAAATTTAAACATAAAATAATAAATTACCTAGAAGAAAATATGGAAAAAATCTGCATATTCTTGGGCTTGGGAAAGACTTGTTAGATACAATACTAAAACCACAATCCGTATGGGAAAAAAGCTTGATCAATTAGACTTTAACAAAATTCTACAAACTTTTGCTTTGCAAAGAGAAGAAAAAGACGAGCCACGGACTGAGAGAAAATATTTGCAAATTAAATGCCTAATAAGGAACTTGTATGTAGAATACATAAAGAACATTCAAACCTCAGCATTAAGAAAGACAATGCAATTTTTTAAATCAACAAAAGAATTGAACAGTCAATTCATCAAGAAAGATGCACAAATGGTAAATAACATCTAAAAGAGCCTCAACGTCATATTTCATTAGGGAAATGCAAATGAAAGCCACAAGCTACAAACCACAAACTACACACCTACTACGATGGCTAAAATTTAAAAATTGACAAAACCGACTGTTTGCCAAGATGCAAAGCAACTGCAACTCTCTGAGAACTCTAACGAGAATGTAAAATAGTACAACCAATTTACAAAACACTTTAGCAGTTTATTTTAAAGTTAAATATATACTTACTATCAATCCTTCTCCTGGGTATTTACCTAAGTGAATCAAACATTTATGCTTACCTTCACACAGATGTTTATAGCAGCTTTATTCATAATTATTAAAAACTGGAAATCACCTTTCTTTCTTTTTTTTTTTTTTTTTTTTTTTTTTGAGACAGAGTCTCGCTCTGTCACCCAGGCTGGAGTGCAGTGGCGCAATCTCGGCTCACTGCAAGCTCCGCCTCCCGGGTTCACGCCATTCTTCTGCCTCAGCCTCTCCGAGTAGCTGGGACTACAGGCGCCCGCCACCACGCCCGGCTAATTTTTTGTATTTTTAGTAGAGACGGGGTTTCACCGTGGTCTCGATCTCCTGACCTCGTGATCCGCCCGCCTCGGCCTCCCAAAGTGCTGGGATTACAAGCGTGAGCCACCGCGCCCGGCCTCTTTCAACAGATGAATGGTTAAACAGACTGTGTAACAGTGACACAATATAATATGACTCATCAATAAACAGTAATAGACTATTGATTTATGCGACAATGTAAATGAATCTTAAATCCACTTTGGTAGGTGAAAGAAAGAAATCAAACCCTGAAGGCTACATACTATATTATTCAGTTTATGTGACACTCTAGGAAAGATAAAAACTGTAGAGACAGAAAGCAGATAAGTAATTGCCTAGGGTCGGGAGTGGGGGAAAGGTTTGACTACATAAGTACAGCATGAGGGAATTGGGAGGGTTAACAAACTCTTCTGTATATAAAGTGGTTTTGGATATAAGATTCCATGCATTTGCCAAAACCCATAGACCTGTACACCTCGAACAGTGAATATTACTGTAGGCAAATAGTTAAAAACAACAACAAAAAAAACAAAACAGGATGTCAGGGGTTCCCAAGATGGAATGCAGACTGTGATAATGAAACTGACTGTATTACAAACATATGACACAATCACTCTGGAGATGAAAAAGAAAGGATCGGATCTAAGTATTTTGCCTGGATGCTGTGAGATTAAAGATTAAAAGAATGGTCCATAAACAGTGCACTCTACCTGTCAGGTTTGTTTTTCACGAAAGTATGAGGTGACAAGTCGAAAAATATTTTACTTGTATAATAGAACAGGGCAAATAAGTAAACATACTGTAGATAATAAGATCCAAAGAAAGATTGTGGTTAATGAGAGCTAAAGTTACAAATAAGTAAAGCGAAAATGCCAGAATGAACACACTGTGCTGGATTGTAGTCACAAGTGTCAGTGTAAAGTCATGCTTTTCTTTAATAGATAGATGATGGATCAATAACTTGGTGGATTGATCGACTGATCAATTAATAGATAAACAGACAATTTGCATACAAATGAATTAGTACACATTCATATACTTCCTAGCTCTGTCTGACGAGAGAGCCACCGCATAGAAGCTGGCACGTAGATCTTGATATCTATTAATGATATTTACCATTCTCCAATAAAAAAAATTAAGATTGCTTGACGAAGTTGGTTCCAGGTCTGGGGCAAAAATAACTCAAGATAATCCTGGAGCATCTCATGGTTCCAGAAAGATGGAGAATGCTCGAAAGAAAAGAAGGCAGAGGAGGGGGCTGGCGGCATGCCAAAGAACACGGGAGCAAACCTAGAGGAGCTCCCGACAGCCAAGGCTGGCCATCTGAGCAACCAAATAAATAGGATTGGATTACAATCCAAGGAGTAAAATAAACAGCCGTGAGTTCACACATAACAAATAAACGATGGAGAAGAGAAAACTCTTGCAGAAGGATTCCAGTTAATAAAGGTAGCTGGAATGAGAAGCATAGAAAATTGCCATTAGAACACCCTAGTAATAATTGCTGCAGGCAAACTCACCAATGAATGCAAAAGATTTGTTTGTTTCTTTTCTTTTGTTTGTTTTTGGTTTTTGTTTTGGGGACTGCATCTCACTCTGTTGCCCAGGCTGGAGTGCAGTGGCACGATCATAGCTCACTGCAGTTTCTAACCCCTGGGCTCAAGCCATCCTCCTGCCTCAGCCTCCTGAGCAGCTGGAACTACAAGCACGTGCCACTATGCACTACGCTTGTCTAATGTTTTTTTTTTGTTTTGTTTTGTTTTGTTTTTTTTTGAGATGAGGTCTTGCTTTGTTCCTGATGCTGGTCTTAAACCTCTGGCCTCAAGCGATCCTTCCACCTTGGCCTCCCAAAGTGCTGGGATTACAGGATTGAGGAAAGCAAAGGTTTAAGGAAAGAAAGGATAGTTGTTTGGTCTCAAAGTATCTCCCTTAAACTTTCAAACTAAATGCAAAGGGAAAAAATTTATAACTTTTTAGTGAAGAAACCCATCAGACACCAAGTGATGATGTCCTATTCTTATCATGTGCCTCATGAAATGATGTAACCAGAAGGGCATTTGGTATTCTTCCCCCAAATCCACAACCTCAATGCAATAATGAGAAAATATCTGACAAACCCAAGTTGAGGGACACTGAACAAAATACTTGACTGTCACAGATAGAGGAAACCAAGGGGATATGGTCAAATGCTGGAACAGAAAAAGAACATTAGTGGAATCTGAATAAGGTCTGTGGTTTAGGTATAGTGTCATACTAATGTTAATTTCTTAGTTTTGATCATTGCACTGTGGTTATGTGAGATGTTGCCATTAAAGGAATTTTTGTACTATCTTTGCAACTGTTCTGTAAGTCTAAAATAATTCCAAAATAAAAAGTTAAAGAGACATAGTTACATTAAGAAGATGAAAAGACAAACCACTGAAAGACAAACAAATTTCTAAAATATATGTCTTACAAAGGACTCATACCCAGACTATATACAAAATTCCTACAACTTAATAATAAGGAGATAATTGATTTTAAATGAACGGACAAGATGTGAATAGACACTTAACCAAAGAAGATGTGAATGGAAAATAAGCATATTTAAAGGTATTCAACATCATAAGCCATTAGAGAAATATAAATTTCATCATAAGATACTACTACACACTACTAGAATGGCTTAAAGTAAAAACCCGACAACACAAGTCTTGGCAAGGGTGTGGAGCAACTAAAACTCTTTTACGTGGCTGGTGGGAATGCAAAATGGTACAGCTTCTGTAGAAAACCATTTAGCAGATGAACATAAAGTTAAACATACACTTATACCACGCAACAATCCTTCTAAGTATTTCCCCAAGAAAAACAAAAGTATACATTCACCCAAGGACTTGTACCGGAACGTTCATAGGAGCTTCATTCATAGTGGACAAAACCTGGGAACACCCCCAAATGTTCATCACTGATGGATGGATAAGTAAATTATGGTGTGTGCATACAGTGGAATATTACTTAGTAATAAAAAGGAACAAACTACTTACACACAGCTATATAAATGAATCTCAAAAGCATTATTAAAGCTAAGTGAAAGACATCAGGCTCAAAAACTCCATGCAGGACGATTCCATCTATATGAAATTCTACAAAAAGTAAAACTATAGCAACTGAAAGCAGATGAGAGGTTGCCAGGGCGCAGAGGTGAGATTATGAATTGACTGGAAAGGGTTAAGAGAATATTTCAGGAATGTCAGAAATCTATACAGTGACCATGATAGTGGTTACACTATCGGACACATTTGTTAAAATTCATCAAATTGAACACATAAAATTGGTGATTTTTATGATACCTAAATTTATTCCTCAATAAAGCTGATTAACATTTATAGATTTTTAGTAGAAAAAAGCAAGTTGTAGAATGTATGTGCTTTTTGAATTTAAAAAACCCTATATTTGCGTATATTTTAATATCTACAACTATAAAAATAGGGAAAAGAGGAAAGGGATGGGATGTGGGGGGGATCGTCAAAGGAACATGATCTTTAATTTCAATATTTCAATTGTTAAGAAAAATTTATTTGTACCCTCACTACTTGCACAATTAAAAATATTTAAATTTAATATAGGGGGTAGCTGGTGTTATGGTTTTTCCGTGTGATCTTGGCGGATATCAGAGATATCGGCCGAGATTTTAAGCCGGCCTGTCTATCCCATTAGCAGATGGACTCCTTAACCGCCAGGAGGGACAAGTTCTCAGAGAGCGCGTCTGGTGGATGATGAAACTCCCAGGGTTTAGTCCCGCCTGTACTGGTGCCCCCTGGTGGTGCTGATGCGCAACGGCCGACAGCTCCCGGTCTCAGGATGGCACCAGGCATGCGCAGGCTGAAGGACGCCCAGAGCTGGGGCCGGGGCTTGGAGATGGTCGCTGGGCCTTGGGGATCAGCAGTTTCTGGATATTTGGCCCAAATCTCCCTTGCTGGAGGGCCTGGAAGCGACTCCTTTCCCTGGCTGGGGTGTAGTCCCTCTCCTGCGCCCCATGCTGTCCTTTCTTCAGGCGCAGGCAGCAGTCCTGCAGAGACACAGGGGCCCTGGGACCTCAGAATGGATCCCCACAGACAGGAGCCGCCAGCCCCAGCCCTCAGTTAACTGTGGCTCTGCAGGGCTGCAGGGGCTTGGCGGCCTGGAGCCATCTGCCGCTCTCACATGATCCCCTGAGAGACCCAGCTCTAAACAGGGCTGCAGTCAGGACTGCCAGGGCTAGGCTCTGGCCAGGGTCAGGTGCAGGATAAGGACCAGGACTGAGAGTCCTGGGGACACTCTTAATAATGACACTTAGATGCTTTAGGTTATTAAGACTTTTAAGTCAAGAGCCGAGAGCAGTGGCTCATGTCTCCTAATCCCAGAGACTCAGGAAGCTGAGGTCGGAGGATCACTGGAGGCCAGGAGTTCGAGACCAGCCTGGGCAACACAGCGGACCTTGCCTCTAAAAAAAATTTTAAATTAATTAAAAATAAAAGAAAAAAAGACTTTTGAGTCAACTTTGCTGTTCCAAAGTGAATTTGTTGCTGAACAGAAATGATGGAACTGAGGAAGGGAATCCCTTATCCCCCACTGGGGCAGAGGCACTATCCTTAAGGGCCTGCCTAGCCCCACTGCCCCACAGGCCCTGGCTCCTTCCTCAGATGCCTCTTTCTCCTTCTCCCAGCAGCAGACTCAACCCCTGCAGTCATTTAGGAATGTCTAAAAATGTCCTGTGCAGGGATCATAATGATTGTCACCCTATGATCCACGTTTGTTAAAAATCACCAAAGTGTACACATGAACTTGCTGAATTTTGTTGTGTGTAAATTATTCCTCAATAAAGCTTATTAAAATGTAAAGATCTTTAGTAGAAAAAGCAAGTGGCAGAATGTGGGGGATTTTTTCCATTAAAAAAACTGTATTTGTGTATATGAGAGTTTTTTAATGTCTGGAAGTTTCCACATCAAAATCATTAAAAATAGGGAAAAACTGGGGGAAAGCAGGCAAAAGAGGTAGCACCTGTTAGGGGGAGGGGTGAGGGCGAGGTGTGGGGGGGCAGGTGTGCGGAAGAAACACTGGCCTTCAGCCAGACAACATGAGAACAATGTGACACTTTGTTTTCCTCCAAGCGAAGACGGTGCTTTGATTTGTGCATGGATAACTCATTTCTTTATAAACTTTAAACTTCACTGCAGACTTTGCCCTGTTTCTCCTGGAGCAGGCTTTCACTAGCCAGCCCTGTGAGGGGAGTGGGGCTAGAGAGGTGAGATATATACACCTGTGAGATACGCAGACCCAACTGTTCCTCGCATGTGCCCAGCATGGAGAATTGGCCTCATTTTGCAAAAGGAGAAACTGAAGTACCCAGGGTCTCACAGGAAATTGTTCTCTGAGCTGGGACTTGGACTCAGGCCCCTAGGTTCCCAGCCTTAGGTGCTGTC
The DNA here is from genome assembly GCF_009828535.3 of Hylobates moloch. Lineage (NCBI taxonomy): Eukaryota > Metazoa > Chordata > Mammalia > Primates > Hylobatidae > Hylobates > Hylobates moloch. The sequence goes on from NW_026652276.1 coordinate 138,069,510, forward strand.
TGCAGCCCAAGTTGCATGCTGTAACTCCCCTCGAGGCTTTGATTCAAAATTTCAATGTGCTTATTTTGGTTTGAAGTGTTATTACACACTAACTCAAGGCACAGAGGGAGCAGAGCCCCCAGAGTACGATGGGAGCATCCTGAGGAGAGGTGCCTCCCAGGCCCCAGCTACACCCCACACATGCACTGTCCCACCTGCCCCCACTCCCCGGGCATTCCAGATGAGGCAAAGCACCACCTCCAGGCCAGGGAGGGACTGGGACATCACAGACATTCCAGAGAAAGGACCACTTCACCCACTCTCCTTACAGGTGGGGAGACTGAGGACCAGAGAGGGCAGGAGGCCCACCCAGGGTCACACAGCCAATTAGAAGCAAAGCAAGGACTCAGGCCCAGGCTGGTGACCCCGGCCAGTCACTCCTTGCAGAGCAACATACAGATGGGAGAAAAGGCAGTGTCTAAAAATGTGGCCTGAGTCTGGGTAGAGACAGAGCTAGACAGCTAGGGGTAGGGTGCTGAGGAAGGGGACAGCCAGACTGCTGCAGAAGAGGGAGTTTGAGGGCCTGGAGGCTGGGGCACACAAGGTGGGCTTTGTGCTCTCCCTGTGGTCAGGAGTGGGAAACAGTGGCCGGGAAGAAATCAAGGGTGGTGAGTTCCCCAAAACAATGAACAACTGCCACAGGTACAGCATGGATGCATCTCCCAGAAGCTGAAGATTGAGTGGACAGCCCGCAGGCTATCTACAGTATGCTCCCATTTTTATAAAGCTCAAAAATCAAGTGAACCAATATATTGATTAGGCATACAGGCATGAATACAAATGTTTTCTTTTTTAAGCAAAGAAATGACAAACACAAAATTCAGGATAGTAGACACCTTTAAGGGATGCTAGGGGAGTGGGAGAGATGCACAAGCTAGATGCAAACTTTGGAAATGCTCCAGTTCCTGAATTGAGTGTTGGGATCATGAGTGTTTATTATGTTATTAAACTTTATAATTTACACCTCTAATAATTCATACTCATTTAGCGCTTACTATGGGCCAGGCCCTTTAATAAGCACTTTATGTATATTAGCTCATTTAATCTTCACAGCAACCTCATGAGGTGGGTCATTTTCCAGATGAGGAAACTGAGGCACCAGTGATTTGTTGGAGTTCACACACCTGGTATCTGGCCCCAGATTCTGACCCAGGCAACCTGATTCCAGAGCCCGTGGTCTGAACCATTCTACTAAGTTCCATGCATTATTATATAAGTAACAAATGTTTTATTATTTTAATCAAATAAAAAACGTAAAGTGTACTGGGAGAGGCAGGAAAGGAGGTAACCACTGTATCACAGGCAAGAGGGGCAGGGCCTGAGATGGATAGAAAATCCCCCACCAACCCTCCCCTTCCCCAGGTTAAATTCCTCCCCTCCCTCACCCTCCTCTCCAACTGCCCAGCCTCTACCCTTTCTTCAAGGCTCCTCTCCCCGCAGTAGCCTCCCTCATTGCTGACCCCTCTTCTCTGAGCACTGAGGGCTGATGATCCTGTGCTTTTGTTTACAAACGTGGGTGGCCTGGTGCTGTGTACTGGTGTGGTCAAGATAAGCTGGACTCAGCGTGGAAGACTTCATGGAGGAAGCAGCCCTGGTACCCTCTGGGAGGACCTGGAGGGCTAGGCCAGAGCTCCGGCCCCTGGTGCCCCCTTCAGAGATGCTGAGCCTGGGGCTAGACACAGGGGATGCTGGAGTCAGCTCTGACCAGAGGAGGGGGCTGCCCCCAGGGTGGTGGGGGCTGGTGAGTACCAGGAGCAGATGGATGTCTCCTGAGGCCTTCTCCTGGCCTCTCCCTGCAGCTCAACCTTCATCCTTCCCACCCGATCCATCCCTGCCCCACCCAGCTCCCTTATTTATAAACCATACGTCCCTGTGTTCCTGCTTGCCCCTACTGTTTGTCCAAAGCTTCAGCTGCTTCCCTTGATAACCCTAGGACAAGAGGTCCTGGAGAACTGGGGAGGGCCCAGGGGCAAGCATAGTTCAGGGATGCTCCCCCGACCCCTGCTCAGGAACTTCAATGGCTCCCCATAGACACTCCAGGGTCTGATGCATAGAACATGCTCAAAAATCAGTAGCTATCCGATGTAAAATTTTAATTTCAGTTTTTGTGCACAGGAGCTATTCCAGACTGCTTGGCCAAAGGCCTCAAAGTCTGCTGAGGAAATTCAGGTCCAGGGAGGGGAAGTGACTGGCTCTCGCTCACATAGCAAGGCCATTGGGCCCTCTCTACTCCACCGCCCTGCCTTTCTGCCCAACCATTATAGACAAAGGCAAAGAACTTAGGCCCAGACCTTTCCAGCTGTGTGACTTTGGTTGCTTGCCTAACCTCTCTGATTTAGAGTTTCTTCATCTATAAAATGCAAACATTGTCTGTTTTCTTCAATACCCAGCACCCAGAATGGTGCTTGACAAATAGTAGGGCTTGATAAATATTTCTTGGATGAATGAATGAGTAATCCCTAACTCTCAGCTCGTTTATGAGTATCAAGCCAAGCAGTAAATATGAAATGAAGTTCCTGCGCAGTGCCAAATACACAGCAGGGACTTTGCAAACGGTGCTCCTCTTGCCCCCTCACTGACCACGCCGCGATTGTAGCCTCCCTTCTGACCCAAGTCAGGGACCCCTGATCTCCAAAGCCCAGACTCCATCCTGAAATCACAGGCACCTAGAGCTCTGAGCCTCATAAGTTTGCTCAGCTCCCCCAGGCCAGCCTCCTCCCCAGCAGCTCCTCTGGCCTCTGCTCCTACACCACAGGCCTTCCACTCAGCGCCTGGGGAACCAGTGCCCCTGGCCTGGCCAGAATGCCCAGCCTACAAGGCCCGGGCCCCCTGAACACTGTTTTCTCCTCTTCTCCTTTGTTCAGCGAATGTTTCTTTGCCCCTGGAACTGTCTCCTGGGACTCATGGTGGAAGAGAGGCCGGCAGGGATGGCGGTGCTCAGAGCAAGGACAGGTGAGCTGGCGATCGTGCCTCTGCTTAGGGCCGTTCAGGGGGCTGTAAAGGCCTTGGCAGGGATGGTGTGGGACTGTCCTCCATGGACAGAGAAAAGCAGAAATGAGAAATGGTCACAGTAAAAGGCAATCAGAGGTGAGGGCCAACACTAGCTCGGGGCAGCAGAAAGAGCTCCAGTCCCATCTCTGCGACTGAGCCCAGAGGTGACTTGGGGCAGGTCCCATCTCTCTGGCCTCAGTGTTCCCAGCTCTATGACGGTGCAGGCGTCGGGGCTTTGGTCAAACCCCATCACCTCCAGCTCTCATCTGGCTTTCTCGTGTCCTCGCACCCAAGTATCCCCACAGGCAGACACGGCGGTCCCAGGACAACCACGCCAACAAGAAGCTTCCACCTCAGCCCCACCTGCTAAGGAGCCTAACTCCCTCCTCAATGCATTAAGCCCCAGAACCTGCCCTGCAGGGATCCCCGAAGGATCAGAGTCCAGCAGCAGAGGGTAGGGGTGATGTGGGCACGTGGGCAGGGCTTTGAAGACGGTCTCCCTGGGAGTGCTGAGCTCCCAGCTTTGAAAATGGTTCCCCTGGGAGGACCCGGGGAAGGGGCCTTTCTGGCAGGTTCCCCAAGAGTTGGGCTGAGGTGCCAGGGTGATGTTTCCACCCGGATAAGCCCCGGAGTGTGTGGAATGAGAGCCAGGCCTGTGAGGGTTGCAGGGGCTTCCTCCTCCCACAGGCGGGCAGGCAGGACTGGCTCTTGGCTCCTGCAGCAGGGACAGAGAGAGGCTCCTCCACAGTGAGAGCACACAGCAGCCACCTCAGGCCTTCCTCTCAGGGCTGTGTTATGGGGCCTCAGTGCAGGGAGAGACTGCCCAGGGTCACACAGGCAGGCAGCAGCAGGGGCAGCAGATCCCCTAGGGTGAGTGCAGGCCTACCCCTTTTACAAGTGGACCGTCACAGTGGCCCCACCTAACGCTGGTCGCTGGGATGCCAGAGCCTCTGAGAAAGGTCCCCAGACCCCCAGCCCTCTGTGTGTCCTTGACAGTGAAGCTGAGCAAGCGTGGAGCCCGTGAGGTGTGATTTAGGATAGAGCTGCAGGAGATCAGCTAGGGTCTCGATAATAAGGCCCCAAGGCCAACACGTAGACTTCCAGGCATGAGGCTTTGAAAAGCTTTTGGACAAAATCCTCGAGCCAGGAGTGTCTTTCAGGACTCTCAAATTCAATCCCCATGTCTACATGGGGACACTGAGGCCGAGAAAGGAGAAGGGGCTCCTTCAAGGTGCCACGGTGAGTCAGTAGCAGAGGGGAGCCTGGAACTCTGGGCCCCGACTCCTAGCCCAGTGCTCACTCTACTTCCACTGGCTGCAGGGGCTCGGGATCAAGGGAGTCTCGGTGTGCAGAGCTCATCCAGATGGGCTGGGATTGGCCTATTTTGGAAGCGTCTGGATGAGGCTGTAGTTCTGCCTGGGCTCACCCCCAGCCCGCACCACCTTTGCCCACAGCTCCGGGAGCTTGGCACGGACACCAGCCCCAGCTGGTTCCAGCACAATAGAAGGACAGTCAATGATTCATGGAGCCTTCGTTCCTGGGGACCTTCTCCCCCAGGAGAAGCTGCTGGCTCCTGTACAAGATACCCCAGCAGGGCAGCACAGGGATTAATCAGTGATGGGCCTGGAGGGAGAGTGTGGGAGGGTCACAATCTCTTCCTCTCTCCTTCTCTTTCTCCCTGCTTCTCTCTCTCTCTCTCTCTGTCTCTGGCACACCCCATACCTGCCCCCTCTCCCCACTACCTCACCAGCACCATCACTGGGAACTCCAAACCTCACTTTCCTCCTTCTTCCCTCACACCTGCCCTCAGAAGAGGTTTTGATACACTAAGCCACCCTGAGGTTTTATACAGGGCAATCTGAAAGTTAAGGGGCCCTCAGAGATAACACCCAGGTCAGCATTTACAATAGGTACTTTATAGACATCCAGTTGTCTGAAATGGTAATCCATGTTACTTCCGAAAGAAGGTTATGTGGACAAACAAGTTTGGTGAACACTGGCTTAAATAAAATGAGTTCTTACTGCGGGACTTGTCAGAGCCTCTACTCTGCTGACTTGAATGATGAGGCTCCAAGAGGCTGATGTGGTTTCCAAACTTACCTCGCCACCTGTGAAAATCAGTCGATAGCTCCAAGAGCTGGGACCCTCACGGGGCGAGGACCACAGAGGGCAGGTGACTTCCCCAAGCCACTCCACTCAGGCCTTAGCCAGGAGCATGGGTGGCACCTATTGGTAAAGTCCCCTCTGGCTGCTAAGCTGTTTCAAATCCAACTCTCCAGGGTATTTCCCTCCAGAAAAATCTCCCCTAGGGTGGCCTGGGTAGCTTCACACTTAGGGAGAAGGAGTGAAAGGGGCAGGGGTCCGGAGCCTTCCGAATTTTCTGGAACCGAAACTGCAAGCCCATGGAGGCATTCCTGGGCATGGTGTCTCAGACCTCACATTCCCGGAGGCAGATGCAGCTGCTCCTCTCAGCCCTGGAGGTCACTGCCAGCAGCGGAAATTCTTGGAGTTCGTCTGGGATGGAAGCTGCCACCGGCCCGTCAGCTACAATCCAGGCGCAGTAGCGGCTCACCGGCTCCAGGGAACTTCACGAACAGTTTAACAGAGTCACTCCCACCCAAGGGCCCAGGAATCCTCCCGCAGGGCGTGGAGTGGAGACTCCTCTTTAGGTCTGAGAGACACAGATGGGAGAGAGGGGGTAAAGTGAGGCAGGACAGAAAAAGGTACAGGCATAGGAAGGCGAGGAGATCCCTGAGTCCATCTCCTCGCTGCTGAGACCCAGACACAGGGTGAAAGCACAGAACGCTAGAAAAGGGCACCCTGAGGTGTATTTCAGAGCCGCGGCGCGTGCTTGGCGTTGGCACGCGCTTGGCATTGGCACGCACGAGATGGCCTATTGGAACTATGGGGCCACATCCCCTGTGACCAGCCTCCACAACCTGCCTCTGTCAATGATTTCACTGGGACATGAAACTAGCTCTGGCCACGCTATGCCGTCTTAAATATGGAATTCACCTCCCAGTGCCTGACTTCACAAGGAATGTCAGCTGAGGAAATGTGATCAATGAATATAAAGGTTACTGACATTCTTATCACATTTCAAATTTGTTATATATTTCTTATTGAAAAAAAATGTTCACTGACCCAAAAAAATATTTCGTGTATAATCAGTCCGAGGTTAGACGTTGGATCTGGCAAAGAAGATGGATGAGAGCATTGGTCCTGCCAGCCTCGTTTGGCAAGTGAGGAAGGGGAGCCCAGACTCCCACCAGACCCCCAGGAACTTGCTCTTCCCAGCAGGAGAAAGCAACATCAGCTGCCCACAACTCGGCAATGTGCCTCTATTCTGCGACTGGGTCTGGATAAAGTGCCCTCATATTGTTCAAAGGCTAGAGTTAAAGGTTTCCTTGGAGTCCACATGAATCCTGTCATCCCCTGGCAGGCAGTAGCCTGACACAGTCCAGAAGACCCTGCAGCTGGGCCCACAGGCAGCTCACAGACGTGCACAGATGCAGCGTGGGCATTCCTGCTGACAGGCCTGACATGACTCTCCGAAGAATTGAACCTCCTACGCACATGCACATGCACACACACACACCCCCAAAGAGATATTCCAAATGTATTAACACCCTGTGTGCCATGAGCACCACCCCCAGCCACCAACTTTACACGTACATGATTAAAATAAATTTTCTTAGTTTCATTGGTTCGATTTGTTTTGGTTTCCAATTTGAGTTCCTTAAAGGCATAAGTTATTACATCTATTTAAGTTGCATTATGAAAAATATAAGCTAAGTTTAAAGAAAAAAACACTCATATGAAATAAAGCACCAGGGACACGTTGACCCCTTTCAGAATGTTCAAGACTGCTGTGAATCGTAAGCTTCAATCCTTAAGAACTTTTTCATCTGCACTAATTCTCTGATTTGCTTTTTTTGGATTGGACTCATTTGTTGAATCAGCTTCCCTCATATTACTATTTCAGAGGGAGAAAGGATAATACTCTTCTACAAATTATATATCTACTTACCTACTTAAGCTTATTGAGAAATGTATGCCAATTCACCCTTAACGAACACAAGCCAGGCCAGCCTTCTCAAACCAACATTCTACCTGGAGAGCATGCTGGCTCTAGGCAAACTGAGTCTAGTACCTGGTGGTGACATCTGTTAGGAAGAACATGTCTCCTGAGTTCCACATAACTCAAGGCATAGACGGAGCAGAGCCGTCAGAGCGCAGTGGGAGCATCTTGGGGGAAAGATGCCCCCAGGTCCCAGCTGCACCCCACACACGCACTGTCCCACCTGGCCTCACTCCCTGGGCATTCCAGATGAAGCAAAGCACCACCTCCAGGTCAGGGAGGGACTGGGACACCACAGACATCACAGAGAAGGGACCACTTCACCCACTCTCCTTACAGGTGGGGAGACTGAGGACCAGAGAGGGCAGGAGCCTTGGACTCCAGCCTTGGACTGTGTGCCTCAATCTGCTGACACACACATGCACATACACACACCCTTTTTCTAACTTGGACCTTGCTGGATAGGCACCTCTTACTCCTTCCCACCCAGGGTTGATGTGTAAAATATATACCATCCTGGTATGGTGGGGACACCAATCCATCAGAACTATCCCACAACTTTAGTACTGGACAGGGTCTGAGGGCCCCGCTTAACCCACTGAGTGCTGGATTGTGGGGAGGTCTGGGGGAGAATAGAGAGAGGCCAGGAAGCTAGGAAGGCCAGAGAGCAGGGATGGGAGGATGTTACTTGGATAGCTCAAAACAGATGAAAAGATTTTAATATTTTAAGAGCAGGTGGGCTGGGCATGCTGGCTCATGCCTGTAATCCCAGCACTTTGGGAGGCTGAAGGGGGTGGATCACCTGAGGTCAGGAGTTTAAGACCAGCCTGGTCAACATGGTGAAACCCCATCTCTACTAAAAATACAAAAATTAGCCAAGTGTGGTGGCACACGCCTGTAATGCCAGCTACTCAGGAGGCTGAGGCAGGAGAATCACTTGAACCCGGGAGGCAGAGGTTGCAGTGAGCCGAGATCGCACCACTGCACTTCAGCCCGGGCAACAGAGGGAGACTTCATCTCTAAAAAAAAAAAAAAAAAACAAAAACAAAAACAGGTGAAGCTGTACTAGCCCGTATGGCTGAAGATCCGTTGTGCTCTCACCCAGTTCCAGATAGATGCACTGGAATCAACAAAAAAATAAGCAAAATCCTACATGCAGAGAACATGGCTTTATTTGAATGAAGCAGAATCACCTAAGCAGGATGAACTCATTGAAATTGCTGGATACCCTTCGCCACAGGTCTCTCTGCACACCAGGGCCCAAGGTATCAGTGGGGACTAGCGGGCTCTTGAGGGCTAGGGAAGACACCCCTGTAAGCACGGGCTTCACCTGCCTTCTCTACCTACATAATCGCCCCCTTTTTGGCAGTAAGGACAGTAAACATCACTACCTTTGGGTCTTCGGGCCCCCAAGAATGGCCCCACCCTGGCCCCCAGCTCGGCAGCAAATTCCACTCATCATCCTCATTGTATTCTAAACCTAAAGAAAACAAGGCGTCATGCCCAGCAGTTCCTCCATGAAACATTAATCACTGTCCCCTCCTAGAGAGGCTTCTGACCAGTGAATGTGTGACCTACAGGAGTGATGGAAAAATCCCAATGGGCCAGCACACAGCCTGGCCACGCCATGGGTGGGGGCCCCAGCACCAGTTCCTCCGGTGCTTTTCCAGACTCCTGGCTTGGGTTCCAGGGATACTGAGGACCGCCTAAGAATCCCGAGAGAGAGAGAACCCTCCTTGCATCTACCGCATCCCCCAAGAGTGCCGTGGTCCTTGTGGTCAAGTGGCCTTGAGCCACCCACACCCTTCTATTTGGGCCCTCAGAGCCCACAGGAGCTTTGAGATGGATGACGGTGCTGGGAGCAGGGCCAGCACTATGGGCCACTAACTCTGCTGAAGTTTCACCACATCTCTGACCAGTGGACAAATCCTAGTCCAGGGTATTTGAGAAATCAAGTCTTCTCCCCATAACCTCTCAACACCTCTCCAGGGTCAGGAAAGATGAATCCCCTTGATTCTGGAGGAGAAAGTGAAATGTCAAAAAGAAAATATGGATCTGTAAGGATTTCAGACTCCTGAATGTTTAGAAACCCAGAAGAGGTTGATCCGATGCTTGAGATCATAAATATGTGTGGCTGAAGTGAACATTCACTGCCGGGCTCTGGCTGACCTGATCTTCCTAGGGTTCCTAGGGGGCCTCAGAATAAATGGAGCAATTGCAGAACCATAACTTCTTGCTCTTGTGAGTTTAATGGAAAGACAAATATTCTAGGATTCAGTGGCTGCTAGATTACATCCTGCTTCCTTCTGGGCCAGGTGCAGAGGGCATGACCTTCCAAGCCAGCTGAGCCATTCCGTGTGCAAGTCTCAAGGGGAGGGCCAGGAGGGTGTCTGATGGAGATAGTGACCTGTTGTCTGGTCTCATCAGGGACCCAGTCAGAGATGTGTGACAGGTGCCCCTCACCAAGTCACATCACATGTGCAGTTGCCTGAATGTTCAACAGCCTGAGGACAAAGATTGAATCCTGGGAGTTTTCAGGAAATTTACTACTTCCATTAAAGTCTGATGAACAAACAGACAAGGTCTCAGCTGCCCAAGGAGCCCCACTTCATCTGTTATTCCCTCAAACCTCTCCCTGTGTTGGGCTGTACAGAAGATGAGAAGATCAGAGTCAGGGGTAGCCCCAAAGAGATAAGGTGCCTGGAGCACTAAACCCACAGGCTGGAAGATGAGGAGGAGTCTGGGATCACTTTGGCCCAAAGTTATTGCCCCCTGGCCTGATGGGTAGCTGAGGGCCTGTCTTAGTGCATTATTATCCCTCATGGTGCAACATTGCCCTTCCCCTTCTCAGATACTCTGCTGGGTGAACATGGTTCTCAGACACTTTCCTCCCAAGGAGAGGCCCTGGAAGGCAGCAGGGAGGTTTGGGTGACACCACATCCAGTTAGCCCTGGAATGAACTGGCTTCTCCTGATGCTGGATGGCTCTGGGGCTGGCCCTTCTCCTCCCTTCCCCCTCCCCATGCCCACTCTGCAGCAGTAGCTGTCCTCTTCATGCAGCCTGGCTTCCTGGCTAGCCCAGAGCTTAACTTAGCAGGAATCATGACAAAACTGGCCCAGACCACATCGTGGGAAGAGCCTGATCTTTGAAGCCGAGCAGAATAGGTTCAAATCCCAATTCTGCCACCAACCTGCTGTGTGGCCTAGGGTAAATCACTTCATCTTCAGGGACCCTGGCATCCTCTACAAGTGGGTACACCTATCTCTACCTTCCAAGGATGTTGTAAAGATTGGAGCGAATGTATGCAAAATCTCTGGGAGATTCTTCACACATGGTAAGTGCTCAAGAAATACTAGTTCCCTAATGTCTTATTCAGGCCCTGCCTCGTGGCTCTAGGAGTCTAGAAATCATATCTAAGCAATACACGAAAGAAGGCTGTGCCATAGAATGGGGGTGAAATGGGGGTGGGGGTAGAAGCGAATGAGTAGGATTTGAGGTGGGGTGGCTGGGCCCATAGTGGTGAGGGAGGGCTTCAGGCCTAGAAGAATGGGACCAGTTAAGGAGACAAGCCAAGAAGGGCTGTGAGAGATAGCCTCGGCACACCCTCACAGGCAGGCCTGGGATGCAGCGGGCTGGCCCATACCCAATTCCCATAGCTTGGCTGGCACTCTGCCATTTATATGCCCCTCTTCAGCTGGGAGATAAGTTTCCTTATCTGTTAAATAGGCTGGAAGTTTTTGCGAGGGAACGGAAAAGAGTGTGCAGATGTGATGCACTGATTTGCAGGGACTGAGACAGCCTAGTGACCCAGGGCACACTTAAATTAGAAACCCTGTTCCATCCACACGGCCTCAGTCTTCATTGGGGGTGCCTAGCCCCTGGCTCCCTGAGACCCAGCCCCCCTTATAGCACTATCAGCTAGGCATTCCATAGAGGGGACAGGAACCATGTGTCTCCCAGGAGCAGTGCTGGGGCCCCAGGACCTGTCCATACACTATTTCCTGCCTCAGCCCACTGCCATGGTGATATCTGTTCCCTATTATCAGGCACTACTAAGTGTGTGTGCACGTCGGGAGGGTCAGGAGCTGGGGTCCCAGTCTTAGCCTGAAGTAGCCCTAACTGCACTGGGCTCTGACGAGCGAGTCTGTCTCCCATGAGATGCCCAGCCCAGGTCAGATGGGTTGCAAATGTGAGTGGAGGAAGGGAGGAAGGTGGAGCAATCCCTAGTGTTCCCTGGGCCTTGCTCTGTGGAGGGTAGAGGGGATGAGGGGGCTGTTAGACTTCGGGGCTGTTAGACTTCAGTCCTGCTTTCCCCCATCCCTTCCATACTCCAGAATCAGAGACGGCTCTCATTGGTCCATTTAAACTGATCAGAAGCCTGCCCCTTTTCCCTGCCCCCAGGTCTCCAAAGTCATCCCACTGGGCTCTGGAAGTCTCCTACTAGGGGTAGGACCCTGTGTCCCTCAGATGGGGTTCTGTGGTGTGGCTGTATCCATCACCTGAGATCAGGGGTCTTGAAGGCAGAAGGGGAGGCCGTGGCTCCTTCTCAGACTGGGTCTCTAGCAGTGCACTGATTTCCTTGGGGAGGAATCCAGAAACATTTGTGGGGACACAGCATCAAAAGAAGAAAAACTACAGGAAGCCCGAAGGACCTTATAAGTCATTTTCCTTTATTTTCTTAACATATAATGAAATTCCAACTCCAAAGAGACATATATGCAGAGCAGACAGATGCAGGGCCCGGTGTGCAGCAGCCTAGAACCAGGCAGGGGATGGGTGTGCCCCCTCTCCCCTTCATCACAACTCTCCCCACTCCTGGCCCCTGGCCACTGCCCAGGCAGAAACTGAGAAGCTGGAAATGAGAGGAATCAGCCTCATGGTCCAGGGAGTAGCCAGAGACAGGGCCTTGGTTACTAGGCCTGGCCAAATCATTGTCTAGCTGAAACCACGGGCCTCAGTTTCTTTATCTATTAAATGGGCCAGAAGTTCCTGCTAGGGAATGGAGGAGAGAGTGTGCAGATATGATGCACTGGTGATAGCTAAAGGCCTTCTGGTTGTCCCTCTGCTTCTAAATACGTGCGTAATTGTGTCTCTTGGTTTCTGTTGCCATCATGGCTAAGTGCACAGTGGTGGAGCTGCTCTGGCCCTGGTGGAATTGAATGGACTTATGTAGATACAATTCAGCCTTCAAAGCTGATTCTGATCTCTGAACTGTCCTTGGGCTGCAACTATAGCTACCTTATCAGGTCAAAGCTGACCTTTCCCCTCCAGGTCAATGCAGAGGGAAGGCTGTGGCCAGGGGTCACACAGCAAACCTGTGCAGGTTACTCAGCTGCTCAAATGCCTCTGATCAGGAGCTCATGAGCAAGAGAAGAGCTTGCTCCATCCTGCTCAGGACCAGCTGAGGGCTTGGAAAACCCCCAGGCCCAGCAACGGCATCTGCCTCCCTGGGCTGACCTGCATCAGGGTCTTTCTGTCCTCAGGCTTTGGGCTTCAGACAGCTCAAGCGCTCTTTGATAAATATACACCAGCATAATGGTGACCTGTGTCTACACTGACCAGAGGGAGTAGAGAACTGAAAGAATGAGCAAGATAATGCAGTGATAGATGGAAAGACCAACTAAAACTCAGAGAATTAACATGGGTATTCCTCCTTCACCCTCTAAATGGCTTCATTCTGCAACAGCAGGCCCTGTGTAGGGAAGCCTCTCCATAGGGAACACAAAGTTCCAACTACCTGGCTGTCTGTCGATCTCTGCTTTGTAGCCTGTCTGCTCTGTGCACATGTACACAGAGGCGTGTGGCGACAGCCATGCCCCTGGGGAAAGAACACAGGGCAAGTGGAAAGAGCAGCCCTGGTCTAGACCATGTCTTCTGGACCCATGCTGTGTCTGCACTTGGGGGCTGCAGGCCCGTAGAGCTCTGCCAGTCCCTGCCACTTTGCAGAAGGAGGTCGCTGAGGCCCTGAGATAGGGGCGATTCCAAGGTCAGGCAGTAAATCCGAGCGGGTCGGGGGCCTGGGAGCAAGCAGAACTGAAGGAGCAAAGCTTGCCCCCTCCACTGCACCTCCTGGGATCTCTTCCTCCTCCAAGCACCACTGGGAGCAAGGTGCGTGTTAGGAGAAGAAGGAGGGCGGTGCCCAAAGGCACAAAGCAATTACGGTAGAATCCCAGGCATGTGCGCAGGTGAGTCGGTGAGCAACTTTGGGGCAAGGGGGGACTTTCTGGCACACCTCCCATCACACTCTGAGGGGGCGACTAGCAGGTGGGTCCCTTTCTTTCACCTCCTCCACGACTTCAAGGGAGTGAGTTAATTGGTAAATCTTGGTCCCCAGGAAGCTCTGAGGCCAGGAAACAGAAAGAGAAAGAAAGAGATAGAAACACCCCCAAATGAGGCTTGACCATGCAGGTCTGGCAGATCTTGGGGAAGTGACTTTGGCCAGCTTGTCAGAGTGTCTACAGTATGGATTTCACCCCTCCCCTCCCTCCGCCCGCCCCTGCCCCTGCCCCCGCCCCCTACGTGGATGCCCAGGCCAGACCCCTTCTATTTGGGCTTCATCTCCACCCTGGAGTTGATGTCGTCGGCATCCAGGTCGTACTCCTCCACCTGGCCGCTGGTCCACACCTTCACGCGGTCTGTGAAGTCACTGCTGCGTGGGGCCAGGATGAAGTCGTAGATGAGTACAGCCAGGGCTCCCCCGATGAATGGCCCCACCCAGAAAATCTAAGAACAGAGCAGGTGTGTTTAGAGGGCTCCACTCAAAAGCCCCTGGGAAGTGTTCCCTGGGTTACCCCCCAGCCCACTACCCCGTTGGACAGGTTTTCTCCCACCTGGGATGGAGGCAGGTAGGAGAGCCAAATCCTAACATCCTGATTCCAGTGCCCCTCAGAACTGGCCCGGGCCGGAGTATGTGGTAGGGGCACCTCCTTGCCTCTGCGTGGCCCAGCTCAGGCATGGGCAGTAGCAGCCCCTTCTTGAGGAAGGCCACTGCCCCCACACTCCCAGCTTTGGAAGGGCCCCAGAGACCATTGTCTAATGCAAAGCTGGCCTAGCACACCCACATCCACAACCATAAGGGCTAAAATCCACTGAGTGCCTCCTCTGTGTTGAGCTCAGTTTGCAGATAGGGAGTGAGCCCTTTCCTCTTCTCGGCCACCCTGAGAGGTGGGCACCACCATATCACCCTCCGTAGCTCAGGAAACCAAGGCTCAAGCACGCTGCGCAAGGTCATGCTGAACTCGAAAGTGGCTGAGCCAGGATCTGGAGCCCCACTTTCAACCATGCAGCTGGGATGACCTGGAGGCCAGGCAGCATGGGGCAGGGCCAAGCTGGGAGGGCAGAGACTAGGCCTGAAACTGCTCGCAGTGTGACCCCACCCTGCCTCTACATGGCAGGCCTCAGTTTCCCGATTTCCTGTCCTCTGCCTGTCTCCCAGAGCCTCCAGGACAGGAAGGGACACTGTGAGGGTGGGGTCAGGCTTACCATGGGACATCAAAGCTTCCCACCCCACCCCCTGTGGGTCTCCTACCCAGTGGTTGCTGAAGTTGTGTGTGATCACTGCGGAGCCAAAGGACCGAGCAGGGTTAATCCCACAGCCAGTGTAGTCAATCTGTGAGGGAAAGAGACAGAGGGAGGGGCGAAGGCAGAGAGTCGCAGGTGAAGAGAGAGTGAGAGGAGGGAGAAGGTGGAGGGAGAAAGAGAACAATCAGGGTGGGGGACAATGAGACCCAGGGAAAGAGGAGTGCTGACCCCAAGCTGGGCAGGGCCCTGCCCCCAGTCCCCAGCGCTGACCCGCCATCCTCCACCCAATGGCAAGAACCCTGTCGGGAGTCCCACTGGTTGCCCATGGCAGGGCACCCCACCAGCCCCCGCCCTCCCTTCCCCCACCTCCATCTGGGAGGGCCCCTGACTCACAGCCAGGAGGTGTCCAAGGGCTACAGAGAGGCCGATGGCAAGGGGGGCTGAGCCACCAAGGTCGTGGCGCCTCCGGTCGGTAGTAGCCAGCACGCATAGCACCAGCTGGAGGGTCCCGATGATCTCGATGCCCAGGCCCTGGCCTGAGTTCACGCCATCAGCCAGCTGCAGGGGAGAGAGGTGGTGAGGACTGGTGAGGAGGGTAGGCGGGGACTATGTCCAGGACCCCAAGGATACCCAGGTCTCCCAGGCCCAGGCATGAAGGGCAGACCCTCAGATGGACCTTCAGAGCCCATCACAGGGTCCCCGGCAAGCATACAAAACAGGTAGTGGAAATCAGGCCTTGAACCCACCCACTGCTGTTGATGAAACTCCAGCCCAGCCCCTAATACCTGCCTAGACCCGGGCCCCACTCTGCCTAGAAGCTGGAGAGGCCTGGGGTGAGCTGGGGCCTTTGCATCCAGCTGCATCCAGGCCAGGGTATTCTGGGGTACCAAGGCCAGAGGCAAGGGGCGAGCCCCAGGCATGAAGGTGATGGTCAGGAGCACTCCTAGGAGAAGAGATGCAAAAAGGTGGGAAGGCCAGCAGGGGACATGGCTTCATACCCAAAAGTCCAGAACATTCCACCCCATGCCCGACTGCATCTAAATTCCAGGGCTGAGGAGGCCTTCAGTGAGGTCCTGGCTCCCTCCACCCTCTTTCTCCTCTGTGCCTGCCTCCCTTATTGTCTCCACCCTCTCTCTCTCCTTCTCCACCCCTGTCTCTTTCCTTGGTCCAAGGCCTGTCTCCCATTGCTTCTGGCCCTGCCCTCCCTGTCCCTCCTTCTCTCTTCTTCCTCCCCACTGCTGGCCCCAGCCTCACCCTCCCTCTGCCTGGCCAGATAGGCCCTGCCACCACCGTCTGGCTGCCACTTACTCCTGGGCTACTTTTAGAAACATGACTCATGGAAAGAAAAGGGAATGGGAGCTGCCGCGAGGTCATGAAAGCCCTCCCCATGCAGCTGCCCCTAGAGGACCCCTCCCCAGGAAGCCCCAGCACCTTCCACTATGCTTTATGGCCGTCCCAGGGGCTAAGTGCACTCACACAGGGGAGCTGGACCACATTAGCAAATGCTCACTTGCAAAGATGCCCAGATGAGGCCACTTAGGCTGCCTTCTCCCAGGCAGCGCTGGTGCACCCAAACACTTCCCAGCTGGGAGACTCCCTACCCAGCTCCCATCCTCAGGATATGGGAGTGTCTCCAAGGCCATAGGGAATTTTGCAAAATCCAAGGTAGGGGGGCACACCTTGGAGGTTTTCCCAGCCTCACCCTGAGGCCATCCTACAAGAACAATTCTCTTCCCGCTTTTGTCTGCAGCCCTGGGTTACAGGGAATGACTCACATCCCCTCCCCTGCCTTGCAGCCCCAGCTTTGGGCCTTTCCTGGCGGACCCCGGGGCTACATCCCTTAGGTCTGCCAGCCCTCTGGCCAATGACCAGTTTCCTTCTGTCCCAAGGTTGGGCCAAAGAGGCAGAAGCCCTGTGTTCAGGTTCTGACTCTTCTACTTTCTGGCACCATGAGCATGGCCTATCCCCTCTGGTCTTCAGTCTTCCCAACTGCAAAATGGATCTCATTGTCCATGCCTGCTCTCCAGAGCAGCTGGGAGGTTCAAAGGCCAAAGGGGCCGTCTCAGGGCATTTGGAAAGAGTTGTCGACGCAGGAGGGATGGGGCAGTGGTAGTGACTCTTGTTTTGGTTCTTCTCATTGTGTGTGCTGGATCTGGGGACAAGCAGAAGGAGTGACGGCAGGTGGAGCTGCTGGCAGAAGCCTGCCCAGAGTTAGGACAGGCTGAATGGGGTTGAGGCTGGTGAGGCCAGCCCGGCTAGTCCTGATGCCCACCCACACTTGCACCCGTGAGGCCCCTGTCCCTCTGTATCTGAGCCCTCAGGAAGCTCGCGGCCCCTTCTATTCCTCTCTCTTCTGCTCTCCAGGGTTGGCCTAATTGCTAGCTGGCAGAAGTCCTGAAACCAGCCCTTCCCCGATGATTAATGGAGTCATCGCTGTAAGTGGCTGCCGCCTTGCAGAACCCTCCCAGCCCCATCCCTCACAGATGTGACCAGAAGGAGCTCATCTCTTCTGGTTTTTAACCAGGTGTGAGAGCCCCAGCCCCTACCCAAAGACAACATGCTTTTCATGCAAAGTGGGCAGAGCAGAGGGTGATAGTTCCAGGCCCTGTACTCTGAGTCCTCGGGAAGGGGAGAGGTCAGCCAACTGCCCTGGGAATTCTGGAATGTGCCTTCCTGACTGCTGAGAATCACATGGGCTGACAGCCTTCCTCTCCAATACCCACTACCACCACCACCAGGAAGCCTCCCCTGATTGCTTCAACATCTACTGACAACCTTCCTTCAACTATCTAATACACTTGCATTATTTACATCTGGAAACACTTGATAATTCAGAATTGGAAGGGGCACTCAAAGGCCTGTTGAAACTCAATGTCCAGGAAAGAGCAGGTAAAATACTTCAAAATGTACGTTACTGTTTACAACCCATTAAATTTGAAAACTTGCTTAAACAAGGCCAGTTCCCATTGTAGTCACTTGTTTTATATATATATATATACACATATATGCATATATATACATATATACATATATACTATATATATATTTGCACATCCCCAGGTAGTTTTGCCTGGCCCGGGTCTTATTAAGGCAAAAAAAATGTAAGAATCAGAACAATTCTCAATTCTCAATTGTCTTCCCGCTTTTGTCTGCAGCCCTGGGTTTTGTGAATGCAAGTATTACCAAAAGAATAATCCACACATTTCTTCTGAAGCGTCAGAAAGACACAAGCTCTCCATTTTGTGCTAAGCCCTTGTAAGCCCACTACTCAAGGCCCAGTTCAGACCCCACCAGCTCCTAGAAGCCTTCCCAGATCCCTGGCTGGAATTAACTTCTGCTCCCACCCACCATGCCCTCACTGAATTCTCTGTGCATCTTGTAGGAAATCAACCTTCCTGCGGCCTATGTGGGTGCATCTCCTCCTGGCCTGGGAGTTTGGTGAGGACAGAGTGGGGGACCTCTGCCATTTCTCTGCCCACACCTCTGAGGGGAGGCTTACTGTGTGCTGATAGAAGTGGCAGAGAATGCTAATTTTCTAGAACTCCCACCCTCGCTAGGGGCAGCCTGGCTCCAGAGATGCTCTCCGGACCCAGGGCTGTCTTCTTCACTTTCTAGCTGGGAAACAATGGGCCAGTCACTAGCCTCTGGGAGCCCTGGAGGGCAGCCCCTGCGATGGCTCAGTGAGGTGATGATGTGGAGGCTGAGGCCCAGGGAGGATGCAGCAAAGCCAGGATCCTTGCCCCATAGTCTGTGCCACCCTACACTCACAGGTCAATGGGCTGGCCACTCCTGGGCCCAGTCAAGGGACCTGGCTATTCCCAGCTTGGACTTGGGAGCTGGCAGAAGGTGGTTCTGTGGCTGCCAGTGTGTCCTGGCTCTAGGGCAGCCCAGGGATGATCTCTCCAGGCAATGTGCTCTAAGCCCTCCCTGCTACCCATAGGCCAACCAGGGTGGCTTCCAAGGCATGGGGCTCCTGGCTTGGCCTGGGCACCCTGGTGCCCCGGCCTTGGGGAAGAGAAGGCTCCAGAGCCAGGCCTGACTGAAGCTCTGAGCATTCGTTCTCAAGGGACAGGAGACATCAAGGCCTGCCCTGCCCACCCCAGTGCCTCTAGGACTCAGCACTGGGCAGTGAGGGGACCTATGTGGGCCCCAGAGTGTCACTCCTCCATGGGTGTTCACACGTGGACATGGGGGTATTCCTGGTTTTGTGTGCCTCTGTGTGTCTTTGTAGATAAGTGTCTGCTGTGTCTGTGATGACCACATGTGTCCAGGGCTGACTCTCTCTTTCTCTTTTTTGTTAGATTGTAAGTGGTTTATTACACAATAATTAAGTTTTAAAAATCTATAAAAGAACTGGCCAGGCGCGGTGGCTCACGCCTGTAATCCCAGCACTCTGAGAGGCCAAGGCGGGCGAATCACAAGGTCAGGAGATCGAGACCATCCTGGCCTGGCTAACACGGTTAAACCCCATCTCTACTAAAAATACAAAAACAAAATTAGCCGGGCGTGGTGGCCTGTGGTCCCAGTTACTTGGGAGGCTGAGGTGGGAGAATGGCATAAACCCGAGAGGCGGAGCTTGCAGTGAGCCAAGATAGTGCCACTGCACTCCAGCCTGGGAGACAGAGTGAGACTCTGTCTCAAAAAAAAAAAAAATCTATAAAAGAACTACAAAAATCCCCCACTTGTATGCACCAAACAACATAGCCTAAAACTAAATGAGGGGAAAACTGACAGAATTACAAGGAGGACTGGATCACTCTACCACCAGAGTGAAAAATTTTAACAATCTTCTATTAGAAATGTATAGAATAAATGAAGCAGCCAAAAACTACCAATAACATGATCAGGGAGGGTTTGAACCCCATAATTACCAAGCTTGATTTAAGAAAAATACAAAAACCCTGTACCCCTGAATTAAAGAATGCACACTCTTTTTCATCAACTGATGAGGTACTGATCAAGTGCCTCGGCCTCCCTGGGAACAGCTATACCATACAGGCGTCTCTGCAGGACATGAGGTCCTGCAGGCCATGCTGTGTGTTTGCACTGGTATGTCTGATGGCACTTCTGAGTGCCTCACTAATTCCCTGTGTCACACACCCACACAGCTGCCACTACCAGCTAGAGAGGGAAGAGAAGAGAAAAAAAATGAGCCCCCGTGTGAGAAAGCAGCAGGTCTCAACAAGCCCTTTATTTGCTCCCAGAAGCCATTTCATCTTCCTGACAAGAAACAATACACAAAGCAATGGCTTCCTCCCTCCCTCCCTCCTTCTTTTCCTAACTCCAGGGCAGGGAGAGGAAAAGGCTCCATTGGGGAACCCCTGCCCAACCCTCCTTGGGTCCCAGAGCCTGAGTGGCACCACCCAGTCTTGAGAATGTGCTTTGTGTACCGCGTGTGTGTGTCCCCCATGTGAGAGCACATGTGTGTGCATGTTTGTGTTTGTGCCATGTGTGTACACTTTGGAGCAGCAGGACTAATCAAGGGCTAGGAGGCAGTGCCACCTTGACAAGTCTCCACGCCTCTGTGGGCTTCAGTTTCCCCATCAGTAAAATGGAGGCCTTGGCCCAGATTTGAGCCCCAGGCAGTCTCCAAAAGTGCCTCCGGCCTCACATCGGGGTGGTCACTCTCCAGCCCCAGATCCAGAAACCTAAGCACAGGATCCCCCGCAGGCCATCAGAATTGCTGATCTCAGCGTGACACAAAGCCTATGTTGCAGAACCTGTCACCCACCCCACTGGACCCCCGCATAGACTGGCACCCCCAAAGCAGCCTCCCCCCCAGAAAGCATCTACTTGCACACCCCTAATGGCAGGGAGCTTATTGACTTAGAGGCAGCCCCTTCTTCATGTCAACAACAATATCAACAACAACCTTCTTTACACTGAGTAGAAATCTGCCTTTCAAGGGGCCCTGACAGCGAGATTGCAGGCACTGAAAGGAGCTGCTGAAAGGGCCGGGGGCATTTTCCAGCCTTTCTGAATATCTTTTAAGTTGGAGATTTCAGCCTCAGAGTCTGCCCACCCCACTGAACTGTAGCTCCTGGCTGAGTGAAGATAGCCCCTCATGATCCCCCTGGGCACCATTCCATGTGGGCACTAAGCCCCTCCGTCCCCAGGGGGAAGCCCTGACTGAGGGGATCCTGGCCACTTGCAGGGTCTCTGGGACAGCATTTTCCTGCCTTCACCTCCCGGTGTGAGGGCTCAGATCCCAGCCATTCAGGAGGCTCCAGACTTGTTGGTGCTTCCAGAAGGTAAGGGCCATGGCCCCTGCTGGGTGGGGGCCCTAGACTAAGTGGGGGCACCATCTGGAATTGGCTTGCAGTGAGCTAATGGCCACTTCACGCTGCTAGAAGGTTGCCTGGGGTGGAGAAGGGAAGGCAAGGTGTGACAGGAGGCTGTGGCCTGGGAGTGGTGAGCAGGGGGTGAGCCCCTCAGACAGGCATCCCAGGGGGCCTTGTCCCCTCTCAAAGCATGGCCCCTTCGGAGTTCCCAGGGCAAGTCCCGGTCAGGGCCAAGCATCAGGGTGGGCAACACTGCGACCGGCTGGGCTGTTCTGAGGGCCCTAAAGGGGAAGCAGCGTCAGGTTTTTCCATGGTGAGGGAAGTCTCCACCACAAAGCTCCCGCCCCATCTCTGTGCCCTCCCCCTCATCTGGGGCTGGCGGAAACAGTAATTATATGTCCCAGATGTGGCATCACCACCCAGCCCCCAGCCCCTCCCTGGGCAGGACGGGCTGGGCAGGGACATGGAAACTCTGCCTTCCTTTCCCCGGCCCTCCCCTGAGCTCTAGAGGAGGCAGAAGCGCCCCCAGGAGAACTGGTGGCATGAAGGGGCCTCTCACTCTATGGCTGGGGAAACTGAAGCCCAGAAAAACGGGATAAAGGGGAGAGCTTAGGGCTTCAGTCAGGCCCCTGATGCTGCAGGTAGAAACACTTCTTGAGCAGTCAGGCCCCGAATTAGCAGGGCTGGGAGAAGACCCCAAAAAGGGTAGCTCTGCCCTCTGCCTGAGCCCAGCGGGCTGAAATCACAGGCTCTGGGAATCCAGACCCCTTTCCCTGGATGCAGCCCCTGGCCCGAATCCTGAGCCCTCACCACCCTCCTCCCATGAACCCCCAGCCTGAACATAGGCAACAACTCCCGCACCACGGCCCCCACCTCCTCCTAGCCTGTGCTCACACAGTCTCTCTGCCCCTTCCCTCTGCCGGTGTCTCCACATTCAGGCTCCTAAGAAACCTCCTCCTTGATGCCTTCCTGGCCCTCCCACCCCTTAAGTTCAAAAGTTCCCGGGCCCGTCCTGACACCTCTTATCGCACCTGCCTCCTGCTTCATATCACAGGCAGCTGGGCACTGGCTTATCTTGACCTAGGGCTGTGGGCTTCTCTGGGGAGGGAGCCGGGCTAACCCAGCCCTGCAGTGAGCACCCAGCAGTCCCTGGTCATGCTTGCAGGGAGCCGGCTGAGCAGACCAAACAGCAGAAGAATGAAAAAAGCCAGCAAATGCCAGGAATCCTGAGTCCACCAGCATCTCCTACTTCTCAGAGCCCAGCCACACCCTGCTATGTCTCTAGCTCATAGACAGGAACTAGGGCCACACAGGCCGGTCTGTTGTGTGATGCCACATGGTGTTAGTGGCTGAGCTAGGACAGGGACAGGCAAGAGTGTCCACCCCAGCCTCAGAGCCTCTCACCCTTGGCCAAAATTGGTATTTGGCTCTTAGAACTAGCCGGGACCTTGCAGGCTGGATGGAGGCCCACGGTCTCTCTAGGGTGTATCCTGAGCCCTGACTCAGTCAGGAGAAAGTTGTCCCCAACATGTCCTGAAGGGATACCCCCTGACTCACCCCAACCACTTCCTGCCACATCTTTCTCTGTTTTCCTTGGAAATCTCCATGCCAACCACTTGCCCCACCCAGGTTTTGGCTGGGGTGGGGCTCAGGGCCAGAGAGGCTGCAGGAGCCTACCCCAGGTCATGAAGCAGAGTGTGTCACCTGCTGCCCAGACTGTTCCCTGCTCCTCTTGAGGCATCCAGGCCACCCCTGAGGCCCCTCCAGTTCCAGGGCCAGTGTCTGACGGGAGCCCTTAGGGGGGTACCTTCTCTATTTCTAGGCCCAGAGTTGAGGTCCTGAACCCCACCCTTCCACTGTTGGGACAGGACAGCGCCTGAGCCCTCACCATCATGCTTAGCGGCCTTATGTTCAGCACTGCCCCTGCTGGGCTGCTCTTAGCCAGCCGTCCTGGGATGGGTGATAAGCTCAAAGCAATGAAGTGAGTTGGCTGTCTGGGTGTGGCTGTGAGGTCACAAGACCTAAGTCCCCTCTCGAGGGTCAGGGTCCGCAGCTCCAAAGAAGCTCAACAAGTTAGCAGTGGACAGCTCTTGAACCCAGGTGTCTGCTTCCCAGCCCAGGGCCGGCCCCCACACTAGGCTGCTCCTCTTTCTCTCCCATTTGCAACACGCCCAGCCCAAGTATTGGGGTGACTATAAAAAATGAAGGCCAGGGAGGGAATGGGGCACGGGAGTCGGGTGTGGCCTCTGATCCAGATGGCACAGAAGGGGCCCGCCCTCCCGCCTCTACCTCGGATGCGCATACTAGAGTGTGAAGCCTTCGCCAGCAGGTGCAGAGGTTCTGCCCTGTGAGATGGGAGGGAAGAGACGGGGCCAGAAAGCCTGGGAATCACATCTCCTCCCCTACAGGGACGCTCCCCCAGCCCATCATACCCAGCCAAGCTTCAGTGTGAGCTTGACCCTACCCAGCGGAACTCCCTGAGGCCACAAGCTCTGCCCCCACTGGAAACTGAGGCCTGGGGGGCAGAGCTTGATGTGGCCTGCCTGAGTTCTGTCCTGTACATCCCCCGCAGCCACGTCTAAACTGGCTAAAGTCTAAACTCCAGCCCACGGAGCTAATCTTCAATCTTGGGCCGAGCAGAGGTTGGCTGCAGAGGAGGTTGGGTGAGGTGTCACTGTGACACAAAAGTGCTAAGCCCCCCATGGCCAGGTTGAGCCAGCTGCCCTCTGCACCAGACCTTTACCTAGCCTCCCCCAGGCTGCCAGCTGCAGGATCTGAACTTTGGCTGAGAAGCGAGAGGACAGCTGCTGTAATCACTATCTGCCATCTCTGAGGCGCCCTCAGAGATGGCCCACACCGTCCCCACACCAACATGCCCTACCCATAGCCCCGCCAGCCTCATCTCTCTAGACGAGTCCTCCTCTCTGCTCCTTAGCATCTCTCCCTCCCTGTGAGGGCACCCCCAAGCCTGCTCACTTGTCCCTTGGGTCCTCAGAGACATCCTCCAAGCCTTCCTCAGTCTCTCAGGCCAAATTGTCCCCTGCTGTGGCCCAAGCCCGGCCTGAGGTTGCACTTGTCTGAGGAGCTGGGAAAGGCCGTGTCTGGGACAGCAGGCAGCTGCCACCAGGGCCAATTTGCCATGCTAAGCAGCCCAGGAGACATTCTTTTCCACAACTGCCACCCAGTCACCAGCATCTGCTTGTCATTAGTGACCCCAGTCCAGACCCCATTCAAGCCAGGAGCCATGGGAACGTGTTGCAAACTCACCCCCACACACCCTTACACAGCAGCACAAACATGCACACAGTTGACACAAGCACAGAGACTCAAGGTGGCAAACACATGCACACATACACACCTTCACACACACACACGTACACGCACATGCACACACACGCCACACCTCTCAGTGCCTGGAGACCATGTAGCCCAGCGCTTGCCCCCCAGCCCATACTGTAATCCAGGAAAACTGCCTTCAAACAGCCCCAGAAAGTGTTTTCACTCCTTTATCTTTGTCTAATCCCCAGGGGCAAAAGAGTGGAAGAGGGCCTTTCTCTTGATTCCTAGAGGTGGTTTGTTTGGAAACCTGTGTGAATATCGGGGGCTCCCTGAGGGAGTCCTGCTCACACACTTGCAGAGCCAGCTGCAGACAGGCTGGGCATCTGGTTCAGGGTGGCTGGGGACAGTGGGCAAAGTTTCCCCGGGGTGCAGGGCTGCAGGAGAGAGCTGGCGGCACAGGCAGGACTGAGAAGGGCCAAAAAGCTACAGCCAAGGGGCGAGGACCTGCTGGCCAAGCTTATTCCCCATGATAGATGCCCTGCAGGGGACGTTGGCAAGACCATTATTCTCTGGATCTCAGCTTCCCACAGTGCCTGGCAGAAAACAGGCTTTGGGAAGCATGCATAGCTGAGTTCCAGCCCCAGCTCTTCCCCCCAGCTCTCTACGTGACCTCCAGCAACCTCTTGTCCTCTCCATTCCTCAGTGTCCCCATCTGCACAATGGGCAGAGGATGGAACCGGTGCCTTTCAGCATCATTCCAGAACCCCCCAAGCCCAGGGACACCCCACTCACGTCATTGCGGCCAAGCGAGTTCCCAGGCAGGGAGGAGGTGATGCCTGAGAGGATGGCGGTGGCGACGATGGCCCCCACGCACTGGGCGATGATGTACATGAGGGCACGGAAGATGCTGATCTGGCAGCTAAGCAGCAGCCCCAGTGTGACAGCTGGGTTGAGGTGGGCGCCGCTGATGTGGCCCACGCTCTGCGCCAGCGTGGCGATGCTCAGCCCGAAGGCCAGCGACACCTTCACGTTGTCCTGGACTGCCGTCTGGTTGTTCCCCACTGGGTATTTGAAGCCCAGGGCAGAACCGATGCTGATGAAGACAAAGAGGGTCATGGCCAGGAACTCGGCCACCACTGCCCTCCAGAAGAGCTTCTTCTTGAACTCGCTGGCCATGCTGGCAGGGGGCTCGGCCTGAGACCGCTGCCGGGTGCTCAATTCCCTCTGAGAACTGAGCCACAGCCTGGGCTGGGCCTATTTATAGGGCCAGGGGGCGGGGGGAGCACAAAGGGAGGAAGGCCTCTCTTCGCTCCTGGCCCGCCCCACACCGCACGGACCTCCTCTGGATGGATGCAGACACGGCTCTGCTGTCGGCCTGCCAACTTTTTCCTTCCTCCTCTCCCCCTCCCTCTCTCTCTCTCCCTCCCTCTGCCCTCAGCCCTGCCCAGCCCAAGGAGGCAGGCAGGAGGCAGCCGTTGCTCTAATAGGCTTTGGGAAATTCTTCCAAGCTGGCCCCACTCAGGGGACCAGAGAAATCCAGGTGTCTCTGCCCTGTGTGCAAAGCTCAGGGAGTTCCTGAGGGCACAGCCAGGTGCTCCGGAGTGGGTGGGGTGGGCGGGCTGGACTCGGTGGGTGGACGTTGCCCTCCCTGGAGGCAGGCACCATGATCCTGCTGGCCTGACATCCCCATCCCAACCCAGAGAGGCACTGGCCTGGAGTCCCTGGGCCCAGGGCTCCAGAGGGGCAGTCAGGTCCTCTCGCATGGCCACTGCATGCCATGTTAGGGATGTCCCAGAGTCCCCAGTCCCCCAGAGCCAGGCCTCTGTGGATGGGGGCACGGAGGCATCAGAAGGTGCAGAGAGGTTGTCTGTGGCTGCCCTCCGTGCTGCGGTTGAGGGCAGGCCTGAGCTAGGCAGAGCCGTTAGAAAGCCCCCGCCCTGGGAGCCCCCAAACTTCTCGAGAGCAATTTGAACCAATGATTTGCGGGCAGGTTGGTGAAGATGGAGACAGTTTAGGACTTTCCTCTCAAGGCAGTCACACTGGCGGGTCACTGGGAAGGTAGAAGGAATGGCAGCCCCACCTGGCATTGGAAGGTGCTGGAGAGGAGGGAGGGAGGGAGCAGGAGAGAAAGGGAGAGACAGAGAGATGCAGCCTGAGGGGAGAAGAAGAGACAGACAAGGAGAAAGGAAAGACAGTAGCAGGGAAATAGAACAAAAGTGGAAGTGAAAGAGACAGATCCCCAGCCAGAGACAGTGAGACAAGCAGGGCCGAGAGAGACAGAGAGAGCGCAGAGGGCTAGGAAAAGACAAACTGAAGCAGGGGAGATAGGACTGGACCCAGTGCCAAGAAGCAGAAAGGGAGAGATAAACGAGGAGAGGCAGAGAGCGGGAGGGGCCAGACGAGCCCCTGCAGAGGGAGGGGCCGAGGCCCTGCTGCAGATCCCCGTGGGCCGCCTGTGCCCTGGGCATCTCCAATCCAGAGGCCTAGTGTCAGCCAACAAGCAACAAGAATCTGGACTCCAGGGCCAGCAAGCTGTCGGGAATCCCTGGGCCTGGCCGTCTTGCCTGCTGCATGGAACGTGCTGGAAGAACCAGACCCTGGAGGGAGGGTCCCCCTGCGCCCCCTAGGGAGGGCCTGGGATGATCTGGGCTCTCCTCCCACCTCCTGCCTGCCCCACCACAGTCCCACTCGGGAGTGTTGGCATCTTCCCATTTATAGGTGGGAAACTGAGGCCTGGTGAGAGGACTTCTCTAAGTGTGCCTGGGGCAGGGCAAAGATGAGTGGGTCTTATGCCTCTTGTCCAGGGGCCATCCTGCAGAGAATGACACCAGCTGTTACTGGCCACCCCTCTGCCCAGCTGTGGCCTGGCTCTCGGGGTGAATTGCCAGGGACCAGCCTGGTGTGTGTTTGCTGGGGCTGCAGGTGGGGAAGATGCATTCCCCTAAGTGCCTGTACAGGACGGTGGTGGCCAGCAGGCCCTGCCTGCTCAGACAGCCCGGGTGGCCGAAGGTCATAAGTACTTTCTTAGCTGTCCAGGAGAGGGAACTGGCCCCACTGGACTACTTCCTGCGCCCTCCTCTACATCCTTTCCTCTAAGGAGCCCTGGCTCAGCATTCCAGGCTCTGGGAGGCTCCCTCATGCCCCTGGCCCCATGCCCTGGCAGGGACACTGACCCACATGAGGAGCTCTCTGGTCAGTTTCAGGGGCGTCCAACCAGAGCTCTCTCTGCAGGGCTAGGATCCCCTCACCTTGAAGTTTTGGAGGGCAAACTGTTTCTCCTGCAGACCTGGCTCCTGAGGGCAGGGGCGGCACGCCTCAGACCAGGGTCCTCTGGAACATGGCCATTTCCCTTCAGGCCACAGGCTCCTGGGTGTCTCCCGCAGACCTTGTCTACTGAGGGACATACACACCTCCTCCTCCCCTCACCTGTCCCTGCCCTGCTATGTTCTGAGGCTGGCAGGTGCTGGGACTCAGCCAAGAAGACTTGAGGAAAGAAGCAGGGGCAGAGTTGGCACCAGGCCGCAAGGAGCCACTGAACTCAGGCCAATGTGGCCATGCAGAGTGGCAGAGACAGGAAAATGGGCCTACGTGGACCCAGGCATGTCCCGTGTGTCCATGATGGTGTCCGTGGCTGGGTCAGCATCTGTGCAGCCGAGGACCCATTTTTTTCCAGGGGGCCCATGTGGGTAAGAGTCATCTGGAACTTACTAATTTATCCAACGTATAGTTGGATAAATGTTTAGTGTGTGTCACATGCCAGACATTGCTCTGTGTACAGGGGAGACAGCCACAAGCTAGACAGACCAGCTCCTGTTCACATGCAGTTTCCCTCTTGGTGTGAGGGCCCGCAGGTTAGGTGAGGACATGGTGGCTGATGATCGAGGTATTGTGGAGTGTGTGTGTGTGTGTGTGTGTGCGCTCAGCAGAAGCCCCTGTTCTGCATTGGGGCAGGAGGCCAGGGGGACCAGGGGGAAGTGGTCAGGCAAAGCACTTTTGTCCAGGCAGGTAGGTGCCCACCAGTCTCAGGAGGCTATGAGGGTCCTCAGGGTGTCACTCCACCACCCCCTGCATCTCCCACCCTCTCCCCCTTGTGAGTGTGGCCTCTGCCTTTAATACCACCATTATGGCTCCATTCTTTTGGAGGAAGGCATGGCT
Source organism: Hylobates moloch (assembly GCF_009828535.3). Lineage (NCBI taxonomy): Eukaryota > Metazoa > Chordata > Mammalia > Primates > Hylobatidae > Hylobates > Hylobates moloch. The sequence goes on from NW_026652276.1 coordinate 138,097,857, forward strand.
GTCACCAGGAGGCGCCACCAGAATGCAGGCACGGCCAAGAATGCCAATACAGAGCTCATGTGCCCACCACCTCCGAGGGACCCTCTGGCTGTTACCTGGCCATGTGGCTAAAAAGGAGAAAGGCTTGCCGCTGGAGCCCCAGGCCCAGGGACGTCTCCAACCCCTCCGCCTCCTTCTCCCTGATCTGCCACAAATCCAGGCCAACCAGAGAAGGAAGGAAGGAAGAAAGGCCACAGTGTCCAGCTGGGGCCTGTTTCCTGCAACCCCGGAAGGCTCAGATTGTAAGTGACTTGCCAAGGAAAGGCAGAGCTGGCACTAAAACTCAGGACGCCCCCATCCCAGAGCCCAAATGCAGTTCTCTGAACACCTGTCAGTAAGGGCCCCCGATGACCTGGTTACCAGACAGAAACCCCAGTACAAAATCTGGGGGCTGCAGGCCCAGAGAGGTGCCAGGATGGGTTGGGGGTGGGGAGGGAGGGAGGGGACAGCCTCCAACAACCCTGTATAATTAGGGTGGTGGGGTGGGAATGGAAGCACCGGGCTAAGAGTGGGCACCAGAGGAGCTGAGGGCAGCCAGAGCCACCCCTGTGGTCCCAGTGAGCCCTAGGAGGCTGGGCTCCAGGGCAGGTGCTGTGTGCAGCCCAGCTCTCTTCCAGGACTTCCTGACTTGGCAGGTGCTGTCCCCTCGCCCTCTGCTGGCTCTTGGGTCCTCCCATTGACTTGGGCCTGAGCCAAGCTAATAAAGGGGCTGCCCCCACCCCCACTTCTGAGCCCTGGGCGGGGCTTGAGGCCACTGAAGCTGGGCACTGCCTGGCCCTGCTGACAGCAATGGTCTCGGCAAAGGCTTTTCCAGATGTGCCTCATTCCTGACGTGCCTGGGAGACCCACGTTCCAGCCAGAGCTGGCTGTTCCCAGGACTGTCTGGGCCCCATCTCCCGGTGGGAGAGCCTTGGGCTTCATCCAGAGGAGGGTGGACAGAGCCTCGGATGTTGGCTGAGGGTCCAGACCTTGGGTGTGGCTGAGGCTATCACTGGCCAGAAGCTTCTGCTAAGTGCAGGGCAGAGAGGCTGAGGCGGGATGGACCATTCCTCTGGGGCCAGCAGTGATTTCCCACCCACAAGCCTGGCTAGGGGAAACAGTGACTTCATTCCCTCCAGGAGGGCCATCAGGAAGATGGAGTTTGGGGTAGGAGGGGACTCAGACAGCAGACTGGTCCTGACCATCTAGTCACCATCAGCTCGCCCACAGCTTGGATGAATTTTCCAGAATCATTCAGGCTTTCCTGAATTGGGGCAGAGAACCCTGATGGAGGGTGGGAAGAAAGGACCCAGTCCCCGAAGCTGCTAGAAAGGAGGTGAAAATTCAGAAAATGCTCCTCCCAGCGAATCCATCCCAACTGACCAGTGGCTCCTGGCTTTGCTTAAAGATCCTGCACACAGCATCGGCTGCCATCCCTCTTCTGACTCTGACCTGCCGGCTCTAGCTCTCAGGTCACCCGCACAGGCCTGCACCCACAGGAGGCCATGGGCCAGACTTGGTACCAGTCTAAGAGTGGTCCTTTGCATGAGGCAAGGCTAGCCCTCTCCAAGCCCGGGGGAGCAGGAGGGGCCCAGGCCCAGAGCACACAGACCCAGAAAAGAGACAGGATGGCCCCAGGGCCTCTCAAGTTCCTCTGCCCGGAGCTCTCCACTGACTGTCCTTTTGAGGTCCTCACCACACCTTCCTGCTCTAGACAGAGGCCCCGGCTCCATACCCTAGGCTGGCCGTGCCTAGGTGCTGGCACCCACACTCTTCCTTCTGCCACAGTGCTGTCGCCCTCCTCCCCAGCTGTAGCAGCCCCTCCTGACTCCTCCTCCACAAGAGAACCCTCGGTGAAGGCCCAGGCCGTGCTCATCCCAGGCCCACTGTCCCCGAAGCAGGGCCTGGGCCTCTTTGTCTCTGCCCACCATGCCCTGCTGCAGAGCTGAGCACAGGGCTGGGCATGGTGGGGGCTGATCCTGGTGGCATCTGCTGACTATCTCAATCCCCCAAGAGAAGAGATAGGCACCCACCTCTCAAAGCCTGTGAATTCCTCCCTGTCTGACAGATAATTCCTGAACATTTAGGTGTCACACGATCTCTCTTAAATCAAAAGCAGATTTAGCGGGCCACCAGTGATTCACCAGAGCTGGAACAATTTAGTAATTTTCTAGGCTACTGCCTCCCATGCACTTCTCCTCTCCCTGCCCCCATCCCCTCCTCACCCCCGCCACTGCCTGCCCTGAGCACTGGCCAGGCTTACTGTCCTAGGGGTGCAGGGATAATGTTGCACTCATTTCTTTCTGGAAAGCATGGTTTTCTGATGTTTTACCATCAACTCTCCAGCAATGGTCCCTGCTTCATGCCATAGAGGATGAGCCACAGAGACAGTATGGGAAAAAGTTGCCATCAGCCAGGCTGGGGTCCATGAGGGCTTGAGGTGCTGCATTCAGGGATGGGGGCAGAGATTTGAGAGTCAGACTGAACTCTCAGAATGAGGGTGCCCTGAGGAGGCTGGGCCCTACTTCCACCCCAACTCTGTGGGAAGGAAGTCCAGGAAGGGGTGAAGTAACATTTTCCCCAGCCCTGCCCTGAGGGTGAGGAATCCCTGCTGGCCCGAAAGGGCAGGCATTCCTCACTTGCAGAAAAAGCTGGGGGTGGCTTCTGTGCCACGCTGCCAGCCCACACCCTTAGGGAGGGCAGGGCAGGACAGGGGCTCTGCCTGGAGTGGCCTTGGCACTGTGGGGCCCTGGAAGGAAGCGTCATGTGTGTAAGTGGCTTTGGAGCACATCCTTACGCCGAGCTCCTCCTCTCTCCTAGGCCCCAGCAGCCTCCCATTCTGCTCCTCCCCACCTGGGTTCCCTCAGAAGTCTCCCACATTGGCTTGTTAGATTACAAAGCACCAGGATTGGGAGAGGCGGTCAGATAGCACCGGATCTGACACCCTCCTCTGGTGCGTGGGAAACCGAAGCTCAGAGGGTTTTCTGGTGGGGCACAGTGGAGCCAGGCTGGAACCCCGGGTCTCCAGTCCTGCCTGGCTTGTTCTGCTTGCCACACCCAGCCTCTTCCTCCTCCTTTCTCTGCTTAACAAGAGCCAAGATAGAGGCCCGTCAACCCCCGCATTGACACCGCAGTCCCTGAAGAGTCAGCAGCCACTGCCTCATGGCTCTGGGCCATCTGCTGGCCTTTTGAGGTTCTCATGCTCCCCTTCCCCACCCCCTCCCACCCTGTACCTCCAGCCAGGTGTCCCCACAGGGAGTCTCTGGGTGCTGGACTCTCTGTCCACTTCTCCCTCTCCTGGAGGCTCCCATGACATCTGTCCCCCTGGCACGAGTTCCACCCTGTCGTTGGTGGCTGCTGCCTCTGCTACCTCTCACTGCATCTTCCTTGGCTCTGTCTCCTCCTGAGAGCACCGTGGCCACTGACACTGCTCCCACCGCCTCCTGGCCCAGTCTGATCTTCTGGGAGCTTCCGGGTTCAAGCCAGCTGCTTCAAAGGCCAAAGCTTCCCTGGCTTCTTCGGTGTTCCCAGCATGCAAAGCCCAGTGAGTTTCAGCTGAAGAAACAGATGCCCTGCCTGGAACAGTCTCATGTTCCCTCCTGGGCCCAATGGTGGAACGGCCTAGATGCAGGTGGCCCCAGAGCTTTGGTGAAATTCCTTCTTCACTGCACTCAGGGCTGTTCAAACAGGCCTCACCATCAGGATTCATATATTCATCTTAATGCCAATGCAATTGTAAAATTGAATATCTAATATCTTAATGTCTGGAGGAAAGGGCCCATGAAGGCCAAAGAACCCTGGCACGCAAAAGTCATAATGTGGCCCCGACACCACCACTGCCACCACCACCACCAGCCAGCAGTGCACAGGGCGGGGCTGGAGATGGGCACACTCCAGCTGTGCTCACATGGACCGTGCAACAAGCTCCAGGTGGAGGGTGGGTCCCTAACCCTCTCCTCCCTCAGGATGGGTCCGCAGTCCCTGCCGCAGGCCCTGCCAAGTCACAAGCAGGCAATAGACCTGGCAATAGGCCTGGTTATCCCTTCCTCCACCTCTGACAGTGCATGGGCTTCATGGACACACAAACACATACTTGCACACACACATGCACACGCACGGACAACACACATCTGCACACACGCAATGCACGTTTCACACCTGTACATGTGTGCACACACATACAAACGTGTGTGCCTGAACATACACATGTGAGGACACACGTGCATACATGCACACACCTGGAGCAATGCACACTGTGGTCACTATCACCCTGCCACCTCTGAAGGCCTGTGTCATGTACACTGTGGCCTCCACTACCTGCAGCCCTGAGCCTCTCTGGCCCCTCTGAGTGCTCACAGCGGTTGCCACCTGTGCTGCCCCTCATCCAGGGACCTCCCTCACCTGTCCTCACCGACAGCTGAGTTCAAATGGCAGAACAGAGAAGCTATGGGTGTTTCTGTGACTGCATTGCTTCCTGGGCCCACTCTTGGGGATACTCTACTTTGCTATGTGTGTCCTGGTCTCTATTTCCAGACGGTACCCCAAACCCTGAGTAGGGCAGGGACCGGGCCTGATCCAGTTCTCTACGCACAGCCAGGTGGGGAGTAGGCTCCGTGTGCAGGCAGCTTGGGAAAGTGTTCAAAGCTGAACGGGACCTGCCATCTGCCAGCCCACCAGGCACTGTTAGGAAGGTATGCTGGGCCACCAAGAGCAGGGATGGGGCAGGGCCACCTGTGGGGCAACACTCCTTTGGTCTTTCTCCCCTAGGATGTTGTGGGCAGGGGCTGGGGGGGTGAGGCCTAGAAGGGTGGAAGGAAGAGTGGGCAGGGCCTACTGTGGCCCCCGCCCACCCAGAGACCCCCCTCCCTCTGAGGTCCATCTGGTAAATCTATTCATGTGAAGCCAACATTCCTGGAGCCCACAGGGCCAGCAAGATCATCTCACATGGGCAGATCACTGTGTCACCTAATGAGAAAATGATGACATGGTCCCCTGCCCTGGCCCCCCGTCTCAGCCAGCTCCCAGCTCCCCAGCCTCGCCCCAGCACACACACCTCCTGCTTTATGATGTTGCTCTACAGGTACACAGGTCCTGGGAAGCCACCTCACAGGCCCCCCATGCCACGTCCTGCAGGCCCTCCTGTCACCAGAGCGTTGGAACATCACAGCAGCAGGATCTGCAGGCCATTACAACCCCATAGCACCAAAATAAACTGAGGTCATGGGCTCAGGTAACTTCCCCAATGTCATACACAGTGAACCAGTCTCGACCTACTCCTCCCCAGCCCCATAAACAGCAAAGTGGCCCCTGGCAGGGCACGCGGCAGGGCAGAGGACTTGCCTCATGACCGAGGCAGGACTCGTGTCCCCACTTCCTCCCTGAACACCCCACTCCAGGCTGGCACCACAGGGGCCTTTGAAGAGCCAGGGCCAGATGGGGTTAGGGCTGCAGGACCTGGAACTCAGGAAGCCTGGGTCCCCACGCCAGGCCCGTGAAGAAGGCTAAATACAGCACTAGCAGCTGCCTGGGTGTGGGGGATGAGGGTCCTTCCCCAAGCCCTTGGTGTTCGAGAACCAGAGGCTTTGGAAGTGGCCATTTTTCAGGGCTAGCCAAGATGGAGGGGCCTGCCAGGCCTGCATCATGGGTCTGCCCTTGTCTCTTGCCCATCCCTACCCACTGAGCCTGAGGATGGATGGACAGAGGAGGTCCAGGCCCTGGGTTCGAAGGCTGGAAGGGTGCCCAGACTCACAAACACCTGGAGTGGTGGGGAGAAGCTGATCAGGAGGGCAGAAGTCACAGAGCCTTCCAGGAGGAGGCAGAGCTTGGACTCATGGAGCCTGGGGATCTGAAGGCCTCGCAAAGGCAGCCTGGGAGCACACATGTTCAGACTCTGGAATCCCCTGGACAAATCCCTGCTGGAGGGCCACTAACCCCCACGTGGGTGCTCCCCTGGTGGGGCCCTGGTCATTTTCCTGGGCAGCCGGTCCCACCGTGGGCCAGCTCCGAAGGCTGCTCCTTACATGTGGCTTCCGGGAACTCAGCCCTCTGTCCCAGTGCTGTCCTGCAGGCCACAGATCCAACACTTCCTGCACCCTCCACCTAGTGACAGCTCTTGGAGCAGAAGAGGGACTAAGGACCCACTCCCTGGGGCTGCAGCTCCCCAGGCCAACCACTCCCAGGTCTCTCGAGCCCTCCTTGCTCCTGCCTCATCCTGGCGACAGTACCTGGGCCCAGTGTGACCACCTATGATGTCCCATTCACCAGGAGTGCACCACACATGTGCACGCACGGACAAGGCATCTGAAGAAACAGTTGCCCTGCCTGGAACAGTCTTGTGTTCCCTCCTGGCCCAGGAGCAGAACCCTGAGGGCCCAGTGCCATAGGAGGGTCAACTTAGTCTGTGAGGGATCAGCCAGCTTCTGGAGGGTCCCGATCCTGGGGCACAAGCTTGCTATCTTCCTCATCCCTACAGACCACAACACAGAGGGTCCCCTCCCACAGCCTTCAGTAACTGACCCTGCCAGGGAGCAGAATGAAGAGCAAAATCAGAGCAAGGGCTGGTTTGGAAGGGATGGGGCTTGGAAGGGATGGGGCTTGAATGGGGTGCGGTTGGGCTTGGACAGGGCTTCGTGGGAGGCCCCTGGTAGGGAAATTGGGATAGGAAAGGGGAAGACGCATCACAGGTCTTAGTTCATGCAACTTCGATTTAAAAAGTTTTTTGGGATTCCATCAGTGCTTCTCAGACTATAATGTGAGCATAAACACCTGGGGGTATTGTTAAAATGAAGATTCTGATTCAGTAGGGCCGTGTGGCGCCTGAGATTATGTATTTCTAACAAACGCTCAGGCGATGCCAATGCTGCTCGTCCCAGAACGACACTTTGAACACTAAGGGACTGAATTACAAGAAAAACTCCTAACAACAATCTAGTGAAAATAAAACCAAACAGAGGAAGGAAGCTTCTCGTGGCATCAGAGACAGATTGCCATTGAGCATCACTTTCCATCTGCGCTTCCTGGAAGTCATGGTAAGAAAGGAAAGAAGTATTTACCAACTCTTACTCTATGATAACAGAGACAGCTGCCTGTCATCAATAGGAAGTCTTTTCCCCGATTCTGGCCGTCCAGGGAATTGATCAAGCAGATCTTCCTATCAGGAGATTTGAAAAGCAGGCTGTAGCAGGGCTTTTGATGGAAAGGACTCAGACCGGGCACCTCAGTAGGGTGAATCCCTGATGCGGAGTCGTCATGGTTCTGATAATACAGTGCCCCGGTGCCAAGCCTGATCTAGTGCCATGGTCAACGCCCATAGGAAACCATCTTGCCACCACTTACTGGCTCAGGCACTAGTGGACTCAAACGCCCCTGCCAGTGGAGGAACCCTGGAGCTGTGATGCTCTACCACGCTGCCCTGGTGTGCAGGGGTGGGCAGCTGGGACCAGGCCTGAGCCACAGGAAGGGGTGAGGTGGATCTCTGGGCTGCGGAAGAGCCCCACCTCTTTCCAGTAATCGGGAAAGGCTTCCTGGAGTGGGGAACATGGCAGACAGATTTGTTTGTATAAAGGAAGGGAGGTGGTTTGGGGAGAGGAAGGTCCAAGCAGAAAGAGGGCCAGGAGTGGTGGGCTTCTAGCCATGGCAGGAGCAGGGGAGGTTCCCTCACTGCCCCTCTCCCCACGGTCGGCTCTGACTCTCAGGGAGGGGCTGGTGGAGTGGGGATGGCATGCTGCCGCCAGGATGTGGCCACGTGAGCCTGTCTTCTCTCCGTAGCCTGAATTGGAGCCATGGGGATGCTCTGCTTCCCATTCCTGGGTTGGTGCAGATGAGGAGGACAGGCTGTGCCTCGGGAGCACCCGGGCTGGGGTGTAGAGGTAAAGATATAGGAGCTCTGCCCTCAGGGAGTCCGACACCACCTAAGTCCGTCCAAGCGGGAGCCAGGGCTGAATGAGAAGCTCAGACAATTAGGGCCTCTGAAGATGACTGTGAGCATAGTCACGAGCAGGGGAGGCCTGGCAGCCTCGTGCCATGAGGCCCTGGGGAAGTCACTGCCCTGGCCTGGGTTGTTCACTCCTAAAACAGGTTTATTCCTATAACAGGCCACCCCAAGAGGCCTTGAGCATCATCACAGCCTCAGGCAGGTGTCAGGGTGAGCACTGCTGAGTCCCACAGGTCTTGGGTTCTCAGCCTTCCCCACTCTCACTTCTTGGGGACACGTGCCTCTCTTCCCAGCCTCCTTTGTGGAGACAGCAACGTGCAGGACCCAAACGACTTTCCAGAAAAGGAAATGGAAAATCCTTAGATAAATAAACCCAAGGTGTGTCTGCCTTAGCTGGGAAGAAGGAAAAAGTGCTTGGCATTTTCTGTGGTGGCTTAGGGGTGATAGGAAGTGGGTTTTGCAGGAGGCACTGGGGCTGCGTCACGTCCCCGGGCTGGCTGCCTTCTAGGTGGGCCAGACAGGGGCACTGACCCATCTCTCCCTCCGGACTGCTTGTGAGGGGTGAGGGGAGGGGTCTGAATTGAAGGAAAGGCTGGGCTCTCACACAATAGCACACGGGTATAGAAACCAAGACACTCACAGATTTTTCCAGAGTCCCCAAAATAAGTCTCAGGAAATAAAGGAAGATAGGAGAGGAGGGGTTCCAGGAAGCCCCACCCTCTCCTCTGCCCTGCTTGGGGGCCTTCCAGAATCCCAGCAAATCCTCTGGGAGGCAAGGAATGAGCAGGGAGAGCTTGGGCACCTGCCATCTGTTAGCCTCAAGCCCTGAGCAAGCACCTGGCTGGCTGAGCCTCAGTTTCTTTATCTGTCACCAGGGAGGTGTGAGTGCCAGGCTCATTAGGGGCTGCACACAGTGTCTGCCCCTGTTGCCCTTGATCTCAGTCTTGGGAGTGGTCACTGCTGGGATTGCTGGCCCAGCCGCTGTGCTGGGCCTCCTCATCCAATCACCTCCTTTCACAAGCAGAGAACCAAAGCCCAGAGCAGGGAGGAATGGCCTTAAGGGGGCAAGCAGAGAAGAAGCCATTTATCCAGCTGGCCCAGGAGCAGCTATGGGGCCTGGAGAGCCAAGGAAAGGAGGAGAGGGCCTTGCCTTTCAGGGCTGGGTTTGGAGAGGTACAGGGAGGGACTGACTTCCAGGGGTCAGTATACAGAGACAATGCCCAGCAGGCCTCACTACATCACAGCATCTCATATGGTCACCCTTCCCAAATCTCAGTGAGGTGAACTTGCCCCAACCCCCGCGCCCTCCTATCGGCTCATGGCAAAAGAGCCAACATTTACTGGGCACCTACGAGGCGCCAGGCGCTCTTCTAGGCAACTTACACTTAATCCTCACACCGATCTTATAAAGTTCATGCTGTTATTATTCCCATTTTACAGACATGGAAACTGAGGCTCAGAAAGGTCACTGTGTGTGTGTGTGTGTGTGTGTGTGTGTGTGTTTTGTAACTTACCTAAGGTGACACAACTGAGAGGTTGGAGCTAAGATCTAAACTCAGGTGGTCCAAATTCCAGTACAAGCTTTAACCACTCCGTCATCCAACCCAAGCCCCTTTTCTCACAGCCCACACCCTACGATAGGTGCAGCAAGGATCCCCAAAACCAAGAGAGAGGGAATGGCAGGCAGACTTGGGCCTCTGATCCACAGATCCAGGACAATGGCCCCCAACAGCAGCAGACACAGGAGAAGGTATGGGTCTCTGTTCTGGGGCTGGGAACTCACTTTCCTGCCTAATAAGAGATTCCTGGTCCTCAGGAAATAAACGGTCTCCATAATGCCAACTGGGACCCCCAAGAGCTGGGGAAACTAAGTCTCTCCACGGGCAGGGGCCCTACTCAAGGCCACCTAGGGACTGAAAATCACCCTGCCAGCCTGGCTGTCTTCCGCAATGGACTTGGAGGTGGGAGCCAGCCAGTCCAGTCCAGCTGGCCCAAGGTCACCAACGGCATGGAAAACAATAGACAGTGGGTCCAGCCATGGCCGGAGCCAGAACAAAGCCCTGGGCGCTTCCTCGAATTGAGGCCCCCTCCTTCATGGTTTGCCAAGGCAGGGGGGCAGAGGAAGCCTTCCTTCATCATGTGGCAGGGATGTTTTGTAAAGATGCTCTCGGGAGAGCTGCAGCCACCAGTGCTGACAGAGAAGCAGGCAGAGGGAACCGCTGCTGGAGGCGAGATCTGCCGACCAGGAAGCAGGGAAGAGAGCGGGGACTTGGGTACGGGTCCATGGGCCCACCACCTTGCTCCTTTGGCTGAAGCACTAAAAGGCAGGATGTCTCTGGGAGGCCAGCACAGGAGGATCACTTGAGCTCAGGAGCTCCAGAACAGTCTGGGCAACACGGAAAGACCTTGTCACTACTAAAATAAATTAAAAAATTAGCCAGGCATGGTGGCATACACCTGTAGTCCCAGCTACTTGGGAAGCTGATTTAGGAGGATTGCTTGGGCCCAGGAGATCGAGACTGCAGTGAGCTGTGATTGTGCCACTGCACCTCCAGCCTGGATGACCCTGTCTCAAAAAACAGAAAAAAAGAAAAAAAAAAAAAAGCAGGCTCTCTCTCACAGCCAATCCTCCTCGCCATGGTCCCAGTGAAGAAGTTAGCGTCTTCCTTCTGATCTGTCCTCCACATTGTTGCCGTATCCGTCTTCCCAAACAGCTTGGACCCATCACTGCCCTGCTCTGAAACCCTCCATGGCTCCCTAGTGCTCACAGCTCAAGCTCCTTAACCTGACATTCGAAGCCCTTCAGGATCCAGCCCTGACATCCTTAACCTTCCCACCACCCCCAGACTCCCCAGGCCCCTTGCCCCTGACAACCCAGACCCTCTGCTTATCCTACCTGGAATGCTCTCTGCCCCTTGTCCCACCCATTTTCCTTCAGGGTCCAGTTTCAATCCTCCCCCTTCAAGAAGCTTTTGACTGCTCCAGCCCATCAAGAGGATTCCCCTCATCTGAGCTCCATCCCCCAAATACAATCCAAGGATCTGAGCCTGGAGTTTGAAGGGCAGGGTGGTGGGAGATCAATCAGTAACAGAACAATCCTCTCACAGACTATAGTTCCCGTGCACGGCAGTTCCTGATTACGAAACTGTTCTGATATAATTATTAATAGCACTCCTCAGGGTCAGTCCTTGTGCTGGGGAGGGGAGGGGCAGGGCCCAGGGATGGTGCCAACCCTGGGCTACCCACAGAGCAGGCCACGGGGAGGTGGACCTGTGAGTGCTGTGCTTATCACGGAGGGCTCTGAGGGCTCTGTGGGAAGGCGGGACTTTGCTGAACCTCAGACAGGCCTTAAACAGAAAATGCCAGATAAACACCCAGGATCACCCTTATCAAGGGCCACAGGAAAGGTGCCAGGTTTAATCTCAAAGCCACACCTGGAACCAACGGTTTGGAGCCTCAGGCAGCACCTTCCCACCCTGACACCCAGCTGCGGAGGCTTTCTGCCCGGAGTGGGTGTGAGCAGGGGAGGGGCCTCAAAGTGGGCAGAAGGAGCTTTGGGCTTGTCCCCCAGGGTGGGACAGGTACCTGAGGGAGGGAGGGAGGGAGGGAGGAAGGAGCCCCGGGCCCGGGGTAAGGAAACAGCACTAGAGGTGTACAGGCGTGTGTGTGCATGTGCTTGTGTGTTTGCTTGTGTATATGTGACAACAGAGGAACCTGTGGCCAGGTGACCGACACCCTCTAACTATTAAGACCTAGGCTTGTGAAAGAGGAGGTGGTTGAGTCCTGTGGGCACTCAGAGGGGAGGACTTGAACTTTCAGCTGGGTAATCCAGGAGGGCTTCTCAGAGGAGGGGCCTTGGAGCTGGCCTTGTGGGATGGGTAGGATTTGACAGATGGACATGGGGAGCCAGCGGGCAAGGACCCAGGTGAAGCAAAGAACACCAGGGAAGCCTGCAGGCAGCCAGGGGCAGTTGGGGAAGAGACTGCTGGGGTCTGTGGTAGGTGAGGTGTGGGGCTGGAGGGGGAAGCAAGAGGGGAGGCAAAAGGAGGCAGGTTGGAATCACCCCCACCCCCCATCAGATTTATTCCATCCAGCCCCAAGACCATCTGGTGGTCTGGTCTCCAAGAGACCCCTGTGGAAAAGAAACGCCCAGGAGGGCTCTTAACTAACAATTCCTGTCTGGGCCTCGGTTTCCCCATCTGTATGGAGAAGGCCTTCAGTGACTTCTTGGAGGAACAGGACACAGGATGGGTATTTTGTGGGAAGGTGAGCAGGAGAATGGAAGGAAGCGCCGCAGTCTGGGAGATGGCATGAAAAGGAAGGGCAGGAAAGGCCACTCACAGGCGTTAGTAGCCACTGGCCCTTGACCAACAGGGTCCTGATCCCTCTCTGTGCATAACAGGTCTGCCGGGAGCACACGCACAGGCACTATAGCAGCATTCTGCCTGGCCCCTCCCCCACCCACCTATCAGTCCACCCCCTCATGCTGGAGTTTGCATTAAGCAATCTCTATTATCGCAGATGCCTGGCATTTTTGCCTGGTAATTAAAGCTCCCACAGCCCCATGAGGATTAGTGCATGATTAGGGAGTAGGGCGGACTGTGGTGGGTGGAGAAATACCTGCAAATAGACTTGGCGGCCTGATTGCCTCCTGCAAATTTTAGGATCCCCTAAGAGCTCAGTGGCCATGTAAGGATGGTCCACTGGGCCTCCAGTAGCAAAGGCCACCAGCCATCTTTCACTTCCATCCCCTCAATGTGCTCCCAGCCTCTGCCCCACACCCCACTCTCCTGCCAGGGGGAGAGAGGTCTGAAGTAGCACGCTGAGAAGTTCTCTCCCAGGGAAACGTCCCAGCCCCAGACCATCTGAGGCCCTCTCCTGCTCTTTGCCTCCACTCCTACTGCTCTGGGCCTCCCACACTGTGGTCACCACAGAGGAGACCTGCAGACATCAAGGACTTCCCTGGTCTCTCTGCTTTCACTGTTCCTCTCAGCTGGAATGATCTTCCATCTACTTCGCCACTTGTTAAAACTGCTCATCCTCCAACACCCGGATGAGACACCATCTCCTATATCATCGGAAATATTAGGAGCCAACATTTACCGAGTCCTGATGCTGTGCCAAGCCCTGTTCTAAGCACTGCACCATGTAGTAACTCACTTAATCCTCATCCCAGCCCTAGGAGGTTGTAATTCTACAGATGAGGAAACTGAGGCCCAATGAGCTCGAGTCAAGTGCTCAAGGCCCAGAGGCAGGAAGCAGAGAAGTCAGGGCTGCACTCAGGCCTGGGATCTGATGCAGCTTCTTCCTCGTGTGCCCATGAGCGCCTCCCACACATGCCTTCAGTACTTCATTTTGGGGGCTACTTGTGCATTTCACACTGTCTCCCCACAAAATCACAACCTCCAGAGCAGGGCTTTAAGTGAAAGTGCAGACTCTGATCCACTAGTTCTGGGCACAGCCTGAGTCCGCATTTCTAAGCCTGGACATCAGGCGATGCTGCTGCTGCTGCTGGTCTGAGGACAGTACTTTGAGTGGTGAACCCGGACTAGGGCAGAGACGCCTTGCTGTGCCACCCTTGCTTAGCAGAGCCTAGGGCCTGTGGAAGCCTCTCTGAGACTTCACCAGCCCTGGCCCTCACGGCGGGCGGGAGCACTGCTGCTCCTCTTCCAGGGCTGGTGCTCTGGATGGGCTAGGTCCTGCCTCCATCCCTGTGTTCCCTCTGGGCTCAGACATGGAGACCCTGGGGAGCAGTCAGGTAGAGTCTCGACAAACCTTGCCTTAGGACAGCCTCCAACGCCCCTCCAAGCCCTGGCCCAGCTCTGACCCCCAGGGAATTCTTGCAGTTCTGGAAACCGCTCTTCTGACAGGTGCTCCCTCTATGCAGAACTAACAGGGAGAGTGCTGCAAATGATCCTCCCACCATTCGCATGAAGATGAAGAAAGTATTGGGCTGGCAGTCGAAGAGGTCAGGGGCTAGTGAGGATGTCTCTGGAAAGAAGCATCAGTGTGCTGGGGTCCCTGGGTCCCCTTCCCCTAGCCATGGGGAGCAGAGAGGGTGAATCTCTGCTTCTAAAGCCAAGTGAGGGAGGCTTCAAGGAGACTGCCCGAAAGCTTGATGTGTGTCCCCAGGATGTGGGACACTCGCATGGAGTGGGGAAGGTTAAAGGTGAGAAGCTCCCGACAGGGCAGGAGATGGGCTGAGTGGGGAAGGTCTGATCTCCAGGATTTTGGAGGCAATGATATGTTGGTGCTTTGCACAGTTCAAGTGTGGATCCTGCAGAAGGAAGACTCGGGTCTTCCATAAAGGTGGTGGAGGAGAGGTTGGCTCTGGCAGAGGGGATGGAGAGCTGCCACAGTAGCAGTTAGAGGGGGGATCAGCTGACGTGGGGCAGTCCTTAGCAGCGGGAAACCCCCTCACAAAAGAGGAGGCCAGCACTTCCTATGTGCTCATCAGAGGGCCCACAGCAACACCCAGCACCGCTGCAGGACAGGTTAAGACCTTGCTGTCCTGCCCCTCCTCCCCGGAGGAGCCACAGCCAGCTTGGGCATCTGGGGAGGACTCCAAGGGCAAGGTGGAAAGGTGACAAAAGCTAACCACAACTCCCTCTCCCAAAATGACCACTGCAAGGGGAGGGGAAACTTTCACATAATCTGGGCGGCTCTGGACCCTCTGAAGCCCACCCACAGTCTCCCTAGAAAACTCTGCCCCTTGGATGGAGATCGCCCACAGGTGAGGAGTCAGGGGCCTGTATTTCATTCCTGCAGGCTTGGCGGCAGCACCATGGACTTGTCCCAGGGTCTGGGTCTGGGGGAGGATGGTGCTGGGCTGTGCTCATCTTCCATTCCAGGAAAACCTAGGCAAGGAACATCAAACTGCACAATGTACCTGGCTTCTAGATAAGCAGGTTTGTAATTTGTTGGAAATGGTCTTCTCAAGCAACACTGGGAATGGTTTGTTTTCTCCAGCCCTGCCAAAGGGACCTTGGTCAGGAGGTTAAGTGAGTTTCATTGAAAAGACACACTTTTCCTTCCCAGGCTGATAAACAAGGCTGCTGCTGGGAAACCGATTTCCTCTGCCCGGGTGCTCAGCTGGAGCGCCCTATCCCTGGCCAAGGAAAACAAATGCATAAACATTTCAGGGATATATAGGAAGCATTTCTGCTGGAAGCCTGCTGTGAATGGCTGCTGGAGTTTACATAGCAAACCCCACCGGGGCCTCGGCACAGCCTGGACAGAGCAGTCCCTACCCTCCCACTTCCCTCCCAGCCTGACTGGCTCTCTGCCTGCCTCTCCCCAAAGACCAACAGTCAGGCCTCTACACATGCCCCATCCACAAGAATACAAGACAAGTGCTTTCGCTGTCACCACCAAATGAGTTTTACCCCTGACATGCCTGGCGCCTAAAATAAAAGGGGTCTCCTGTAGCCAGTACTGCAGAGGGACACAGCTCCTGAGCTGCTTATGTCCTGAGGGGGCACATGGAAGCTGGGGACAGGCTGCTGTCCAGTGCTGGTGGCTCTCCCAGGCTTCTCCCTGGGCCAGAGCAGACACAGCAGGTGTGCATCCCCTGGTTCCTGTGTGTACACACCCACCTCTACACAGCCCCCTCACAGTCCCAACTGCAGCACTCACTGGGCACAGACAGGGTGGGGTACAGGGATGGCAGCATTCATATGGGCAGCCATGTGATAAAAACCCTGAGAGGCTAGTGCTCTGCCCCGGGCTCCTGCATCCATCCCATTCTTTTAAACCACTGCAGAGGAGTCCTTCACTGTGCTTTTCACACAACCTCTCTCCTCACCCCCTTCTTCATCAGCAGGCCACTGTACTTCTGCATGTTTTCATCTTCTTTTTGAAACTGGTGGGATATCAATAATGGAACAAACAAGGATCAGACTACTATATCCCCTTCATGAGTGATTATCACACTTTTCCTATTCCAACTTATGCCACCTTTGTTCTGGAATGTCAGGGCTCCACAGGCTCTGCCTACCCACATTTTCAGTCAGCCCTTTCCCTACATGCTCCCCTACAGGCACCAGGGACCTCACCCAGTCCCCAGTCCCTCTGTTTATCCCTGTCCTATTGTCCCCCCCATGGCCAAGAGGTCCCTCCTCCTTGGAAGGCTCTTTTCCCACATCTACTTGGCCAGGTCCAGCCTACCCTCCAGGTCCACCTCCATTCTCCTGGGGCCTCACAAGGGCTCTGGGGCGAATCATCCTACCACATTCCCCATACCAGCCATGATCAGCACAGACAGTGCACACCATGCTCTTTGCAGCTATAGAACAAATGAGCCTGGGCCCTTGACATGGGTTTGACTCATTTTATAGAAAGCCAGCTACCAGAAATAATGAGTCCCCGGGGCCAACCACATTGGAGGCCTGGGTGAGGGGCCACCCAGCGAGGAGGAAGGGAGGGATGCAGACAAAGGCAGCAGAGACCCTGGCAACCTCCTTCCAGTACTCAGCAGTCACAGCTCAGCTGGGAGGGGACCCAGCAACACACTGGGTCCCCAGTACAGTCCTGGGTGGGCCCTTCATGGAAGGGGCAGGGAGGCTCTGGATGCTTCTGCAGCCATGCTGACCCAGGTTGGGGTTGCATGAGACTTGCCCCAGAGGCCTGGGGTTCAGCTGTCATCCTCGGTGATGAGGTGATGAGTGGTGAACCACAGGGTTTACCCACATCCAACGGTCACAGGATGGGGTCTGAGCCGTTCCAGTTCACTGATGCCCCCTTCCACCTAAGCGTAGAGTGAGGAGAGAGACAAAGAGAGATCAAGCTTCAGGGTCCCAGATGACAGCCCATCTCTTGCCTCCACTTTCTGAAGGTTTTGTCTTGGAGGCTTTGAATAGTTCGGTTTCCATTCTGCTCATCTCACCCCTCCAAATTCACACAAACCCACACACCAGTCTCTTACAAAACACAAATACACCTAGGACCCCAGAGAGTAATGGAGAGGCCAAGCAGCAGGTGATGCATTCTTTTGTGCCACAACTTACTTTGCGCCTGGCACTGATGGGCCCTCCACTGAGGCCCTCCACTGACATGAATGATCCACACAAATCTGGACCAGCTGCTCTCCAGTAGGGCCCAACGATTGGCACTTTAGAGGCACCTGTGCAGTCCTAGATATGGCTGAGTGCAGAACAATGGGGAGAGAGGGCAGGGAGGGGCCGGGAAGCTGGCAGGACCTTATAAGGGTCTGGGCTTTACTGAGAGCCACAGAAAGGTAGTGAATGGCTGTGAGCACTGCAGTAACATGACAGTTTTTTATTTTGTTTTGTTTTTTAACCTGAAGAAGCACGGAGTATAACTAAATTGTGGTCCAGGGTTAGAGATAACTGAATAACAGTTCAGTTGCAAAGCGAAAGTTACTGTAGGTGAGACCATGACATTTCCTAGCACTTGATTTTAACACATGGTGCTAATTTTCTAAAAACACTCAGAGGAATCAAATGTATAGCAGATGGAGTGTTTACGTAAAATCTGGCACTAGGTATATTATACAGATACAGATATCCTAAGATTATATATGAACTAGGAAACAGATGTTAAATATCTCACAGCAGTTCTACAATGCAGAGTTTGAGGCCGGAATTCATAAATGCTTTTAAAGTATGAGGTTTTGGCAGGGAACAGACATCTTGTTTTCAAAACCTGAAGATTTTCTTCAGGATTGAAGAAAATCTAACTGCCACAGAGGAAGAAAAAGGGGAAGCGTTTCTCACTTCAACTGAACTGTACATCTACATCCAGAAAGTCTAGGATTCCTGACATTGGAACTGCGATGAGAAGGGTGGGAACAGGTTCTCCCAAAGTAACACAGTTGCATTTTCCAACAGAAGGCTTGGAACCACCAAGAGGTTTCAGTCAATGGTTCATCCTTAACCCGCTGTTCCCCATGTTTATGACATAGCCTAAACTTCCACTGAATCTCTTTCTTCCTTTCCTAGGCTTTGGCTCTTTGTCTTTCTTCAAGTCAGTGCTTTCCTTCAATTGCTGCATCAAAGTCTCTAATTTTTAGGTTGAAAGTGTCCCTTCCAAAGGCAGCAAGGTTCATACTTACTCTGTTCTTCCAACTCACTTCCCTCTTGGTTACAGACAACTTCTTGGTATCTGTAAAGACTAGATTTCCCCTTGCATATTTTGAATACTTTATACCATTCCATTTCCCTTCCAATGAGCAGAAAGATTTCTTGTCATTTGGAGAAAAAAATCTTCACGGCAATTTTGTGCTTCTTGCTCCTATAGAAAGGTTTGATGTGGAAGATATTTGCATACAGCCCATTTGGGAACAATTAATATTGCATTATCCTCCTAGCTCTGCCCAGGGCACTGTGAGGATAGATCATGCATACCATCGGGGAATGTAAGAATGTCACGTTCATCCTAGCCTAGACACAAGACGCAGTCCTGCCCTACGTTGTGCTCCCTAGTCAACAACCCAAGAAATTTTGATTTGTCCAAATAGGAATGCTGAATTTTATCTTCTTGTTAAAACACTCAGCATAAAAGGTTGAAACAGGTGGATGCTGGAAAACACGCTCAGCCAGGAATGTTACACTGTTTGGGGCAACTGTGTCCAAAACTTTCTCCGCGTCCTCCTCCGTGTCCATCCATTTGGTGATGTTCAGTGATGCTGAAAGATCTCACCCAAAATCAGGTTGTATGGCCTTTTGGCAATCAATCCTTTTCTGCCTGCATGAAAAGCTGGGAGGTGCCCTTTTAACACCTGAACCATTTGGTTCCTGGGATCCTTCTGGTCATAAATGCCTAGAAACAGATCTGGATGTGCTAAAATATCTGCATACATTTTTAAAAGATATTTCAAGAATAAATACTGAAAGAACAACCTTAGTGAGATCCATTCCCAGTCTAACCTGTGACAAGAGGTACACGATAACACTTTCATGTTCATCCACAACCCCACCTCCCCTTCATCAATCGTTTTGAAGTGAAAAGGCCAGCATCATCACTTGTTCCATTGGATGTGGAAGAATTAAGTGCTTCTACGCTATCCAAGTGCTTCAGACTATTTACTGGGCTTCTGTGTGTCAAGCAGATCCAGAGGAGTCTATCGGGTTTTGGGGTTGAGCCACTTTGATGGAATTTATCCGCATCATAGTGTTCATCTTCACTGCTCAAATAAGAGACACTGGGGCCGTATTCAGAGACAAACTGGCTTGGCTTGGCGAAGTTAGACTTCTCCTCAGCGGTGAGTGCCCATTGCTGATACTATTTGGCGGTGGAGTCTGATGATGTCCTATACTGGCTAATATAGGTCCAACCAGCAGGAAAATGGCCACTGCTCTGGCTTATACAACTGAGCAGGTTCTGGAGGTGAGCAGGCTGGGAAGGCATTGTGCTGACCCCAGTTCCTGGGTACTGAGTTAATCTATTACATCTGCTGGGTTAAAAGCACCTTAGCAATCTGCAGCAACACAATGAGGGTTTGAGATTTTCAATTTTCTTGTTCTGTTCATCATCTTTGCAGTTTGGAGTGTGTCATTAAAAAGCTTTTATTGTTCTATTAAGATTTGTGGGTAAGCATTGAAATCTTGGACACTAAGGAACACATCCTGAGTCCAGACTCCCAGAGGGTGGCAGAAGGGAGGCAGGAACGAGAGCAACATGCCCGCTCTCAGCCTGGTCCCCAGGCCCCTTCACCCCGCCCCTCTCTATCCTTTCAAGCCTTTACCCTCCCCATTCAGAAAGACTGAAGTACCTCCTATGAGCTCCCAAGTTACAAATTCCTTGAATCCTGGCAAGCTGCTTCAGTGCAGGGGTGAGTCACACTCATCTACTCATCTAGACAACATCTGTGTCACCACAGTGGCTGAGTCTTACTATCAGGCTGTTGAGTTTGGGCTTGGTTTTGAGGCTTTCCACAGACATAACCAACCCGCTCCATCCAGCCAACAGGTGCAAATGCAGGGAGAGTACTGGAAACACCAGAGGGAAACAGTTTGCAATTACAATAGAAAATCAAAGCAGAGACATTTTAAAAATTGAAAGGGCTGAGCCATGACGCATGTTGTGCTAGTGTAGGGGGCGAATCAAATTGTTCCCCAATTGGAGTGGTTCTGAAAGCTTGTGAGTCAATTACAAGGACACGTAAGAAGGGCTCTGCATATGCAACCAACAACTGCGGACAGGCACAGAAAGGGGAGGGATGAAATGGAAACACCTCTGAGGAGCAGAAGAGACAAGCAAAGTTCCAGACTCATTCATCAGCGCTAATGCAGGAGGCGGCTGACAGCCAGCCAGTTTATAGCCGGGTCTCTCATCCTCCATACCTTAGGCATTTTGGCTGGGTAATTCTTTGTTGTGGAGGCCGTCGTGTGCACTGTGAAATGTTTAGCATCCTCTCCCAGGGCTGTGACGACCAAAAATGTTCTCAGACATTGGCAGATAACCCCAGGGGCACAAAATTGTCCCGTTGAGACCACTCGCTCCGTAAAAACACCATGGTCCCTGGTGCTCAAGTCAACTCAAAATCACAGAGAAAGGCACTTCATGGTGGAAAATAAGGCCCCCTCCCCCCAGAGGCATCACTGCAATAGAGGGGTGGTTACCTGCCTTAACTGCTTTTCAACGTTGATGGATCTGGTGTTTTTCATGGGGAAAAAGATGCCTGATAGAGCCTGTGTCAGCCAGGACAAGACAGCAGGCCTGAGTTCAAAGCTCCTGACTGGTAGAAAAGCATCCAGGGACTCCTCTTGCACACTTTGAATCTCCAGACAAATAGGCCTGTGTGAAAGTTTCCGTTCCCGTGCTCCAGCCATTCGGAATGAGGAGCAGCTCTAGGATGAGCCACGTGGGTATCCCTCACCCCTGGGCCTTAACCCCTTCTGGGCCCTGCCCAGTCCGCCATCCTGCAGGATCAGATCCAGATTCCTCTTTGCAGAAGTGTTCTCCGACTGCCAGGCCACCCGCGGGTCCCCGTCAGCACCCAGGCCAGGCTCCAAGGCAAAGCTGGTTTCACCAGTGCCTGAAGCCTGGGCTCCAGGTGGAGGTGGCAGGTGGGGGTGCTGTTGCATGAACACAACCCCCCAGGCCAGCTGCTCCTCCTGGACACCTGCTTAGGGAGCGGCCCCGCCCTCCCAGGCACTCAGCAGGGAAACCATGGTCCTCACTGGCTCACGATTCAAAGCCCTGCCTTGCACTGAGCCCTGGCCCAACTTGCCACCACCTGATTCCTCCTCCTCCCCAACGCATGCCCAGAGGCCACTGTGGCTCACAGGAAAGGCAGTGCTTCCACAGATCTTCTCTCAACCTCACAGCAACTCAGGAGAGGGATCCTTAGACCCCAGGGACAGATGGGGAAACTAAGGCTGGGAGCAGAACCAGACCTTCTGGAGCTCACACAGATTGACAACTGCAGAGCCAGCACAGGGCAGGTGTGTGTGTGGGGCAGAGCATCAGAAGAAGGCTGGCATGGACAGTGGGGAGTGACAGCGCCCAGAGAATGCTCCTCCGATGGCTGGGAGGCACTATGGACAGGGAGCCTGGGCAAAATGGTGTCAGCACAGAAGCTGAACGGGAGGTTCCGCAGGGAGTGGGGGTAGCTGAGGGAAGCGGGGGCTCTGCCTCTGCCCCTCGAAGGCACCATACCCAGCTGGAATTACATTTTCAATTTCTTGTCTGCACCTCCGAACAGAAACATCTGTGCCCCAGCCCCAGGCTCCGGTTATGCGTTCTTTCCTCTTTTCTCTGGACTGTTGACAACCGTTTCATTCTTCTCACTCTAGCTAGGCTGGAAGCATGAGAGAGGTCACTGTGTGTGTCTTGTTTGGAAATGACCATAAATTAGCCTGTTTTTTGCTGAGATGGTTACAGTATAACATGGGGAGGGGGGCAGGGGACAGCCCCACATTCCTGACACAAGCAAAGGTAACAGGAGACTCTCTCAGGCCGAGGTTTGCGTCACAGCAAAGGGCAGAGACACATGGGGTCTGGGATGGTTTGAATTAGGATGCTCTTCTCTGAAGGCGAAACCAGCAGTCTGGGCTTGTGCAATGTCACCGAGGCAACAAAGCCAGGTGGTGGGAAGTCACTGCCCACTCAGTGACCTTCCAATGGGCTGGGACAGCAAAAGCGTAAGCCGCAGTCCCTGGAGCTTGTGACTCAAAGTGTGGCTGGGACACGGACCTCCGTTCTGGAGGCCCCTATCTCCCTGTCTGTAAAAGAAGAGGTGATAACAGGGGGTACCCAAAGGCCTTTCTGTAGAGCCAAGCAAGCTGCCAGACAGCCAGCTGTGTGGCTTGGGGGTTCTTGCAGGGCAACAGAGCTGGGTTTAAGGGTGGGTGGTGCATCTTTCCCTGGACTGTAACAGGGTTGATTCCAAACTTGACTTTAGGCTGATGGCAAACTCTCTGAGAGCAGGAGCCAAGTCTTACTCAGCTGTTTCTTCCGTGGTGTCCAGTCCAGGGGTTCTATGAGGGTTGAGCTGATGTGGGGGAATTCCACCTGCCCACCAGGCTGGCCTACCCTGCAGCCCCACCTACCGAGCAAGATGGACAAGATGCTGTGGGCACACAGCTGCATCTTATCAGGAACTTGGGCTCTCACTGCAGCCTTTGAAATGACCTGAGCTCATGCCGCGATGTCACGTGTATCCCCTTCCTGACACGGTAGGGCCTTCCTACAGACAGCAGGACTTACCCCTAAGCCTGCTGTTTCTCATTGCAGTGGTATGTTACCTGGCGGGTACGGGGGCAGTGTTCCCACTCTCCACTCACCCACTCAGCTTTTCTAGGAATAACTGCCAAGGTGGACCCACCATGATGGGGGATTGATGGGAGAAGTGGAACAGGCAGGCAGCTGGTGTCAGCAAAGTTCTAGCAGACATGGAACACAGACCTGGAGATGAGGGGATAGCTAATGGAGCCAGGAAGAAGGTTCCCCTGGCCCAGTGCCTACGGCGGGCCAGAGAATCAATGCCTCACTTGATACCCGACTCTCACAAGGCAGCAGGGTTGGGGGGGCGGTGGGTGGGCACTGCCCTTACCTGGTTCTCAAAGTGTGGTCCTGGGACCAGCAGCATCAGCATTACTCGAGAACTCCTTAAAAATGCAAATTCTTGGGCCCTACCCTGGACCTACTGAATAAAAAGCTCAAAAACCCTTGGTGTGGGGCACGGCGCTTTGTTGGTTTTGGGTTTTTTTTTGTTTGTTTGTTTGTTTGTTTGTTTTCGAGATGGAGTTTCCCTCTTGTTGCCCAGGCTGGAGTGCAATGGCATGATCTTAGCTCACTGCAATCTTCGCCTCCCAGGTTCAAGCGATTCTCCTGTCTCAGCCTCCCGAGTAGCTGAGATTACAGGCGTGTGCCACCATGCCCGGCTAATTTTGTATTTTTAATAGAGATGGCATTTCTCCATGTTGGTTAGGCTGGTCTCAAACTCCCGACCTCACCTCAGGTGATCTGCCCGTCTCGGCCTTCCAAAGTGCTGGGATTACAGGCAGTGATCTGTGTTTTAACATATTCTCCAGATGACTCCGATGCCCCTGAAGCTTGAAGGCCACTGCTCTGGAGCAAACTTTCCCCATGCATGAGCCACAAATGCATATGGGCTCCCCTTAGCCCCTGTGTGCTACACAAATAGAATTATTTTCCATCCATGACTGCTCAAGAAGGTGGTGGGGCTCAGCCTTGTCCAAGCTCACACAACAATAAGCAGATGTGAGGGCAGAGAAGGGCAGGGCCCTGGCCCAAATCATGCAGCCTCTCTGCTTCCCACATAACCTCACTGTCACCTGCTTGCAAGTGAACAAGGGGCGGGGGAAAGAAGTACTGGGAGATGGAGGCAGCCAATAGAAGAGGAAGAGGAGCTTCAGGCCCGTGTCCACACACTAAGACTCTCACTCTGCATGGACTGAGCTCCATGCGGGCCAAAGCCCCACGTTGATCTCAAATAATTGTCAATTAGGGCTGAGCCCAAGAAGTCCAATCCTGGGCCCACGCTGGGAGGTGCTTGGTGAGTCATGCAGTGGAATAATTTCTGGGGAAAAAGGAGTTACTCCAGAAGAGGCAGTGGAGAGGTTTCAGGTGGTGGGCCACCCCCTGGGAGGGGTAGAGAGACACAGAGTCAGATGGAGGCCTTCAGAGAGGGTCCCAGGAGTCCAGAGGCAAGCTGAGGCTGTGTCCAGGGTGTTGGAGCCCTGCTCAACAGGCCCACCGGCAGGAAGGATGCCCTGTGGCCTCCCACACTGTCCTGTACAGATGCCAAGGCTGGTGTCACCTCCTGTCCCCACTGCTGCCTTTCTCTCATCACTTTGAATGAGTGGCCCTTTGTACATGAAAGGAAAGCGACCTGCAGGTGCCCTTAATCCTCCTGACGAAAGAAGCACCAGCACATGACCCTGCAAGAATGCTTCATCCCTGGCTCAGGGGGCGGGCAGGTGGATGGACGAACGGATGAATGGACGGACGGACAAAGCATGTCGAGGATGTCTCGGCGCTCCTCCCATTTCCCCTTCCTGGTGTTTCCACCATGTGAACATTTCTCTTTCTCTGCAGCTCCTCTCAAGGGCTCCCTTGCCTGTGGTGGGCATCAACCCTAAGCTCGCTGTGCCCCCCGGATCTCAGGCAGTAAGCATTGCAGGGCCTCGCCATTTTGCATCCCCCTGCCACAACCCCAACCATTTCACGGGCAGAGAAATGGAGATTCTC
The DNA here is from genome assembly GCF_009828535.3 of Hylobates moloch. NCBI lineage: Eukaryota > Metazoa > Chordata > Mammalia > Primates > Hylobatidae > Hylobates > Hylobates moloch. The sequence goes on from NW_026652276.1 coordinate 138,122,485, forward strand.
TGAGATCACACCAAATGAGGAGTGGCTGAGGTCATTATCGTGAGCACAAACACCATGGAGCACTTAGTAATGTCCCAGACACTCTTCACAAGGTCCAGTGAGCAAGGTATGCATCACCCCCATTTTACAGATGCCAAAGTGGGGTGCAGGAAGGTGAGGTCCAGTAGCTCACACCAAGAAGCAGCAACACCAGGGCTGGAACCCAGGCAACTTCTCTCCAGAGCCCACACTCATAAAGGTTACCAGTTCCACCGCTCCTCCAGAAGGGACTAGGATCCAGGCCTCTCCCTCCCGGGCTGCTCCTCTCATGCATGCTGAGGCCTCTGGGTCATTCCCCAAGGGCTTTGTGAAGGGCCTGCCGGGGCAAGGGGAGCACTTCTGACAGCTACAGCCCCACCAGCCCAGGGGCCCACTCAGAGAACACTGCAAGGAGGTGAGCCCCAACTCACCCCAGTTACTGAACATTCCCCTCCCCTGGCCTGAGCCTCAGCCTCCCCTTAAATACAGAGGGGCTGGGTCAGAGGAGTTGAAGGTCCCACCTGCCTCTGAGGCCGTAGGCACGCTGCTCAGTGTTCAGAATGGCGGAGCTGCTCCTCCAGCTCCTCCGCAAGCAGAGGGTGCCGCTCCAGGCAGCACCTCCCGCCACCCCCAGGCTGGGCCAGGCCTCCCAGCTTCCCATCCTGCTCAAGCCTCCCCCACCCTCAGGTAAGCACCCCAGTCCTGCCTCCTTCGGGCCTAACGGTACTTGCCACATCTGCCTGCTGCTGCCTTAAGGGAGGAGGGGCTTCAAGAGGTGCCCATTTAGCCCCCACCCCCAACCATGAGGGCAGTCTCAGAAGCTGTCTAAAGACACATCACCACTGTAGACCACACACTCCTGAACCTGGGCCCCAGTGACCACGAGTGGAGAAACCTGTGTCTTTCCAATCATCACACCCCTTTGAATCAGGGTGGTCCAGGAACCTATCCACCTTTCTGCAGGCCTGACCACCCCCAACCATGGCTCCTCAAAGCTATTCGGGGTGAAGCTCAAAGCCAGAGAGGGGTTTGACTCACTTGGTTCTGATGCAGAGCTCGAGGGGTGGGACAAGGTCCTTGTCAGTGTCCTCAGAGATGGTTTGGGTGGTGTCTGGGAAGGAGGAGAGAGGCACACACGTCACCCAGGGCCCTGCACTCACCCTGAGGTCAGCACTGACCACTCCCGGGACCCGCCCCCTTCTAGTCCCTGTCCCCTCCTCTCCATCTCAACTGGACCCACCCTCATCCCTGACATCCATTCTCACCTGCACAACTCACTGGTCCCCACCCCTGTGTCCCACTTCAACTACCACAACACTCTTTCTAAAAATACTTCTGATCTCACCACCCTGATTCCAAAACCTTCCATGGCTCCCCACTGCCTGAAGAATACATCCAAACTTGTCAGCATAGTATTCAGGGCTCTCTGCCATGTGGTGTAGGCTATACCCAACACCCTTAATGCCACCCACTGCTCAAGGCCCAGTTCTGGCTGCCTCCTGCAGGGAGGTCCTGCTGGCATTGGCTCTCTGATCCCCCAGTCTGGATGCTGGCGTCTGCACTGCTCTCTGTCATGGGGGTTGGCGGTGGATAGGAAGGCTGGTTTCTGTGACCAGCCTGGAGGCTCCTTGGGAACAGGGTTGGGTGGGGGGGGTGAGGGCCCGCACCAATGGTCAGCCGGATCTGCTCCTGCTGGTTGGCCAGGCCATCGTAGTAGTACAAGTCAAAGAGCCTCTCAGTCCTCCAGTCACGCAGGAGCCCCGGCTGCAGGCTAAAGAGGATGCTGAAGTGGCTCTCGCTGCAAACCACCCAGATGGGGAACCTCGGGGTCTTCAGGAAGCAGCCAACCTGGATGAGGGAGAGGCCTGATGTGAAGTGCGGTCCCTGGGAAAGGGGCCCGGGCATTTTTCTGTCTGACTCAAGGCAGGGCTGACCTCGGAGAGGCCCTGCTGAAGATCACCTTTGTGTCTGATGCTGGGAGCCCCTCACGCTGCTCAGGCCACCGGGCTGTTTCCCAGGGCCATCCCTGCCCTGCCACCCCACCTGCTGCTGCTCGCAGGGCCTCTGCCATACAGACCCGAGACCTGGTATCACTCGCCCCCTCATCTCCCACATCTAATGGTTCCCAGTACTGCTCATTCTGCATCCAAGAGCTCCCCCACTGCCAGCCTTTCCTCCTGAGATCTATTCAGCCTCCAACCTGCACCACCACGGCAGTGACCTCCTAACCAATTCTTCCCACTCCCCTCAAACAAATTCAGCTTGTCCACTAGCCTAGAGCTTGCTTACCATTGCACAGCCTGCATCTCCCAAATCCCTTGTTGGAGCAGAAATAGTTTCCTCCTTCCAGCTCCCAGGGGGCACATCACTGGGTGACCGCCCACCCACCTCAGCCGCAGCACCTCTGCCTCATGCTCGACAGATCATACCCTTAAGTTCCAGGAGCCCAGGGTAAACAAATGTCAGGTGAATGAAATTCCTCATGGATGAAGCAGGACTTGAACTAGAACTGTACGGTAAAGACAAGTAGGAATAGAGCCCTGGGGAGCCAGGAGGGAAAGGTCTGAGTGAGAAGTCCGTGGGGGGTGCCAGGAATGGGGGACCAGAGAAGTTCAGGGTGCAGCAAGGCACTGAGGTTGCAGCAACACTTGGATAAGGAGCATTCTGGGCAGGGGAATTTCATGGTGGAAGTGTTTGTGGAAGAAGACACAGAGGAATAAGCACCAGGGCCCTCAGCACATTGCTAGCATCTTGCCTGCAATGGGAAGAGAAGGGACAAGGGCCCGCTGTGAAGCCCCTGAATGCCTGGCCTCCAAGCACTTTCCCCCAGCCCCTGACACTTCTTGGGCGGCGCCTCTCCTGACCCTGGGCCCTGGTTTATCCAGCTATGTACGTGCCACGGGCCAGGCTGATTCTGGCCTAATCCCTACCAGCCCCAGGGAGATGTTTGCATGCTCAGGTATTTACAGCTACAGCCTGTGGATTAAAGAAAGAATGGGAATTATTTTTCCAGTGGGGAGAAGGGCATACTTTTTCCAGAACCCTTCACAGGAGAGTGGTTGAGCAGCTCCCATCTTGGTCTGGGATGTCTCTGACAGAGGGGCTGTGCTCCAAAGGTCCTGAACCAGGTCCCCAGTGACATTCCTGCACATTTAAAGCTGCCTCCTCCAGAAGGTAGGGGGACAGTCTTTACAATGTGCTCATCCTTTCTTACGGTTCAAGTGTCCCCTCCCCCGACACCGAGGCCTCACCCTAGCCCTGTGTGCCATTCAAGTGGACTGCAGAGCTCATTCCTTAGTGAAGTGTGGGGGAATTAGATGTCTTACAGGACGTGGCTGGACGTGCCTAAACCCCACGTAAACTTGGCTTCCATTCCATGCTTCAAAGAGGCTTTTCTGGTGAGGGCATCGCCACGAACAGGGAACCCTGACACAGGGACCCAGCATTCATTCACGGCAGGGAGAGAGCCCCGCAGCCAACCAGGGAGCAGGCCTTTGCATAATCAGCCACCCTGAATTTTCCAACGGAGGGACAAAAGCGCAGCTTGCCACGCAGAAATAACAGTCGAGAGATTAAGGGAAAAAAGCTGCCCATAGACTTTATAAATGAGTTTCCTCATTCAGGAGCCTCTTTCCAAGTGGGTGACATTTTCCAGAGATGAAATTCACTTCCTCTAAATTCTTGGGTAACCAAAGGCTTGGGGCGAGGCCAGAGTCGGGGGTGGGGGGTGCGGGGGAGGGCCACATTTCCTACAGCACAGTCTGAGACTTTGTCCTGGTGGGGGAACATGTAGCACAATTAGGGATTACTTAATCTTCTAGGGCGGGGGTTGTGAATGGCCTAAAGCCATCCGTGGACAGCCAGGTTAGAAGCACTCATTTAAAAGGATCAGCATTTACTTGCGTACAGTTATGGTGTGGCATTTCTAAGGACAGAGTTATGGTGTGGCATTTCTAAGGACAGCAATGGGGACATAGTGCTAGAGACAATAAGAACAGTGCTGTCCTTATGGAGCTTACCAGATTGATGGGGATGACGTATTAATTAAATATCAAACCCATACATTTCCACTGCACTTCAATGAATCCAGGATGCCCTCAGATTCGCCATTATTTTTTGTATCACTAAGTAAGAAAGAAAAAGCAGGTGTGTCAAAGTCTGACACACCATCAACTGTAATAATGCATCAGAATTTCAGGAGTGCTCAAATGTGGGCAAGTTTACATCTTAAAGGCAGTGAAATGCGATGCTTAAAATCCAGAAGAGGCCCTAGGAAGGACAGAATTAAGATACCCTGATGGTGATTGACCAGGTATGGAGGGGACAATGAGAAGGACCCCCTACTTAGATGGGGTTATGAGGGCAGGAAAGGCTGGCTTTTAGGAAGTAACGTTTAAGTCAAAACGATAACAGCGAAAAGCTGGGCAGGTGGAGGGTGCAGCGTGCACAAAGGCCAGGAGGTGGGAGAGAGCCCGAGAGAAGCCCCAGCCTGTGGGAGAGAGTGGTGTGGTCTGAGGTGGGAGAGGAAGGCAGGTGCAGGTCTGACAGGGCGTTGGGGGTGGTGGGAAGTTTTGGATTTTAGTTCTGCATTAGTCTGCTCGGGCTGCCATAACAAATACCACGGACTGGATGGCTCAGACAGCAGACATTTATTATCTCACAGTTCCGGAGGCTGGAGGTCTGAGATGTCACTAGGGTTGTTTCTGAAGGCCTTGCCCCTGAGCTTGTAGGTGGTTGCCTTCTCTGTGCCTTCAGAAGGCCTTCCTGCTGTGTGACCTGTGTTCTAACCTCCTCTGCTTAGGAGGATACCAGCCATACTGGATTGGGACCCACCCTAGTGACCTCATTTTACCTTAATCATTTCCTTAAAGGCCCTTTCTCCAAACACAGTTATTAATACATTCTGAGGTACTGGGGGTCAGGGTTTCAATACAGGAATTTTGGGGAGACATAGTTCAGCTCACAACAGTCTCAGAGGACTGGAAAACCACTGAGGGTCCAGAGAAAAGGAATTATATGATCGTGTGTATATTTTTAAAGATCACACTGGCTTCAGTGAAGGGACAGGATTGGAAAGGGGGAAAGCGATGGGGACAGGAGCTGAATTTGGCTGGGCTGTCACAGGTGTCAAAAGCAGCGATGCTGGTGGCTCTGACCTGGTTAAAGTGGATGGGCTTGAGAAACAACTTCAGGGGGAGGCACATGTCCTCCTGATGGAGAGGACGTGCTCCTGGTTGAGTAAATGGGTGGATGGTGGCCATCTCTGAGCTGGGGAGGATGGGAGGAGGATGGAGCTTTCAGAACTCTGCCTGTCAAGCTGTTTTCCTTTGTGGGTCCCTTCATGAAGACGGCAATGAACGTGCCTTGCAGGTCACGAAAGAAGTGCTGAGGCTAAACTCCCTGTCCCACCCCATCCCTCCTGGACTGTCAGTCCCCCATCACCACCATGACCATCAGCCTGGAGGGGCTTGGCCTCCAACTGCAGCCTAGAATGCAGTCCACCCCTTACTGGTGAGCCTTGTCCTGGGCCAGCTGTGGGACTGAGGGAGCCAGCTGGAAGTCAGATGGGCAAGACCAGCTGGTGGGGTCACAGACAGCCCATGGAGGTCCTGCAGGACACAGCCAGGCCGGGCCAGTTACTTATGGCAGGGGGTGAGTTTCTCCAGCCCAGAGTTTCATCTGTTTACCCCAGGTACACCCTGAGTATGGGTCATCTGGGTAGCTCACTTTTAGGTAGGACCTCCTCCTCCCACACACCCAGTGAGGGCTCCAGAACCCCAGGCTGCAGCGAGAAGCCTGGAGACAGGCTGCAAGTGAGGGGCTTCACCTGCTAGTGAGTGAACGCTGTGGACGTCATGGCCCAGGCTGTTCCAAATGCCAATCTTCCCCATGGCTGTGTCTGTGCTGCCTGAGGAGAGGGCCAGGCCAGGCCAGAGCAGGGGCCCTGGCTCTGAGTCCAGGTCCAGGCTTGGGTGCTGGACCCCCTTGGACTCCTTCTATGTCCAATGTGGCTAACTGTGTAGGGTCCAAGGGACTTGGGGACAGAAGGGATGGAAGGTGGTGTTAAAGAAGAGGGAAGGGGCCAGGCGCAGTGGCTCACGCCTGTAATCCTAGCACTTTGTAAGGCTGAGGTGGGTGGATCACTTGAGGTCAGGAGTTCAAGACCAGCCTGGCCAATATGGTGAAACCCCATCTCTACTTAAAAAAAAAAGCATGCCTCTGTAATCCCAGCTACTCAGGAGGCTGAGGCAGAAGAATTTCTTGAACAGAGGAGGCAGAGGTTGCAGTGAGCTGAGATCACTCCAGCATGGGTGACAGAGTGAGACCTTGTCTCAAAAAAAAAAAAAAAAAAAGAAGAAGAAGAGGGAAGGGCTTTGTCTGAGCTGCTGGGCCCTGAGTCTTCAGTGGAAGGCAGGGGTTGAGGCCCAGCCCTCAGTGAGCTCATGGAGGAGAGGAGGCCAGGGCTCCTTCCTTAGTGAGCTTGCAGTTGCAAGGCAGAGGAAGGAAGCATCCACCTACTGCAGGGAAACAAAACTCCCAGTCCTCAGCTGGGCACAGAACAGCAGAGGGTCTATGCGGATCCAAGAAGCCCATGAGGAGGGGAGATGGTTGTAGGGCCTGAATTTCTTAAATTTTATTCCAAGGGAAGGATGACCCCAACTGGTTTTCCCATCAAGTACCCTCCACAGACCACAGGAAAATAGTTTACTCTCTGACCAACGCCCTCAACCCAAGAATGAAACCAGAGCTCATGGTGAGCCTGGGAATTCCATGAGCCTGGCCAAGGTTACCTCTCTTGGCCCATGGAATTTTGAGCTGAATACTTTCGGAGCACACCCAGGGTCTGGTGCTCGAGAGCCTGGTGCTTCTCACCAGCCACATTCCTGGGCTCCCTCCTAACACCAGCACAGCCAGGAAGCAGCCACTCTCATTCTTTTTCCCCCAAGTCTTTGGGACCCAGAAGTCTGCTTTTGGCGTGCTGGGGGTATAATCCAGAGAGGGGATCTGGGGAGGGGGCTGCCCCACATGGGTCATTAGCAAGACACAGCACACCCCAACATGTGGTCATGTGGGAAGGGTGGGTAAAACTGAGCCCTGGCTTAAAACCCTAGTCTTTTTCCACACTGGAAATCCAGGGTGGAATCGCCTGGCGCTATCTGCATGGCCCCGCTGAGTCAATCTCTGTGTCCTGGTTCTGAGGATAGGTGGTGAATGAGGCCTCAACCAGACCCTCCAAGAATCTTTGCAGGGGGTGGCCACTGTGAAAAGTGCTCCTGCTGCCCCTCAGGACAACCCTTCCCATTTAATCAACCACAGAAAAATGGACTCTCTGAAGCCATGGAAAGCAATGCTCAGAAAAATGTTCCATGGCAGCTGGAACAAGAAGGCAGGGTCCAGTGCTCCTCTGCCCAGCCCCCTCAGCCCCTGGCCACATTCCCCAGAGGTACAGTCACCCATGCCCTATCCAGCTTTACCTGGGGGCCCAGCCCTTTCTGAGACCCTGGCTGCAGTGACACAGGATGCAGAGGGACCACATGCCAGCAAACAGGATGCGTGAGGCCTACTATGAGTTGAACTGTGCCTCCAAAAAGATATGTTGAATCCTAGCCCCCAGTACCTCAGAATGTGACTGTATTTGGACACAGGGTTGTTGCAGGCATAATTAGTTAAGACGAGGTCATATTGGAGTACAGTGGGCCCTTAATCCAATATGACTGAGGTCTGTATAAGAAAAGACACAAAGGGAGAAGGTGGCCCTGTGATGATGGATGGAGGCAGAGACTGGAGTGATACATCTATAGAAGCATCACTATATGGTCAAGGAATGCCAAGGATTGCCAGAAAACACCAAGAGCTAGAAGAGACAAGGAAGGATTCTCCTTATGGGTTTCAGAGGGAGCATGGCCTTTCTGATACCTTCATCTTGGACTTCCAGCCTCCAGAACTGTGAGACAGTAAGTTTCTGTTGTTTCAAGCCACCCAGTCTGTGGTACTTTGTTAGGCAGCCCTAGGAAACTAACACGAGGCCTAAGACCTCAAGTTCCTGTCCCTTGAGAAGGCTCCCCCACCACACAGACACCAGCTGCAGCCACTGTGACCCACAATCACAGCAGAAATCCCTCAAAGTCGTTTTCAAACAATCTTCCCCAGAACACGGTATCAGCTGGCTTTGGGTCAGAATTACAGGCCTGTAGCCACAGCAGAGAAGCTGTACTTCTTCCCAAGCCCTCTGTGATTCCAACTGGACCCGAATTTCAGCCAGCTCTGAGAAGTGGAGTCCAGCTTTCCTTCCCCCCTTCCCTCCTTTTCATTGCTCTAGAGAGTCAGGCTCCCCTACTCGTGGTGAACGTGAGCATCTGGGTACCTGGCACACGTTGTAATGCTCAAAGAGAGATAAGAAGCCAATATCACTGCGTGCAGCAATGCCTCTGAGAAGTGTGATGTTCCCGTCCCCAGAATCCAGCTCAACCACATCGTTGAAAACGTTGGACACAGCTTTCCCAGTCAGGAGCAGATTGACAAGTTCCTGCAGATGAGAGAAAGGGGAAAGACTCATCAAGTCTGAATCAGTTACTGAAAGAGTAGAGAGGAGACTGGGGAAAGAGAAAAAGGGTGGAGAAGGAAGGAAAGCAAGGAGGGAGAGAGCCTGAGAGCAGAGGAGGCTGTAACTTCAATTCTCCCACAAGCCCTGTGGGAAAGGCACCAACTTTTCTCATCAAGGTAACTCCAGGCACCCATCCACCTTTATTCCACAAGCACTCATTGAGTACCAACCATTCACAGGACCCTGTCCTATGCTGTAGGCTACTGGGGGCACTGGTGAGAGGGTCAGACATGGCTCTTGACATGTGCTTTGGGTCTAGACTGTGGAGTCAGGTGCATGCCTGCACATTGACTCAATGCAGGATGTGGCTGGGACTGTAAAAATGTGTGCATGGAGTACTCTGGAGCCAGATGAACACGAGGCCACATGACCGAGTCAGGGCAGCTTTAAGGAGAAGTGACATTTGGGTGAGTCTTAAACAATGTTATTTTTTAAAGAAACCTTTTTATTTTGAAATAATTTTAGATTCAAAAGAAGTTATAAAAATAGTACAGAGAGTTCCTGTGTACCCTTCACCCAGCTTCCCCCAATGATAACATCTTACATAACCTGAGTCCATTATCTCAACCAGGAAACTGACCACAGTGCAGTACCAATAACTAAACTCCAGGGCTTGTTTGAACTTCATTAGTGACGGTGGGGTTCTAACGGGGCAGGGAAAGCTGAGGAAGGTACTTCAGTAGGCAGCAAGAACAGAAGCAGAGAGGTGGGAGTAGGAAGCCCAGGTCTGAGTTCTAGCTCTGCTTCTGCCATTGTCTTGCTGCGTGGCATGAGGCATTGGGTGGTCCTGTGACTCAAGCTACACACCTGGCAAGCCAACAAGCATGCCAACCCTGGAACTTGGAGACAGTGACATGTGGAGCAACATTCCTCCAGCAGTCACCTGCAACCCATGCCTCCCACATTTTGGTGTACCAATATGGCTGGAAGGTCCCTTCCTTATGCAGGGTAACCAGGAGTCCAACCTCCTGTTAGGAATGGAGAAACTGGGGCTCACAGGCTGGTTACCCAAGCCACACGGCCCATTAGGGCCAGAGCTGAGCTTTCACCCACATCTGGCTCTCTCTGTCCCATGTGACTTCCCTCTTCCCCCAACCCTGTTACCCTCATGGTACTATCTGCCTGGGAACAGATTCAAGATGAAGGGTGGCCTCTAAGGGCCTACTGAGGAGGAATTTGAGTGAGCCCAGCCCCAGCACTAGGGCAGGCAGGTCTCTCTGTCTCATCCACTTTCTGCCACAGCTGGCGCTGCCTGTGACGCAAGAAGGCAGGCAGTACTTCCACAGTGGAGCACGTAGGAATGGCCAGAACGGCCCTTGACCAGTGTAAACTCTGGAGGGCAGAGTTTATAGAGGTGTTTTCCCCTGAATCGTGAAAATGACATCGGGGGTTAATAAATCCCTCAGTTAACACCAATACCCCTGTCCCAGTGACAGTAAAAGAGGCCTCCTCTGATTGCCGCAGAGGGACCCCCACTGGAGGGAGATACCAAAGGGGACTTATTGTGTCCTTGTAGAGGAAATGAGACAGAAGAATTTGGAGGAAATGTCTGCAGTAAAATAATACACCTCAGGGGCAGCAGCTGCTGAGAAAGGCACAGCCTTTTTCAGCTGAGTTCGAGTTTTCCCATTTGGTTTTTCAAGAGGGATAAAAGCCCCTGCTCCCTGATATGTGTCTAGAACCTTCCTCATAGCAGGAAGCCTTCTTGAGATGGTGAAGAAGGGGCATCAGGCCTCTCCCTGCTCCTAGACTCCAAAGTCACACAATGGCAAAGCTTAGCAGTCCCTTTCTACTCAGTGTGGTCCGTGGACCAACAGAATCACCCTCCCTGGGGAGCCTGATAGAAATTGAGAATCTTAGGCCCCAGCCCAGACCCACTGAATCTGAGCCTGCTCTTCAACAAGACCCCTAGGGGATTCATTCAAAGTGTAAGCAGTCCTGGTCCAGTCCAAATGCCTCTTGTACAAATGAGGAAACTGATGCGCAGGAGGGGAAAAAGACTGTCCCAGCTCATATTGTGAGTGAAACAGAGAACAGGGCTTGGGACCCAGCCCCAGACTCTGATATGGGCTCCTCTGCACCCTGCTTGACTGCCTACACCTGGGCAGCATCCTTCGCTGAAAAGGGGAAGCTCCCAGGGGGCAGGCAGGTGCCTGGAGTGAGAGTGAGGCCACCCCGGGCAGCCAGAAGAGTAGAGACTCCCCGTGAGGCCTTCCTCTAGGGTGCTGGGCAGCAGCCAACCCCACGGTCCCTCTGTGGGTGCCCTGGACAAACCACAGGCCCCAAGCTTGCCTTGTATGGTGCCCAGGTAGGTTTCCAGAGCTGGGTGCAAGTGAGCCAGGACCCCCAGGACAACTGAGTCCTCAGTTGGGCCCAGAAGATGTGCAGCTCTGTCCAGCCCATCCATGCTATGCATTGTGGCCCCCCATGTGCTGACAGCCAGATTTCACTGTGGCCTGTGTGGCCGCTCTGGGAGGCCTCATCATGGGGAGAAAGGCATGGATAGAAGCCAGGTGTAGAGCTGAGCTACCAGTTTTGATGCTCACTAGGTAACATCTTGAAAAGGTCCCTTCCCTGGTGTCACCTGGGTGACTGAGAGGACCGATGACAAGCAACTGTGCTCAGGGTCTTCTTTGCCCCTGGGAGGTCCATTAAGGGCCCCTTTGTAAAGATGCAGACAGAAGGGTGGCTATAAAGACAATACCTTGTGCAAACGTAAAAGAGGCCAGAGCCATCATCTCCCCAGCTGGACCCAGGGTCCCCTGGCCCATGCCTGAGACATCACACCCTGTGTCCTGGGCTCCGGGCTGTGTAGCACTTTGGTCTGAGTTCAGTCTCTTTTGCATCCTCTGCAGCTCTGAGCACATAGATCAGTGCACAGAAAGCTGTCCAGAAACAGAAGCTAAACTGAGCTCTCTTTCTAAGTCTCCATGACATGACAGTGAAACCCAGCAGAGGTGGGCACGGGAAAGCTGCTTGAAGAGTGTTGGCAGAGGCAAGAAGGACTTGCCTTTTTCTTGGGCAAGAGGAGGGAGGAGGACACTTCCCTCTCTGAGGAACAGAGGAGGGGGAAGGACCACCTGGGCCCCACAGCGCTCCCTGACCTGTGTACAGTAGCCATGTGCTCCAATCAGGTGGCTGGTGGGGACATCAAAGTCCTGGCGGATGCTGGAAAACACAAGAAGAAGCATTGTTAGCACAGCTCTGCCTGATCCAGGTTGCAAACTTCGCTAGGTGACCAGGCGCTCCCCCTAGGTTCCAGGCTAAGACCCAGAATTCCAGATTTGGTGGGAACCTGAGCACTCTGTTCTGTGCCCTCCATGGAGGAGGCTCCCACCCAGAAGGGATGGGGCTAGAGCCCGGGCCTCCTAGAGTAGAGCTCACTGCATTCTCTGGGCAATGGCCTCCACTCCAGCCGCACCAGGGCTCTGCCTACACCAGAGAACAGCGACTGAAGTGTGACACAGAAGAGAGGACCCTGGGTTTGGAATCCAGTGTCCTGAATTCACATCCCAACTGTCACTACCAATGGTGTAGACTGAGGAACCCTCTTCCACCTCTAAGCCTCAGGCTGCCAGCCTGTAAAATGGGAGGAATGGACTCTAATGATTCCTTGAGTTATAGAGTAACAGTCACCACCACCTGCTCCTGCACCAGGCACTGTACGCACATTATTCCCTAAAACCCTTCGAGAAAACCAAGCCTCAGAAAAGGGATGTCTTGCTCAAGGGTGCCCAGCTCTGAGGCCTGTGCCCCCACCCCATGGTACCACTGTGGTTCCACCCTCAGAATGGAGTCCTTCAAAAGGTGCAAGGTGAAAACCTACTTTGCTGAAGACCTTCCCCAAACTGAAAGAAATGGGCTGAGCACTGCTAGGAACCAGAACAATTCAGTATCCCGGTAAGCAGAGGTGTGCTGCACGTGAGGCAGAAAACCCTCCCAAGTCTCCATCCTCCTTCCTGGTTTGCTGTCCTGCTAGGAAGCCTACCATTAGGACATGGTTCCTTTTAGCCACCCCAATGTAAATCCCTCTGGGAGATGAAAACTCTGGTGAACAGAGCCCTGTAAGGAGCACACAGGGAAGCAACTGCTATCTACTCACTGTGCTCAGCAGGTGGCAATTGCAACCCCCAGCCCCGAGTGAAGTAGGAATTCCTGTCTCTATTTTATAGACGTGGGAAGAAGCGCAGAGAGGCTGGCTCTGGGGGGCAAGGTGAGGCCAGGGAGCCTGGGTCCCAGGCCTTTCCCCCCAACTTCTGCACATGACCCTGGGGGGCACACACAGCCCTGGGGGCACACACAACCCTGGGAGTCACACTTGAACCTGGCGGTCACATGCAGCCCTTGGGGGTACACATGACTCAGGGGGGTACACACAACCCTGGGGGGGCACATACGGCCCTGGGGGTCACACTGGACCCTGGGGGGCACACATGACCCTGAGAGGCACACTTGACTCTGGGAGGCACACACAGCCCTGGCAGGGGCACACACAGCCATCCAGCACTGTGTTCAGGGCCTGGCCCCCTTCCTTCAACCACACCCCAAAGAGAGAGGCCAGGTATAAGATTTAGAGAGGAGACCCAGGGGTAGGAAGAGCTTAGCAGTCAGAGCATTTATTTTTCCTTTCAGTAGAGGAGAAGAGAAACTTGGTCTCAATTTATGCTTTAAATCTAAGATCTGCCATAAGCCCACAAGCCTAAAATACACGCCTGGGTCTCTGTCTGCTTCCAAAACAAGTTTAGAAATTCCAGCTCCACAATACTTGGGGAAAACACTTGCTTGTGGTTTTTAACAACCATGGCCAAATACGGAAGGTTTATGGTCCACATGAGAAGATGAGCTGGGGTTACCTTTGCAGGAGCTTGCAGAGAACCACTAAGGTTTGGGGGTCTTCTGGGAAGGGTGGTTGAGGCTCACCCACCAGAGATAGCCCAGCAGGCCTGGGAAGGAGCCAGCGGGGAGTGACTCATGGCAGAGCATAGAGCTCGGCTGGCGCTAGCTCAGGCAGAAGAATTGATGGAAATGCTCTCTGCAGCATATACAAGCATCTTCTGAAGAGAAGAAAATAACCTCAAAAGGGTCCTGAGGGGGGCCGATAAGCATCACTGGCCCCATGCCACCCGGAGCTTTTAGAAGCAGTCCAATCTTCATAAGCTCATTGCCTCGTGTTCACCCAGCGGGCTCGAGAGCCTGCGTCAGCTGGGAGCAGGGGGACAGGCAGAAAGGACAATGGGAGGAAATGGTAATTGCATCCTTAGGTGCAAACACGATGGGAAATTCAGCAGTGTGCGGAGATCTTAAAAGGGAGAACATCTGCATTTCACATCAGGGCATTCGAGAGAGAGACGCCAAGGAGTGGCTTATGGTTTAAGAGATTTACAACTTTGGCAAATCTAGATGCCCAGACCTCCCTCTAGGGGAATTCTCTGGAGAGCTGAGTGTGAGGAGTCCTTGAGCAGAGGAACAACAGCCTCAGCACTGCCCCAGAGAGAAGGTAATCCACATGGCTAGTCCCAGCCTGCTGTGTGGCCTTGGTCTCCCCTCCTGCAGCACGAGGGCCTGACAAGATGAGAGGTGTAATGGGATGAACTGCATCCCCTTAAAATTCGTATGTTGAAGTCCTAACCTCCAGCACCTCAGAATGTGTATTTGGAAAGAGAGCCTTTCAAGGGGTGACTAAGTTAAAATGAGGCCATTAGGGTTGACCCTGATGCAATCCAACTTGGAAGAAGAGGAAATCTGGACACACAGAGGGACACCAAAGATGCACACTCACAAGGAAAAGATGAAGTGAGGACTCAGTGAGAAAGTGGCCACCTGCGAGCCCGGGAGAGAGGTCTGACAAGGTACCAACCCTCTGGCACCTTGATCTTGGACTTCTCACCTCCAGGGCTGTGAGACACGAATGTCTGTCATTATGGCAGCCCTAGAAACCAACACAAGTGGCCTCCAACATCTTTTTAGATTCAGAGCCCTTTCTTCAAATGCAATACTACAGGCAGAAGCCCATTATATGAAACATACATATGGGCTGAAGGCAGTGTGGAGGCTTGTCCCATCCTTCTCCTCCTCTATCAGCCCCTGGATCTCCAAGGACATGCAGCATCCTAGGAGCAGGGGCCACCTGAGCCACAGCTGTGACTGTCCCTTACCAAAGACTGATTTAACCATCCAGTCTAATGAGCAGCTGTCTCCTTCATGTCCTCCTAGGGGCTGGACGACCCTGGGCCCTCAGAGAATTCTGCACAGCCTGAGGAACCAGGCACCAAGCTGGATGACAGGAGCCAGGAGGGCCCAGGACCAGACAAAATGGAAGCTGTCCTGCACTGGGGGCCTCTCCAGGGAGCAGAGCTTGCTGGGATTTTAATCCAATAAGCACAAAGGAGAGTTGGGCTTGACCAGGGGGTGAAAACTCACAGAATAGGCTTGGTCCTGGCTGCCCTGACACCAACCTCCGCAGCATTCTGGGAGCGAAGGGTCAGAACCCTGAACCAAGGGTCTGGGGTGATGACCCAGCCTCCAGGGATGCCTGTATCACCCAAAGACAGAGGAGGAGGAATAGAGAGCTTTGCCCAGGATGCCAGCAAGGACCAAACCTCCCAACTCTGTCCACCATCAGAAGGTCCCTGAGATACTACGCTGTATCAAGAAACAGAACAAAGGGGATATCAGGGCTGGGAGAGTTTGCAAGGCTCGGAATTTTGCAGAAGGTAAGATGAATGCCCAGAGAGAGTAGAGAACTGGCCCTGAGTTAGTGACAGATGTCAGCCCAGACTCAGGGCCCTCTGCTTCCCTTCTCCACTTGCCCTCTGTCCATACATCCCGGAAGGGGAAGAGGCTCTGCCACTGAGCAGGCTGCACAACGCATGGGCCTTGAATCTACATAGTCTCAGGCACCTTCAAATGCATCTTTCTCTCAAAAGCCTTGTAAGGCCAGGAGGGTAAGACCACCATCTCTGTTTTACTGATGGGGAAACTGAGGTCCAGTCAGTAAAAAGGACTCGTGGTTTTGTGGTCACACAGAGTAGGCAGGACTAGGACTCTGTCCCTAGTACCAACATCACAGTGTCTGCTGTGGCCTGAAATACAGGATGATCAGCCAGGCCAGCCAGCTCCAAGCAAGCCCCGGGGTCCCAAAGCCCTACCCCTAGCCCCCACCATTGCTGGCTCAGGCACAGCTTGTCCCTTCATCTAAAAGCCTCCCTGTGTGAATCTGGGCATGTGGTATAAAAGTTTCTGAATAAGAAGGAAAATAAGTCCAAGTGGCCTAGACACCAGGTCCCAGCCTACAGTCACAGCCATTCACCTAACAGCAGCGTCCACTCGGCCCCTGACTGGTGAGTGACCTCAGGCATGTCCTGACCTCTCTCTCAGCTTGTGTCTTCACCTAGAAAACCAGAGAACTAGAGCAAGAAATCTCTAGGGGCCTCCTAGGATGTGCACAAGTGTGCCTGGTCCATGACTCTATTGAAAACATCAAGCCTGAAGTAGGCAGTACTTACCCTGGGGAGACCCAACCAGCTATCCCCCCTCCACCTGACCACTAGGGCACCAGGCCCTGGAGGAACCCTGTCCTACCAGGCTAGCTCCTGCTTGCCGCTCCCAGAAACTGACCCTTGACCACACTTCCCCCACCCACCAGCAGCGACCTCCAGAGATAACAGCCCTTTCGTGGGGTTTATATTGACTTTTAAGGACAACATCAATAGTGTAAGGGCAGCTGTGGTACAACCAAGAGAACTTGGGCTCTAAAGTCAGAGGGCCCTGGTCAAATCCAATTACTGCCACTTATCAGTTATTTCCCTCTCTGAGCCTCAACCTCCCCATTTGCAATACAGGTACGATGATGCCTCCTTCTATTAAAGACTGCTGTGAGAACTGAATGAGATGAACTATATAAAGCATTTGGCATTCGGTAAATGTCACTTCCTTTTTTCTACTATAACAACCATAATAACAAAAAACAAAACAAAACAAAAAACAATGACCAAGAGGTCATGATTCCTGCCATCTCAACCACTCATATCACGGCCAAGAACCCAGAATAAACTGAGACCTCCAAGCAGTTGAAATGGAGCTGTGAATATCTGAAGAGGATTTGGATAGAGCGGATATCAACTGTTTTCCCAGGACGGCCAAGAGAGAGTAGACGATGAGTCAGAACCAATGGGTGTCAGGCCCCTTCTGCCACCTGCACTACGTGACCTTTGGTAAATCGCTTTCCATTTCTGAGCCTCCGGTGTGTCATCCTGACAGGGATAACAATAATTACCTCAAAGGGCTGTTGCAATAAGGGACTAGACCATATCAGGTCTTGCAAACTGCAGAGCGCCCCACAGGCTAGAGGGTCAAAGTTGTTTCCATTCTCAAAGCAGTAAGAGGAGAGGACTAGGATGGGAGCCCAGGAGGCAGGGGGAGAGTTGGTGGAAGGCTCTGCAGGATGGAGAAAGAGGGACCTGCAAGGAGGAAGAAGGGAAAGCAGGGCCCCAGGCTCATCAGCAGCTGGCCAAAGCCCTTCCCAAGCTGCCTTCTGCCACCCACCTCTTCCCACCCACCATGTCCAGCTCCTTCCCTCCCAGCTAGACCCTCTGCAACTGATCCCTGCAAACCCCTACCAGTGGCCTTTGCCTACTTTGTTCTTGCTGCCTGCCAAAACCCTTCCCACTTATCCCTCAGAGCCCTGCTAAATGTCACCTCCTCTAAAATCTCACTCACCCCAGGGACAGAAATGCCCCATCTCTCCTCCTCTTCCTAAGGGTACCCACCAACTGCTTTTCACACACCTGTCTTGCCTCTCCAGGTGGCAAGGACTTTGAGGGCTAGAACTGGTCTCCAGACCCCGCAGGTGCACAGCAACTGTGCCCCTAAATAACATGACCCTACCCACACCTACCCCAGGTGACACTGCATGTGAGAAAGGCCCTGGTGGAACAGCTTCCAGGAGCTGGAAGAGGCAGGTGGAAGTGAGCACCCCACCTGCACAGTTGAGGCTGGTCCGGCACAGGAGACCCTTTCAGCAGGTTAATTACGTCTCCCTCCTTCTGAGGCCTGTCCTCTTTCTCTGCGCACCTGGCCCTTCGTGAACATGTAGGTAAGGTCCCTGGGTGAGTGGGTAGGGGCAGGAGATGCACACAGGACCGAGGGTCAGGAGACCCCCCCAGCCCTTCAGCAGCCTGGGTGTGGCCCCCCTTCTCAGCTGTGCCAGGTGGGCCCCTCCCACCCAGCTCTCAGGCTTGGTGTCCACGGCAGAATGACTGTCCTCACAGCTCAGTGGCTGTGACTTGCCACCTCAGCAGCCTAGGGGTCTGGCCCAGGCACAGTTGGCTTGCTTTAGCCCAGCCCATGCCAGCTGCACTGCACGAGGACAGCAGGTAGTCAAGCACCCAGCTGGTATGGGCCTATCTAGGGCCTCATTTGCCACCTCTCTTTCTAAGTCAGCAGACACAGCTGAGCAGCTCCTATTACCCCTCCCACAGTCCAGGGAAGACAATGCAGGCACAGGGTCTTCGACTGAGAGCCAGGAGCCTCGGGTGATGCTGCCAACTGTGCCATTAACTGACCCTTCACTTCTCAAAGTTCCCACACCTGTAAATGAGATAAGGGTTCCAGCCTGTAGGCCCATCCCTTGGGTTGCCACAAGACCACAAAGGCCCAGGATGGCAGTAAGGGCCCTTTCCCTCTCTCCTCCACCTCCAGCTCCCGCTGAGGCTAAGCCTCCAGATTCAGTCTTCCACAGGGTCAGGTGTCTGCACAGGGTCTCCAGAGGAAGTGAGGCAGAGATCTACAGGACAGAATTTGCTTCCCTGTAAAGGGGCCTGGGGACAAAGGAGCAGGTGGCTCCCAGGGATGGGACCAGGGAGAGAGACAGAGTCAGTGTAAGGAAGTGGAGTCTCAGTGGTGGGCCCACTATTTCCATGACACTGGCATCCATGCCCCCATGGGTCCACCTTCCATTGTCACCTTGGTCTCTTGTGACATTGCTGAAAATCTTCATTAGTGGGGACTCTGCCCTAATCTGAATCAGTGTTAAAGTTCAGCTGGAGTTTATTGAGGAAATTCCTCTCCTCCTGTTTCCCAGCTAAGCTTCAAAAGGTCTTAGCACGCTGGGTAGGAAGGATACTTACCCAACCCACCCTGCCTCACATGTGACCTGGGGGAAGACTCAGGTGAGAGACGGCAAGTGAGCCATAAAGCCAGGGTGTCTGTGCAGAGACGGGAGCCCAGGGGTCAGGCTCCTGGTCTGGGTGGCTCTGTTCACACCTCATTATTCATTATCCTGGGCTGGCAGAGGCTCAGCAGAGTCCCAGGTAAGCTGACGAGCATCAAATGGACCCCCCCCATTCAGAACAGCACATTTGAACCTCCAAGAACCCATGATTCTCAAGGGGAACAGCCTCTGTTCACATCTCACCCCATGAACCACCCACCCCCGTGATTCCCCCCAGAGGGTCTCTGATGGGGTGAGTGCTGCCCGCACTTGCTGGAACAGAAAGCTTGGTGATCTCTTTTCTCCACTACTGAGAGGAGCCTGGGGGCCTCCATGAAGGCTCAGCCCACCCCAAACCCACATCTGCTCTCCTGTTCTCAGATATTTGTTTCTTGACTCTACCCTATCCCTTTGCTAGCGGATGTGGTGGCCTTCTCTGGGCGGTGACTGCCTTTTGGGGATACCCCATGTCCATACGTATGTGATGGTGCAGCCTAGGCCTGGCCACGGCAATCACACCAGGAATGGCAGCCAGCAGCCAGCACCCAGCAGGCTGAGGAGCTGCTGGAGAAGGGCTCCCTTGAGCCCACCGTGCAGGAGGACCTTCCTGAGAATGCAGCTGGGACAGAGGAGCCAAAAGTGAAGACACAAAAGAACAGACACCAATTCCCAAAGACAATGTCTGGGTTCCTGGATCCAGCCCCTCTTAAAGCCTGGGCTTCTGATAGGAATCAGTCAGTAGCTTTGTTTCTGCTTACACTGGCTGGGAATTGAGCTTCTGTCACTGTCTTTCCAATCAACACTCACGGTTGGCTTTTGTTTCAGGACTATTTGCACAAAGGAATCAACTATTTTGTTGCTGCCATTGCTTTTAATCTCTTGAGGAGAGTTACGAAGAGCCACAGAGTGACATGGTGTGAGTTCTGCCCAGTGTCATCCCTCACCCTCAGCACCTAGCTTGTGCTGTTCTAAAACTGTTTCAACAAATGACAAGCTACCACCTCTTCCGGACTTTCAAGACTGCCTTTGGGCAGCTGAATTTGCTGCTGTAATGAAGGCCAAGAATCTACTGCATGAAAAGGTTTTCACCCTCACTGGACCTTCTCAGGGCCTCAATGACCTGGCCAGGTCTGTGCTCCACTGAGGCACCGGAGTAGCCCATGCTCAGTGCTGCCCAGGTCTGGTTCAGAGCTGGTCCTGACCCCAGGACCCTGAGCATCCTTGGGGCTTGTGAGAGCTCCCTGGGGAAAGTTGTAGCCATGTGGTTTGAAAAGCAGCAAAGCTTGGCGAGCATGAAATCCTGCATGAGATTTACCGTAAGCAATTCGAGATATTAGAAAAGAAAATAAACGGCTTGAAATCAAGTGGAAAAAAAACCTTCACAAGGCTTTGCACAGCCTGGGATAAACAAACCTCAAAGGTCTGTTTCTCGACTGTTCTTGAGGCCTCTGACGATGAAGTGGCCAGGCAGGCAGTGGTCGGCAGCACTTGGCTAGGTTTACATCTGTCCATGGTGTCCTCACCCTGGTTCTGGTCTGGGTTAGGAATGGCCAACAGACAGGAGGCACTGACTTTGGTGCAAGGGCCAAAGAAAAGAAGCCTCCAGTGCCCAGGCATGAGTGAGAGAACCCTCACCAGGGGGGAGGGACCACCACACCCTCTTCAACACATATCACAATCACATGCACATGTACACAATCAAGTCACCCTTCACACAATCTCCAACACAACCACCAACACCCATGTCATCTCACACCCGGCCATACAGTGTCACCAATCTCTCCCATCCACACACACACCATCACACCACCACAAATGTACACATACACACACTGTGTTTGTAAAGAACTGGCTGGGTTTTCTCAGCCCGCCACTCTGCTTCTCTCGAGCTGAACCGCAGTTGGTCCTGGAGACTCAGCTGTCTCCTTTTGCTACCAGGACATGTTTTCAATTGCCCAAAGTGGTAACAGATTGCCCTGAAATGGCATCAGAGGATTCTTTGGTAAAGCTGAATCTGAACCCCAGAACAGGAAAGCCCTCGGCGATCATCTGGTCCTGAGGTTTTTAAGCTGTGTATGCAGAGCTGGGGCTTCTCCAAAGGGGGGTCTCAGGGATGGTGGCTGGAGAGCAGGGGTTGGTGCTGGATTGGCAGCCTGGGGAGGGGCAGCAGGGACCTCTCCCTCCCACCTCTGCTGCTCTAATCAAAGTCATTCTGCTGCATCTGCTTCACACAGTGAGCTTAAAAATAAAGCTTATTTGAGAAAAAAAAAAATCAGATTTTGTTTTCATTACAAACATAGTTTTAAAAGCACCAGCCCAACCCCTCCTATTAGATAAAGAACCTAAGGCACAGGCTGGGTCAGCCACACGGCTGTGGGTGACTGAGCTGTGCTGAGGAGCTGGGTATCCTGGTGCTCTTCTTGTGGTCACAAAGTGAGTTCTTTCCTGTGACTTGCCACCCCACTGGGCTTCCCTGGACAAACCTAATGGAGCCTGAGGTGGGTGACATTTGCACCCAAGTGTCCAAATGTCTGTAGAGAAAGGCCTTTGCTGGCTGCTAGCCCTGGAGGCAGCAGGCAGAGTTGGGATTCCAGCCCCAGAACTGTTATCATTGCCCTGCGAATCACTGCAAACCTTCAGCAGAGCCTGGTATCCCTCAGAGAGCCAAGGCTGGAGGTACCGGGATGCAGGGAGCGCCGCTGGAGTGCAGTGTGCCTGGCACGCGAGAGGAGCAGGCTGTTCTGGGGACTACCCTCTGGAAGGCCAGAGAATGGCTTATTCACGGGCGCACTCCCACATGCAGGAATGCTAGCACATTATCTGAAATAATTTCAGTGTGGCTGTCTCATGGGATCTGGGCAGCGCCATGACTGCCCAGGCTATTCCCATTCTTGCTGGCATTCCTGTCTTGCCTCTTCAGGAGTCTCCCCTGGGCCCCAGGTGGGGTGGGAGGGTTAGCTCCACTCAGATGCCCACATCTCCTGCAGCCCTTCAGGGGAGGCATGCAACAGTCAGGAGGGAGCACTGGAGGAGCCCCCAGGCAGCACAGACTGCCCAAGGCCTGCCCTGTTCCTCACTTGAAGCCCTCAGTTTAACTAAAAGCTTAACTAAAGTTCTCTTGAACTTGAACAAATCAGAGAGAGCTGGGTGTCTTCTCAAGTACACCTTTGAACTGCATGCCCCTGGGCGGGGCTTGGTCCCAAGGCGCCTCCTCACCCCTCCGGTGGCCCTCAGCACAAGGAGCTCTCGGTTGCTCTGGACATGCCTGCCAAGGGTGAGTGTCACCACAGAAGCCCCATCAGGAATTGCTGGACATCCCTGTGGCTGTGCCTACCGAGATGGCAGCATGGCCTCCACCACAGGCCAAGGCTGCAGGCAAGAAAAGACAAGAAGGCACACAGAGGCATCTGAGCTCCTGGGATAGGGTCAGACCAGCCGTGGCCATTATTCCCGGCTTGTACCCACCAGGAGCTGTGCTAAGCACAGCTACATCTTATGAGGCAGGAATTCTCACTCCCACGTTAGAGGAAGAAACTCCAGCTCTATTCAGAGGAGTAGAGAGTCAGGCCTAAAACCAACCAACTTTTTCCAAAGTTCAAGTTTTCAAACAGCAAGCCCAAAAAGCCAGCTCTGGGGCCAGATGGCCTGGGTGGGGCCCAGGGCCACCAGTTTTACTTGCTGTAAAATCTTGAAGCCTACTCACCTCCCTCAGCCTTGCTTCCTCCTCTGAAAAACAGGGATGGTGAGAGCACTCACAGCGGTGCCCACCTAACAGGGCTGCTGTGGACTCGATGCATTCGTGTGCAAAATGTTAAGGCAAAGGGCCTGGCACACGGGAAGCTTCACAGACGCTATCCTTACCGCTGGCAATGAAACCTGCCTACACACTGTCGTCTTAGGAGAAGAGAAGGGGAGGCCACAGGGTAAGATGAAGCCCAACTCATGCCTGCCTGCCTGGCCCAAACACCACAGCAGGGCTCTATTTGGGCCCTCTGGGAGGCAGAGGCCTATACTGCCCCAGGGCCTTGACCATCTGCCTGCAGGACACAGGGAAGGGCCTCAGATGTCCTGGAAGAACAGCTGGACTATGTGTCTCTGTGTGTGTCCACGTCTTTGTGAGTTTTTGTGCGTCTGAGTGTGTGTCTCTGTGTGTGGCCATGTATGCACATCTGTATATCTGTGTGTATCTATGTGTGTGTTTGTGTATGCGTGTTGGCAGGGGTGTGACTTCAGGCCCATAAGCATGAGGCTGTGCAGGTCCAGCAGGGCAGCATTCCCCACACTAATTCCCCACAGGTGCCCAGCTTGATTGGAAAGGGTAGGGAGGGGGAAGAAGCAGCCCTAGTCCCCCAGCCGTGCACAACATGAAGACTGGCCTGGGCATGGAACCCTGAAGCCCCTTTCAGAGGGACAGGGCTACATGCAGGAGCATGCATGTAACAAAGCGCCCACTCCCAGGCTGCCCTGGTGACCACCAGAACTGACACACTCGAGCACAGAGCCCTAGACTCCCAGAGCCAGAGGGCCCCCACATGGATGGGGGCGCTGAGACTGGCATCATTGAGCCTGGCCCTCCTGAGAGTGCAGCTTCCCCTCAGGGAGATCTGGAGATTCCCACCCAACCTCTCAGCCCAGGAATGAGCCAAACCAGGAGCAAACCCAGTCCTGGGGAGAAGGTGGTGCAGCTTATGGTCTCCATGCACGTGAGTCCACGCCAGGAATGAATCATATCATTACGGCAGGATTAGAAGTTGGAAAGCGCTGTGCGCTCACCGCATTTAATAAGGTCAGAAGCAGCAAGCAGCAGGCAGCCTGGCGCACGAGGCCACAGAGCCCCCACTATCCTCCCCCGAATCCACAGCAGAGGCCCCTGGAAACAGGGAGGGCACCGACCAGACCCAACCAGGCCAGGAAAGAAGTGTCTCCTGCTGTGACCTCCGGCCCCTGGGCACCACAAGGCTACTCACCCTGCCTCCCCACTTCCCAGGGCCCACCTGCTGAGAGCTGTTCCCAACTCCTCCCCTCCATGTACCCCTCAAAGTAAGATTCACTCTCCCAGGACTCCAGGCCACCAGGGCTCTGTCCTCTGCTTGAAAGTGAATGGGGCAATCGATTGTACTTTCCACAGCCATTCATGCGCTATTAATCTGCTATACTTCCTGGTGACATGCCCGGGTGACAAATACAAAGAGGCCTAAAAAGCTCCTAGCGAATGAGCTTCACGGGGAAACTCCAGCTGTGGAGCAGGCTGGGGGGCCATGTTCCACCTGATACAGAGGCAGCATAGAGACCCTGCCAAAAGGGGTCAGGCAGGGGAGATTAGGACAAGCCGCCCTGCCACCTCTCCCTGCCTCCAGGGCCTCCTGGCCACTGCCCATTCACCACCCGGGATGCCAGCCTTGTCCATGCAGCTGCAGGGCTGCCTTGGTCTACAGCAAGGCCTTCCTGTCCTGAGCTCTAGAGGGCCCTCAGCCATCTCCTGGGTCTCAGCCTCAATTGTCCATCCCCTGCACAAGTGCCAGGGGCATCCCCCTGAGTGCTCATGTGCACACACTGCAGTTCCAGGCAAGCTCCTTCAGGGCTGGTGGCGTGTCTTTCAGGTTGTCCGCCACACACATGGTAGCCCTGGACACGTGTATATGTAGAATGTGACTGCTTTCTCTCCTCCACCAGCAGACCGTCCCCTACTCCACTGCTTCATTCATCCTTTCCACAGCACTCACGGAGCCCTCAACATGTGCCAAGCACCATCCTGGGCTCTAGGGAGGCAGCAGTGAACAAGACAGACCAGCATAGCCCCAGGGAGTTGAGGGAGAAAGATACTCACAGCTCCGTAGACCTGGACAAGATGGCAGACAGGGTGAGCAGGATGCAGCCATAGGGGCCCACTTCAAACTGGAGGGGGGAGAGAAAAATGAGCTCCATCCCATTTGCACCTCCCTCTTCCCAGCCCCACACCTCTGTGGGAGCCATACCCCAGGGAGCAGCCTGCCCTGAGCCAACTGCCTCCAGCCCAGCCGCGGGGTTGCTGGGTGACCCGAAGGCTGACCTCCTAAAGGATGGAACATTGGAACAGCCTGAATGATAATGACAGCAGAGCGAGGGTGATGCAGGGGCCACCATAGAGAGCATCAGTGACCTCAGAATCGTCAAAACTCATGAGACAGCAACAGTCATGGCCAGCTCCATTATGGTGCAAGCCTCTAATGGGCATTATCACCCCGAACACTCTAACAGGCCTGGGGGACAGTACTATGATTACTGCCCTCTAGCATATGTGGAACTGAGGCTCAGAAACTGAGTGACCAGCTTGTCAGCAGCACACTGGGACTCCAGGGACCTCTAATTCCAGATCCCTTACTCTGAAGAACTGTGCTGTGCTGAGAGCAGCAGAGAGCAGGTTTGGAGCAGAGTCAGGATCCGGTGAGGCGAAGGAGGCAGCCATGTAGATGCATGTCTTAAATTTTTATATATATATTTTAAAACATCAACATTTTGGTATTTTGTTCATTGTGGATTTTTCTGATTAACTTTGATTTTTAAAAAAGACAGGTTTTGCTAATTTCTGAGATTTTTGGCACCCCCTTAGATTTTGCATCCAAAGTGAGTCCTCCTCCCAACTCTGGTTTGGAGCTGGTGTCCCGGGGCCTGTCCGCCTAATTTAAATCCTCGCTCTGCCACTCCTTGCTATGTGACCATGGAAACATTCCTGGACTCCTCTATCCTCAGTCTTCTCATCTGTAAAAAGAGGGTAATAATCACAGCACCTACCCTCATCAAGTTGTGAAAATTACGTGAGTTAATCCTTATAAAGCACTTCACACAGGGCCTGGCACCTGTGTTAGCTGTTAGAACAAAGCTGGCTCTGCCCTGCCCATCTGTCCAGTGAGCCCAGTGGGCCACAGCCTACTGGGATGGGCCATGTCCCTTCTGCTCCCCAGAGAAACACCATCCCCACCTGCAAGTCAGTGTGGAGGCCTCACCCATTCCACTTTGGAAACCATGAACTGTGACTGAAGACACCGCCTGTTATAATAGTCAGTGTTCCTTATGTGTAGTCACATTTTGGACTTAAAATTAGAAACAAAAATCCCAACTTGTTTCTCCTGGAACAGACAATGAAAATTATAAAACTTACCGTGTTTACATTTTTGCCTTGGCTGCCAGGAAGCTCAGAGCCAAATATGGTAACTATTGTAGCTCAAGCTTCTGATAAAATTACCTTTTCTTTTCCTCAAAATATACTATTTATTGTCATCCAGGAATTCACTTGGTCAATCAGTCTTTAAAAAAAAATGTATTGGTGAAATTTCTGTGCCGAAGATTCTCCTGGCTAAGGCTGTACTTGTTAACAAGGTGGATATGGATCTCTCTTCTTGGGGAAGTAACTTAGGGAAGAAAAAACGATAAGCAACTTGAAAAGGCTGGGAGAAGGGGTCCTGCCATGACAGAAATGCAGGCTCCTTCAAAAACACACAGGAAGGGCCTTCAACACACACTTCAAGTTTGGGGAGGGAGTATCAAGGAAGGGTTTTTGGAGAAAGCGATGTCCGAACAGAAACCTAAGGGACAGTAAGGAATCAGAAAAGTGAACGTTGTTCCAAAAGGAGAAGCACGTGCAAAGGTCCGCAAGCAAGAGAGGGCAAGCTGACTATGCGGGGGCACAGCAGAGCCCTGAGGACATCATTTTCTTTTAAAAGCAACTTCCAATCTTTTTTTGGAAGTAGGAATGGAATGAATGAATCAACAACAATCTTAAATCAACCTCATCTTAATTCTGTGATCTCAGGCCAGCCACTTCATTTCTGCTGCCCTCAGTTTCCTCTTTGCAAAACAAGAATAATGAAGACCCACCTGGCCTATTTCCTTGGCTTACGGTGCACATTCTTGAGACAATGTCTGTGGAAGTGCTCTGACAATGGCAAAGAGTAATGCTGATGTCTCCCCCTGCACAGGGCGATGCAGGCTCAGGAGGACTTGGGCCACCAGCCCCTTGTCCCAGCTCTGCATGCTGCCTAGGGAAGTCACGAAGCTCTTGGTCTCGGTGTCCCTTTCCATAGAAAGCCTATCTAATTTGCCACAAATTTCCATCTCCCCTTGGACAGTCACAAAGTGTTCTTGGTCTCAGTTTCTCCTTCTAGAATTCTTGCCTACTTCTGCCATGGACATATATGCTGTCCTGGGGCAGCTGCAGTACTTTCTTGGTCTGTGGTCTGTTTCCCCTTCCGCCATGCCTGTAATGCCTACCTACCTGCAATGAAGTAACGGAAACAGAAGCCCACTGTAAACCCCAACTCTGTGTAAATTTGGGGAACTATTATGACATTTATGCCAGCATTTCCCCCAGTCCTAGGAACACCCTCAAAGGGACCCCCTGAGCCCTGGACATGCCTCTCTGCAGTGGGTGGGGAAGAACCCTGCTTGAGGCTTCTTGCCCTTGCTGGAACACAACTAAATGGCACCAATATTCCATTTTGTTTTTTAAAACTTTCATTACAATTATCTCATCAAATTCAAGCTGCCAAGACATGGGAGGCCACAGGGCAACATGCCTGCATTGAAAGGCGAGGTCAGGCAAGGCGACTGGCCTGAAAACTGCCATCAGGGTCTAGAAAGTGGGGCCATTTGGGAAGAAGGGGCCATTCTTCCAGTGCTGCTCTGCACTCCATAGAGACCTGAGTCTACCAAGGAACTCCAATGGGAGGCAGAGGCGGGGGCATCCTCCAGCTTGCCAGGAGCCTGCCAGACACCTTGCCCAGAGGGTGAGCAGTAATGAAAACACAGCAAGGAGGCTATTTATTTTGGGCAAAGATGGCTTGGTGTACATTTCCAGGCCTGGCACGAGGAACCCCTCTTAGGCCCAGGCCATGAAAAATGAATTTGGTGAGGGCAGTGCTGAGGCAGCTCAACTGCTTCCAGCAAAAACATGAATTAAACTGCAGGGCGAGAGCTGCCTTCCAGAGTGAGGAGGGCCAAATATTGACCGCCTGTACCAAGGACCAAAGCCAGGCGAGGAGGCTATTGCTTTGAGTCCAGAGGCATCACTGAAAGGAGGCCCCTTCGCCCTGGAACAAATCCCACTCTCTGAACCCCATCCACAGTCCCTGTCTTCGTTAGGCTTCATCAAAGCCCTGGGGTACGGGCTGAGGGGGAGGCTCTATCTCATGGACAAGGATGCAGAGGTCCTGGTGCTGAGGGGCCACCCCAGTCCATCAGTGGGCAGCTACAAGCCTCAGGATCTGTGGTCATTTGAGCAATCACCCTCAGGCTCCACCTTAACCCCTGAAGCCTCACCAGTCACTTCCTTTTCCTGGCTTTGGTGGCTCCACGTTCTGTTTCAGCTGAGAGTGTGACCAGGTGATCCCATTCCTGGCCAACCTGGCCAGATCCCACACACGGATGCCATCAGGCTCTGCTCGTCTCTCCTGTGACTGCTGCACTCCCACGACACTCTAGATCAACAGCAGGTCTCCTTTCTGCTCCTTCAGACTGCCTAGTACTGCATTTGGAAGACACCCTTCTTCACGTGTTTAAGGTTCTTCTTTGAGAACCACACCGAGATGACGAAGAGCTGGAAGCTACCTGATAACTGCTCCATCTTCCATTTTCCAGATGAGGAAACTGAGACCCAGTGACTTTCCCAAGGCTACATGTGACTAAAGAATAAGCCAGAGGAGGCCCCCAGGCCTCTGCTCCAGGCCTCCTCTGCACAGGCCAGGCGGTGGATGCACCGCATCAGCAAATGGCCTGCTGAGTGACTCCAGTGAAAAACCAGAGCTGGGGACAGGCAGCAAAGGACAGACAGCCTGGGGCTCCCGATGCCCCAGCCAGCACTCCTTCTCCCACGCGCCTGGACAGAGCAACTCACGTAGAAAGGGAGCCATCCTAATCCATGCTTTTGGGACAGGCCCTGAGCCCTCTCCCCAGGCTGAGGGGTGAAAGCACTTCAGGTGGATTGCCCCTCCGGTGACCTCACCTGACTCCTTTTGTTCCTAGGGTAGGCTCCATTGCCTACCCAAGGGACATCTGGTGCTGCCAGGGCCTGATCATTCCCCAGGGCTGTGCCCAAGCCTTCAGGGTCTTTGGGAAAGTTCTGCGGAAGGCAGTCTGACAGCAGGAGCTTTAGTCCTGGTCCCATTTCCAGCAAGTTCTCCCACTCTCCGGCTTACCACCAAACCCTCCAGTGCCTTCTGTGGGGCCGAAAAGAATGGAGCCCACATCCAGAAGGCCAAAGGCAAGGCAAGGGGAAGCTCAGGGACCAGCCAGCACACCAGAAGAGAAAGGTCTGTGTTCTTCCACTGCTTCAATCCTGACACACAGATGTCAGAATTGTGAGGCCTCGTAGTGGGGGTCTCAGAGGTCGCGGGTCTGCTGGCCTTAGCTCAGGCCACACCTGCCTTCTGTAATGCTTCCCTCTCATTTCTACATGTCTACAAGGAACCCATCTCAAGGCTGCCCTTAGAGCATCATTACAATGGCAATCCTAATGTCAACAACAGAAGCTAACAACTACTGAGAACATCAAGCACAGGCCAGCTGCCCTAGGCTCTCTGCACGATGCTCTGAGGCAGGCACTGTTCTTCTGACCCACATTTTACAAATGAGGAAAGTGAGGTACAGAAGGATTCAGTAAGTTGCCTGAGGTCAGCGAGCTACTGAAGGGTGAAACTAGATTCAAAGCCAGGCCAACCAGCTCCAGAGACCGCGTTCTTTACCCCTGGAGTGTGTAGCCCCTCCCCACAGAGCCTGTGATACCACAGCTCTGCCATGACTTCTCGGAGCCCTGCGATCTGCTGCTGTCTGGCCCTGGCCATGTCCCGCCCAGCTCATGGCCAGGAGTGGATGTACAGCTCTCCTCTGGCAGGCGGAGGGGGCTCCAGAGCCCCCACCTAGAACAGCCCTGCCACCCCAGGGATACTAATCAAGGTGTGTATCACACTGCTAAGCCCTCCAACCCACCCAAGAAGCCGCTTTCTGGTCACCTCACCAGCTGTTCCCAGGACGCACTCCACTGATAAAGAGCTCCTGTATTCCAGTGGCGGCTGCTTCCACTCGGACAGAGAGAAAGCTCTGGTGACCTCCACCTAACAGCTGCTTCCTGTGTCCTGACCCCACCCATCCAGCTCTGCTGTCGGTAGCCCTGGCTGTGGCTGCTCCCTGTGCCCTGCCTCCAGGACCAGCTCTTGAGGATGCAATGGCAGGAGCCAGATCCCTCACCCCAAGTCCATTCTCCTCAGCCCCCAACCAGGGGCCAGCATCACTCCTTCCCAGCTTCCTCGCCATCCCAGGGTGGGACGACAGGGAGAACAACTCCAGTTCACAGCATTGTTCCCACAATGAAATCAGAAGGCTTAGTGATGCACATCCCACAGGAGTAAGGCATGCTTCATACCTGATGAATGCTTTGTTGAAGAAAAGTCACCAGGTCCTCATAGCAGGTCAAACTGTGAAGCGTGAGCTGAGAAGACACAAACACTCAGGATGAGTGGCCCAAGCCCCGTGCAGTGCCCCATCCTGAATTAGCTTCTGCTCCCTGGCTTTAGTAGCTACAAAATCCAACTTGGGAATGTCCCTGCGTCAGAGAGCAGCGTCCCCAGGTCAGGGCTGAGAGGCACGACCATACCTGTATGTGACTGAAAGGCTGGCCGGTACTGCTGGAGTCGCCAGGGTTCAGGTGGCCCTATGGCAGCTCTGGGCCTGAGACCCCAGAATTCCAGCATCCTGTGTGGCCCCAACAGAGGAGGGCTGCACCCCATGGGTGAGTCACTGATATCAGAGAGGAGGCTATCAGGGAGGTGGATCAGGCAGGGGCCATATCCAAATCACAATAGCCAGGCCAGGTGGAAGCCAAAAGGCCATGTCCTGAGTTCAGCAGGAAGCAGCCCTTAGGAGTCTCCTTTGCTTTTTCAGGCAGGCCAGGAAAAAACACTTCAAGAGAAAACATTCAACAATGCGAGACCCTCAATTAGGGTCACAGGGCAACACGTGCCCAAACCGAGGTCAAACGAAACTAATTTGTTAAAACAAAAATTCTCAGTGAAGAGGTTGGCAAGAGGTAGCTGAAAAACTTCACTGTTTTTATATTTTACAAAATACAAAAATGTATGTCTCCCATTATTTCCCCGATTGTGTATGACTTAGATCTGGCTTTATGGCTGGTGTTCCATGCTATTAAAGTTCCTCCCCACATTCTAACTTTCTCTCCCTCTCCTTACCACCCCTGCCCCACCCCCTCCCACAACAATCCTGGAGCAGATGCTAAAGAAAGAGGAAGAAGGACACAGGGAAGCACAGGGAAGCCCGGGGCTTAACCAAAAGGCATTCCGTACAGACTTCAGCTCTGCACACCCTCGAGGGGACAGGGAGCCAGTCAGCCTTTTGGACGTAAAGCCAGCTGTAGCAGGAGCCCATCCCCAAAGCCATCCCACGTCTGTCCCCACCCTAATCCCAGGATGAGGATTCCTGGGACCTGGGCTGCGGAAGGCCAGCCTGTCCCCAGCTGAGGAAGGATTTACTGATATGAAAGGAGACAGTCCCCAAACAAAGCCAAAAGTTGCGTGATAATTTTCCAGAAAGCCGTACTGTTTCTAAGACTCCATCTGCTTTGTATTTCCCTGTTGGACTGAACTGCTGTGTTCTCGAAGCCCTAAAAAGGAAAGGAAGGTGCATGAGTCCTCTGAGTGGAAAGAAGGCGTGCCTTCCAGCTGGGGCGAAACCACATGTGTCATTAAATAAGGACAAATAAGAAGGTGGCTCCAGAGAGAAAATGGAGCCAAGAATTTCTCCTTTTTCCCCACTTTGAACTCACCCACTAGGCAGGGCCCAGAGAACTCCAATAGCAGGATTTAAAAGAAAAAAAAAAAAAAAAGAAAGAAATAGAAAAAAGACCGCAAAGGGAGAGCTTGGAATAACCAAACCCAAACCCAAGCCCTGACAGTAGGAAGTCTGACTCTCACCCACAACTGACAAATGTGTTTCCAGACTGCGGAATGCTGACTTGCCCTTTGTTTTCACTGATGGAGGAACTCCGCCTCCGTCCTCTCTGAGGCTCCCCCTGGGTGTGCAGTCCCCAGGGGTGTGCAGCCCAAGATGTCCAGGAATTGGAGCCGGGTGTGGGGCCCCGTGCTCCTCTAGTGGCTGTGTAGCCTTGGACCAGCCACCCTCCCTCTCTGGGCTTCTGTTTCCTAATCTGTAAAACAGGGAGAAATTGAATTCCTGCCCCATCTGTTCTCAGGGCTGCCCTGCAGACCGTAAGGGCCAGGGTTAATAAGTTAACGGGAAGGTGAGTACCAAAGACAAGTGACAGTAATAATAACAAAAACAAATAACGATATCCAACACGTGGTGCTTAGTATGTGCCAGACACTGTCCTAAGCACTTCACAATTATTATTATTTATCAGCTATTCATATCGACAAAATGATTTAAACTAAAAATCATATTTATATCATTTCTTTATACTGACTCATTTAGGTCTCACAGCCATCCAAGTAAGTAATTGTTATAATCATCCCCATTTTCCAGATGAGTAAACAGAGCGATTACATCAATTGCCCAATGTCACACAGCCAATAAGCAACAGCATTGGGAGTCTGACCTAAGAGTCCTTTCTCTGAAGCAATATGCTACAGTGACCAATGTGCCCCGAGTATGGTCCTTGGCCCCAAAAGTGATCTCCTTTACTATCGCTTAGCCTCACAGCTGGGACAGCGATGCTTCCACTCTGATGGATCAGGCTGAAGAGCCAGCAAACCTTGCATGTGGGTTATATGCAGTAGAATGGGGCCAGTGGTGAAGAGACGATGCGGGTCAGGATAACTGGGTCCAGGGCCTGGGCTCCACCTCACCTCCCTGAGTCTTTATGGGATGGGGACCCAAGTGACAGAGCAAATGGCAGTGTGCTTTGGGGACTGGGAAGAGCAGTACAGTGGGGTCAGGACTGACTCAACCTGAGGGGCTATTTCCCGAGGCCTCCAGATCAGAGAACTACAGAGAGGAGCTGGCTGCAGGGGTCAGAGGCTTCCTCTGAGGGGTCACCCCAGAGCTCCTCAGGAGGAAGGCAGGGCAGACAGACGACGCCTTCTGACATGAGAACTGGAGCCCAGAGAGGGCATCGCAGGGCCGCATGGAAGGCCAGGGCTCTCCCTGAGTCTGCAGCTGCTCAGCACATCAGGCTGGCTTGCAGGGTTCATCCCAGCATGTGGCACAGGGTGGGTACCGGAAGGACCCAAGGATAGGAGCACACACAGCCAGCCAGCTTGCCGGCAGCTGCCAGCAGACGATAAGCCACGGCAACACAGACCTCGGAACCACTTACAGCGCGACAATGGCTCTCTCTCGGCCCCCTGCCCGCCACACAATGTCTGCGAGGGCCAGGGCGAGGCAGTGGGTCCGGTGGGCATCTGAAGGCTGCAGTCCCCTGTGGACAAGAAAAGGAAGGCATTTATGCTCATGTGGACACAAGGCTGAGATGGTGCAGCTCTGCTTAGTGTGGTCAGGCAGCCCCCTCCGCAGATGGCCTGTTATTTCCCTGGCCTGCAGAGGGGCCACCTGCAGCCCAGGAGCCCCAAGGCAAAGCCCAGAAAAGAGGGATCTCCACAGCTGAGGGCCAAAGGAGGTGCCTTCAAGTGGGAGGCCCTGGGTGGGGCTGGTGAAGGAGGAGGCAGAGGAAAGGGCCCACAGGAGCAAAGAGGGCTCTGCAGGCTTGGTGGGGCCCAGAAGTGTGTGAGAGAAAGGGCTATGAGTTCTGGCAGGGACTGGGAGGCCCAGCCAGCAGTGCTCAGGAATGACTGCCATCTCAGGACCCTGCCTTGGCCCTGGCCATGCCCATCTCCAAGCCCCTGGAGTCAGTAGCATGTACAGGCAGGTGCTCTTCACTCCCAGTGCCAAGGGGACAGCAGCCTCACTTGCCGGACATTTAGACACACAGAGTGGGGGATGAGTGACAGGACAGATTCAAGGATGAGCTCTGTGTTTTGAGTGGGCACATGGCGGTGCCATCAAGTGAAATAAGGACAATGTGGCTGGGAAGAGGTAGCTGCAAATAGAAGATAATGAGTCGCACTTCAGACTTACTGAGTTTGAGATGCACTCAGATCTTTAGATAAGGCTGTCAGACATGTAGAAAGCCCAAGAGAGCAGCTGGGGCTGGGCACAGATTTCCCAGAGACAGAATGAGGAAAAGCAGAGACAGTGGCCAAGGGTGGAACCCTGCGGAACTCTAAGGAATCAGCGGAGGTAGAGGAGGAAGGGTCAGAGGGGCAGTATGAGGAGAGAGTGCCACGACACAGTCGTAGGAGCAAATGGACAGGCAGTCAGCTGTATCAAACATGGCAGAGACCTCTCTAGAATAAAAATGGTAACTAAGAGGTCCCCGGTGCCTGAACTGAATGAGAGGGAAGGAAACAGCCAAATATACATATTTCTTTCCATTTCACATTCCCAGGACTCCTTCGAGGTGTACTTCTAGGCTTCTCTTGGATTCTGCAAATTTTTAAAAAACTCATAGGGAAGCTAGCTGGTCTCTCCCTAACAAACAAAAGGACTTGATGAAGACCCTGCTAGGGCTCAAAGGAATACAGAGGAGGGGGTTCCCTGCCTTCAGTCACCAAATAATTCCTGAGCTCCATGCGGAACTGTGATGGGGAGGAGGAATACTGAAGTTTGTCCCTCTTTTCCAGGGCAGGAGAAAAGAAACCAGGAGACCAGGGCCCACCCCACCACAGTGGGCAGCATGTGGTCACTGCCCAGTGCCTGGGACACATAGCCAGTGACCTACACCCAGGGTGCTGTGGTCCAATTACTTTAAAAGGTGACAGAACACAGTGGCCCCTCAGTTTCCTCATCCATAAACTGGCAATGACCACTGCACCTCCCTTGTGGCTTTAAACGAGATGTTTGTAAGGTCCATGGACCAGTGGCTGGCACGTGGTGACTATTCAATCAGTGGTGCCTATTACTATTGTCTTTATGAAAACATCAAGTCCCCACTTGGGCCATGACAAGGGGAAAGTGAATTTCCAACATCTAACATGAAAGTTGACACCAAGCCTCTGACACTGGAAATCCTTCAAATCCAATGAGACAAGCAACGAGCACTCGAGCACTTAAAATAAAACAGCGACTGCCTGACACTTCTTTGGCCTCAGGAAGCCCATCATGTTCCTTGGAGGAAATAGTTACCAAGCATTCACCTAACCGGATGCCCCAGCTGCTGGGAGCACTGGCCCAGGTCATGGTTCACTATGAAAACAACCATGAGAAAACATTGCTCTAGGTTTCAGGAGAGCCCACACCAAGGACTAAGTGGTCCCTGGAAAGCAGAGCTTATCAGAAAAAGGAGAAAGGACTGGACTCAGAACCTGCAAATGTGACTCCATCACCCCCACAGCTCCTGCTTCATGCCCTGCTCTCATACAAATGATGGCCATGTACTGTCAACTGCACATCCTGAGTACCTCATGCCCACCCTCCCCCTGCTGTGTGGCCCAGGCCAGGGTGTTCTGCCCCTCAGTTCAGCTGTTACAGCCAGTGCCCCACCAGCAGTTTTGCTCCATCTCACCCCACCGTCCAATCACCATTGCACATACACATGGGGTGGGGGTGGGGGTGTGTCTTCCTACAACACAGGTGTGACCAGTGTTGCCCGACATAGATAGACGTTACACAAAATCATGCCTGGAGTGTACTTTCTGCCTAGAACACCTATGCTAGAAAAGCTCCATATCTGGAAGTAAGGAGACCCCCTGTCAAACACTTCTACACTAACTTACTGAAGCAGGTAATTCTCAGTTGGAAGCTTCTCAGTGTAGCAACAAATAAGATTTTGAAAGCCAACATTGGCCAGGTGCAGTGGTTCATGTCTGTAATCCCAGCACTTTGGGAAGCCCTGGGTGGGAGGATCGCTTGAGGCCAGGAGTTTGAGAATAGCCCGGGCAACATAGCGAGACTCTCTAGAAAAATTAAAAAATCAGCCAGGTGTGGTGGCACGTGCAGTCCCAGCTACTTAGGAGGCTGAGGCAGGAGGATTGCTTGAGCCCAGGAGTTGGAGGCTGCAGTGGGCCATGATCGTGCCACTGCATTCTAGCCTAGGTGACAGAGTGATACCCTGTCTCTAAAAACAAACAAAAAAAACAAAAACAAACAAACAAAACACACACACACATACAGAGTATTTATCATGTGCCAGACACTGCTATAAACTCTTTCCATGTTATTTCATCAAATTGTTAAAGCAACCCTATGAGGGAGGTACTATTATATCCTCTTTGTAAAATGGGAAAACTGAGGCATGGAGACACAGTGATTTACTCAGAGCAGATCGTTAGTAAAAACTGGAAAAAATAAACACTGAGGAAGGAAGGAGAGCTTGGGTAAGTAGAACCAATCACCCTGGGCACCTGGTTTCAGGAACCAGCCTCCTTTGCCTTTGACCCTGTCTTTTCAGCACCATGTAACACAAGAGATCTTGCTCTTGGGCGGGGCCTGTCCCCTGATCCTACAGGCTCTGCTTACAGCCCCTTTGAACCACCACATCTCCAAGCACAAGTCCTCATTCTTTTCATTGGCTTCCAGTTAGTAACTCTGCCAGTCTCTCTATTCTTCCCTGGGCCTTCTCCATCTTTCTCTTTTGAGACACAGTTTTCTAGAAAACACAGTAGAGTTGGAAAAAGTACAGTGGTCAGACAGGTAAGAGCTTGGGCTGGATTCCTGGCTCACAGGTTCTGGTGAAACCGTTGCCCTCCCTGGCCTTTGTTTCCCTGCCCACCTACAAATGCAGGCACTGGGTCAGATGCCCCCAAAGCATCATTGCAACACTGCCATTCTGTCTTTAACCCAGGAGTTCCCAACCCCCAGGACACAGACCGGCACTGGTCCGTGGCCTGTTAGGAACCAGGCTGCACAGCAGGAGGTGAGCAGCGGGCGAGCCAGTGAAGCTGCGTTCCGCCTGCTGTCAGATCAGCAGTGGCATTAGACTCTCATGGGAGCAGGAACCCTATTGTGAATTGTGCATGCGAGGGATCTAGGTTGCGCGCTCCTTATGAGAATCTAATGATAAATGTAATGTACTTGAATCATACCGAAACCATCCCACCCCCACCTCCAGTCCATGGAAAAATTGTCTTCCACAAAACCAGTCCCTGGTGCCAAAAAGGCTGGGGACCGTGGATTTAACCCACCCCAGATTAGCCAGGGCTGTATGTGCCTGCGTGAGAAGCTGCACCCACAGATGACGACAGGGAAAGGTGCTGCGTCTGAATCGCCCAGGCCTTTACCAGATAGCTCAGCGCACGCCTTCACTGGCAGAACCCGGGTGACAAACAGGTCTGCATTTCCTGATCAGTCAGACTCCTCCCAGGAGGCTGGCACCTGGCCAGGCTCTTAAACCAAGAGAAGTTTCTCTAAGAGTCGAATTCCTCACAGGTGAAGTGCAGGAAAAAGAATTTATCTAGAGATAGGGAAAATAAATGATCTTGAGGGAATAATACATCCTGCTTTTACCTAAATTACCCAAGTGTTTCAGATGAAAGAGATGTTTCTACCCTAACTTTCTCAAAATAGCCTCAACTGTCCACCGTGACGTGCCCACGAA
Source organism: Hylobates moloch (assembly GCF_009828535.3). Taxonomy (NCBI): domain Eukaryota; kingdom Metazoa; phylum Chordata; class Mammalia; order Primates; family Hylobatidae; genus Hylobates; species Hylobates moloch. The sequence continues at coordinate 138,159,910 of NW_026652276.1, forward strand.
GCCATGTACAGAGTCTGTAGACAATTTGGGGGAGCTCCCTGTCTGCTTCCTCTCAGGGTCAAAAGCTGCAATAGGGGGTAGAAAGGCTGGCCTGGGGCTGCAGGACCATGGGTTCTGCTACCAATGTCCACAGAGGCCTTGGGCAAGCACTCCTCCTTATTTGGGCCTCGAATTCCCCAACTTCAGAGGGGAAGTGGAAGTGAGACGAGGACTTCCTGGACTCCCCGACTCTCAGATCTGCACCCGCCTCTGAGGGCCGTTCCTGGCCTGTGGCTCTCTCCAGGCCTTCAGGGGGATCAAGAGCTCTTCATCTCTTTCTGTGAGCTGAGCTGGCACAGCATCTTCTCAAGTGGAAAAACACCAAGTCCTGCCGCCCAGCTCTGTCCTTCCCGACTGAGGAGAGGCCGGCTGCTGGCCTGATGGAATGAGTCTTAATGAAGCCAGACCAGTCCTGCAGAAAAAACACCACCGCTGCCAAGATGCCTTTATTTCAGCGTGACTTCCCTGGAGGGTGCGATCCCATCCTCCATCTGCTTTCACAGAACCATTTCCCCACCAGTGGTGGTGGGAAACATCTGAGGTGGGGGCCTCCAGGGCCAAGGCAGACCCAGCACACAGGCAGGAAAGTGCAGGGGCTGCCTCTGGGTCCACAGGGCCTGAGCTCCCCAGAGCCGCAGAGCAGATGGCAGCTGATGGCAGGTCATTGTGGTGTTCCTGAAGAGAACAGAGGAGCCTGCCTTTTTTTTTTTTTTTTTAAGCTGGATCATGTCTGAAATCCTAGAATTTCAGAGTCAAAAGGGAGTGCTGAGGCCTCACACCCAACCATTCACACATGGCTTTTGAAGGAACATCAATAACACAATCAATGAATGTGAAAACTATATAAGTCAATGAAACCAAGAAGCTGAGGACTGAGAGAGGTTCCTGACCACATGACCCAGTGTTTCCCTTTGCTTGTGTGGGGCAGGGGCTCTGAAGGTGTTTGCTGTGTTGCTCTCTGTGCTCTTCTGTGTTCATCTTTTCTAACTTAAAGCCAAAGGGGAGGTTCCACCGTGAAGCCGTTCATGAACAGAGCCACCCCTTGGTCCCTAGGAGTCTGTGTGGGTGTCCAGCGATGGAAGTCTAAAAACTCAGAGCCCTCAGCCTCCCTCCTGGCCTCCCTGGGCCCCCACTGCTCCATGCCTCTTGCAGGGCACAGCAGCACAGTGTGATATAGGGGCACCAGGTGCCAGTCTTGGTTCTGCCAGGGATGCCAGATGTGACCCTGAACAACCATCTTTCCCTCTCTGGGCCTCAGTTTCCCCATCTGTACCATGGCAGGCTGAGTTCAATGGCCCTACTCACTTGTAGAGCCCTTGAAGATTTACAAAGGACTTTGCATTTTCTTATTGAGTCTAATTTAGGCAAGCCAGAGATGACTATTCCTAGTTCGCAAATGGAGAAGTGATGCCCTGTTTCCATACAACCATAATCCAGGTCCTGACCCGGTCCGGTACCCTCTTCAGCACCCTTCCCCTCTCCCAGGGTGGCTGAGGGGCACAAAGCCAGGCATTCCCCCTCCCAGCCTGGGCACCAACATCTACAGGCTAGACACCCATCCACTTGGCAAGGACAACCTTCTGTAGCCTCTGACCTTCAGGGCCTTGGCAAAGCAGTGACATGGACTCCACCTCCCTTCTCTTCTCCAGGCCCCAGGCAGCAGGCCCTTACTCCCTGGTCTTCTGGGTCTTCACTTGACAGAAGCCCTAACCTGTCCTCAGGAGGGTTCTTCCTCCCCAACCCCTATCTACCTGCGACCTGAGGCAGGACCACTGCAGGAGAGTGGGAGGAGACTGGGCTGGGAGGGCTGGGGAGGGCATCTGGTGCCTGCTGCTCAGGGCCCACCACCAGGAGGAGGCCAGTCCTTGCTGGGGTCAGGGGAGATGGTCTCTGGGCCTCCCCAGCTTGTCTCCCTGTGACACCTCTGCCTGAGTCCCCTGAGGCTTTTTCAGCAAGCTCCATAACTGAGCCAGGCTCTCCACTCCTCCCTCTCAGCTGAGTCTGAAGAATGTCCCCTGAGGCCTGCTAGGAGGTCTGTGGGAGCAGGAAGTCAGACCACTTCACTCAACCTGCACAGCACAGCACCTCTGTGATGGGGCAGCAGCCGGTAGGGTGGGCTACAAGCAGCACCCAGCCCAGGGGGTGGGCTACAAGCAGCACCCAGAGTTGCAGGGCTCCAAACAAAGGCGAGGTCACTCTCCTATACCATGAATCCTTCCAGGCTCGCTGGAGGTGGCGGCCCTGGCCAGCAGGCCATGCTCTCCTAGCTACACAGCACAGACTTCCTCTGGTCCAGCCAGGCAGGCCCCCCTATAAGGTCTGGCTCCTTGGCACTTGGCACACTCCCACACATGATGACCCCCAACAGGCCAGCAGCTCCTTCTTCCCTCCTCCTCTGCCCACCCCCATGGCACCAGGACCCACTGGGCTGCACCATCCTTGGCCTGCAGCTAGGAGGTACCTGCCTGGCCGGCAATGACAGATAGAAAACCTCACTCCTCCAGCTTAGCAGTTTTCTTTCTACCCAGAGACCCCCTTGGGATCCCAACCTGGATGGCTTTTGCCTTCTAAGGCCTGCCTTCCCTCCCTGGTGTGGACAGCAGTGGGCTTCCACCCCATGGATGTGGCCTGGGGGATACAGAAGCTCTCACATCCCCTTAGTAGGGTGGGGGTGGGGTAACAAAAACCAAGTCTGCCTTGTGCCCTGAGCAGAGTCGGCTCTTCCTAGAACATGCTTAAATGCCTTGTCCTGACTGTTGGGAAACCATCCACAAGTTCCCCCAGAAGCCCACATTGAAGTTCAAAAGGAACTCTGAAGGAGCACTGGGCCTAAATGAGTTTAGAGACAATCTCCTGCAAGGGCCAAGGCTTGATCCAAGCAGCTGGCAGCACCCAAGGCCCCTCTGGCAGCCTGGCACTGACCTGCCACTACCCCAGATCACACCCTCCTCCTCCAAATGCTGCCCTAACCACCCCCAGTGACTCCTCCACTCCTCTCCCTGCCCACAGGCTTTGCACATCTTGTTCTCTTTACTGGAATACCATTCTGCCTCCCCTCCCTGTTTGGATAACTCATTCATTTGTCCATGTGTTCTCTCAACAAAAATTCTGAGGGCCTCTTCTGTGGACCAGGCACAGGGCTGGATGCCAGGGCCCTGGCTGTGAACCAGCTCAGGAAGGTCGCTGTTCTCACGGGGCTCGTGTTCTGGAGTGGGGTGGGCAGTAGTAGGTGGCAGCAGATGTGGACAGGTAACCACATCGATGAGCAAGAGCACCAACTGGCAGTGGAGTTATTATAGGCAGGGCCTGGCTTTATCTTAATCGGGGAAGTCCCAGGAGGCCTCCACAAAGATGTGGCCTCTGTGCAATGAAAGGAGCCAGCAGGCACAGTGCCTGAGCACAGAGCCTGAGGGCTCAGGAAGGAGTTTGAGAATATTTGCCGGGAAGGGGAAAAAAATTTGAGGGGAAATAAGAGTGTGCAAGGATGCACATGAAGGGGAATCAGGGGTTCTGTCCATCCTTCATATCTCCGTAAGATGAAAATGTCAGTCCACCAGGCTGCCCGCCCTGAGCCACTTCATGTCCAGGTGAACCCTTAGCACCATGCATATCCCCTGTAACCACCTGTTCCTGTCTGGCTCTCCTGTTCAATCATAGGTGCCGTGAGGGCACCTGCATGTGTCTTGTTCAGCCCTGTATCCCTGCTAAGGACCTGGTAAGTACACTCTGCACATTTTTTTCAGTGCAAGGAAGGAAGGTAGGTAGGTAGGTAGGTGCATATGTGCTCAGTATCCCTGTACCCTCTGAGAGCTGCCAGCGGTTCTCACTTAGCAAGTTCCACCCAGTCAGGAGCATTCCTGAGCATACAGGACTGTGTTGAGCCCACCAGGGAGAGCTGATGGCAGGGTCTCTGCCTATGACATTCAAACCTCCCAGCCCTTTGTGGGGCTGAACTTCCAGAGCAGGCAGTGGGGCCTGATCCTGTACAGACAAGAGCCATGAAGGATAGACCTGAGAGCAAAGGGGAGGGGAAGCAGAGAGAAGAACAAGGACAGGTGAGATCTTGCCACGGAAGTGTTACATTGCTGTGCTGCTGATTAGCATTTTTGGTTGGAGAGGAAACACCTCGATTGTGCAAAACCATTGGAAAAAGTTATAAGATGCCAAGCATGAAAAGCCACCTTAACTTGAACCCTATCTAAGACAAAATCATCCATGCTGGTGAAATGTGTTTCATGGGAGTACCAAGCTTGGCTGGATGGCTCTCCCAGTGAACAGTGTCTTTCCCAGGAATGCATGGGAAATGGGCCTTGTTGTCTGGGTAACACCTAGGCTTTTTTAAAAAAGATTCTCAAATGCTTATTTCAAAGAACAAGTATCTTTCAATAAAGTTCAGGAACTGGTAAGATTAAGCTATGGTTTTAAAATCCATTTAATTATTAATATAACTTCAGGAGAATAGGGGTACCTGCTGGGTACCAGAGGATTATTCTGGAGTACTAGAAATATTTTTTCTTTATCTAGACAATGTATTCATGGATGTGCGGTTTTGTGATAACTCATTGAGCAGAACATATATAGAATAACTACTGTGTATATGTTATATTTTAACTAAAAAAAAAAATTTTTTTTTTAAAGGCCAACTGCCAGAAGTTCTGTAGCTCTGAGGGTGACTCGGTACAAACTGGTAACTGGGCCTGCAGGGAGGGAAAGAGAGGCAGATCACTTCCTCAAGGAGGCCTCGCCTCCAGCCCCACCAGTGCCCTGCCAATCCTTTCATCTTGGCACCAACGATGGTATGGGATTGGGGTTTTCTATCTGCCTCTCAACCTCAAGGAGCATTTCTGGAGAGGACAGAACTCATCTAATTCTCCCCTGTATCATTTGTGCCTGCACACAGATGTTCCAGGAATGTGTGCTGAATGAATGAGAATAAGGTGCTCATGTGCAAACACTTAATGTGTGAAATGGAAACTGAACGGCTGCAGGGAGTGGAAGTGACGATGTGTGGGGCGGCCTGGAATGTGTGGTTATGAATGTTGGCAGAGGGGAGATAGAGTGGGGAGGGAGGGGAGGCCTGGACTCAGTCAAAAGGTCAGCAGGTCGACCTGGTGGGTGGAAGGGATTCGGGCAGCTTGCCGTCTGAGGAGGGGAAATTGGTTTCGATGTCGTTTCTGCAGCCCCTTCCCAGGTGGAGCACCACTGAGAACTCTCCACACTTTCAGAAACAAACGAGCACAAGTCCCCTTAACACTGGTCTGCGCAGGCCTTGTCAGCTAGCTGCCATTAACCTCTCCTTTCTTGACCTGCAGAAGACAGGAAATATCAGGGAACACACACGCTTCCTTGCTTGTTTTTTCTGGACACTCTAGGGAAGACTTGGGAAAATAAGATATTGCCAGAATGAGCACTGACTTACCGAGCACAGTCAGCTTTGCTATCTCCTTCAAACAGGAGTTTCTGTAGGACACAGCCTTGGACAGCTGCCAGGACTCCGCAAGGACCACCCTGCAAAGAATGAGACCATTGCTGCCAGTGAGAACTGGCCTGGGGCAGAGTTTTTGGTTTCACCCAAATCCACCCCAGAACCCAACTGATAGAGTAAAGGGGCCCTGCCTTCTGCAACAGAAGGGTCTCTCATGTGGCAACTGCTTCTCCAACACACTAACCTTGGGTCACAGAGAGGGAGTGACAAGGCCCTGTGTCCACTCCTAGGGGAAGGGGACAGTTGGCAGTGTGTCATGGGAGGAAAGTGACTCTTCATAATCAGTCAGCTGTGAAGCCAAGGACATCACCATAGGTTTTCCATCATCTAGGGAAATGTTTCTGTGTCTACAGGTTGAGGGTGTTAATTGTCTACCCAGACTTCAAGGCCCATCCTAAAGGCCTCCTCCTCCAAGAAGCCTTTCCTGACCATCGCAGCTGGCAGTGAGCCCCTTCAGCAGCCTGTGGTTACGTGAGCTCTGTGCTCTCTTCTGCCCCACTCGTGGCCTGCTTCAGCACCACATTAGGTGTATCTTTGTCCTTTCCCACCCTGTAGTGCAGAGGCTTCTTGAGGAGCTCATCTCTGTAGGCATCACGGGGCTTAGCACAGGATCTGACTCCTGGGACACATTGGCAAAGGCTAGTGGGACTGAACAACACAACAGACTTCATCCAGTTTAAGGATTGTCTGAACAGCAGGCTGGGGTGCTCATGAAGACCAGCTGAGTTTGGCCACGAGAGGGAGGGACAGAAGCTGGTGGTCCTGGGGCTCGACCTCAGGCAGTGTGGGGCAGGGGAGGTTCCTGGGGCTTAAGAAACTGAACCGGACCAAGCTGCCCTGCTCATCTGCTGATTCTTGATCCTGGGTTTAGCTTATTTTCTGCCCATGAGTATAATGTGGGAACTGGGTATAAGCCATGTTCTAGGCCTGCAACCATTGGCCTCCGCTAGCCCAGCTTCTATTACATCCTTCTCTTCAAGCACTTGCTCTGCACACTTGATCCCTCTGCCTTTTCCTGCAGCCCCTAGACTTTCAAACCACCTCCCCTTCATTAATGCTGCCACCTGCCTGGAGTGCCCTTTTTCCAGCTCTATCTGCAAAATCCTGTGAATCTCTCAATGATCAGCCTAAGAAGGCCCCTCTAGTGGCCCCAAGCAGACTTAAGGCCTCCTACTGCTCTCTCCTGCTGAGGATCCCAGCACCTGCACCACTCACAGCAAGTGTTCTTAAATCCATGTTCAATTTGAACATCTCCAAAGCAGAGGGTCTTATTCCCCAGCTCTCACTCCACCAGCCACATCTGAAGTGCCTGTACCAAGTGACAACTCAGCACATGTGGGGCTGGATGGCCCAGAATAGCCCAGCTAATGCTCACAGGATTAACCAAAACTGGAAGATACACCCGCCCCTATGCATGATGGCCCCGCAGAAAGGTCCCAAGGAAAACTAGGAGCAACCTGCCTTGTTCTGCACAATGCCGTATTTTAATGAGGCTGTGTTACTAAAGGAAAAACTCTGAAGTTTCCATTCTTCATTGAAACAGCAAAAGCTGGAACCAAACAGAAGGGTCTTTATTTCCTATAAAAAGAAGAGAGAGTTTTACTGGTTGTTTTAAAAGCAAGCAACAATACGATGTTCAGTGTGCATATTCCTGCAGAAGTTGTTCTTGAATTCTAGCAGGGAAGTCCATTTTCTAGCATGGTTCATCTCTTTTCTTTTTATTTTTCAAGCTCATTCTTCTTATATTTGAGGAAAGAGAAAACTCAATCCTGAGGGTCTTACCTCTGGAACATCTTTAAACCAAGCTAGCCTGTGCTGACGTGGGCCAAAATCTTTGTAAGCTCCTTACAGGGGCCTTGAGAAACAAAATTTTAGATTTGCAAGGGATCTTGGAGGTCCTCTGATCTTCCACAGGCAAGACTAGGGGTTTTCAAACTCGACCTCACATTAGAACCATCTAGGATACAAAGTTCCTAGAAACAATCTTGATGTTGAGAAAACACACCAGCCAATTAAACCCCAGTTGCTAAGGGTAAGACTCCAGTATCAGTAGTTTTAAGATTTCCCCAGGTGATTCCACAGTGCACTGGGTTTGAGAGCCAGTGCTCTAGTGCAGGGTTAGTATACTGTGACCCATGGGCCAAATCTGCCCCCACCACCTTTTTGTAAATAATGTTCTACTGGCACACAGCAAAGCCCATTTGTTTCCATACCATCCGTGGCTGCGTTCATACCATGATGGCAAAGTTGAATAGGTGCAGCAGAGATCACACGGCCAGCAAAGCCAAAAATACACTATTGAGCCCTTTACAGAAAATGCCTGCCAACTCCTGGTCTCGTACAACTCTCCACCATGCGTAAGAACCTCCTCTGTGATGCTGCTCATGAGCGGTCCCCCATGAACTCTGCCTGAACCACCCCAACCCCGCAGTGAAGGGGTTCCCACCACCTCTCAAGGCAGCCCCTCTGCTTTTTCACATCTGTCTTCTCCAGACTTCTGGCTGATAATGAGTTCACTGTTCATTTCCCATCAACCCATGCATCACCCTCCAGAGCCCCCAAAATGGTCAATCCCTTCCCCATGGACAGGCCCTCAGATGAGAAAGGCAGCATGTCCCCACCCACTCTCCTCATGATGGGCCCGCCCTCTCTCTGCCATGGTTTTACATCTGAGGGGGTCTCTGAAGCCTTGAGTGAGCCCCAAGACCAGCAGGTGGATTCTACAGCCACTTCCCTGCACCCCCTCTCTGGGCCAGACCTTTCCTGCAGACTCATTATTTTCCACCAGAATCAGCTCTTTTTTTCCTTTTCATTAAATATAAGGAAAAATCTCTTTGACAGAAGCATTTGTCCACATGTCATCAAATGTGGGCTGGTGGCACACAGGAGAAAGGATGTGTGGATTCATCTGTCAAGGCTCAGAATGACAGCTCCCGCTAGGCACAGTGTGGTCAACAGAGCCTGGGAACCTGGACTCTGCTTTCCACAGAGGCCACGTGCCCTGGGCCCTCCTGTTCTCTCTGCAGGCCTCACTTTTTCCAGTTGCTTTTGGAGACGCTACTGCTGCGTAGTCTTTAGGAGCCTAAGGGGCCTGCCCCAAGCATAAGTGCGCTCTGCAAAGACTCACTGCGTGGTGACAGATGACAGAGCACCTCCTCCCAGGTTTGGGGCCACTTAAGTATATCTGACCCTCTGTAGCTTCAAAAGAGAGAAAGGAAGGAGAAGGGGGAGATATGAGAGAAAAGGGGAGAGGGGAGGAGAGGGGAAGGAAATGAAAGGACAAAACCTCTAGAAAAATATTTTGCTCTTTGATTTGTATGCTGAGTAAATATGTAGTAAGTAGAAAGAGAAGGAGGTTAGCTGTGTCCCTAGGAGTTTTATTTTTCCCTCCTGGATCTTGGTGAAAGGCCAGAAGAGGACAGCAGGAATGACATTCCATCCTGCAGGAGCCTCTGGTCACGGGAGTGGTGAGGCCACCTTGGTAGCCGAGGATGGTGAGCAATCCAAGACACCCCTGCAGAGGAGGCTGCTGTGGCCAGGAACCTGCTCCTGGTCCCGTGACCACGGGGCCCTTTAAGTGGCCAAGGGAGGGCACCTGGACAGTGCCCAAGAATTGTTAACACCTCCCTGTCCTTCCCTCACTGCAACCTGGCCAAGGCTTAGGAGACCAGTACAGGAGCAGCGCTGCTCTAATGAGGACAACTGGACCATTTCCATCACACCCTAAGGGTGCCCACAGGGACATGATGAAGCTGCTCTATTCCCACAGTGGTTGGAGGGGAGGACATAACCTCCTCCCTCACCTTTTGTCTTGGAGAGGGAACGAGAGCTGCCAGGAGTAGACTGCAGTTTTCCTGACTCTCAGTTCACATTTTCTTCTACATCACACCCAAATTTCCATTTCAACAATGACCAAGAGATTACAATGAGCTGGATTGGGGCAGAAACACCAAAATCACACCATCCATATCCATTCAAATCAAGACACATTTAACCCAGGAGTCTCCTTACACTTACCTTTGCTACAGAGAGGTCGATTGGTTTTGATGCTGTCTGCAACTTGAGCACCGATGGGACTGGGGACAGGATGACCTCTTCCCTTATCAACTCATCCTCCACATCCTCTGAAAGAAAACCATGGCCATGTGAATCCCTCGTTATGACTCACGGAGAACAGAACATGAAGTCACTGAACACCACAGACATTGCTAAGTTTGTAGAAGGTTTGAGTGAAAGGAGGGTTCCTCCCCGCATTCATTCACCCCAGCTCTGTTTTGAAGTTCCCAGACCCTCAGCGGAAGGAAAGCAACCAGAGCAAGAAAGTCCACGCTCCTTGTCACAACCCTGCCCTGTTCATACTATGCGGATGTTGCCAAGTGAGACTTAGCTACTGGTCCCACTAGAAAGTTCCACGCATGGACATACAGTGGAACAAGTGTCTGGGGCCTAAGCCATCGAACCAGGACCAGGAAAGCTTAGCTCAGACACATTTCTTACAAAAGGTGGGCATGACTCGAAAGATCATTCCCCTGAGGACAAAGGTGAAGAGGACAGGACTAGGAAAGAAAATGGAACCATTGCTGATAAAAGAAGTATTGCAGATGATCACTATTGTAACTTGCATTTATTGACTGCTTGAATTTGATCACCTTCCTCCACCACAGCCTTATGAGAAAGTAATTATTATTATCCCCACTTATAGATGAGGAAACTGAGGCTTAGAGGAGTTAAGTAACTGGCCCCAAGTCAATCAAATGGAAAGTGGCAGAGAGAGTGACTGCTAGTCACTCTGCCATCCCATTGTTCTGGACCTCCAGCAGGGACCTTAAGCCATATTCCAGATATTGTTATCTCACAGTGGGACAACTGAGGCCTAGAGAGGGTCCCACCTGGGTCTCCGGTAGCACCAGCTGTGACTTCCCAGTTAGCTAAGGCCCCCTTGTCATTACACCTGCTGCTGCTGCATTCACCAGAACACAGTGATAAAGGACCCAGGGAGAAACAATGCCAAGGCAATGGTGCCAGCAAGGCTGAGCAGAGTGAACTCCAGAGGGTAGCTGAGGGCTTAGCTCTGTGAATCCAGCTCCCTAGAGGGGCCTGCCAGAGCAGGCCTATGTGGGCAGGGGTGGTATCAAGGGCCACCATTCCCAGGACACACAGCTTATATCTTATGCTATAGCCTCCTTTCTCCCCAGCGAGAACCAGCCACAGCACAAAGGGAACTCCTAGAGACTCAGGCCACTGAACAGGCAGATAGATTCTACTGTTGGGCTGGGGACAAAAAGTCTGGAATTTAAATATGAATCTGAATTTAGATGAGAATGCTTCTGATATGGTTTGGCTCTGTGCCCCCACCCAAATTTCATCTTGTAACTCCCATAATTCCCATGTGTTGTGCAAGGGACCCAGTGAGAGATAACTGAATCATGGGAGTGGGTCTTTCCTGTGCCATTCTCGTGATAGTGAATAAGTCTCACAACATCTGATGGCTTTAAAAAACGGGAGTTTGCCTGCACAAGCTCTCTTTGCCTGCCGCCATCCACATAAGTTGTGACTTGCTCCTCCTTGCCTTCTGCCATGATTGTGAGGCCTCCCCAGCCATGTGCAACTGTAAGTCCAATAAACTTCTTTCTTTTGTAAATTGCCCAGTCTCAGGAAAATCTTTATCAGCAGCATGAAAACAGACTAATACAGTAAACTGGTACAGTAAAGTGAGGCACTGCTGAAAAGATACCCGAAAATGTGGAAGTGACTTTGAAACTGAGTAACAGGAAGAAGCTGGAACAGTTTGGAGGGCTCAGAAGAAGACAGGAAAATGTGGGAAAGTTTGGAACTTCCTAGAGACACGTTGAATGGCTTTGACAAAAATGCTGATAGTAGTATGAACGATAAGGTCTCAGATGGAGAGGAGGAACTTGTTGGGAATTGGAGCAAAGGTGACTCCTGTTATGTTCTAGCAATGAGATTGGCAGCATTTTGCCTCTGCCCTAGAGATTTGCAGAACTTGAAACTTGAGAGATATGACTTAGGGTATCTGGCGGAAGAAATTTCTAAGCAGCAAAGCATTCAAGATGTGACCTGGGTGCTGTTAAAGGCATTCGGTTTTATAAGGGAAGCAGAGCATAAAAGCTCAGAAAACTTGCAACAGAAAAGAAATGTAATAGAAAAGAAAATCCCATTTTCTGAAAAGAAATTCGAGCTGGCTGCAGAAATTTGCATAAGTAGCCAGAAGCCAAATGTTAATCCGCAAGACAATGGGGAAAATGTCTCCAGGGCATGTCAGAGGTCTTCGTGGCAGGCCCTCCCATCACAGACCCAGAGGCCCAGGAGGAAAAAATGGTCTCATGGGCTGGGCCCAGGGTCCCTGTGCTGTGTACAGCCTAAGGACTTGGTGCCCTACGTCCCAACCACTCTAGTGATGACTAAAAGGGGCCAATGTACAGATCAGGCTGTGGCTTCAAAGGGTGCAAGGCCTAAGCTTTGGCAGCTACCATGTGGTGTTGAGCCTGCAGGTGCACAGAAGTCAAGAATTGAGGTTTGGGAACCTCCGCCTAGATTTCAGAGGATGTATGGAAACACCTGGATGTCCAGGCAGAATTTTGCTACAGGGGCGGGGCTCTCATGGAGAACCTCTGCTAGGGCAGTGCAGAAAGGAAATGTGGGGATGGAGGCCCCACAAAGAATCCCTACAGGGGCACCACCTAGTGTAGCTGTGAGAAGAGGGCTACTGTCCTCCAGACCCCAGAATGGTAGATTCACCAACAGCTTGCATCATGTGCCTGGAAAAGCCACAGACACTCAACACCAGCCCATGAAAGCAACTGGGAGGGAGGCTGTACCCTGCAAAGCCACAGGGGCAGAGCTGCCCAACTCCATGGGAACCTACCTCTTGCATCAGCATGACCTAGATGTGAGACATGGAGTCAAAGGAGATTACTTTGGAGCTTTAAAATTTGACTGCCCTGCTGGATTTTGGACTTGCGTAGGGCGTGTGGCCCCTTTGTTTTGGCCAATTTCTCCCATTTGGAATAGCTGCATTCTCCCAGTGCCTGTATCCCCATTGTATCTAGGAAGTAACTAACTTGCTTTTGATTTTACTGGCTAATAGGTGGAAGGGACTTGCCCTGTCTCAGATGAGATTTTAAACTGTGGACTTTTAGGTTAATGCTGAAATGAGTTAAGACTTTGGGGGACTGTTGGGAAGGCATGATTGGTTTTGAAATGTGAAGACATGAGATTTGGGAGGGGCTAGGGGCAGAATGATATGGCTTGGCTCTGTGTCCCCACCCAAATCTCATCTTGTAGCTCCCATAATTCCCACATGTTGTGGGAAGGACATTGTGGGAGATAACCAAATCATGGAGGTGGCTCTTTCCTGTGCTGGTCTCATGAGAGTGAAAAAGTCTCATGACATCTGATGGCTTTTAAAAACAGGAGCTTGCCTACACAGGCTCTCTCTTTGCCTGCCACCATCCACATAAGATGTGACTTGCTCCTCCTTGCCTTCCACCATGATTGTGAGGCTTCCCCAGCAACGTGGAACTGTGAGTTCTCTATTAAACTTCTTTCCTTTGAAAATTGCCCAATCTCAGGTATGTTTTTATCAGCAGCGTGAAAATGGACTAATACAGTTTCTTAGTTAGGGTCTCTGAAAAGCTACCCTATGACCATGGCCTTACATAAATAACCTAAAACAAAGACCAGATGTCTACCCAGCAACAAGAATGGGTCTTAAAAACATGGTGCTGGGTAGAGAAAGTAAGAAACCAAATGAGATATATAACACAATGCTATCTATGTTAAGTAAAAATGATGCACACAAAACAGTATAGATTTTGCAAGAACATATACAAGAAAAAGATATAGATTAAGCATAAGAGAATGGTTGCTTATGGGAAAGGAAGGTAATAAGAGTATAAGGGGTAGGGCTAACGATAAATAATGAAAGTAAGTTAAGAGGGAGAAAGGGAAGGAGAGAGGAAAATGTAAAAGGGAGGGAAGGGGGCCAGGCGCGGTGGCTCATGCCTGTAATCTCAACACTTTGGGAGGCCGAGGTGGGTGGATCAACTGAGGTCGAGTTCGAGAGCAGCCTGGCCAACATGGCAAAACCCCATCTCTACTAAAAATACAAAAATTAGCCAGGTGTGGTGGCACGGGCCTGTAATCCCAGTTACTCAGGAGGCTGAGGCCTGAGAATCACTTGAACCCAGGAAGCAGAGGGTGGAGGGTGCAGTAAGCTGAGATTACACCACTGCACTCCAGGCTAGGCAACAGAGCAAGACTCCATCTCAAAAAAAAGAGTGGGAAGGAAGAAAGGGAAGAAGACTGATAGGCAGGCTTTGCAAAGACCAACACTGAGAATGTTCTCTGGAGGAAAAGAGATGTGTGATTAACTCCACCTTAGACATCTGAGGCCCCAAACAAAGAGGCAGGATAACCTGAGTGATTCCAGATTATTGGAGGACTGACCCTGAAGGGTTTCTTGCAATGCCTTGAGCCAGATTGTTTCCTGGAGGCACAAAGTGACAGTATTTAAGCCTATTTAGAGGTTTCTATTTAGTCTGAGGTTGTCAGGGAGGGAGCCAGGCCTGAAACATGCTCTGCCTGGGTCCCATGAAGTAAATCTGGGAATGAAGGCTGGGGGCCCAGGAAAAGCAGATGCCAACGGAGCATAGGCCAGGGTGAGCCCCTTGGAAAAGGCAAACTCCTTTGGCTTCTGCAGGGAGGAATTGGCCCGAGTGCAGGGAGTTGGTTCAGGACCATATAGCAGGCCTCGGGCCCAGATGTGGTGGGAACGCCATGCAAGGGAAAAACAAAACACTCCAGAATGACATGTTGGCCAGGCAGACAAGGCCATCTGTAAATGTCAGTGGTTTGAGAATGCTATTTTTAAGGTCCTGGTTTAAATGTCTGATTGAAAAGAAGCAAGGGGTTTTGTTTCCCATACCATTTTATGTGCTTTTTGTAGGATATATGTACATATGCATAAAGTAATTGGATTTTATTTCAATAGGGAGTCAAAGATACCAAGGGGAATGATATTCATAGGAAGATTCCATAGGGAGAATGGGCCACGTAGCTTTTTTCTGGGAGCCTGTGCAGAATTTCCTACTGACCACAAGATATCTTCTGGAAGTGCCCCAACACCAGAAACTCAGAACCCTTCCTGGCTTCAGTTTCAATAAAAGACCCCATCTCTCCTCTAGCCTTCTACCAGAGTCCCAGACTGAAACCTCCACCCTCTCTCACCCACCATGCCAGTCCAGCCTCTGGATCACTCTGCCTCCAGAATGTCTCATATCCTGTCCCCCCATTGCCTTTGTCTCTCCACTGTTACAGGAATATGTCCTTATCTTTCTGTTTTCTCAGCAAGTGCATTCTTTAGCACCCATGATGTACTAGGGATGATGTGGGACAGAGGTCAGAGATGACTAAGGCCCCACCCCTTCATTCAAGCAGCTCCCTGCCAAGGGAGAGACAGAGCCCCCTGAAAAATTACAACATAACCCAGTAAGTGCTGAAAAAGGGACGAGTGCAAGGGTTTTCAGAGCAGAGAGGGAGGCAATTAATTCTGCCATAAATGCTCAGGGAAACTTCCCATAAGAGGTGAAATTCGGGCAGGTCCTGAAATACCCATTGGATTTCCCAGGTACAGGGGTCTCATTAGCTCTTCTCTGGACTACACCAAGAGCCCCTCACCAGTATCCCAACATCTAAGCTTGTATCCCTAAAGTCTATTCTACACCTAAGTCCAGATATAGCCCCCAAATGCGCAGCCCTAGATATCTCACTAGCACAGAATCTCTGCCCAATGACTTGCTGTCCAGTTCTTTAGCACAGCACTCAAAATCATCTTGCCCAGCCCACTCTTCACTTCAGCCTCCTCTCACACTGACCCCCATACCCTCCCCGACAGGGCCATTACCTCCAACCAATCTTTCTCATACATACACCAGGCTTTTGCCCATGTGGCTCCTTCCACATCGCTATTTGACAAGACCTTGCTCATTCTTCAGAGTCCAGACTAAATACCTACACACTATGGAAGCTTCCAAAACTGATATGGTTTGGCTGTGTCTCCACCCAAATCTCATCTTGAATTGTAGTTCCCATCATCCCCATGTATCATAGGAGGGAACTGATGGGAGGTAATTAAATCATGGGGGCAGTTACCCTCATGCTATTCTTATAATAGTGAGTTCTCCTGAGATTTGATGGTTTTATAAGGGGCTTTTCCCCCTTTTGCTGGGGACTTCTCCTTCTTGCTGCCGTGTGAAGAAGGACATGTTTGCTTCCCCTTCTGCCACGATTGTAAGTTTCCTGAGGCCTCCCCAGCCATGCTGAACTGTGAGCCAATTAAACCTCTTTCTTTTATAAATTACTTAGTTTCCGGTATGTCTTTATTAGCAGCATGAGAACAGACTAATACAGAAACCCATCACAGAACTTGGCTTATTAAAGCACTTAGGCACGCTGGGCATCTGCTTCATGTGTTGCTATGGGAAGACACCTCTCTTCCTTTGTCCTACCCACCCCACCCTCCAAAAAGGCAAGGCCACCTTTTATTTACCTTGGTCTGCCTTCTACAGAGCCTTGCATATGCGCTGGCAGGTAATTACTGACAAGAGTTTACTGAACTGAACCAAAGTAAAATGAACGGGGGTGGAGGAGTGCTGTTCCTCTAACCAAATTTGATTTTTGTTTCTGAACTGCTCAACCCCTAACCCCCTGACCCCCACAAGACTTCTCCTTCCTTTCCTTTCATGAACTCTCTCCATGACTGGGTTCCATGGTCTCCTATCCTTCACCTTCTTCTCCTTTCCTAAATCATTAGCTGAGCCCTTGGCAAAGAGAGGTCAGCCTTCCTCCAGAAAACATGCACACATACACACACACTTCAAACAGCTGCTTCTGAGAATTGCTAACAGCCTTCCTTCCAGTAGAAGCTCTCTGGGTTCTGAAGACCAGGAACTGCTTTGCTGGTGTCCAAACACAAGCAGCTTTCACAGCAAAATCTTAAAGTGCAGCGGTGCACAAAAAGGGTCTGGATGCCAGCACCTCCTGACTCCATGGTGTACTCTGCACAGCCATGCACAGAAATCTACCCCATCTGGGGAGCTCTGAGGATCTGCTACTTCTAGGATGAGTTATGCAGAGTAAACAAACCCCCACCTCCGCCTCTGCAGCTCAGAGGCCTGCACCTTTCTTTCAACCTCATCAAAGCAAACTGTCAGACTACACGTCTCACACAAGAGAGTTCTAAATAGGGGAACTGCTTTCTTCCTTCAGTTTAAAAGGGAGAGTTCAAAAGGGAGAAGAAGAGCATGTGAACAGCTCTTGTCTGCCCAAATGGTGCAATAGGTAAACTGTTGGCTCCAGAAAAGGAGCAAATGTTGGCAGCACTCAAGCCTCATCCTCTCACGGCCAGTCCTTGGTCTCAACATCCTCAGTCTCTAGCTGCTTCTGCAAAACCCTGCAAATGCATCAGTCTTTGGAGAGTAGGGAATTACAGAAAGAGAGAGAAAAAAAGTTTGCTTCAAAACTAAAGAGTGGAAGGAAATGTGCTCTATCTTGATCTCAGAGAGCAGTTACACAGATGTACACAGAAGTGAAGATGCAGACCAGGGCACTTAAGGTTGTACACTTAATGCCTTCACTGTTTGTGTCTTATGCCTCCATAATACACTGATAAACTTTTAAAAAGGATGGGCCTTCCCAGACAGAGCCATACAGATACTTTGAATGAGAACTGTTTTCTGGAGACCTTAGTTAACTTCCTAAGAGGCCGTTACTGAATGGCCCTAAAAAAAATACCAAATGCAGAAAGAGCTTCTCTGGCCCCACAGTGTAGATCCAGAAATGACTGGTCTTCTTACAAGGATGTCCCCAGGAGAGAAGGGCAAGCAGTAGAAGACACAATCAGAGAGAGAGTAGTCTGCTCTACTCACTTGACCGGCCCCACTTGCTGAGGTCAGGTGGAAGGAAAGGGGCCCCCCACCACCCATCACCCAGACAGAGCAAACGAGGACCCCTTGGGCCCTGATGGGCACAGCACAGAGGCACCCGCTGCACCTACCGAGCCGCAGGGCACCCAGCTCACTATCCACCTTGTCAGACGGCAGCAACTGATTTTTCCTGGAAAATAGAAAATATCAATGTACCAGAGGAGACTGACAGAGAAATGTAAACGGCAGAGAAGACTGTTAAGAGCGATGGACAGGCATTCAGGAGACAGGTCTCTCTAGTCTTGGCCTTGCCTCTGTGTGCCTTGAATACTCCCCCTCTCTCAGCCACAGGTTCCACATGGGATGGGACCAAATAGCCCCCATGATGCTTGTCAATTCTGTGTTCTCACAAACAGACTCATACACCAGCCAATACAGGATGGTCAGCTCTGTAGGTTGGCATTTGCCAAGCACTGCATGTAGGCTGTCTCGCCAATTTCACTGCAATACTTCTGGGAAACACATACACACACACACACACACACACACACACACACAAATTGAGTTCCTGTCATCATTGCCTAGAATTTGTTCATCTCATCTCCATGTTTTTTGTTTGTTTGTTTCCTCTCTCCTAGCTTTCTGGTAAAGCCATCAGCAGCTATTTATAAGAAACCTCCGGCATGCACGAAAGGGTTTAAAGGAACCCTCCTGTATCTTCCTGTGACTTAAAACATTGCCCTGTGATTCTGATTTGTAAATTCAAGTATGTGCACACAGAGCTTTCTTAAAAGGTGGACCCTTTGAGGGAGCATTTTCTGAAGCTCCCTTTAGATTTTTCTGTTCTCCAGCATGCATCAACCTGAACTAAAGTAAAATCATTTCTAAAGAGAATGTATTAAAAATAACAATATTACATCACTCTCTGAAAACCCATTTACTATGTTAAAAAATGACAGCTCTTTTGAGCGTGGCATTGAAATATATTTTCCTCCAACATCCTTGCAGGGTAAGATATGATTGAAGTAACAATCGTAATCTTGCCCTGGTGTACTCCATTGAATTGGTTTCCTCCTGAAGATGTATGAAGGGGCGTGAATGGAAGACCTCAGAGGACACACAGTACCAAATCCCTGAGTACATACTTCTTCAGACTCTGGGTTTCTTTCACTGGCGCTAGAACACAGAACTCCCTCACCCTCCCTCCCAGGCAGTCCTCATCCTCCATGTGTCCTCCTCGACTCAGTCAAGTCATTTGCCTTAATTCAAAACCACAAAATCCCTCCACCCAACACCACCAGGATTCTACAGGCATTCTTGTGGGGACTGGTGGAAGAATGAGCTGGAAAGAGGAGTTAAGGCATAGGGGGGTGGTTAGAGGGATGTGGAAGGGGCAGTCGACACTGAGGTTGTCAGAGCACCCCCACCCATGAAGAACTGCACTTTCATCAGAAGCCTCTTCCAGCCACACTTCTCCCACCTCTGCCCGCTCTGCAACAAAGGGCTGAGGACCTGAGTTCTACCCTGCCTATCCTGTCTGTTACTGTTTCATCTGGAGATGAAGGCAAGGAATCCTCCCCTTGCTGTGCCTCAGTGTCCCTTTCTGAAAATTAAGGACCAAGGCATTGGTACTAGGCCTCTAAAATCCTCCTTGAACCATTTCAAGCAGGGCACAGCAGCAGCAAAGACATCTCTCCAACATCCTGCATCCAATAACATCTCTCTTGAACCCCCACCTCTGCTCTCTGCCTCTTCATCTCTCACCTAGATTAATAGGCTCCTAACTGGTTTCCTGACCCTTAGTGTCACCCACCCTTGGCCCCCAACATTTTCATATGGCTACCAAAGTCATCTTCCTAGAAAGCAAATCTGACCACGACACTGAAGCCTGGCTGAAATTCTTCAAAGAGTCCCCATCATCACCATCAACAATAACAATAATCACATGTATTAAAATAACAGCAAGAGTGCCAATACATTCCTAAAGGCTCCTTTGACTGTTCCACACACTGTGCTAAGTGCTTTGCAAGCCTCAGAAGTCATCTGCTTCTCAGAACAGGTTTATGAAGCACTTATTTCACTGAGTCTCAAAAATGTTTAGTAATTTTCCTAGGGTTACACAGCAAGTAAGTGGCAGCACAGGAATTTAAACCCAGGTGATAACTCCAAAGACAATGGCAATAACTACATTTACTGCTTCCTTATAAAAATAAAATCCAGGCCCATGAGGGTATTCTGCAAGGCTCTCCATGACCTGGTCACCTACTGCCCAGCCTCATCTCACTCTAGGCCATCACACTCCGCCTGCATTTCCTGCATGCTGAGCGTCTCAGCTCATGTCTCTATCTTTTCATAAGCTGCTCATTCCATCTAGAATAGTCTGGCAAACAAACTCACACTAATCCTCTAAAGCCCAAGTGGAACATCAGCTTCTTCTCAACTCCAAAGAACACATTTATTCATTTATTCACTCACTCACCCAGCACACGTGAGGCTATCTGGCAGGCCTACCTCACTGCCCAGAAGAAACACATTACACAGATACGTAAAATGAACAGATGTTACATGAAATGTCGCGTGGTGTTGTAGGCTGAATAACGGCCCTCAATTATATCCACATCCTAATCCCTGAGTGTTACTTTACATGGCAAAAGAGATTCTGCAAATAAGAATAAGCGGAGGATCTTTAGATGAGGAAATTATCCTATATTGCCTAAATGGGACCAATGTAATTACAAGTATCCTTATCATAAAGAGGTAAAGGGAGATTTGACACAGAAGAAGAGAAGGCGATGTGAACATGGAAGCAGAGATTGGAGTGATTTACTTTGCAGACAGGAAGGAGCTGCAAGCCAAGGAATCCAGGTGGGTACTAGAAAGTGAAAAGAGCAAGGAAACAAATTCTCCCCTGGATCCTCAAGAAACAACCAGCCCTTTCAACACCTTGACTTTAGCCCAGTGGAACTTCAGCCTTCCAGAACTATGAGATAATAAATTCATGTTGTTTGAAGCCACTTAGTTTGTGGTAATTTGTTATGGCAGCAATGGTAAACTAATACCATGGTAAGAGTTACAAGCAAGGAAGAAAAAAGAACTGCAGGATTCTCTTGGTCTCCTCTGGATCCCAGGTGTCCAGCATGTAGCCAGTGCTGCATAAATGGGTGCTCAATGCCAGATGATTCTCACAGAAGCTAGGTGGCTTACACAAGGTCACATGACTTAGAAGTGCCAGAGTCAGGATTCAAACCCAGGCTGCTGGCTTCAAATGCTCTACTTTGCTCTTGCCTCTATTTTCCACATCCTTCCCCTGCTCAGAAACTTCCATGGCTTCCTGAAGACCACAGGACAAGGGCCAAATCTCCCAAGTGGTTCCCTTGGCTCCTGAGGGTAGGCAGGTGGCCATGAGCCCGCTGAGATGGTGGGAATAATGTTTCCACTGGGTAGGGTACAGCTTGGCCTCTCTCTCCAGTCATGGGACTTCCACCCAGAGGGCCATCCATCAGCTACAAGAGCCCAGCTCAGATGCTTTGTGCCGGGTTCCCATAGATCTCATCACCAGAGGAGACTTCAATTATGCTTCCACATAGAGAATGTGCTTATTGTTCCTTTCATGTGTCTCTCTGTGGCATAAGCTTTACAAAGTTTAAAAGGTCAGTTTAAAAGCATGTTCCTGCCTTTGAGTGAAAACTATTCTGAACAACAATGACAAAAAGATAAATCAAGGGACTCAAAACACTTTTTCAAAGTGTGATTGTGCTGATAACCCAGAGACATGTGTCAAAGCATGCAACTAATAAATTCATGGGGGCCAACTGGCAGAACTCGGCTCACTCCTCTTCTAAGGCCTCCACCTCCCACCACAGCTCCTCTCATGCCCCACCAGGGAGAGGCACGAGCCAGATCACTGCTGGTGTTCTGGGCTCCATGGGACCAGGACTCAATCTCTGAATAACTGAATCCTTGGGTTGGTGGAAAGAGCCACTCTCACATAATAACAGAGAAGAAGCCAGGTGTGGTGGCTCATGCCTATAGTCCCAGCATTCTGGGAGGCGGAAGCGCGATGATCACTTGAGGCCAGCCTGGGCAACATATCAAGACCCTCTCTCTACAAAAAATAAATAAATTAGTTGAGCATGGTGTCACGCACCTGTAGTCCCAGCTACTCAGGAGGCTGAAATGGCAGGATTGCTGGAGCCCAGGAGTTTAAGGCTGCAGTGAGTTATGATCATGCAAGCCGCTACCTCTAAAAAATAAAAATAAATAGCAAAAAAATAAAAACTGAGAAGACGAGATGCTTATTCCTCTGTGTTTGTTACTAGATTCTTAGCTAAATTAGTTATGGGTTCTAAAAGAAAGGCATCTCATGAAAATAAAGATACTGATCATTTACTGCTATGGTTTGAGTATCTGACCCCTCTAAAACTCATGCTGAAATTTAATCCCCAGTGTGGCCAAATTGAGAGACGGGGCATTCAGGAGATGATTGGGTCATGAGTGCTTTGCCTTCATGAATGGATTAATGGGTTCATAAATTAACAAGTTGTTATGGGAGTGGAATTAGTGGCTTTCTAAGAAGTGGAAGACAGACCTGAATTACCACACTCAGCCCCCCCATCATGTGATGCCTTGAGCTACCTCGGCACTCTGCAGAGAGCCCCCACTAGCAAGAGGGCCCTCACAAGATGTGACCTCCCATCCTCGGACTTTCCAACCTCCAGAACTATAGGACACAAATTTTGTTTCCTTACAAACTACTCAGTTTCAGGTTTTCTGTTATATGCTACAGAAAATAGACTAAGACATTTGCTATATATTTGACGAACTATCAGAACCCACTGTCAAGGGAGTTCAAATTTACCCCATTTATATGGCACAAGAATCTAGAATATAAGAAATTAACATAAATTTTTCCCAAGTCAATGATACCCCAGCACACCTAACCAAAGTAATGTAAAATTATCTGGCAGAGCACTTCTACAAACCATTTCAAACAAGATTCCCTGGAAGAGAGAGGTTTTTTTTTTTATTATTATTATTTGTTTTTTTAAGTCCTACCAAAATATGCTCAAACTGAAAAACTCTTAAACACATGAGAAACGATGTACCATGAGTGAAAGCCAACAGACACAGCAAATAGGACTCCCAAAGACTCAAGATGGAGCAAAAATCTTAGAGAGGCTGTAAATTAGAAAAACTAGAGAAACTTTTTAAAAACAGGAATGGAAATCATAAGAAAAGAGCTAGACATTATAAAAAAAGAATGGGCAGTTTTGAGGAGTAAATGCAGTCATTGAAATAACGGGCATATAACAATGGTGATAGATGATATATTAAATATTGAAAAAAAATTCATGAGTCTGCTACTGAAGGAGGAAGGAATGACGGACAAGAAGGAAGAAGGTGGAGGGAGTGCAAGGAAAAGACAGAGAAGATGGGCAAGCTCTTTTCTACAGAATACCGTCAATGAATGTAGAAGGAATTATAAAATTAGAAAATCATCATTTTACACACTCCAATTTAATCATTTATATAGGAAAGGGTCATCAGTAGATGCCAATACAACTGGATGGAAGGTTTTTGAGGAACAGGATATTCATATGATCTGAAAGTTTCAGATTACTTATTAATTGCAAAAGGGAAAGTTATCTTTACAATGACAGAGAGAGTGACATACACCACCTTAACAGAGTGATCCAACTTAGCATCATCAAAATAAAACAAACTGACATTAATGTGGTCCTGATGTGATGTAACAGGAAATACATAACATCACTTATGTATTGTCCTTGCCCAAAAAAAACGCTTAATGTAAACCTAATAATGAAACAAACCAACAAATCTAAAATATGGGTGTTCTTCGGACAAGCCCATTCTCTTCATGAAAAACTAAAACTGAGATTAAAATAGACTAGAGGCTGGGCACAGTGGCTCACACCTGTAATCCCAGCACTTTGGGAGGCCAAGGTGGGCAGACTGCTTGAGCCCAGAAGTCGGAAAACAGTCTGGGCAACACAGTGATAACCCGTCTCGGCAAAAAAAAAAAAAAAAAATCAAAAATTAGCCAAGTGTAGTGGTGCATGCCTGTAGTCCTAGCTGCTCGGGAGGCTTCAGGTGGGAGGATCACTTGAGCCTGGGAAGCCAAGACTGCAGTGAGCTGTGGTTATGCCACTGCACTCCAGCCTAAGCAAGAGTGAAACCTTGTCTGAAAATAAATAAATAAATAAATAAATAAATAAATAAATAAATAAATAAATAAAATAGAGAGGCACGTCAACCAAGACAATGGGCAAACCTCGAATGGATCCTGGATTGAAAAAAAATAAAGCCTAAAAGAATATCTGGGGAACACTTGAGAGAGATTTGATTATGGGCTACATGTCAGATAATGTTATTGAATCAATATGAAATTTATTGGGCCAGGTACAGTGGTTCACACCTATAATCCCTTTAGGAGGCTGAGGCAGGAGGACCACTTGAGGTCAGGAGTTTGAGACCAGCCTGGACAACATGGCAAAACCCGGTCTCTACTAAAAATAGAAAAATTACCCAGACTTGGTGGTGTGAGCCTGTAGTCCCATCTACAGGACTATGGGAGGATCCCTTGAATCTGGGAGACGGAGGTGACAGTGAGCCAAGATCACACCACTGCACTCCAGTCTGGGTGTCAGAGCAAGATTCTGTCTCAAAAAAAAAAAAAGAAAGAAAGAAAGAAATTTTGTAAGTACTGTGGTTGTGGAGGAAAATGTTCTTGCCCTTAGGAGATGCAGGCTGAAATATTTACAAGTGAAATGTCAGTATATCTGTATTTTACTTTAGAATGAATCATCACAAAAATAAGTGTATATATAAATACATATAATATATATGGGGGGGAGGAGATGAGAGAGAGAGCGAAAGAACAAATGGGACAAAATCATACCAATTGCTGAATTTAAGTGAAAAGTCTACAGATATTCATTGCACTCTTCTTTCAAGCTTTTTGCAGGTTTGAACTTCTTTAAAATTTGGAAAAATCTTTTGGTAAACATAAACAGTAGATTAGATATAGTGAAGACATCATTAACTACTAAGAGCTATCAGATGACATTACTCAAAATATCACCAATCAGGAGAGAGATAAACTGCATGAAGGAGCAAATAAGAGACATGGTGGAAAAACTTCTAAAGTCCAACATACATATAAAAGAAGCTCCAGAATGAAAGAATAAAGAGAATTTTAAAACTACTGGAATACAAAAGACAATGAAAAAAATCTTAGAGAAAAGGCAGATTACCTATAAACAGTTACAGCAGACTTCTCAATAGCAATGACAAGGGCATAAGACAATAAAATAACATCTCCAAAGCTGAAAGAAAAAAACTGTCAACTTTGAAATTCCCAACTAAAACATCATTAAAAGTAAGAACAAAATGAAGACATTTTCAGACAAGGATTAAAACAGTTTACTATCACAGACCTTCACTGAATGAATGATTAAGGACTCATATCAGGAAGAAAAGAAATCAGTAAGCATTTAGATAAACCTGAATGAGAACTGACAATAAAAACAATTAAAATAATAACAATAGCAACTAATTTAAGAGCAGTTAAAAACAAAGGGAAACTAAAACACCAGACATAATAAACAGGAGCATGGGAATGGGAAACAATCATCAGAGTTAAAGCTTCCTAAAATCTCACATTTTTTTGAGGGGGTAGAGGGATTGATTAAAGTCAAGTAAGATTAAAAATTTAGAAGTAACCACTAGAACAATAAAAACATGACGTATAATTTCTAAATGTGAAAGGAGTAGAAAAAAATACATTTCAGTTAATTCACAAGTAAGTGCCACTGTGGAAAACAGTCTGGGAGTTCCTCAAAAAGTTAAAAATAGAATTATTCTGCAATTCCATTTTTCAGTATGCACCCCCAAAGAACTGAAAACAGGGACTCAAACAAATACATGTGCGTAAATGTTCACGGCAGCACTATTTACAATAACCAAAAGGTGGAGACAACCCAACTGTCAATCAACAAATGAGTAAATAAATAAAATGTTATATACCCATACAATGGAATATTATTCTGCCATCAAAAGGAATGAGGTATGGATACATGCTACAATATGGATGAACCTCAAAAACATTATGTTAAGTGAAAGAAGCCTGACACAAAAGCTTATATATTATATGATTCCACTTATGTGAAATATCACAGATTGGTAGTTGCCAGAGACTGGGGGTTGGGGGAGGAATGGAGAAAAACTGCTTAATGCATAAGGGATTTTACTTTGAAGAAATGAAGACGTTCTAGAACTAGACAGAGGTGGTGGTTATACAACACTGTGAATGTACTAAATGCCACTGAATTGTTCACTTCCAAATGGTTAATTTAAAAAATAAGAAAGCAAGAAAAGAGGAGAAATTATATAAAGAAAAAATGTGGCAAAAGGGAAGTATGATATATAACAGGACAAATAAATTCAAGTAAATCAGCAATTATACTAAAGGCAAAAAAAATTAAACTTGCCAGTTAAAAGAGACACAGATTGAATTTTACTTTTAAAAATTATCTATATGCTGTTTTAAGACACATGATACAAAAGTTTAACAGTAAAGCATGGCAAAAATATACCACTTGTATACTAGCCATTTAAAAGGCGATATAGCTAAATGCTATCAGATAAAAACAGATTTTGGAATAAAAAGTGTTATTAGTGATAAACTTACTCATTAGAGAATAATAAAAGGAAAAATTCAACAGAAAAATGTAGCCATCATGAAACTCTATGCTCCTAACAACAAAGCTTCAAAACATATTATCAAAAACTTGACAGAACTACAAGGAGAAACTGTTCAATCCGTGAGCATGATAGAAAATTTTAACACATCTCTCCCAGCAACTAACAGATCAAGCAGAAAAATAACATTAATAAGAATAAAGACTATTTGAACATTAAAATAACATGTTTGATCCAAAACATCCAACTGTTAAATAATATATTCTTGTCAAGCACAAATGTACAAATATTGACCATACAGCAGTCCACACATTATGTCTCAAAAAATCCCAAACTGTGTTTCTGATTATAAAGAAATAAAAAAAGAATTAAATGATAAAGAGATAGCTCCTCTACACTCCCCCAAAATAACCCATGCATTACAAAATTTTAAAGAAATAATGGCAGAAAATATTTCAAAATGGCTAACATTAAAAACACAACTTATAAAGTCTTATGGGAAGCAGTTAAAGTAATATGGAGAGGGCAGTGTATAGCATAAAGGCACCTATTATTGTGGAACAGTGGAAAGCAAAAAAGCTAAGCATCCCCCAGCAAAAGAGAACAACAGAATAGACCAAAAGAGAGTAGGAAGGAGGAAAAATAAATGCAAGATGAAAAAGTTACTGAAATAAAAAATAATAGATTCAACAACCTTCAAAACTGATTCTTTTAAAAGATTAATAAAAAGGCAAACCTTTGGCAAGATTGATAAAGAGAAGAGAGTATAAACAACAATACTAAGAGTGAAAAGGAAGGATAAAACTAAACATTATCAATAGGAGCTTTTCAGTAAGAAGAAAATAGTATGAATAAGTTCAAACCAATATATCTGAAAACCGACAGATGGGACCATTTTCTAGAAAAATCACAAATCTGAAGAAAAATGAACAGAAAATCTGAAACTACCTATAATCATTTTCTTAAATCATTAATTTAAAATTCACCATTTCCAGCCCCAATATACACACGAAGAGTTTTACTGATGTGTTCCACCAAATATAACAAAATCTCCCCAGTTTACATTCCCAAATAGAGTGCACTCGGACTCTGGAACCACCCATCCCAGCTATGAACCTCACTGACACACTAAAAGTCTGTGCAGGAGAGGCAAGTGTCCAGCTTCTCTGGGCTTCAGATTCTTCATCTGTTCTTTATTTTTCATCTAATGGGGCTAATAATAGTCTTCCCTCAAAAGATTGTTGTGAGAATTAAATGAGTTAATACATCAAGTACTAGGAATAGCACCCTACATACAGAAATTGCTACGTGTTAGTTGAGATAATGATGATTAATGAGGTTACCACAACCTTGATTCTAAAAATCTAATACCTGTAAACATAAAATACAAAAATATAAAATACAATAGACAACTGTATTACCATGAGTTGGAGAGAAATTATGACCAAATAGAAATGCAAGACTATTTTAACAGTAGAAAATCTAATAATGTAATTCATACCAAGAGATTTAAAAAATATAAAATAATCTAAATAAATGCAGAAAAAGCACTTGATAAAAATAAATATCCATACATGTTTCTTTAAAAATAATTCTTAGCATGCTCAAGGGAAGGAAAGGATTTTATTTGAACGCTGAAGAACATCCTACCTAATGCTGAGGCATTGGAAGCATCCCTGCTAGAGTCAGTAACAAGGTGAGGATGTCCAGCATCCCACACATACCCAATATGCTGGTTATATACATACTAGAGGCCAAGCAACAAGGCGAGTGAAACTGAAAACCCCAGGACCAGAGTCCAGGTTTCCTGACTACAAATTCAGCACTCCTACCACTCTCCCACGTGAAACAGAACATCATTTTGCAATGAACAAGAGGGTTAGATTACAATGAATGAGAGAGTTGTTCAGACATGGACAGACATATAGGAACTGGATGGACATGCACATGCTAGGTAAGACTGGCATCACCTGGCAACAGATGCATTGCCTCTAGTCTCAACCTCCCTTTTGCCGGAGTTGTCTTTGAGGGGCTATAAGAACCACAACACTTCAGGAACCTGGGCTTCTGCTCTTCAGACCCAGCCCCTCCCCACCTGCAAGCACTTCTTGACCATGTACGTACACAGCAAACACTGGTGGTGCCCACCAGGGACAGCAGTGCTGTACTCCTTCCTGGCTTTTCCATCAGTGACTCTGCATAACCCCCATCACTTCAACAGCTCTCATGAATGACTGAACTGCTGGAGAAGCAGTAAGTTTTTGTGAGTCAGATCCCTGAGGGCAAGTTGATATAAAAAGACTAAAAAAAAATTTTTTTAATGTAGAATGCTAAAAAAAAAAAAAAAAAGACAAACCCAAGTTCTCCATGGAAGAAAAGCTTTTTTTCCTTTCACTTTCCTGCTCTCCTTTTTTCTTTGGTTTCCTGTAGCTCCTCAGCCAAGCTCCTCTAGGTATAGGTGGAGTACAGAGTTGTGGTTAGAGCTGGATGGCACTTAGACGTCACCTGGCATGACCTTTGGTGTTACAGACAAGGAAGCCAAGCTCCAGGAAGAGGATGGGAGTTCTTCAGTGTCTTCATCTCCTGGGAGCTCAGTGGGACTCTGAGCCTCTGGAGGGGCTTCTTCTACCTCCCTTGGCCACTGGATATTCACAGGCATTTTTCAAATTAAGCCATAAAGAACATGAGGTCTCATGAAGGGTTGGGTTATCGAGAAGTCATCGCGTGCACTAACTATCACAATGTGTAGCAACTTTAACAGATCTTAGGTTTATACCCTGCAGTTGCCAGTTCTCAAACGGTTGACCTACAACATATAAAAGGAATATTTTTTTCTCTCTGTCTTTTCTTTCCTCTTAAGGATGTGGAAAACCTGACTGGAATTGCTGGCCTGACATTTCCTGTGAGAAAAGCTCTCTGCTTGGAATCCTGTGAAAACAATCTGCCTTAACAATTCAACTCAAATAAATTATCTTCCTGAAACCAGTGAATCCCTTAATTGGGAACTGGGCTGCATACCCAAGTCTCTCTCTCCTGGGTCCATGATGACAAAGGTGGACAAAGATAGGGATCGCCCAGTGAGGATCAGAGACAGATTTGGGAGGAAGGGGGGCGGGAGGGAGGGAGAAACGGATGGCCCCTCATCCTCCTGGAAAAGCCATCAGGCCCAGGCTGTTTGGCTGCAGAGAACACATGCTGTACTCCAGCCTCCTAAGCCATTGTTCTGTCGGGGTGATGGTTTCTCAGCTTAACTCTCTTTCCGTATGTGTCCCTCCCGACAGGCCTTGGCACACGTCCTTCACAAGAAGTATGCAGAGCCAGAGCAAGATCTGAAATCAGTTCCAACATTTCTCCCTCCTGTATCTCTGCTCCTTGAGTCAGGCTGGATTCTGGAACCTTCCAGGAACGGAGAAGAAATTTACCACAGTCTCAGACTCAGAAGTTTTCTTCAAGGGCATGCAGTTTGCAAAACAAAACTGTACAAAGATGTGACCTTCCCTCATATTATTTCCCTATTCTTCCAATTTGGCATACGAGACCCGGGCATGCAATTGGTATTCAATGGATGCTCCCTCTGGAAGCCGAGGAGTACTCAGAGATCACCTAGATACAGCTCATCCAGCTGGAAGGGCTGAAAAGGCTAATCCAGACCATCTAGTCTAATCCTGCAGCCCCGCTGGAGGTGGGAGTCAAGGACAGAGCTTTCCCAGGGCCCCTGGTTAGTAGGCAGAAATAGAGTTTTAGGCTCCTGACTCTCATCTTGGTTTATTTTAATCTATCCCATGCTAGATATTTGAGGCACTGCCTTCATTTTCTTAAGACCCAAAAATGCATTAGGACTGATTGCTCTTCTCTTGGGGAGACACACACCAGGACTTTGTGGCCCTCCCAATTCATACCTCCCTGCCCTTCTCTCAGGCTGAAGTTTCCTGGGCATGGCTGAAGTCAGCTCCAAAAGGTGACTGGTGCAAGAGGCAGGAGTTGCTCAACAGGCAGTGAAAGGGTGGGTAGACGTGATGTTACCCCGGGGAGAGAAAAATATCTCCTCAAAGGAAAAGTGATCTCTATGAAGCATGTCTCTGGAACACACTCAAATTTGTTGACTAACCACTCTGGCCTGGGGTATGCAGTTCACCAAGCAAAATGTTGCTAGCCCATGATCTCCCTTCATCTTGGTCTCACCTCCACCCCTCTGCACACTAGCCCGTGGCTGCTGGACTTGACCAAACCCACCCATCATGAGATGCAGGATGAGCCCAGTGACCAGGGCCAATGCTAGAGATGTGATGAGATGCCTGGCCCACAGCATGAGGTGTCCCAGGTGTGGGTGGGCCACAGGCTGCACACCCAGTGGGTGGGGCCACTAAGGCTGCCTCTAATTAGGGCTTCCTGGCAGCCCAGCCTCCCTCCCCAGCGGTCTCTGAGGCTGCCTCCCAAGGATGGTGTAAGAGCCCAGGATGGAAAGGATTGCCTCTACAGCCTTGGTCCTGTCCCAGGGAGGTCTAAAGTCATCCTTGGCATGACAAAAGCGAAGGTTCTGACAAGCTGCCTGAAGGAGTGGCTGCCTGAAGGAGTTGCTGCCAGTTTCCACAGTGGACTGAAAAGCTGTGTGGAGATGTTTACTTAGCTGCTAGGAGAAGCCACTCTGGGGCACCAATCCTGCCCATGACTGTCCTAATAAAGGCCAACCAACATGTCAAGGAAGTAAGCTGCACCAACAAGAGGCTGAGTCCCACAAAACACTAAACACTTAGGCTCTGTTTGGTTAAATATGTCAAAGCATGGCTTAAAACAACTTCCAGGATGAAGTATCTTCCTTTCAAACTTATAAGGCATTCCCCTACATAAGCATTTATATAAGAGCTGTGAGCCACACGTTCGAAACAGCTCTGACAAGGTCCAAGATTGACCTCATAGGCATTTGAAAAGAAAGAAATTTGGGTTCATTTACTTTTAGAAAGGTGAAGAGGCTTACATTTAAATACCACTTATTTTTGGAGCTCATGCCTTTCTCTAAGTGACCCTGGGCAAATATTCACCTTCCCTGAGCTTTGATTTACCTTTCTGTGACCTTCTAACGGTGCTAAATGTTCTGTAGCTTTGCCCTTACGATAATAATTGCTTATCTAAGCAGCACCTTCTACTTTTCCTGGCACTTGCTAAGCACATTTTAAAATTTAATTCTCACGAAAGTCCTGTGTAGAAAGCAGCATAAGAACTTTTTAGCCCTATTTTTTACAAATGAAGACACTGAGGCTTGGAAAATTACCAACTGTCCAGGACACACAGGTCCATGGTGACATGAGAAAAATAAAAACCAACGCAGCAAAATGTTTCGCAAAGCTTAATTTGTTCATTTTAAAGGTTGACATAATCTTGAAATAAGATTATGTCTACCTCAACTTGTAAAATTTTATGAAATTGTTTTAATGTCCTTACTTGGCCAGAAAAAAATAATAACAACAACCCGAATAGCATTTGATTTACCATGAAGCTAATGAAGCTTAAGCTTCAGGGACCTTTCTAAGAGGCCCTAGAAATGTATGTTCACATGGTCTTGTATTTTTGGAAAATTTGTGGAAATTAAATACTTTCATATTCTTTCTCTTAAAAAGGTCACTCACATTGTGTAAGTTTCAGGCCCACAATGTCTGACTCTGCCTCTGAGCCTGACGCTGGTCCTCCAGTATTTTTTAAAGTAATTTATTTCACTGACTGCACCAAATGGATGACCCAAAGGTCTCCTTGGGCACAGAGACTGTGATTCTCTGTCCTGCCCTGGTTTGGCCAGAGCAAGATCAAGTCAAGACTGCTTCCTAGAGCTATGCTTCCTTCCACCCCACACTGCCCCATCATGAAAAAAGAACCTCCAGGAAATTTTGACCTACTCCCAAAGCACAGAGAAATGACTATTTTCTGGGCATTTTTAGAAGAAGGAGAAAGAAACGTGTTGCTTTAAACCCGAGTTAGCTTTGCAAATTTTGAGCATTACACCACTCATACACATAAAACCAGAGAGCTGTGGAATTTCCATGAGGGAGCCAGCCCCAATTTGGACAAGTACACCCTGGACTAAAATTAGCTGTGTCCCTGAGCCAGCCTGCCAGCCCCCTGTGCCTCTCCTGGCAGTCATCTTCCCTGGAAATGGGCTGTTGAGGGTCCTTGGGTAGCAAACTGTGGGTCCCATTCCTCCCTGCCCCCACTCTGGGGTTACTGCCTCCTGCCTCTGCTGAGGTTCCACAGCTGTTCATCACAGGTGGCTGTGAGTGGAAAGCCCAGCAGGTGAGGGCAGTCACTGAGGGGCTGGACATGGCTGAGAATCCAGCCACTTAAGGGTAGAAAGTCTATACTGAAACTTTCCATGAACCCCACAGCACGGGAGCACAAGGCCCGCCTCACATAGAACTCAGGACCTAGGGATTGAACACTTTAACATAGGGCAAGTTTCCCTCCCAGATCCTTAAAAGGTAACAATAATTCACATGAGTTTGTAGAAGTAGAAAAGAAAAAATCGAAGCAGCACAATCCCTTTTCTCCTGACAATGAAACTTCTACAGAGGCGGAATGAAGCCCTCTGGCAGGGCTCTGGTTCTCTGGTTTTTAAGGATCTGAATCTAATGCAGGCATGAGGCTGAAAGTACCCCCTCCAAAATCCTGAGTCCTTGATTCTCCAAGCTGCACTCTCCCACCATCGTCTCCCTCCCCAGTAGGACAGATGTGCAGGGACCTACAGACGGCAGCCCCTTCCAGATGGTGTGGGCGAGAAATGGCCCCAGCAAGGCAGACACCGGGAAGAGCACTGACCAAAGGTATCTGGAGCTTTTTCCAGAACAAATGGAAAACCATCAGAAGCAGCTGGACCCATTCTGGGCAATCTCCTGTTGGAAATGTCATGTTGAGCCTCACAATGGGGGTGGAAGCAAAGGTCCAGAAGTTTTGAGAAAACAACCAGAAGGTTGGGTGAGGATTCCAGCCCCAGCTGGTTAGAGGGGGTAAGATTGGTCTGGAAAAGGGAGGTGGGAATCAGCTTCCCAGGGCTCAGCAGACCTACATGAAAAAGCCTGTTTTCTATGCACCTGGAAAACATGTGCGAGCTGTTGTTTCTGTAACCACTGATTCTTTGGAGTGCAAGAGCTTGCAGATGCCCATGTAACAAGAAATTCATCAGCTGTGTTGAGGTGCTCCCTCAGCGTGTTTTGGGCTAGGCTTGGGTTTTTATACCATCACCTCACCCAGATTCCAGCATTGAATAACAAACCTGGTTACACTTCTTTATGATCATTACCCAGAGATAAGAGATAGATCCTATTAACTATTCATTTTTCCTATCTATTCCGTGTGTTTTTTAATTCTCTTTTTTTTATTTTGAAAAATCTTAGACTAACAGGAAAACTGAATGAAAAATAAAACACACACCAGCATATACCCTTCACTTATAGTGATAAATTGTTAACATGCCTTACTTGTTTTTTCTCTCTCTCGATGCATACATACGCGCGCGCACACACACACACACACACACACACACACACACACACACACACACACCCACACACACACACACACACACACACACACACACACACACACACACACACACACACACACACACACACACACACACACACACACACACACATTATTTTTCTTTTGCTGAACGCTTTGAAAGTCAGTTGTGGACATCATGACATACCATCCCTAAATATTTCACCCTGCATCTCCTTAGAATAAGGACGCTCTCCTGCTAAATCCACATGGGGTTTGTTTGTATGACAACACTTTTTAAAACCAAGATCCTTGTCTAAGTTCTCCCAGATCCTTGCATCTGGCACACGTGCCCTTTTGTAGATATTTTCTTTAAAAAGAAGAATAATAAATCAGTAGTAATGTCTTTATTAAATATTAAATGGACCTGTAGCAGGACAAGCTGCAGACAAAACCCCTCAGACACCAAGTTAAAGAAGGAAGGGCTTTATTCGGCCAGGAGCTTTGGCAAGACTCACGTCTCCAACAACTCAGCTCCCCGAGTCAGCAATTCCTGTCCCTTTTAAGGGCTCACAATTCTAACAGAGTCCGCGTGAGAGGGTCGTGATCGATTGAGCAAGCAAGGGGTACATGACTGGGGGCTGCATGTACCAGTAATTAGAATGGAACAGAATAGGACAGGGATTTTCACAGTGCTTTTCTATACAATGTCTGTAATCTATACATAACATAACCGATTAGGTCGGGGTCGATCTGTAACTACCAGACCCCGGGTGTGGCGCCGGGCTGTCTGCTTGTGGATTTTATTTCTGCCTTTTAGTTTTTACTTCTTTCTCTGGAAGCAGAAATTGGGCATAAGACAATATGAGGGGTGGTCTCCTCCCTTATTCCCCACTTTGAGAATCTCACTCAATAGTGGGAGTTCTCACTTTCATTCTCACTACCCATGTCTTCTTGCAAGACAGATCGGTAGTGATTCATACAGTACACTTGTGCTGAAGCATTTTGGTGAATGAAGGTAGTGATGAAGCTTTTTACCATTTGAAGAAGTACAGGTAGCAAACAAGGGAGCAGTAAGCAGGTTTCTATTACTATTATAACTCCTATTACAAGAGTTTTAAATCTTTTTAGTGTTGGGAACCATTTTCCAAACATGGCCCCAGGATCAAATCCATGCCACACTTGCAGGGGCACATGTACCAGTTTTGTCATATTTCTATGTCTTCAACTACTTGCCGTTGATCATCTATGTGTAGACAGCAATTAGTAAGGTTAAATTTTTTACAGCCCCCTCCTTCAGTTGCTAGCAAGTAGTCGAGAGCCAATCTATTTTGACAGATAGCATTTCTCATCCGAGTTTCTTGCCAGGCCAGAATAGTCAAGGCTCTGCCAGCCTTATTAGTGATTATTTCTAAGACAGCTTGTAACTGTATGATTCAGTTGAGCATGTAAATGGGGGTTGGGTAACCCCACAAGCCATCTTGTGCCCAAGTACCAGGCCCATAATATTGTATGATTCTCTCAGGGAGCCATTTATCATCTTTTTAATTTTTTATAGCTATGCTTCTCTTTTTGCAGGAAGTACAGACAGGGAAGCCCAGGAGTTCACCTGTCTTTATGGGCAGTAGGAAGAAAGATGCTTTAATAGAGCTAATAACACAACTACCTGCCCACTGGTCGGGTAATTTGGTGTAAGCTCTATGCCCACATATCCAGTATAATCCAGTGGGGGCTGTCCAGTCCCAGTGGGACTCTGGGTGGGTTTACACAGTTTGCATCTTTGGGAATTTACTAAACGGATTTTTCTTAGCGTGGTTTGAACTCCACTAGGTGGCTGTTTTTGTAGTATTATTATACAGTTTTTGCCCAAGGCAGCTGTCTTCCCACAGGAAAGGTGCCTGTCTTATAGTATAAGTTACTATAATACATGTTACACTGTTAACTGTTAACATGTTGACTCGGGTGTGATGAGTCCATCCCTTTTCCACTGAATGAACAGCAGTCTCAGTGGTTAGCAGCACAAGGCAGGGTCCTTCCTAGGCTGGCTTGAGTTTCTTTTCTTTCCACCCTTTGATAAGAAGGTGATCTTCAGGCTGGTGCTGGTTTACTGTAAATTCTAGGGGTGGTACCTGTGCTAAAATACTTTTAGTTTTGAGGGAAAGAGAAGTGGAAGATAAACCAAGTACATAATTTCTAAGAAATTGACTTTTTGTTTCAAATGTGGGGACATCAACAGTGGACTATATAGTCTTTGGTGCCTTCTTACTGAGAAATTTCCTTTAGCACCTATTTTTATTAGTTTTTAGACCAAAGAAAGCCAAACACCATTTTATATTTAATAATGCTTCTTATATGATTTTTATACCAGATAAGCTAAATTTCACCTTTATATTAGTGTGCTATTAATATTAAACTTAGTTTTAATAAAACTTTGTATACATATTTATTCAATTTTGAATGTCGGACCATAAGGTAAGATTTTTATAGACTCTTTGTAACCTTTTATAATCTTTGTTAGTGCTTTATGAAAAACCCATCGTGTTTTTACTTTAATGAACAGTTCACAGAAAAACTGGATGATACCCCTTTAACTTCAGCTAATATGTTTACACACAGAATTTTTTTTATATAATTAATGTTTTAAAACTTGCTTAAACCTTCAAAACAATTTTTAACCTT
Organism: Hylobates moloch; assembly: GCF_009828535.3. Classification (NCBI taxonomy): domain Eukaryota; kingdom Metazoa; phylum Chordata; class Mammalia; order Primates; family Hylobatidae; genus Hylobates; species Hylobates moloch. The sequence continues at coordinate 138,196,264 of NW_026652276.1, forward strand.
TTAATATAGGTAAAAATTTACATTCTTATGCCTCCTTATAATCCTTTTACCAAAGGTATATTTTACTTTCCTTGTACACCTTGCACATAAACTTCTTTTTTCAATAGTTTTATATTTAGGAGGTCTAGTTACTTTTAAATTTTACAACATTTCTTGCATAAATTTTTTTTGTAACATTTTTCTCTTTCACGACGTTCGCAGACAATTCTTTGACATGCCTCAACTTTCTGACTTACTGCAAAATTTTTTTTTTTTTTTTTTTTTTTTTTGAGATAGAGTCTTGCTCTATCACCCAGGCTGGAGTGCAGTGGCACAATCTCACCTCAGCACAACCTCCACCTCCCAGGTTCAAGCGATTCTCCTGCCTCAGCCTCCCGAATAGCTGGGACTACAGGCGGGCACCACCATGACTGGCTAATTTTTGTATTTTTAGAAGAGGCAGGGTTTCACTATGTTGGCCAGGCTGGTCTCGAACTTCTGACCTCATGATCTGCCTGCCTTGGCCTCCCAAAGTGCTGGGATTACAGATGTGAGCCACCTCACCCAGCCTAAACATTTCTTTCTTTAGACAACCAGTTAATTTATTTCAGGACAAGAATGTGCCATATAACACTCTTTTTACAAAAATTCTGCCCCCCCCCCTTTTTTTCCCCTTTTTTTTTCGAAGATGATAACCATTCTTTTCCAAAGCAAACTTCCTTTATGTCTGTGGACTAGACTGTCTAAGGCCACAAGATTAGAAGTTACTATAATACATGTTACACTGTTAACTTTTAGCAAACTTTACTTTTGTTGAAACACTTGTAAGTTTGGGATTTTAATTATTTGCTATTAATAAGACCTTGTTTTGTCCAAATTAACTTAGAATTGTATAGATGGCTTTTTTTTTTTTCCTTCAATTACCTGGGAGGAACCATCGATGGTCCTGTCCTGAAGGGAGTTCCTCCTAGGTCTGGTCGGGCCTTTGTATGGTAATTAAGATTTAGATCCCCTGTTAGGAAATCTGCTGGGTTAAGGGAATTTTCAGTGGTTAATGTTAAATTATCCTTTTTTTTTTTCTTAGGATACTTCCAAACTGGTGAGGTGTGCTCACAATGAGGTTTCCTCTAACAGTTATTTTTTTACTTTTTTCTGTTAGCAAAGCAGTTGCCGCTATAGATTGAATGCACATGGGCCATCCGCAGGTTACTGGGTTAAGGATTTTTGATAGGAAGGCCTCAGTGCTTTCGGGATACACCCTTGTTTACACTGACAACAAAGTGGTATTGGAGCGTTATCGGGTTACAGAGAACACCTTCAATCATCAATTATAGGTTTTAAATTTACCTTGGCTTTTAAAGGAATAGGGTACACTTTTTTTTTTTTCTTAACTACTTGTATATCTCTCTCTCTTTGATTTTCTGTCTTTTTCTCTTTTTCCTTTTCCCATTTGTCTCTTTCTTTCTCTCTGCCTCTCTCTCTCTCCTTGACTCCCTCTTTGTCTCTCTGTCTCTTCCTCTTTCTCTCTCTGTTGGTCTTTCCTTGTCTCTGCCAACTGCTTATGTTGCTGTTGTCTCAGCCACTGTGCCGCGGTGGGTGGCAACAGGGCTCTAAAACCAGCTGTAACCAAGTGTCTATGTACGGGAACTGGTCTGGGTGCCCTGGCTTACAGGTTACCTTGTGCCATACCTTTGAAACAAGGGACCTGTCCAGGCTTCCTTCTGATGGCCAACCCACCTCTAATGCTGGCCAGTCTATCTTACACAAAGTTTTAAGTTTTCCTGGTGTCACAGTACTCCATAGTCTCCCTTAAATCCTCTCTTGAAATTTTTCAACATAGTTCCTAGTGGGGTGGGCTTACTTTGTGCCTGACCCATGCTTCTTCAAGACAAAACACCACGCTCACACCACATGCACACCACAAAACAAAGAACGGGTAAAAAGGGCACACACACACTTTTACAGTTTACACCAAACCAGAATCAAAACCAAAATCAGAGTATCAAGAAATCCAAGCCAGGTCAAAACCAAAACCAAAGTATCAAGCAATCCAAGTCAAGTCAAAAACAAAAACCAAAGTGTCAGTACAGGCATGCCATGGGTGATCAGGCCACACTTCCACTCAAATGGAGTGGGCAAGTTCCAAAGACTAGTCTTACCAAGCTTCAGATGTCCGGACTCCAAGTGCCAATTCCTTCCTGGTGTTCAGTCACCGCATTGATCCTCCACAGGGGCCTGCCACACACTGCTCTGGTGAGGCATTCCACCAGGGCAATTGCCTACCCGGGAGCACTCTTCAGGATCCGCATCGCTCAAGCTGGCCGGAGTCCCCCACAGGGATGCTCCACAGGGCAGGCCTAAGCCGCCTAAGGGGCTGCCTCAACCATTCATTAATCACCTTGCTTCCCGGTCAGGGAACAAAGAAATGTAGCAGGACAAGCCACGGACAAAACCCCTCAGACACCGAGTTAAAGAAGGAAGGGCTTTATTCGGCCAGGAGCTTCAGCAAGACTCATGTCTCCAACAACTCAGCTCCCTGAGTGAGCAATTCCTGTCCCTTTTAAGGCCTCACAATTCTAACAGAGTTCACGTGAGAGGGTCGTGATCGACTGAGCAAGCAGGGGGTATGTGACTGGGGGCTGCATGCACTGGTAATTAGAACAGAACAGAACAGAACAGGACAGGGATTTTCACAGTGCTTTTCTATACAATGTCTGTAACGTATAGATAACATAACTGATTAGGTCAGCGGTCAATCTTTAACTACCAGGCCCAGGGTGTGGCGCCGGGCTGTCTGCTTGTAGATTTCACTTCTGCCTTTTAGTTTTTACTCCTTCTTTCTTTGGAGGCAGAAATTGGGCATAAGACAATATGAGGGGTGGTCTCCTCCCTTAGACCAGACCTGCTTTTTTTTTTTTAATCTAAAATGGATACTTTCAACTTCTCTTTTCTTCTTTTAATATACTCCCAGGAGTGTGTTGAATTTTAAAGATATCTGATCTTCCATGTCAAGGCTAGAAAGTGACTTGAGATTTGTTAGGGAGCTGAGCAGGGGCAGAGGGAGACTATGGGTGGGAGAATTCTGTGTGTGGATGGGTTTCTTTGGCAGCTCCAGGGGTTGACTCCTAGATACCTGCCAAAATGCCCTTATAAGATCATTTGCCCTCCATACAGCAGCTTCTGGAATATGGCCACTCAGTGTGCCATTGCTCCATGAGGAGGTGGACATGAAATAAAGGACGTGGCTCTCAGCCTTGCCAAACAGCCTCTAATCCTCAGATGGTGGCAAAGTGCTTGGTCTCAGTTTCCATCTGGGACTTTTTCAATTTACATGATTTCCTTTTCTTCTCATTCAAAAGAAATTTTATTTAAAGAAGAAAGGCTAAACAAATGACACTGGGAACAAAGGAAGCAACATCAGTTACAGAAATGCCACTGTCCTCCCTTAGACTTTCCATGCATCTTGACCCTTCACACAACTGAGTGAAACCCTGGGCTCAAGGCAGAAGCAGGGACATGGAGGACCACAGCCACATGGGCCTAGGGAAGTGGAGCCAGTTGTGCCAGCCCATTGTCCAGGCCTGACCTGGGAAAACCTTCTAGAAGAGAAGAGGATAGGAAGACACATCTGCCTCACCCTCCAGAGCTTTCAAACAGACCCAGCTTCCCCCAGCCTTCAATAAAAAAAGAAGGAATGCCTCAAGGCAGGCAAATTCATTCAATCAACACAAGTTTCCAAAAGACCATATGCCTGACCCCAGGGGAAAGACATGCCCAAGGGCACAGGAGCCCTTGGCCATGGCTCTCACAACTAACCTGAACATTTCTCTTTTGACCATACAATCTTCCATAATCTGACTCCAACCTCACTTTCCATCCTTCTCACAAAATCCCCATCTATTCAGGAATATATCCATCTATTTTTTTTAATGGGTGTTTTGGCTAACCAAATAGCTAGAGTGGGGGAAAGCTAATATTTATTAAAATAACCATTGTGGGCCAAATATTTTATATATTTTATTTTACTTATTCCTATGACAATCCTAAAAGAGTTAAAAGAGGCTAAAAAGTTTTTGCCTTTGCCCTGTTGGTATATGGCAGAGCTAGGATTTGCACCCAAATCTGTTCAATTCTAAAGTGGGGCCCTTTCAACCTCACCATGCCAAGAGTTACTAAATATGTGAAAGATGGCGAGCCAAGTTTCGAAGTCTCAGAATACAATACAGTGCAATGTTTCCCAAATAGCAGATCTCAATAACTTGACTTAACAAAGCTTTGCTTAATTGGAATAAATTTCAAGTAACTCAACAACTCTGCTGAGTAGAATTGACTCTTTCATTAGAGATTTAAAAGGCACTTCGGGAACTTGTAATGCCCTGGGCCCATCATTACAGACATCAATTATCGTTACTGAGCGTAACAGCAAATGACTCTGGTATTGTCAGCACTGTTCCCTCCCGGGCCCCGCCCGAGCACGTGCACCCTGCCTCTGTGAATGTTGAATTTCTTGTCCCTGCTGCTGGTGCAAACATGGCTCGAAAACATGCACACATTTTTCTTGTCCTGAATAAAGGGCCCTATTCCTTAACCTTCTTCTTTCTTGAGCTGCCACCCTGTTCCTGTGTACCCTTCATCTCTAAACTTATTTCACAAAGGCTCTCCACATGTGTCCTCATCTCCTCCCATTCCTCAACACACTACAGTTGACTTTCTAACCCCAAGCACTCTGCTCAAGGTGCTCTCTCCAAAGCCACCTGGGAACCGCCATCACCAGGCCCGGCGACCTCCCAACCTCTCCTAAGGGTCCGAAAATGCAACCTCCTGCCTCCAGGAGACTGGCTCTTCCCTCACCTTGGGTGGGGCTCTGCTCTGACCACTCCCTTTTCTTGCCCTGCTCCACACCAAGCATGTGGTCTCCACTGCAAGATACTGACCTTGGCAATGTCCACCCTCCAGGGAATTGAGCTTTCAGCCCATGCCAGCTCCTCCCAACATTCCCTGGGACCTGCGTTTCTGCCCCACTCTTGACTGTGGAAACAAAAGCTCCACTGGACATATCCAGAAACAACTCCTCATCTTCCTGACTCAACCAGCACCTCCCCTTCAGTTGCCCCTACTCCTGCTAACTACCTGCCCAGCCTCCCCTTCCTCCAGGCCCACAGTGCTCCTTGACTGCCTCGTCCTCTGGATTCTCCTCCTCAGCTCCCTGGCTCCTTACCCCTCTGGCACATCCAGGCCAGAGCCCACTTGCCTTCCCGGCAGGGGCCCTGCTGTTAGTCACCTTGCTCAGACCTGCTGCACCCCTAGACTCACCTTGCGGCAAATCTTCCTGGTTAAAAAACAACAGAACCCAAAACACAAGAGAACTTTCTATCCCTCTCTATTGCCTAGAGAAGAAGGTCTGGCTCTTGGGGCACCTGTCGGGCCTGCAGTCCACCCTCTTCCCACCACTCACACATCCCCTGGGCTCCAGCTACACCAACTTGCCCACCTCTTTGCTCACAGCATCCCCTCTGCTTGGGATTCTTCCACTCTCTGAACTGCCAGACCTGCCCTCTATGTCCTTGCTAATGCCAGCTCTCAACAGTCCTCTTCCCCCAGGTCAGGGCCAAGGATAATGATTAAGACTAAGGTCCCAAGAGCCAGAAAACCTGCATGAACTCAGATTGCTAGGTCATTTTGTGCCTCAGTTTCCCCACCTGTAAATATGTAAAGTTGCTGTCAGGATTAAATGAAGTAATACATCCAAAGCTCCTATAACAGGGCCAGTCAGATAGTGAGGACTCAACAGATATTGACAGCATAATTATCCCTCAAACTATCCAGACTCTATCTCTGTGGCACTCTGCCAGATCCCTTATCACACTCATCTTTTTCTTAATCCTGTAGTACATATTTGTCGGGATGTCTCAGCCTCTTGGGAGCAGGAACCTCATCTTCAGCATTTCTCTCCCCAACACCATTCGAACAAGCAAGAGGCACTCTATAAATGCTTTGTTGAATAAAATTAAATACCATATATTTAGATTGAGATCAAAAACTGTTTATTTGATCGGGAAAAGGCCCCACTTCTGAGGGACCTATGACCACAAAACTGGCCTCAACAGGAAATGAAAGAAATCCCATGGCTTTACTAACTTCTTGTGGAATGAGTAGAGAAAACAAAGTAGAATTTTCTGGAATGAGGCACACACATGGAATCTAGCCATACAGGAAGCTGCCCTGGCAGGTCATCTTTGTGATTTGAGGAACTCTGCCCAATATGCCCCTAACAGAACTCAGCATCAGAGGCCATCTTTCCAAAATGGAGACACAGCTCTGACAGTCACAGCAGAATTCCATCCCTCAGCCACCATTTGAGAAAACCAGCCCAAGAGTCATGAGGGAAGGCATCCACCCAGTACTCCAGCAGGACTGAATGGGATTTGGCAAGGGAAAGACTTTGGCTCTCTCTATGTCAGGCCCCAAGGCATCCAGCCTATCACAGGGTAGGAACAAGGATGCCCATCTTTTCCCTAAATAAATGCCATGATCCTTAGGTGGAACTATGAGCTTAGGTTTTCTCCATGACCCACCATAAGTGTACATTATGCAAAAATGTCTGCAAATGCAGCAAAACCCAATGCAGGCCGTAGAAAAACACGCTGGGGAAGAACAAGAGAGCTGCTTCAGTCTTTAGGAATGAGACCCCGGGGATACTAGTAAACTTTCACCCCTACCCCCCCAAAAAAACCTCAGGCTTAGAGCAAGGCAGAGAAGAGTGATGAATATGTTCCAGGCACAGCAATAAGGCCTGAAGAATAAGACTGCCCCCTGCCACACAAAACTGGGCTATTCAAACCCACTCAGCCTTCAAGGCTCAGCTCAGCCCTGCTTCATCCAGAAAACCCCCTCCCTCTCCTCTAAGCTCCTATGGCACCTCAATTAGCACCATCCATCTGACCCTGAAACAGATCTGCCTGCTATTTTTAGTTGACTTTTTCTGTGTGCTAAGTCACTAACTCTGCTCTTCTATGAACTTCTTGAGTTAAGGAAAGACCTCATACTTCATTCTCCCCTCCCAAATTCCAAGCAAAGTCAAGAATCCATCTCAATTCTTATTTATTGGAATAATTCTGAGCAAAACTCAAAAAGGTAGGGACACAGACAAGTCACCCCTATACTCAGGCAGCTGACAGTCCAGCAGGAGGAACAAAGTAGCCTGCCAACTCTCTCCAGTGTGACATGTGCCATGAGAGGTCTGAGAAACAGATCATGTCCAAGTATAGGTAGAGTGAAGAGATCAGGAAAGGTTTCTTAAAGAAGGCAACATTCAAGACGACTTAAAGATGGGGCATCACAGTTGGGACAGTGAGTTGATTGGTTTGACTGGGTGGGTTGGTTGGTTGGTTGGACGGATGGATGTTTGGATAGTTGGCTGGTTGACTGGATGGTTGGTTGGCTGGGTTGGTTAGGTTGGTTGGTTGGGTGGGTTGGTTGGGTGGGTGGAATGATTGGGTGGGTGGGATGGTTTGTTGGATGAATGGATGGTTGGATGGTTGGTTGGGTTGGTTGGTTTGGTCGGTTGGGATGGTTGGTTGGTTGGGTGGTCAGATGGCTGGTTAGATGTTTGGTTAGCTAGATAGATGGTTGGGTGATCAGGCAGTCATGTAACTAGTTTTGTATGAACAAAAAAAATTACTGAGTAAATTAGGCAAACTAAAGTTCAAATTGTTCCAATTATATGAAAAACTTACCACTTTTAAGTTTCATGATACTATCCCAGACAGATTAGCATAACTTTCCCTTCCATTCTCCTTGCTGAGTGCACTCTCTCATTTGCTTGGCACTTATTATTGCCAGGTCCAGAGACATGGCTGAGTAAAGACAGAGAAATAAGGCCCCATTCCAGGCCTCAAAAAGTTCATGAATATAAATATGAGTTATCAAATCATTGTTCTATACTGAGGGTTGTCCAAGATACTGAGGGAACAAAAGAAAGCAGCCAGACTCTGCTAACCAGGATAGGATTAGGGTGAGATAATCAAGAAGCCTAAGGTGCAAAATTTAAAGAGACCTTCCCTCTCAGGTTCATGCAGGTGTCCAGCCTGCAGCTGAACAACTGTGAGAGTGAGTAGCTCCTTACATTTTGCATCCTAGATGCTTCACCTCACTCAGCCTTGTCGTGGTCCTATTAACCTCTATGTGGGCCTTTATTTGGGGTTCTGGTAGCCAGGAACTGCTGGAACATAGCTAACAGAGCAGCACAAAAGCATCTTGGAGTGAAAAAAAAAAGGAATACAGGAAAGATTCTCCATAATACCACTCCTGCTCTCTCACACTCATCTCCCAAATATTATCTCAGAGCCTCAACAACTTCCTTCCATCTAACAGCTGCCACTTCTGCATGGAACATCTTCCCAGCCTGTATCCCAGGACTCAGAACCTAGGATGGAGCTTGCAAGGGCCCAGGTGTGGTCCAAGGGAGATCTCAGAGCTGCCATGCTGTCCACAGATGGACAATACAAGATCACTCATCTTCCCTTCCAGTGAGATGTGTGGCCACTCTCTCACTTCCTTTAGCCGCACTTTCTAGATCTCAAAGGAAATCTGAGTCAAGGGAAATCTCTTTCCTTTGACAGATGCATCAGGTCAGAGACTTGGAAACCATGGAACTGAAGGTACCTTGGGGTTATAATAACCACACAAGGTTTAGGGGTCATCAACCCCATTTTTGGAGGGCTCGGAGTGGCCTGTAACATGCACTGGAGCTGTTTCTCATGTTTAATCTCCTGTGCCTACTTTCAGGAGGCCAGCAATCAGAAGGAGAGAGAAATGGTGTTCCACTGTGGACTGGGGGCACATGTATAGGGTAAAATGTGATCAACAGGCTGAGAAGTGGGGAGAAGTGGCTGAGCATCGGGCATCAATGGCAGGTGTGGAGGACAGGGGTATCCACCACAGAAGAGAGGTCTCCAGAACAGGTTAAGAAGGTGAGGCTGAACCAGTGCAAGAGCCCAAGCAGGCCACTATCCACACAGGATGACCGGCATGCTAGAAAGGAACTAGGTATTGTGTGTCTCAAGAGTCAGATTTTGAACCTTAATAGTCTGATGTGAAGTCCAAATAATGCATAAAGACAAATTAAAATGAAAATTCTCCCCATTACTCATCCCATGAGGTGCAGATGTTTTCAGAGCTGGGATGCTCAGAAGCAGGGAACAGTCAATGAACCTCAAATGCCACATCCTCTGTGAAGCCTCCTCCAAATCCCGGCTGGCACAATTCATTCCCCCTCAGGACACAGAGAAGCATCTGTGCGCCCGTGGCTTTCACTCCAGATCTGGGGGCCTCCAGAGGCACTAGAGGACCTGGGAGAGTTTGGGATGCACTTGTCTCTCTCCCCCTGGACTGCTTAAGAAAGGTCTGGTAGGGGCCTGGTGAGTGTCCACTGAATTAAATTATGCAACAAGGGCAACAAGACTAAAGCGCTGGGGTTGGGAGGATTGATGAAGATCTGCTGCCATCTACTGTCCATTCTTCTGCAAAACCTGAAAAACTGCCAGGCATGCCCAATGTCAGAGGAGTGTTTAGATACAAAGGCAGAAACACTGAGGCTTTGGGACCTTGGCTGTATCAAGGCTGCAGAGACCCACAGCAGAACAAGGCAGGTTAATCTTCCCCTGGATCTGTGAATTAAAAGTACAGCCATTCCTTCTCCAATGTTACTGGTTCACCAGGAAGTCTTTTGCATTAAACACTGCCTCTCCAAGCCCCCTCAATAGTGTCCCTTAACTGCTCCCTGAACTTCCACTCCTCTGTGAGGGCCACAATTTAGCACCCAATTACACAGGGCATCCCAGTGCACCCTGGGCTTCTGGAGGCAGGGAACCATATCATGCACTGGCATCCCCAGTGCCTACCTGGGCTATGACACCTCTCACCTCACTAAGACAAAAGGACGTAACCCAGCCATAAAGCCAGTAATGGGTTAATATGATGCTCTTGCAGAGGGCTGCAGACGTCATGATAGGAAAGGCTGTCTGAGACTGGAAACAGTTTCATTTCAGTCTCCCCTTCTGGAGTCTGTATACTAACCTGTAAAAGATCCCTGCTTGGCCCACCTCACCAGGGCATCCAGTGCACCTAAGGTGATATCCAGGGACAGGCTTTGCAGTTTATCTTTACTGTAATACACAGGGGTTGGGTGAATGCAGAAGGAGCCATGAGAACTGACATGGAGGCCACAGGTGTCCTGCCCAGCTGCCTCGGACAGGTACATACTTTCCAGCTGCTGTCAATGTCAGCTGCTAAGGGCTCACAGCTGCATCCTTTTCTGGAGAATTGTCCTTTGCCAAACTCATCTAGGAGGTTGCACACTGCCCGCCCCACTCCAGGATGGGCAGCCCACAGCCAATGACTAAGAGGGGCACAAAAAGCTCACTCCCTTGCTTAAACATGGGACTAACTCTGAGTCAATTCATGCTCCGCATCTCCCCAGGGGATCAGCCTGAGCCCTTAGCCCTCACACCTTTGCTGAGCTACTTCCCCTGCCCAGTTCCACTTTCCTCTCCCCACTTCCTCCTGAGAGCATGCCCCCAACAAATTACATGTACCAGAATCTGACTCAGGCTTGGCCCCTAGGGCATTGCTTCCCAAAGCTTGACATGCATGACATCACCTAAAAAGCTTGTTACAACCCAGATTCCTGGGCTCCACCCCCAAACTTCTGACTCAGTGGGTCAGATAAGCTGTTTCTAACAAGTTCCTAGATGATGCAGATGCTGCCAGTCCAGAGATCACAGTTTAAGAACCATTGTTCTTAGGAACCTAACCTGAGAAACCATTCAACAAGTAATAGGCGAAGGGGTTAGGGATGGTGGAATTTAACCTTGCCCTAGTCAGCCTGCCTTCAGCTCAAAATGCTGCAGCCAGGAACAGCCTGGAACAGGCCTCCAGTGACAGACGCTCATACTCAGGGCTGGGGGTGATTCCACGTTGCTGTGTCCTAAATCCATTTACTATATAACCATAGATGCTCACAGGAGCCCACAGTCTAGGAGGGACTCCAAAGTCACAGGACCCTGGTTTACAGGCTCATTATTTACATAAGATGAGCCTTTAGAGGTCAACTGAATCAAGGTGATTCAGAGATTACAAAAGAAGTCAGAAGTCTGGTCCAGGCATGTGTAGAGGGTAGAATCGGAGAGCCATTACAGAGCAGCCCATCCGACCCCTTCATTTACAGACAGGAGCACAGAGGCCCAGAGATGCCTGGAGGTCTGCTCAGCAAACTGCAACCTGCAAGCACAGGACAAAGAAGTGCATGACGTAAAGGCAAGATGGGGACTTGCTTTTACTGTCCTCAGACAGTAGCTGTGAGCAATCCTACTAACTTGGGCTCTAGTAGTAGTCCTGGTGTGGAAGCTTCTTAACAGCTTCAATAAAACCCCAGTGCCAGAGGAGAAATGTCACAGCACAACAGTAACAGGACAGCTCACTGCTCACATGTGTGGACTGCAAGCACATGGACCCTGAACTAAGGCCACAGGAAGGCCAGTTCACAAAGAAACACCACTGGCCTGATAGAAAGTAACATGCAGGGCCGGGTGCAGTGGCTCACGCCTGTAATCCCAGCACTTTGGGAGGCCGAGGCGGGCGGATCACAAGGTCAGGAGATTGAGACCATCCTGGGTAACAGGGTGAAACCCCATCTCTACTAAAAATGCAAAAAAAATTAGCCAGGCGTGGTGGCAGGCGCCTGTAGTCCCAGCTACTCGTGAGGCTGAGGCAGGAGAATGGCGTGAACATGGGAGGCGGAGCTCGCAGTGAGCCAAGATCACACCACTGCACTCCAGCCTGGGTGACAGAGCGAGACTCCATCTCAAAAAAAAAAAAAAGAAAGTAACGTGCAGACCAGAGGTATAAATTATGGCCCAATGACCATGACCTAAACCTGCTTCTCCCACAGTCTTCATTTCAGGGAACGGCAACCCCCCTTTTACAGTTGTTCAGCAAAATCTTTGCAGTTATCCTTGCCTCCTTTCTTTCTCTAACACAGCACATCCGTTCCATATGCAAATCCCAATGAGGTATGTGGTTTCGGTCAATATCAGACCACATATATGACAGTGGTTCCATAAGATTATAATATCATTTTGTTACTGTACCTTTCCTAAATTTAGATGTGTTTAGATACACAAATACTTCTCATTGTGTTACAATTGCCTATAGCATTCAATACAGCAACATGCTGTCCAAGTTTGTATACTAGGAGCAACAGGCTAAGCCATTTAGCCTAGGTGTGTAGTAGGCTGCACCATCTAGATCAGTGTAAGTACACTCTATGATGTTTCCACTTCAGCAGTCTCGAGGAGAGAGACAGGTGCACCCCAAACTCTCCCGGGTCCTTCAGTGCCTCCAGGGGCCCACAGATCTGGATGTGCTTCTGAAAATGCATTTCTCAGAATGTAGCCCTGCTGATGTGTGTCTGTATATATGTATACACGCATATTCTAGCCCATGTCTCACCACCTTCACTGCCATTTCCCTGATGCAAGCCACCATCAGCAATGTTCTACTACTGCAGTTGCCTAACTGGTCTCCCTGCCTCCACACTTGCCTTCCTCCTTCCACACTTGAATCTACTCAACACAGCAGCCAGAGGGATCCTATCAAAACACAAGTGAGATCACAGCATGTCTCTGCTTGACCTCCAAAGGCTCCCATATCTCCTAGATACAGGAGTATCCAAAGTAAAAGCCAATGCATTCAGCAGCCTCCAGGCCCCACATGACCAAGCCCTTGCTTCCTTCCTTGCTTCTTTTCCTCTCTCCCTCATGTGCTCCAGCCTCAATCAGTAACATGCTCCCACTGCAGGGCCTGTGCACAACTGCTCTCGGCATTTGCGTCCAGAGATCAAAGTGCATGTTCCCTGTCTCCTTTTTGGCCTCCTCTCAAGTGTAACCCTCTCTGGTAGGTCTTCCTGGCTACCTCTTTATAAAATAGCAGCTCTGTCCACAGGGCTCCCTGTCACTCTTCCATGATTTATTTTTCCCTTAGCACTTGTAATCCTCAGATATGTTATATATTTCCTTGTTTTGGTGTTATTGTGGCTGCCTCGTCTCACTGGAAGTGGAAGCTCCAAGAGGGCAGGGACTCAATCTGCTTTGTTCACAGCTGACTGGCTGGTGGGTCTGGCACACAGTAGGCCATCACAGGTGGTGTGCTAGTAAATGTTAACAACTGGCTCTCCAGGGATGGGGACCTTGATTTGCTGCATTTGCCAATCTCCACGGTATAAATATTCTAACCATGACCAATTCCAAGCTACCAATGTGATGTCACTGAATGCAAAGTTGAGGAGGGGCACTAAAAATCAGCATTCGAAGCCAGTACAAGCCACCTTTAACATATTGCTGGTCCTTGCTAAATAGCTGTTAAATAAATTAACTGAATAAACGAGTATGTCTGTGAATTGACAGGGTCTTTTTTTTTTTAGAGGGTATGACTCCAGGAATTCAGAGTCTGAAATCAAGTCTACCAAAAACCAAAGGATCTGTAACCTGAAGAGCAAGATATCATATGTTGGTTAGTGACATCTGTGATGGAGGCTTTAAGTGAATACATGAGGAGCATACCTATTTAAAAAGAAAGCTTTAAACATTAACTACAAAGTGAAAACAGAGTTTATGAAAAAAACTTTGCTACACCTGCAAAAGCTCAAGTGAGTCATTTCCTTTCTGTTCTCTGGGGCTCTATTTTCCCCGCCTGCCAAATAAAGGGCTTGGATTCTAAGGATCTTTCCAGCACTGACAGTCTATGAAGTTAAGAATGCAAACAAGTCCTAAAGATGCATGTATTCCACTCTGCTTTTTAAAATGCTCAATTTAAAATCTTTTTTAAAAGTCTAAATTAGACTTCAATTGCATGGACCATATCATACTTCAAGGTTGTATTCTGGGAAGATATTCACTTTCTCCCAGACAAAATCCATTTCATGAAATTAATGATGACCCTAAGCTCCATGGCCCGCCACAGCAGGCCCCAAAGCTAGACATCCTCCCCTCACCTAAGCCTGCTGCTTCTGGGGATGGCATGGCTGTGGGTTTCCTGTTGCCTTTTCCACACAAGGCCCAGATAAAAAGAGACAGATGTGACAATGAGACAGGGGGAAATGTGAAAAACACAAAAAAATCTTTTGAGAGTGGTCAGAAGGGAGACAGAGAGAATAGGTGAATATTTTAAAAACCGTAGTGAGACCAAAAAAAAAAAAAAATGTACAGTGCTCCAACAAACAGCTGCCCTCTGTGGCAGGCATAATAATGACCCCCTCCCTCAACTATGTCCACATCCTAATCCCAGACCCCCTGAATGTGTTAGGTTACATGGCAAGGGGGGATAAGATTGCAGATGAAATCAAGGTTGCTAATCAGCTGACCTTGAGATGTGTTGAGTGTTCTGGATCAACCAGGTGGGTCCAAGGTAATCACAAAGGTTCTCAAAGGCAGAAGAGGGAGCAGGAAGGGGAAACGCAGAAAGAAAGCGGCCTGAGCAGGATTCAGCCAACGTCACTGGCTTCAAAGGTGAAGGAAGGGAGCCAAGGAATTCAGGTGGCCTCTTAAACCTGGAAAAGGCAAAGAAACAGATTCTCCCCTAGAGGCTCCAGAAGGAATGCAGCCTGCTGACACCTGGATTGCAAACCAGTGAGACATACTTCAGATCTCTGACCTCCAGAACCATCAATCTGTGTTTGTCCTCAAGCCACTAAGCTTATGGTAATGCTACACCAGCAACAGGAAAAACATGCACCCCTCTATTTGCCTATACTGTCAGGTCATCTGGTCCCTGATCCTGATGGTCTGTGTGACCCTGGAGAAGTCTGTGCCCCTCTCTGGGCCTCAGCACCCTCATTTATACCATAGGCCTTCATGTCTTGGTACCCCTGGATCCCACGGCTCCATGGTTGAAGCCATGTGACAGGGCACACATTTGCTCACCAGCCCTGACCCTTAGATGTCAGTGCTGTGGCAACTGCTGTGGGTTGAATTCCTAAGGGAGAATAAAACTCTTTTCAATTCATGACCACAGTTACACCCAGGTTTCTGAAGCAGACTGAGCAAGTAAGTGGCTGGAACTTGTGCAGCCTATGCCTACACCTATTGCTAGATGCCCAGCATGGTGTGTTTTGAGTTAATGTGCAGAAAACCAACCACAGGAGTGTCCATGTGGCCATCTGCAGGTCCAGAAACTCACTCTGAGGGACCCTCAGACAAATGACAGGCCAGCACACCCCAACAGAGGGCTGTGAGCAACACAAGTGAGGTGCCTCCAAACAACCCACCTTCACGAAGTGCCCCTGAGGAGCCAAGAGGCTTGGAAGACCTAGCCCTGGGGGGTTGTAAGTAAACATTTCCTCTCCCATGCTCCGTACTACATCTGAAGTTTCCCGAGGGTCTACTCAGGTCAGGTGTGTGGGTGACAGCAAGAGCCACAAATGTGTAGAGAAAGGCCCCTGCCCGCAACACAGCACTCTAGCGAGAGGGAGAGAGAGGCGAGGGTTAGAGGACTGCCCAAGTCAGGGCCAGAGTCCCCATAGTTCTGAGTGATGGTGAGAGGAACTCAACGAGGGCAGCCCTGACAAGCCAGTGACAAGTGACAGGTGGCCCCAAACAGCCACAACCCCCACAATGGGAGTCCAGGTGACATATTTTCCAAGCATCTTTTGATATGAAAGGACACAGAAGAAAAACAAAAAATAAACCAGAAAATAGTCCCTTCAGCCCCCGGGGTCAGATCTGAGGAGTCAGAGTTAGGAGGGCGTGACTGCACAGATACTCACACCCCCTAACATCTCAGCAGGTTGCATCCTCCACCTGCGCCCTAACCCCACCTGTGCCCCTAGGTGTGACTTCCATGGATTTTCCTGAACCTGATGTTTGGAGGCCCAAAAAGGGCCCCAAGTAGCCCCCTCTCCTCCAGCTTCCTTAGGACAGAGCAGTGGAGCTGGCTCTGTGCATATGGCCA
Organism: Hylobates moloch; assembly: GCF_009828535.3. NCBI lineage: Eukaryota > Metazoa > Chordata > Mammalia > Primates > Hylobatidae > Hylobates > Hylobates moloch. Next base: position 138,212,248 of record NW_026652276.1, read on the forward strand.
GCTCTGATGTCATCTCACTGTACTTTCTCACGCTTTAGAAGAATTATATGTGCACATGTGTGTCTCCCCTTGAGGAACTCACAGGACCTGGTACACACTAGGACTGAGACCCATGTTTACCAAACTGAATTAAACAAAGAACAAGGGGAAGGGGGCACTGATGGAGGGGAGTTGGGAAGGGCAGGGGATGCAGATATATTTACCATTGGGATTACTTTGGCCTTGGTTTCAAATCAAGAGCACTGTGTAGAGTTGTGTAGTATGTGCACTACACAAAGACGCCTCACTAAGGCAGTGAGAGAGAGCTGAAATCCAGCCCATATTCCATTTGCCAGTCTGTGCGCCCTTGGATCTGCATCCACCCAGAACCTTGTCAGGTTCCTTGGATTCTCTGTGCCTCAGTTTCCTCATCTGTGAAATGGGGATAATAATTGCTGGGTTGAAGGATGCTTTTTCTCAACTCCCAGTGTTTTCTAGAAGTTTGAAGAAGGCTCTGCTGGTCTGGCACACCTGGCCATTCTCCCCCTCTTTAATGACTCCACCCTAAGGGAGGAAATGTGAATTATATGACTGATAAATTCCATAAAAAATAAAAGGCATTTAGGCTCAGCTTTGCCCTTTTTCCTCTTGGAAGTGGGCTGCTCTTCCACGAGCAGCCCCTCCTCACCATATATTACATGAGAATACCTGCCCTGGGCCCATGATGGGAGGTTCGCTTGAGCCCAGGAGTTCACAACCAGCCTGGGCAACATAACAAAACCCCGTCTCTACAAAAAATACAAAACATTAGCCAGGTGTGTGGAAATTAGTGCATCTGTGGTCCCAAGTACTTAGGAAGTTAAGGTGGGAGGATCGCCTGAGCATGGGAGGTCAAGGCTGCAGTGAGTTGTGATTGCGCCACTGTGCTCCATCCTAGGTGACAGAGTCAGACCCTGTCTCCAAAAAAAAAAAAAAAAGCAAACCAAAGACTTTCCGAACAAAAACTAGGAAAAAAAATTTAACATACCTGCTAAAAAAAATACTAAAGGAAGTTATTTGAGTAAAAAGAAAATATAAATGCCATAATTATTCCAACTAGAATAATTATCAGACTGGATTTAAAGTTCCAAATACATGCTGTCTATCAGAGATAAGCTTTAACTATATACTAGAAGGAAATCTCAGCAAATATCAAAGGATTGTAATCATAAAGAATAATACATATATAAACAATTATATAAACAAAAAATAAACAATATATATAATATATATATAAATATAAACAAAAAATACCCTAAATGTATGAAATTAGTAGTACATGTCTAAATAACCCATGGGTTAAAAAAAAAAAAGAAACCATAATGGGAATTAGAAAATATATTAACTAAGTTATACGAATATGTAACATATTAACTTATGGAATACAGACAAAACATTACTTACAGAGAAATTTGCAGCTTTAAAACATATTACAAAAGAAGAAGGCTGAGAATCAATAAACTAGAAAAAATAGCAAATTAAACTCAGAGAGAACAGAAAGAAGAAAATAATAAGAGCAGAGGTCAATGAAATAGAAAACAAACACAAAGCCAAAAGTTTTCTTTGAGTATATTACACAAATGATAAATTCCTAGTGAGACTAGTTAAGAGAGAAAGAACATAAATTACCAATCACAGGAATGAAACAGAGACATAACTACAGATCTTACAAACTTCAAAGTGATAATAAGAGGATAATATAATTACACAATTTTATACCAATAAATTTAAACACACAAATTAAGTGGCCAAACTCTTTGAAAAAATACAACTTGCCAAAACTTACACAAGAAGAATGTTGAAATTTGAATTAAAAAGTTTTTAATTGAATACATAATTTAAAACCTTTCAACTTAATGCACAGAAAATTTCTCCAGTAAATTCTCCCAAATATTTAAGAAAGAAATCACATCAATCTTACACTCACTCTTCAAGGGGACAGAAAAAGAGGGACCACTTCTAGCATAACCTAGGTATCAGCATCTGACAAAGCTGTTGCAAGAAAGGAAATCTGCCAGCCAATCTCCTTCATAAACTTATACACAAAACCCCTACACAAAATATTAATAAGTCAAATCCAATGATATATAAAAAGATAATATATCATAGCCAAGTGGGATTTGTTCTTAGGATGTAAGGTTGGCTTAACATTCAAAAATCAATCAATGTAGGAATCATCAAGGCTTATTGTAAAGAATAAAAGTAAGGATAGGATGAAAAATAAAATAAAATAGAAATAATGCCCAAAGGGAGCCTTGTGAGAGCTGATTCATCACTGTTATATCTCTGGCTTCCCACAAGAAACTCTTAGCCACGTCTGCCTGGCCATGTTGCTGCAGGTATGTTTTGTCCAACCCGCAGCCCACATGCAGCCCAGGATGGCTTTGAATGCAGCCCAACACAAATTCATAAACTTTCTTAAAACATTGAGTTTTTTTTTGCAATTTTGTTTAGCTCATCAACTATTGTTAGTGTATTTTATGCGTGGCCCAAGACAATTGTTCTTCCAGTGTGGCCCAGGGAAGCCAAAAGGTTGGACACCCCTGTCTAGAGCATTCTTCAGCTTTCCAGGTGTGTGAGCTCTTGCTGAGTTTTCTTCCTGGTTGACCATAACAAACTCTGCCTTGCTGGTTACTTCGCAGGCTTGTTCTGAGAGACCAAGGAGACTAAGAAGTCCCCTTGGGAGCCATAAGGGACTAGACAACATGTGCGAGGTGGAGCTTCTTTTTGAAAAGCCGTCACCTTTGCATAGCACACTTACCTGACAGGTACGGGCTGGCTGCCCTGCCGTTTGAACGCTCTTTCCAGCCTCTCCTGGGTCATCCTGGAATTACCACCAGGCAAGTAGAGCTTCAAGGGCATCCTGTCCGCATCTGTGCTGCCGTCCACTGCTGAGGTGTCCTCGGAGGGATCTCTCGGCCTGGCCCTGTCCCGTGGGGTCAGCCATTTGCTGGGCAGATGGGGAGGGCTGCTGGCAGTGGTTTTCTGCTTTTCTACGGTCAGTTCACTAAGCTGACCCAGGGAGGTCCTGGAGGGGGAGCTGTTGCTCGAAGCCAGAATGTCCTGTTGGGTGCGGACAAAGAGCTCAGGGACCTTCCAGCTCTCTTCTTGGGGTTGGGTGGAGCTGCTTGACGGTGAGGACCGTCTCAGAGAGCATCTGTGAAAAGAATCCTAAAGGGAGTAAGGACAAAAGCAGTGAGGACCCTTTGAGGGGAGCTGGAAAACAAAGATCCCACTTCAAGCATTTGCCCATGATGTGATGTCTCTCCCAGGAATGTCTTTTCCCACCCCTGACTCTTTCCCTTAATATCCTGCCTATTATTTAAGTAGCTACTCAAATGCCCCCACCTCTGGGCTTTCAGTGATGCACAGCCCGCCTGCTGGAACCTCAGAGCAGGCCTGGGCCTTTCTCTTGCAGCCCTTACAGAGAGCAGGTTTATGCAGCAGGTGAAGCTGTCGCTCCAGTCTGCATCACCACCTACCAGCTGTGTCACCTGTGGCAAGCTGCTTAACTTCTCTGTCCCTGATTTCCTCGCCTGTAATATAACCAGTCCTCAATCCACTACCTGTCATTTCTAAATCCCAAAACCAGGCTGGGCATGGTGGCTCATGCCTGTAATCCTAGCACTTTGGGAGGCCGAGGTAATCTCAGCTACTCGGGAGGTGGAAGCAGGAGAACCACTTAAACCCAGGAGACAGAGATTGCAGTGAGCCGAGATCGCACTACTGTACTCCAGCCTGGGCCAGCGAGCCACTATCTCAAAAAAATAAATAAATAAATCCCAAAACCTCTGAAAATGAAAGGTTTTTTAAAATCCTGTGGTAAATTCTTAACTGCTGTGAGGCTGCTTACAGTCTTTTTAAAGTGTGAATATTCATACATGGAGTTCCTGAAATGGTCATGTTTTTTGCTTACGGGGTGCTACCACAAACCCTAGTAAAGGCAGTAAGTGGTATGTGGCTCATGCACTGTACTTCCTTTCCAAGATTTAAAATATATATATAAATTCCAAAAGATATCCAGCCCAAAGGTTTTGGACGAGGGATGAGGCACCTGTAGTACTTCTCCCCAACAAGACCGTAGGGAGGATGAAATGAGACCTGTGCAAGGCACTAGCACAGAGCCAGACATATTGCAGCAGTCAGCAAACGCTCACTACTCCTATGCGTATTTGCCCTGTGCCCATTTACATATGGTCTTAACCCCCTCCTGATGGCAGAAGTCATTCTTAATTTGCCTCTGGTGTTCACAGAGCACCCAACTCAGCAGCCTATACCTAATAGGCATTCAAGATTTGCTTGGTTTTTGCAATGAATTCTAGAGGAGTCAACTGAAATATCCAAATATCCTCCCTTACCGTCAAAGATTAGTGGAGGAAATGGGAACTCATGTTGTTATTAATGGGAGGGTGGGGAGACAAAAACAACCTACCAGACTTTTCCTTGGTTTAAAATTCTGAACCTTTCAATATTTCCAGAAATAATCCACAACCGAATAGTAAAGCCTGGGCTGGAATAAGGAAACCTTAATTTTGTAGTGTTCTGGCTAAGCAGACATTACTAAGCACTATACACCTCCTCCCAAAGCCACTCAGGACATCCCCTCCACAAAGTGAGGAAGACATTAGTCACCATTCCCGAGGAGACTCAAACTTCTGGCTGAAGGGAGCTGGAGCTGCTGCAGGGAGCCCAGCCTCTTAAGTCATTCTTAAAAACAGAACTGATGTAGTAAAAATGATGAAATACCCAACAGTCTTTGGCTCTTTTCTCCTGAGCAACCAGTAAGTATGGCCAAGGTACTCAAAGGCCACAATGTCCCTTCCAGAGAATCTGGCGAAATTCTATAGCAACCCATGCTTCAACATCCTTTGCGGGTTTCAGATACCACCTCCCAAAACAATTACCAAAAGGAGAAGTCTGCAGCAATGCCCTCAGCAGCGAAGCAGGTCCAAGCCATCTCCTTCACACCACAGGTATAAAGGGGGTCTCCACGGGACACGCTTGATGATCAGGATGTCATGCTAGGACAGGACCCTGGTGCTCCTCTGGTTCACCGGTCCTCAGAGTAGTCCACCAACCCCTAAGAGTCCCCAGATCCTTTTAGGGAATTCAAAACTATTTTCATAGTAGTAAGATGACACAATTTGCCTTTTTCCACTGTGTTGACTTTGTGCACAAAGCAATAGTGGGAAAAACTGCTGGCCCCAGGCATGAATCAAGGCAGTGGCACCAAACTCCACTAGTGCCCAAGGCTCTCTTTACCACTGACACACTCACAATGAAAATAGGTGAATAAAGTGCTGACTTCACTGAGGAATGTCCATGCTGACACAAAAATTATTCATTTTATGCCTTTAGACTCTCCAGCACACCTCTTCAACACCCTGAGTGACACAGTGGGAGGGACGTGCAGGCATTCCGCTGAGCGTGGAGGATGGCAGCTGGCACTGCACGACCGTCTAGGCTGCGAGTGAACTTGCTGGTTTTTTCATGGAACCACTGACAGACAAACTATGGTTACTCAAGCGTGGGTATTTGGCAGGCATTTTCTTGAAAATCAATTGAGCCTGTCACCTCAAGGGAAACAAATGGTGTATTTTTGTCAGTGATAAAACACAAGCTGTCAGGTAAAAATTAGAATTTTGGAAAACTTCTATCTGCCACCGTGAGCTTGAGAGCATTGCAATACTTAAAAACTTCTTGGATGAGCTGGGGGTGACATCAATGAATGAAATTTTTTGGTGTGATTTTCTTTTTGTCTAATGAGACGTGTCCACATTTGGAAGATCTATATAACTCAGTAACCAATATTTTCCAAATGGCCAATATATTATGTTACTAAATCATTCGGGGGTAAAAAATTCAAAGTGCAAGACATATCAAGGGAAACTGATAAGGTACAAAAAGTTCACTGATACGGTTTAAGATTTCACATTAAGAAACTACAACTTGTCTCGTTTTGGTGTAGTATCAAAGAAAAACATCTCAGTTTTCTGAAAAGACTATTAAAATACTTTCCCTTTTCCAGCTGCTTATCTGTGTGAGGCCAGATTTTCTTCATACACTTCAACCAAAACACCATATTGCAACACGCTGCATGCAAAAGCAAGTATGAGGCTTCAACTGTCTTCTACTAAACAAGACGTTAAAGGGATTTGCAAAAAAATGCTACTCATCTCACTAATTTTTTTGTTTTGAAAAATATAGTTATTTTTTCATTAAAATATACCATGTTACATGTAATAGGTTTACTACTGTTATTTTTAATGATTTTTGTAAGTAAATATTTTTAACTTCTCACTTTTAATTTCAAATATAGTAAATAGCAATAGACACACCCACATAAACAAAAGCTCTTTGCACTCCACAATTTTAAGAGTATAAAGAGAGCCTGAGGCTAAAAGTCTAAGAACCACTGATGTAGTCTAAACTGTCACCCAGGCAGGGCTCCTTCCACAGTGTCCCCAGCAGATGGGTTACCTAACTTCCTTCTTACACAACTAGCCGAGTCCCTTCCAAAACAACCTTTTCCACTGCTGAGGTGGCTCTGACTAATGGAGGGCTCCTATACCAACCTCCATCCGCTGGTCCCAGCTGTGCTGTCTGGAGCTACTAGGCAAGGCTATACCACTCAACCCAATAATGGTGCCAGCAAGCACACACGATGCACTACACAGAAACACAGCAGTGTCCTGCTCTCAGGAGGCTTACAGACTAAGCTCAAGATTGCAAATAGAGTTTATCTCACATGGAGACAGGCTATTCCAACCTCCATATTCGAAGAAATCTCTTACATTCTGCCAACCTCCCACAAGATTAAACATCTCCAAATCTTTCAATTTCCTCCAAACTGTTCACTGTTCTAGCCCCTTTCCCCTGGACAGGGTTCAGTTTATGAATGTCCTTCTCCAACAAGAAGGCCTAGGATGGGGTATGACATCAAGGTGTGGCCTGAACTACACAGTGGCGGGCAGGCTCTTTCTTGATCTGGACCCCAAGACTGCATGATCTCGAGAGCACTGAAATCCCCAGAGCCCTAAGGGGCCTTAGACAGCTGGTCTAATAGAAGAGACTGCAACCAAGAGAAATAAAAACCTTGACCAAAGATCCCACAAGATAGAGCCAGGGACAGGGAGAGGACTCACTTCTTTCCATCCTAATTCCAAATGAATTGGGAGAACAGTGCCAGCACCTACACCCACACCTAAACACACAGCAGGTAAGTGAGAGTGCAGGTGGACACAGACACCCTGTTTTTGGTTGGCTCAGGCTCCCTGATTTGACTGATACGGCACTTTGAGTTTGGTGTTTGCTTCTGTTTTGCTTTTCTGATTGTTGTTTTACAAACTTCTTTTACATTTGTCTCTGATTTTGTTTTGTCTCTCTGCCTAATGGAACTCTACCATGGTCATCCTGTAAGGGAGACTATAAAACAATAATGTGAAATTTTTAGAATCTTTCTTTGAAAGAGAAAAAAATAAAAGCAGAATAAATGAAACTATAAGGCTTGGGGGGTTTAGTCCCTTTTAACTATCGTGTTTTAGATTTATTTTAAAAGATGTTGTTTTTTCCTTTTTTCCTTTCTTTTCCTTTTGAGACAGGGTCTCAGTCTTGCCCAGGACAGAGTACAGTCACATGCTCACAGCTCACTGTAGCCTCAACCTCCCAGGTTCAAGCAATCCTCCCCACTCAGCCTCCTGAGTAGCTAGGACTACAGATGCACACCACCACACCTGGCTAACTTTTTTATTTTTTGTAGAGATGGGGCGGTGGGACAAGTGTCTCCTTATGTTGCCCAGGCTGGTCTCAAATTCCTAGGCTCAAGCGATTCTTCCACCTTGGCCTCCCAAAGCGTTGGGATTACAGGCGTGAGCCACCACACTCAGTCTAAAGATGCTCTCTGAACCTGGATAGGTTCTCCACTCCTGAACTGCAAAGACAAAGCTAAGTAGGTATTCTCACCCAGCAGAGGAACAGAAAACCATGGCATCCACCTCACAAACAAAATGGGTAAGCTAAGGGCAGGAAAGAAGACCTGCTCAAGGCCCCATGTGTCATTGACAGTAGAGCCAGGGAGAAAACAGAGGCACTGTTCTTCCCACCCCACACACAGACCCTCTTCTCGGACTGCCCTGTGGGGTACCCCAAATAAACCCAGGTGTGCCTTAAGCCCAGCCCAGTTCTCAGCCTCCAGTCCCATAACAACAGAAAGAGCAACAGCCCCACCTGTGGGGAGCTGGCGACGGGCCCAGACATCATGCCTCGCACAATCAGACCAGACTTTGGCCTGGAATTCTCTCCCATCCTCTTCACATCCAAGGAAGACTCCGAGTGAAGCTTGTCCATCTTCTCCCATGCAGAAGCCAACATAGGAGTTTCACCCGAGACCGTCTGCATGGGCTTGCTTTTGTGTGGGGGCCTTTTAGATGATACAAAATTACCAAGTACATCTCCATCAAGATTGTCATGTCTGTGAAAAAGGAATTATTTCCATTAAAACAGACTTCCCAAAAGGAATCAGTAACAAAGACAGCAAATTCCACATTCAATGGGCACTCAAAGCAAGCCCATTAATAAATCTATGATGACCTCTAACCAGCCAGTGCGTTATCATGAAAGACAAGGAACAGAAAATACTCTGGTATCAAGGTGAGTCTGCCCTACAAAATAAGACCAGTAAACAAGCAAACAAATTCAGAGATGATTATCCATAACAGGACCCCTCAAGTCCTTAAGACTAAAGAGCATCCTTAGTCTTCCAGACCTGAATGATTAAGGAAAACTATAACCTTTCAGTACAGTCATGCGGTATGCGAAGCCCAGCCCTGCCGCACACCACTGAGAGGCGTGGAGAAGACCCATAGCAAACTTGGCATTCCCCACTGTTAAGCTAAAGCTGAAGTCAGGTGTGCCAATGGGTGTGTGTGTGTGTGTGTGTGTGTGTGTCAGAGAGAGAGAGAGGAAGTAAGAGAGCAAGAAAGAGCAAAAGAAGGTAAGAGACAGTGAGAATAAGCACAGAGTGAGAAAGAACAAGAGTGAGAGAGTCCACAAGACAAAGCGAGAGACCTAGGCAAAGGGGAATCTTACCTCTGATCACCCAGAAGCCAGCACTCCTGTGACACAGGCTCAGCTATTTTCTACCGCTGGGCTCTGCCATAAATGGGTATTGCCCCCTACCCTATGCCAAGCTGCTTACCAGGCCCTGGGTCACATGTGGGAGGGCAGTCGTGTGTGCTGTGATTGCGGCATGTCAGGCAGAGGAAGAGGCTGGAACCAGCCTGGGGAAATCCCGAAGGGCTCCCAAAGAAGGCAGCACCTGAGTCTGAGAGAATCAGGCAGCAAGAGGTCCCCAGAAGGCCCAGCCCCAGCACGCAGGCCTCTAAGGCAGAATGTGCTCAGGGGAGCAGCTGGGGCTGGTATTCTAAGGAGTTTACCCTGAAAGCTGCAGGGAATGTCTGAAGCCCTTCAGCAGGATAGCGGCATGGCCAGACTCTTTTCGTGGAAAGCTCACGCTATCTTAGGGCAAGGGTGGATTTGAGGGGAAGATCACTAGAGCCCTGGAGACCAGGGAGGGGCTGTGGGAATTAACCAGGAAAAGAGGATGGGAGTGTGAACTGAGGCCCTCACCGGTGGGCAGAGAAAGGAGGAAAGAAGGAAAGTGCCTATTATCACTCTGGGTGAAGAGCTCACAGGACTCACAGACGCAGAAGATGACAGACGAGGCGGAGGCAAGAACACTAAAATTTTTGGCTTGGGTAACTGGGTGGGACTCAGGAGCTTCAACTTCCTAGTTGCCTTTTTATTGTACCAGAAGTATTTCACTTCCCAGCCAGGTAGTAAGTGCCTTGGAGGAAGAGCTTCTTCATAGCCCCTTATGACCCTCTACCTCCGAATCCTTGTGCTAATTGCTTGTCATGGTGCCACCTTTTGGCAGCTCGACACCCATGCCCTGAGCTTCAGCGACCCTCAGGAAAGGAAGTGCTTTTCAATGGAGCCAGAAGAAAGCACCCATTCCCAGGAAGTTAAGCTCACTACTGGGGACTGCAGTGTCTTAAGGTCATAATTTAATGTCATTGTTTCCCAGATAATAGAGGTTCAATCAATAATGCCAATTCATTTTCTTCATAAGATTTTTAAAAGAGCTTATTTTCCAGATTTTTCCCATCTCTACAGTGTTCTGTTGCCTTTTAGAATACCATACCCCTGTTTTAAAGAAAATCAAATAAAGCAAGTGCTTGAACCTTACGATCATGGAATTTAAAATAAACACAGTGAATTGTAACTACTCTTCATCACAAAGTAGTCCATTCTCACAGCCTCAACAGGAAAATAACAGCACTTCACAGCAGAGATTTTGAAAACACAGAGTGTGGGAAGTTGAACAATGACCCCCCCCCAAAGATTTTCACATCCTGATCCCCGGAATCTATTAATTCATTTATGTCAGAGGTTGCAATTTTTAAAATTTTTGCATGAGTGAAAAATCAGATCTTGGCAATGACCTTCAGCAGTAGGGTATAAATAACTCCCTCATGCTTAGTGTTCCAATAATGGAACACTGGGCATAAGTGGGTTAACCCACTTTTGGTTAACTACATAAGTGGGCTAGCTACAGAGTAAAAAGGATTTTGCAGATGTGATTAAATTAAGAATTTTAAAATGGGATTATCTGGTGGGCCCAATGTAATCACAGGGGTCCTTCTTAAAAGGAGATATGAGGATCAAAGGTAGTAGTAAAGTTAGGAGATGTAACAACACCAGCAGAGGCTGGAGTGATGTGCTTTAAAATGGAAGAAGGGGCCAAGAGTCAAGGAACATAGGTGGCCTCTAGAAGCCAAAAAAGAAAAGAAAATGGATTTTCCCCTCAGAACCTCCAGACAGAACCAGGCCTGCTAACACCTTGCCTTTAGTCTAGTGAGACTGATTTTACACTTCTGACCTCCAGAACTGTAAGAGAATAAATTGGTATTGCTTTAACTACTGTGAGGATTAAATTTTATGTGCCAATGTGGCCAGGCTATGGTACCCAATTGTTTAGTCAAGTATCAATCTAGCTGTTGCTGTGAAGGCATTTTGTAAATGTGATTAACATTTACAATCAGTTGACTTTAAGTAAGGCAGATTATCCTCAATGACGTGGGTGGGCCACAATCTATCAGGTGAAGGCCTTAAGGGCAAAATCTGATGTTTCTCAAATAAATTCTTTCTCAAGATTGTAACATAAAAATCCTGTCTGAGTTTCCAGATTTCCAGCCTGCCCTATGGATTTCAGACTTGCCAGCCCTTACGGTCCCATCAGCCAGCTCCTTAAAATAAACCTTTTTTTTTTTTCTTTTTTAAGAGACAGGGTCTCATTCCATCTCCCAAGCTACCGTGCAGTGGTGTGATCATAACTCACAGCAGCCTTGAACTCCTGGGCTCAGGTGATCTTCCCACCTCAGCCTCCTAAGTAGCTGGGACTATATGTGCACACTGCCACCCCTAGCTAATTTTTTTTTGTTTTTGTAGAGACAGGGTCTCTCTGTGTTGTCCAGGCTTAACTCGAACTCCCAGCCTCAAATGATCCTCCTGCCTTGGCCTCCCAAAGTGCTGGGATTACAGGCGTGAGCCACTGCACCTGGCCAAACTTCTTTATATATACATACAGGTACATATGCATATAGATACATGCACACACACACACACACACACAGAGAGAGACCATATTGATTCTGTTCCTCTAGAGAATACTGACTGACACTGCCATGAAGTACATAGTAATTTGTTATGGCAGCAATAGGAAACTAATAAACACAATAATGGGAAAAGATACCTGGCTTTGCTTGTTTCTGACAATGATGTTCTCCATCCTGCATCTTCGTCTGAAAGGTCATATATATTTACCAGTGTAGTCTCTGAGCATCTCGATGGCACTTTGTTATTTTTCTTTGGAACTGAGAGTGCAGGGATTGGGGTATCTTGAGTGAAATTGTTAGCCGTATTTCCAAAGTGATCCAGAAAGTATCTGGTGATGAGTTCAAGGCTTGTTTTTAGAGGATTTTCCTTTGCCTATCATTGGGAGAGAAAAAAAATCATTATATACAGCTTCAGGGAACAGTGGAAAAGACAACTATTCCACTTCTTTGACTAAGTTTATCAACTTCTCATTCATTCATACAAGCTTTCAGGCAACATTTACTGGCCACATACTATATATGTCAGGTACTATGTTGGGTAGGGACACAGAGACAAAAACAAAATCTCTACCCTAAAAGAACCAGCATCCAATGCATGAGGCAGGTGATTCAATAAACAACTAGAATAAAATGTGATAGGAATAGAGGCATGCCCAAGCAAATTTCCTCTTGATTTTTTGCTCCAAGGAATAACTTTATAAAATATATATCCCTTCATTTAAAAAATGGAATCTGTAGGGAACACTAACCCTACAGATTCATAAGTATTTAGGGCCTGAATATTTTTTTAGCTTGTAAGCTCTGCATCTAACACTGACACCAGTGATGATAGAGACAACTGACGCAGAAGGTTAATGTGAAGAGCATAGAGAGGCAGTCAGGACTGACTCACTTTACACTCCAACCTTAAAAACAAAAGGCAAATGAAAGTCTTCAGTAGTAGGTTTTGGAATTAAACGATACCAGTATTTTCCAGCCCTGCCTATACCAAATATTCCCTTTGGACGTTTTTTAAAAATACAGATTCTCACACCCTACTGACACTTACTACACCAGAACAGCAAGGATTTAAATTCCCCTAAGTAATTTGGATAAACACAGCTATTCATGCAACAATATGCAGGCTGGCCTCAGGGACCCAGCCATATGTCAGTCCGCAACCCACTCGCCCAGTGACACCCAGGACTTGCGGAGCCGTGGCTGGACATGGGGCACGCTGTGATTTTGCAGACTAGCAAGGCACCTGACAAGGAGTCTGGCAGAGCAGGCCCTCAGGGCATGCCAAGTCCTCCCCCTTCGTACTCCTCTCATCCATGCAGCAGGACTCCAGGACTAAGACCCACAGCCCATGGACTACGACCAAACTCAACAGATTCATCAGACAAAAACCGGGACAGTTTTACTATTGTTTTCAGTAAGAGATTAAAAACAAAAACTATTTTGTCCAAGATTAAATGAAGCTTACAATAAAGAGAGTTAGGGGAAAGACACTATATTTATTGTAGCCTTCTTGCTTTTTCTCTCAGTAAGAGACACTTAAGCCCCTGAATTGCCTGATTATCCCTTATGCTTTTTCACATCACTTGGCTCACAACAGATATAGCCTTTATATGACTCAAGATATTGTTTTTCAAAATCTCAATTTACATAGGCATTTTTATCTATCCTATATCTAATAGGTTAGAACAAGTTACTGGAAATATTAACATTAAATTGCAGGGCTTTCCTGGAATCAGGCTAGCTTTGTGCTGAATGAATGTCAAAATTATTATGTAATAGATATTAATAAGTAATTTTCCTGTAAAATATATACTCCGATTCATTGTATAACAGCTAATAACTACTGTATAAATCAGGGCACTTATCAGTAGCTCATGAAAATATCTTAAGTATCTTAAGATAACAACTACTTTAGGAAGACTATATTACAATGAGGGAATAAAAATAGCTTGAATGTCAAAGACACTTTTGGGAAATTAGGTAAGGAACATTTACGTTAAAAGCCCAATGTAACCAGAATGGTTAATTGAATTTTCTGGGTAGTTGTCTCACTCTCTGTGCAAAATTCTCCTAAAGTGTACAGTCCACTCTCCTGCCTTAGAATACAGCAGACAGAGGATTGCAGAGCATCTGCTGCCTGGGTCATCAGTCTTTCCACAGGACTTAGAAAGTACTTGCTACAGGACAGGAGACAGAGGTGCCTGCATGTCACCCCAGGACCCAGAGGACAAAGACCTTCTATTTGATGTCTTTACTGAGCCTCTGATAAACTTCACGGGGCTGCCATTGCCTACTTCTCCTCAAAGGGGAGCAAGAGAATTTCTGGCAACCTGAGTGCTCCTGTAGGTGCCAGTTGTTTTTAGTTTATATGTTTGCCTGAAATTCCATCCTTTACTTTATTGAGAGATGCCTGGCCTAGGTTCCTCCCTGGCCTATGACATGTACTTGCATAGTTTTCAAGTGGTTCAGTGGATCTTCTGGGTGTCTTAAAAAATAGCCTTGGTCCTACCACCATACGAATCCAATCTGCTAAAGTCTCATTTGAAAAAAGGACTACAATTAAAATATGCTTGATCATCACTCCTACAATAGGACTGGGAATCAAAACACCTGGTTCTAGCCTCATCCCTACCTGGTAACTGACCGTGAGACCTTGGATAGCCAACTCTCTCTGGCTCACAGCTCCCCTTCCTGAGAGGAGGGAATTGATCGGTGGTTTAAAGCTGGACCCTGAGAGGCTAGCCAATAAAGCAAGACCTCCTTTTCCCAACTTCAGATAGGGCATTTTCCCTTCTTTGCTTTGCGTATTGGACTTCCACATGAGATATCATTTTATTGTTTTAAAAAATTGTGATAAATGCTGAACTATATCATTTTCTTTTTGACTCTGACACTATGCCCAACCACACGGCAACATTTGCTGGACAGCCCATTCTTTTTCTGTCTTCATAACAGATTAAAAAAATTAAGTAGAAAGTGTAGTTTCATTCATTCATATAGTCATTCATTTATTCCACAAATATATACTGACTATTCACCAAGCCGTCGGACAACACTTTATGTTTGGGGATATAATAGTGAACAAAAAAGACTGCATTTCTGGCTTCTGCTGTGTCCAAGGTATTGGGGGAGGCAGATACTAATTTTAAAACCACATAAATATTCTATTGCCAATGTGATAGACACAAAAACAGGAAAACTATAGGGTGCCATGAAAGCCTATAATAGCAGGTTGGGGGAGATCAAGTCTGGGGGATCAGAGAAGCCCCCTTCCCGCCCAAGAAAACACAGTTCCATTGGCTTTCCCAACTCTAATGCACCTGGGTTAGATGAACCCAATTCCGTCCTCTACCTAAATTATATGTCACAGGAGACTCAAGACTAAGGTATTACTCAGAACTGAAGAAGGAAACTCTTACATAAGCAGGGAATGGAAAATTTTAGTATAACTGGATATGATATTCTTAAGTACAGTCTTACTAAAAATAGCCTCATGTTGGGAGGAGGGAGCACAGGGAATAACTGTGGGAGGCTGAGCACTGCCACAGGCTCTGTTCAAAATGAGCCCGACAACCACACACACACAACACGCCAATGGGCGGCACCAGCTGACCGAGATGGAAAACCCACTCCCGCTGGTATCTGTCCACATTTGGGGGGTCCGTTTCTCTCTGACCGCAAGTGTGACAGGCCAGGAGCACCTCAAGCCTCTCCTGTCACTGGCAGGGCCCGTGAGTGCTTTGGCAGTGCCAAACTCAGTTCCAAGACTCCACACCACACCTTAGAAAGCACATACCTTGTTCTCCTTATAGAGAAATTCGAGATGCAAAACCTTTCGAAGATCATTTCTGTTGTTTATGCTGAGGTCAGAGCGTGGGCGTTCCTGGTCCATGGTCACACATGTCTTCTTTAAGCCCTGAGGGAAGAAATCTGAATCGCTGTTTACCATCTTAAATCAAAGCCCACTGTTCTCATAAAGCACAAGGAAAAGATTCCTGATGTTCACCAAGATAATTCTCATATAACCTTTACAATTGACATCACCTTTGCAATAATTAATATTATTCTGATTCTTACAACAGCCTCATGGGCTAAGTGAAGGCTGAAGTTTTCAGGCCATTTCACAGATAAGGAGTGAGTTCAGGACTCACGCACAGGAGTCCTGGGTTTGGCCCTAGATTTGGAACCATAGTATGTGAAGCTTTAAAAATAAACAAAAGAGAAAACATAAACAAAAGGCTAATATTCATTCCCTTCACTCTCAGATGGGGAAACCAGGAGATGGGGTTGCCTTGCCCAAGGTAACACAATGGAATCACATCACAGGTGGGGGTTGTAACCATCCCAATCTGTGAGTCCGTGACTCTGGGACCCAGTCCCATGAGAAGCTCTTGGTAAATGCTAAGTCATGAGCAAAGCCACTTTCCATCGTCCCACCCAGAACTGCCAGAAGACCAAGGTTCAAGGCCCAGCTGAGACATGCTCTAGCAGTGGAAAATCTGGGGTTGGGGAAGTGAGGGTCCTGTTCACAAGTGCCTGGCTTCTCCATCTGAAAAACAACCACAGCAGTTGCTTTCTGCCCACCTCACTGGGCCATGATGATTGTCAAATGGCTGAGGCTGAGAACATGCCTCACCAACAGCTCAGCCTGGTGTTAGGGGTATTCCTTGTTCTTAATGGATTCCAGACCCCCAGTGCTACACAGGCTTCAGCTTCTCTCACAGCCTTTGTGTTCAGAATTTTACAGAGGCTCTAGCTGCTGGGGAAACATGACAAAACCCATGCCCACCATGAATTTAGCCAAGAAGGTCAATTTGGGAAACTAAAAGAACACAATCTTGAAACAAACAGAGGAAAGAGGAGGCCGTAGGGAAGGGAAATGGAAAGAAATGGATATATGTGTCAGAAAAAAGGTGGATTAGGCGCATCGGGAAGAGTCCATTTGAAGGAGAGGTGGGGTTCAAAACCAACCACGCGCATTTCATCTGGGCTTAACCATGGCTTTCCCTCCAGTCAAAGTGATGTGGAACATGCTATAACGAGGGTCTCTCTCTGATGGATAACTCTTTATGTCTGTCAACAGTTCAAATCAGCAAGCCCTGCACATTTAACAAACCCCACCCCCACCCCGGCTCTAAAGTGTGATGCACACCAGCATTTGAAAACCACCGGAGGCCTGGGCATGGTGCCATAGGCCTGCAGTCCCAGAACTTTGAGAGGCCGAGGCAGGAGGAATCTTTGAGCTCATGACTTCAAGGCCACAGTGAGCTATGATTACACCACTGCACTCCATCCTGGATGAAAGAGTGAGACCCTATCTCTATAAAAAAAAAAAAAAAAAAGAAAGAAAGAAGAAAAGGAAAGAAAAAAGAAAAGAAATACCACTGGGTTAGAGGACAAGGGTGCCCTTGGGAGTCAGCTAGTCCTCAGTCCCATCCAGCCCATTCAAACTTCATTTGCCCAACAAACACCTGTCATGCACCTCCTATGTGCCAGGCTCTGTTCTAGATGCAGGAGAGAAAGAAGGAATAAGAGCTGATGTTCTGTTGGGAAAGCAGACCATAAATGTATAGTGCGGCAGCTGCTAATATGCACTACTAGGGAGACAAAGCAGGGAGAGGGAAGACAAGGATGAAGGCCACTGTTTTAGATGGTCAGCTATTTGTTCAGCATCATCCACATGCTTACTCCTGTACCAGTTTCCCTATCTGTGAAACGAAGGGAACAGACCACTAGTCCGTAAGTCCAGTTGCTAGAGGCAGAGCAGTGAACAGATGAAAGTCCCAGTCCTCAGGGAGCGTGCACTCTATAGGGGGAGAGACGACAAGTATAGTATGATATGGGGAAAAAACATACAAAGTAGGATAAGGAGACAGAGAGGGCTAGGGTGGGTGTGGGGATGGGCTGCTACTTTATCAAAGGTGGTCAGGAAAGGCATCATTGATTGATGAGGGAATCAAAAGAGCAGGCCACACAGACACTTTGGAGAAAAGTGTTCCAGGCAAGGAACAGCAAGTGCAAAGGCCCTGAGCCAGTTGCAAAAGGCCAGTGCATCTAGAGCTGCATGGCAGGGGAAAGGAGGAAAGGAAGTCAGAAGTCACCTAGAGACTTATAAGGAAAGGCCTTGTGGGCTTTTATGAAATGGGAAGGCTACTATTTTGAACTGATATATTTTTGAAAGATCACTTGGCTGCTAGGTTGAAAATAAACTGTAGGAGGCAGGAGATTAAGGAGAAACCATTTAGGAGGCTATTGAGCAATTCACAAATCACATGAAACAAAGGGGTGGCTTGGAGCAAGGTGCTTGCAACAGAAGTGGTAAGAAGTGGCTACGTTCTGTATGTGCTCTGATGATAAAGCCAACAGATTTGCTGATGGACTGGATATGAGGTGCACAAGAAAGGAAAAAGCCAAGAATAATTCCAAAGTTTTGGGCCCAGGCAATTAGAAGGACAGAGATGCCATTTATTCCAATGGGCACAGTTGTAGGAGGAACAGGAAATCAGAAATTGAGTTTTGGACATTATGATAAATACATATTTGTTCTTTGTCCCAGGTTCCTGGCATATAGATTCTAAAACGCTTGGAATCTCCAAGGTGATAAGAATGTCTTCTGTATGCTAATGTGATGACTAGTGGCTGGGGACCCCTAGATAGCTTCAGGATGGGGGCTGGTCACCAGAAAGAGTAAACCTTGATTAGAGGGCTGGAACTTTCAGCCCTACCTCCCAATCTCCCAGAGAGGGAAGAGAAGCTATAGATTGAGCTAACCACCAATGGTCAATGATTTAATCATTCCTATATAACAGAATCGACATAAAATCTCCTGAATGATGGGGTTCAGGCAGTTCCCAGGTTGGTGCTGGGAGGGCAGCATGCTGAAGAGGGCACGAAGTTCCATGACCCTCCACCCACACCTTGCCCTATGCATCTCTTCCATCTGGCTGTTCCTGAATTCTATCCTTTATAGTAAACTGGTAAATGTAAGTAAAGTGTTTCTCCAAGTTCTGTGAGCCATTCTAGCACATTATTAAAACTGTGGAGAGGGTTGTGGGAACCCTCAATTTATAGCTAGTTGGTCAGAAGTTCAGGTGGCAACTTGGGACTTCTGACTAGCATCTGAAGTGGGGGCAGTCATGAGCCTGACTTAACCTGCAGGGTCTGCACTAACTCTAGGTAGTGTCAGGACTGATTTGAATTATACAACACCCAATTGGTGTCTGGAGAGTTGGAGATTTAGTTTTTAAAACATCCCACATACATTTGGTGTCTGAAGTATGAGCAGAAACACTATCAGAGACATGTTGAGATGCTTGTTAGCCATCCCAGTAGATATGTAGAATAGGCAGTTGTAATAATTCAAGAGTTCAAGGAGAGGTCTCAGCTAGAGACAGACATTTGGGAATTGTCAGCATATAGATGGTATGGGAATCCACAAGACTGGCTGAGATGTCTTGAGAGTGAATGGACAGAAGAAGAGAAGAGAGCCATAAACTGAGTCCTTGAGCCCACCAGAATGCACAGGACAGAGAAACTAGGGGGACCAGAGAAGACCCTGAAGGGAGCACCCAGAGGAGTAGGAGGAAAGCTAAGAGGGACAGTCTCCTAGAAGACAAGCAGAAGGACACAATCAACTGTGACAAATATAATCATTAGATTAAGAAGGGCGAGGACTAAAAATTCCAGGTTAATAATGGCCCTAAGAAGAGCTATTTCCGGCCGGGCGCAGTGGCTCACGCTTGTAATCCTAGCACTTTGGGAGGCCGAGGCAGGCGGATCACGAGGTCAGGAGATCGAGACCACGGTGAAACCCCGTCTCTACTAAAAATACAAAAAATTAGCCGGGCGTGGTGGCGGGCGCCTGTAGTCCCAGCTACTCGGAGAGGCTGAGGCAGGAGAATGGCGTGAACCCAGGAGGTGGAGCTTGCAGTGAGCCGAGATTGGGCCACTGCACTCCAGCCTGGGCGACAGAGCGAGACTCCGTCTCAAAAAAAAAAAAAAAAAAAAAAAGAAGAGCTATTTCCATGGAATGGTGGGGACAAAAGTCTGATTAGAATGGGTTTGAGAAAGCAGAGAAAAGAATTAAAATGAGAGTAGACACAGCTCCTTTATGGGGTTTCTATATAAAGGGAGGAAATAATAAACCAGTAGCTGGGGTTTGGGGGTCAAGATGGGATTCTGCAGGAGCACGACATGTGCTGATAGGAGTAACCTAGTAGAGGAGGGAAATGCATGGTGCAGGAGACAGTGACATCCCTGAGCACACAAGAGGGGACATGCACACATGGAGGGGCAGGCCTAACCAGGGGTGTGGAGAATTCATCCACAGGAACACCAGAGAGAGCAGAGTGAATGGTGCAGCCCAGGAAGGTGAGGTGAGTAAGTGTAGTAGTGGGAGCCTGCTGGACTTCCCTCATAACTTCTGTTTTCTCAGTGAAATTAGATGGGGAAGGAGCTTCAGGGTCTGAGGAGAGAGAAGGTATGAAATGGTCATCCAGGATTTGAGAGATACTTACACCTATCTTTCAGGACTGTTACGAGGACTCTGGAGAGTTGCAATCAGGTAGGCAGGCACCCATAAGGCACCACAAGGGTGAGTGGCCATGGATTTAGAGTGACACCATCAACATGGTGGTGTGTGTTTCTCTCCAATCTCATTCAGCTCTGTGGGTGCAAGTGTGGAGCAGGACAAGTGGAATTTTACCATCAGAAGAGAATGATGAAGGGAGAGAAGGGCAAAAGAGCTGTACCTGTTATAGAGGATGCAATTACAACGATGGGTGGGTGAGAAGTAGATGGGTTATGGTAGGCCCAAGGGACTGTGAAAAGTTGGCAGGAACAATGCAATATAGATGTGGTGAGGCTGGAGAAGAGTTTACATGGGGCTATGAAGGGGGACGAGCTAGAAATTTTGACAGGTGGGAAGCTTGGGATTGAGATTACGGAAAGGGAGCAGTACTGGTAACGACAAGCCCAGCTCATGACCATGGGGCAGGGTAGCAGAGGGAGGATGGCACAGTCACTGCAGGAGTGGAGCCACAGACCCAAGAGGCTTGGGCAGCAGAAGAGTCACCTCAGTGGACCCTGCCATCTCCAGCAGACTATCATGACTCTCCCTGAGGGCAGACCACACTTGGTGAGTTCAAGTAGGCCAAAGTGGCTGGAGGGTAGAGGGCAGAGAAAGCAGTCATGGAATATGAGGTCTGAGGGTAGCCAGGGCCAAGTCATGGAGAGACTTGAAGTCTAATTACGATGGGAAGCCAGTAGAGGGGTTTGAGCAGGGGAATTACGTGGTCTGACCTGCTCACCCTGGGCAAGTCTTGCCCTCCTGGTCTCACGATAATCTTACGTGAAAGGGAATACTTATACCTATCTTTCAGGACTGTTACGAGGATCTGAGACAACTTCTAGGTACCTGGACCAAGGTGGCAGCTCTCTTGGTTATGACTGCTGGGTGCAATGACTGCCTGTGCAAAACTCTGTGGGGAGCACGGTGGTCTCTGCCCTGGAGCAGAAGGTGATGAGAAAGCAGTATACCTGGGCTGCAGTCCCAGCTCGCCGTGAACTTCTGAGTAACTGTGGGCAACTTCTTTCTACTCTTAGGGCCTTAGTGTGCCCAGGTAAAACATGGGAGGGAGAGGCGACCAGGGGAACTTGGCCATGTCAAGTGGGGGGTAGGGGGAAGGGATGTGGGAGAGGCTAGAAATGAGATTGAGATGGGAAGCTGGGGTCAAGCTACAGGACAGGCTTGGATGTCAGTGAGGACACTGGATTTCATTTGTACTCAAGAAAGAACATGAGGAAGCCCTCTCTAACAGTTCTGTTCACTGACCCAGACTTAAAAGAAATGATGGTAACAGTCAGCTTTCCAGAGTGTGTCAATTGATATCCAACAGGCAGCCAGGACTTGGTGATGGCAGGTCAATTAGCATAAAGACAGGGCAGATGCGACAAAGCCAAATGCATTTAAATTTTCTTCAAATAAAAATAAATCATAAAAAACACACAAAGACACTTTCCAAACAGGTGCACTTCAGAGACACCTGTTTGGTGTCAGAAACAGTGAGGGTGCGAGGAGGTATAAAGTGGAACACCTACGTGCACACTGTATCTATATGTCAGATCCAATGCTTGGGAGCTGCCCATATGTTAGTATTAAGCCTCATTATAAATCTGCAAAGGGTAGGTCTTATTTTCGTGTTTTACAGATAACGAAATTGAGGCATTGAATAAAGTACGGAGGTTCACACTGCAAACTAGTAGCAAATATTTGAACCCTCTCCGTCTGACTTCAAAGTCCTTCCCCTTTCCTCCATTCAAAAAATTACGTGTATGTGTTTTCATACCAGACAAGTGCCCATCGCCCCAGCCCAGTATGACACTGCAAGGGTAGACAAAACACACATGAGTGCAGCCCTCAGTCACCATGTGTTGAATGAACTAATGTATGTCCCCCTTCACTACCACGCCCAAGATCTCCCGGCGAGCTCCTTCCCCACCGAGGTCCCCATCTCCACCCTGAGGCCGGATGACAGCTAAGGACCTTTTAAGCTTGGGAAGGAACGCTGCAAAAACTCTCCTGAGACAAGACAATAGGAAAACTTAAAAAAATTAAAGCAACCGCTGGAATTCCCACTGTTGACTAAAATGACTAAGGGCTTGACCGTCAAGAACTTTTCTGGGCCTTTGGGGTTCACTCTGGGGAGAAGTTCTTTCCGAGTGGGACCCTGACTTGCGTGGGTCGCGCACGGAGGCCGGCAGCCAGGCTGGGGAGCAGGCCTGCCCGCTGTGCGCCCGCGCTAGGATTGCTTGGCGCGGCCACCGAGCCCCCTCCCCAGCTGCCGACGCCCCGGAGCGCGGATGCCCCAGGAGGGCAGCGGACGGGGCTCAAACCCTGCCTTGCGGAAGCGCCCGGTGACGACGGCAGAAACGCCTCATGGGAAATGTAGTTTCCCCTGTCCCGGGAAAGCGGCGCTCTTCTGGGGCATCTCTGGAACAGGCAGTAGGCAGGGAACGGACGCCCTCCCAGAAGATGCAAAGCCTTCAGGGGAGACCCCGATGGTCCCCCCAAATTAGAGCCACTTCCAGGGCTTTGGAAGGGGCGAGCCGTTACCTTTCTGCTGAGGAACTCTCTGACCAAGGAGGCGGCCACCTCCTCCACGAAGAGGCTGTCCATGGCTCTAGCTCTGGCTCTGGCTCTGCCCATGAGGCCCACGCCGAGCCGCAGCACCAGGCGGCTGGGACTGTCCGGCGCAGTATGGCCGCGTTGCCGTGGCGACGGCGGCGTCGGCGCGGCGAGAACTCCTCCCCTTCCCTGGGGCTGGCGGGCTGGGGCGGGAGGGAAGGGGTGGAGCGTCTTGCAAACTCGCGTCTCAGAGTGGGAGGCCGCAGCCAGGGCACCCCGGGGTCGCCCAGGGCCCCGCCCACGGGCTCCGGACTCGGGGCCTCACCCTGACCCTGACCCTGGTCATCTGAGAGGCCTAGGACAAATTACCGCTCCGCTCCGAGGCTCCATTTTCCTAGACATAAAATGGGAAGGATGCCTCCTTGTTTTTGGAGGACTAAACTCACAGGGAAGTGACCCCCTCAGGTCCACCCTCAGCACCACGGCCCCCTCTGGGGCCACCAACGCTACTGACCTTGGCGGGCCGGGACCGTGGGGGCAAGGAAGCCCAGGATTCTGCTTCTTGGGCACCGAAATTAGAGGACATGTTCCTCGCCCCCTTGGTGCCTGCTTTCCCATAATGAGACTGCTATTTATTGATCACCAAGCTCTTAACTCACGATTGCACTTTTAATCCTTACAACTTCCTGGCTAGGTGATTACTGTTGGCCCCATTCTTTAAAACGGGACACTGAGATTCAGAAAGGCTAAGATTTTGCTGAGGCCCACACAGCTGGGTACTGGGAAAGTTGGGTTTCTAACCAAGCCCAGTACATTTTCCCCAAACTTAGTCACCTGGGTTCCACCTTCACAATCTTTGCCACTTCTGCATGTTACCTATTGTATTCCTTTGCCTGGGCTGCCATACAAAGTACCACAGACCAGGTGGCTTAAACAACACTTTTATTGTCTCCCAGTTCTGAGGGCTACAGACCAAGATCAAGGTGTCAGCTGGATGGTTTCTTCTGAGGCCTCTCTCCCTGACCTCTATTATAGATGGCCACCTTCTCCCAGTGTCTTCATGTGGCTAGCCGTCTGCATGTGCCTGTGTCCTAATCTCTTCTTAAAAGGGCATCAGTTGTATTGGAATAGGGTCCGCCCTAATGACCGCATTTCCACTTCATTACCTCTTTAAAGACCCTATTCAACAGTCACATTCTGGGGTACCAGGCATTAGGACTTCAACACAGGATTTTTTTTTTTTTTTTTGAGACAGAGTCCTGCTTAGGTGCCCAGGCTGGAGTGCAGTGGCGCGATCTCAGCTCACTGCCAAGTGAACCTCCACCTCCCGGATTCAAGCCATTCTCTTCCCTCAGCCTGCCCAGTAGCTGGGATTACAGGCACCCACCTCCATGCCCAGCTAATTTTTGTACTTTTAGTACAGACGGGGTTTCACCATGTTGCCAGGGCTGATCTTGAACTCCTGACCTCAGGCAATCCGCCCGCCTTGGCCTCCCAAAGTGCTGGGATTACAGGCGTGAGCCACCGCACCCGGCCCAACACAGGAATTTTGAAGGACACAATTCAGCCCTTAACCCCTATACTGTTACTTATGTATTATTTTCTTTAAATCCACATAGATGTTTTACAATTTATTTTAAAAGGAAAGTGTTCCCAAGCAGTAATAGCCACAAGATCTTGGGTTTTATGTGCTTATTACATTTCTAATACACATTAAAACAAACACAAAACCAGAAAGGTATGCATTCACCTAAATCACCTTACAACCACCACTGGCACATGTACCACACTTGGGAAGCAACTGTCTCACCCTATACAGTCTCCATAGGATGTGGCTTTAATGTGGCAGATTGCACCATAATCTCCAGGCAATTTCCCCTCTCAACTTGCGATGGTTCTTTGAGAAGCCTCTTTTGAACATGTTGTGCTATGTGAGAAAGAGCCATATGCTCTTATATGTAGAGAGAGAAGGGCAGAGTTGCAGGAGACAGTGTGATGCTTGGTCCAGGGGCCCTCGTGTTCCATCTGTGAAGACACACTGATGGATGATGTGTAATAATGAAAGAATAACATGAGACAGATTTGTGCTCCATAAGAGACTGTGTATCAGGGGTCCCCAACCCCCCAGGCTGTGGACCAGTATGGGTCTGTGGCCTGTTAAGAACCAGGTTACACAGCAGGAGGTGAGCAGCCACAAAGGAGCATTACCACCTGAGCTCCACCTCCTGTCCAATCAGCCACAGTGAGAGGTGACAGCATGCTGGCAGCCCTCACAGCCCTCACTCGTTCTTGGCGCCTCCTCGGCCTTGGCACCCACTCTGGCCATGCTTGAGGAGCCCTTCAGCCTGCCGCTGCACTGTGGGAGCCCCTTTCTGGGCTGGCCAAGGCCAGAGCTGGCTCCCTCAGCTTGCGGGGAGGTGTGGAGGGAGAGGCGCGGGCAGGAACCGGGGCTGCGCGCAGTGCTTGTGGGCCAGCGTGAGTTCCGGGTGGGTGTGGGCACCCTGCTGGGCCCGGGCAATGAGGGGCTTAGCACCCGGGCCAGCGGCTGCAGAGGGTATGCTGGGTCCCCCAGCAGTGCCAGCCAACCGGCACTGTGCTCGATTTCTGGCCAGGCCTTGGCTGCCTCCCTACGGGGCAGGGCTTGGGACCTGCAGCCCACCATGCCTGAGCCTTCCCCCACCCCCGTGGGCTCCTGTGCAGCCCCAGTCTCCCTGAGGAGCGCCGCCCCCTGCTCCACAGCGCCCAGTCCCATCGACCACCCAAGGGCTGAGGAGTGCAGGCGCATGGCGCCAGACTGGCAGGCAGCTCCACCTGTGGCCTGGGTGTAGGATCCACTGGGTGAAGCCAGCTGGGCTCCTGACTCTGGTGGGGACATGGAGAACCTTTATGTCTAGCTAGGGGATTGTAAATACACCAATCAGCACTCTGTATCTAGCTCAAGGTTTGTAAACACACCAGTCAGCACCCTGTGTCTAGCTCAGGGTTTGTGAATGCACCAGTGGACACTCTGTATCTAGCTACTCTGGTGGGGACGTGGAGAACCTTTATGTCTAGCTAGGGGATTGTAAATACACCAATTGGCACTCTGTATCTAGCTCAAGGTTTGTAAACACACCAATCAGCACCTAGCTCAGGGTTTGTGAATGCACCAATCAACACTCTGTATCTAGCTACTCTGGTGGAGACTTGGAGAACCTTCGTGTGGGCACTCTGTATCTAGCTAATCTAATGGGGACGTGGAGAACCTTTGTGTCTAGCTCAGGGATTGTAAATGCACCAATCAGCATCCTGTCAAAACAGACCACTTGGCTCTCTGTAAAATGGACTAATCAGCAGGATGTGGGTGGGGCCAGATAAGAAAATAAAAGCAGGCTGCCCGAGCCAGCCGTGGCAACCCGCTGGGGTCCCCTTCCACACTGTGGAAGCTTTGTTCTTTTGCTCTTTGCAATAAATCTTGCTGCTGCTCACTCTTTGGGTCCACGCTGCCTTTATGAGCTGTAACACTCACCGTGAAGGTCTGCAGCTTCACTCCTGAAGCCAACGAGACCACGAACCCACTGGGAGGAACGAACAACTCCAGACACGCCACCTTAAGAGCTGTAACACTCACTGCGGAGGTCCGCAGCTTCACTCCTGAGTCAGCGAGACCATGAACCCACCAGAAGGAAGAAACTCCGAACACATCCAAACATCAGAAGGAACAAACTCCGGACACGCTGCCTTTAAGAACTGTAACATTCACCCTGAGGGTCCACGGCTTCATTCTTGAAGTCAGTGAGACCAAGAACCCACAATTCCGGACACAACAGCATTAGCTTCTCATAGAATCACAAACCCTATTGTGAACTGCACATGCAAGGGACCTAGGTTGCACACTCCTTAAGAGAATCTAATGCCTGATGATCTGAGGTGGAACAGTTTCATCCCAAAACCATCCCCCACCTCCCATGGAAAAACTGTCTTCCATGAAACTGGTCCCTGGTGCCAAAAATGTTGAGGACCGCTGTTGTGTATCACAGATAGTAGGTGTTATATAGTAGGTCAGAAGAAAGAGAGATTTCCCCCGTGGAGGCAGACGAAGGTGAAAAGAGAAAAAATCATTCATTCCTCCATTCATTTACTCCTTTAAAAATATTTGTTGAGCCCTTACCACATGCCAGGTGTATGAGTGCTGCAGATTTAACACTGTAAAATATATGCCTTCTTGAAGAGAGAATGGGGAAAGATGGAAATGGGGAGATGGACAGAAAAAAATTTATAAATGCATAGAAAACACATACAGAGCACTGCAGATGGTTTAAAGGGTATCATAGATGTATGTATGTATGTATGTATTTATTTATTTATTTATTTATTTAATTTGTTTATTTATTTATTTATTTTAGAGGCAGCATCTCATTCTGTCACCTAAGCGGGGTTCAGTGGCACAATCATAGCTCACTGTAAGCTCAAATTTTTGAGCTCAAATGATCCTCCCGCCTCAACCTCCCAAGGACCTGGGCCTACTGGCATGCACCACCATACCTGGTTGTTTGTTTGTTTGTTTGTTTATAGAGATAGGGTCTCACTATGTTGCCCAAGCTGGTCTTCAACTCCTGGCCTCAAGCTATCCTCCTGTCTGAAGGATGGCTTGAGGATATGCAGCTTCCCAAAGTGCTGAGATTACAGAAGTGAGTCACTGCAGCTGGCCCCCAAAAATCATAGATTTAAAGAGGAAAAAAAAGTACGGAAGGAGTTATAGGAGGACTTTTTATGGCGAGCAGAAATTATAATTTTTAAAAGTTGACTGGATAAGATCACTTTGATGGTAGAACTTCAGCAAGGAAGAGAGGATGTGAGCTATGCAGAGACTTGGAAGGGGAGCACTGCAGGCAGAAGAAACAGCAAATGCAGAGGCCCTGCAAGGGCGACCAGCCTGAGTGCTTGTGAAATTTGGAGGCCAGAGGGAGTGGAGAGAAGACGGAAACAGGGGCCTGGTGGTATAGGGCCATCAGAAGGGCTTGGCTTTTCTTCTTTTTCTTTTTTTCTTTTTATTTATTTATTTATTTTTTTATTTTTTGCAACAGAGTTTCACTCTTGTTGCCCAGGCTGGAGTACAATGGCGCGATCTCGGCTCACCGCAACCTCCGCCTTCCAGGTTCAAGTGATTCTCCTGCCTCAGCCTCCTTAGTAGCTGGGATTACAGGCATGCGCCACCACGCCTGGCTAATTTTGTATTTTTATTTTTATTTATTTATTTATTTATTTTAATTTTTTTTTTCTGAGACGGAGTCTTGCTCTGTCACCCAGGCTGGAGTGCAGTGGCGTGATCTCAGCTCACTGCAAGCTCTGCCTCCCGGGTTCACGCCATTCTCCTGCCTCAGCCTCCCGAGTAGCTTTTTGTATTTTTAGTAGAGACGGGGTTTCACCGTGTTAGCCAGGATGATCTCGATCTCCTGACCTCATGATCTGCCCACCTCGGCCTCCCAAAGTGCTGGGATTACAGGCGTGAGCCACCAAGCCCAGCCTAGGGCTTGGCTTTTCCTCTGAATGGGGAATCCTTTGGAGAGTTTTGGGCAGAGGAGAGACAGTATCTGACTTAGGTTTTGACAGGATCTCTTTGGCTTTTGTTTTGAGAATAGATTGTAGATTAAGGGCAAGTACAATGATTCTCAAAAAACATTGCTTCCTTCAACATTGTTTCATTATGACGTTGAAAAGAAAAAAAAAATCAGTTCCCAGCTGGGGCTACTGTCTGTGTGGAGTTTGCGGGTCCTCCCCATGTCTGCATGGGTTTCCTCCATCATCCCAAAGGTGTGCACATTGGGTGAATGTGTGTGTCTACATGGTCCCCATGTGAGTGACTGGGTGAGTGACTGATGTGGGTGTGGGTGTGAGTGCTTCCTGTGATGGAATGTTGTCCTGTCCAGGGCAGGCCTTGTGCCCTGACCACTCGTGATCCTGAACTGGAATAAGCAGGTAAGTAATTATCTTACCTTTTTAAGTGAATTTTTCTTAATTGTATGTGTAGCTCACACTTATTTCAATGTTTAGTATTTGAAGCATCTTGCTGTTTATTTAGAAGTTTGGTGATCTTTTGGGACCAGAAATATGCCAGGAACTCAACTCTTGTTTACAGCAATTAGCCTATGGTAACACTGGTTTTGTTATATGTCATTTCGCTGAAAGCTGCAATTTCCAAAAACCTATGGATGATGCTAAATGAGGACTTACTGTATGGAAGCAGGGAGACTAGCTGGGAGACAACTGCACCAATCAGTGGTCCAGGTAAAACTTAGGCTAGACATGGTTAAGTGCATGTGTGTGTGTCTGTCTGTCTGTCTGTCACTTTCCTGGCCCTGAAACTCTTTTTTCACAATGGAATGAGAGGTTAAGCAAGAGAAGTGCAGGAATGCATTCTTTTTCCAGGCACATAGCTGGCTCCTGGGAATAAAAGAACCTTAACCCAACCTTAAGGTGGCAAGTAAAAGGCGCAATCTGGTCATCGTGGAAGGGCAGACGGTGTGCTGCCAGACATCTGGGAAAGACTGGGTCACATCATGTGTCCCATTCTTTTCCACCAGTCCTCCACAAGGAATCCTCATTTCTCTACATCGTGTTTCTGTGATGTAGAACATGATATGAGCTGGAACATTCTCACAAACCTAAGGGAGCCCTGCTCTCCTGCCTGAACATGAATGGTAATTGAGGTCTTCTTATTAAAAAAAGCATGCTGGAGATAAAAACAGCAATGCCATCAAAATAAGGACCCAATCATTGTAAATATCTACAAGCACTTAAAAAGAAAATGCTTTTCCAGGTTTCATAAAACAGGGATAAACCCACGAAGCCTGCTAAATAAGCAAGAACTATAAAACATGCTTGCCTGGTACCCAGAAAGTAATAATTTCTCCGTGTTACCCATTGACCTAAAGCCGGATTTAGCCAAGATGAGCATGCACCTCATTAGTGATGGGCAGTCATTTCATTCACCTTCTCAACAATGCAATGGACTACACATGAAATCTTAACAATGGGAATATGAGTGCAAAGGTTAACTCCCAAAAGATGACAGATAGCATAAAACCTTTGTATAAGCCTAAAAACAACTTAAACCAATAAGTCATAAATTCTTGTAGAAAAATAGAGCTTTGGTAAAGCTTTCTAAAAATAAAAGCAAGGAAATGAAGCTATGATTCAGGTCAGCAGTTACCTGGGAAGGAGGAGGTCAAGGACATGGCAGATGAGAACGACGCAGGTATTCGTATTCGTCAATGCTCTGGGTGTCATGAGTGTATTTGTTTCTTAAGCATCTTATATATTATTTCTGTTGATTCATTAGTTAATAAAAGGTGGCCTCTCAAGGGCCAGTGATGGCAGGATATCATGAATTGACAAGAGCTGTGTTATTAATTAACTCCATGTCCCTGAGGTAGAGAAGAAAGGGAGGGAGAAAAATTCAATGGACGTTACATTGGAGGGACAATTTAGATGGCCTTGCCTCATAACACAGCTGTCACACAGAGGAGAAAGGGGTGTGCGTGTGTGTGTGTGTGTGTGTGTGTGTGTGTGTGTGAAATCATATCCATCACCATACTGCTGTGGCTCTGTGCATCTCTGAGTCGATGAGCTCCTGTATTTGTGTGAGTCTACCCACAGGAATTTCTGGACCCCCTGAATCCTGTCTGGTGCCCTGTTTGGTTCTGGCAGCAGGATGCATCTGGTGTGTTGTGGGGCTTGGAGCAGGAAGGTGAGGCCTGCTACATGGGGGCCAGATGTTTTGCAAGATTGTGAGGATCAAGCGTTGCCTCCTCCAGGATGCTCCAGGGACGTGACTGACCGAATGAATCCCCCCCAACCGAGGGTTCCTTGAGTGTCTGGAGGGCTTGGATCAGGGGGTTCCAGAGAATAGAAGCACACACGCTTGTCCCCATAACCATGTCCTCCCAGGGACTGGCTGTCAGGGTTGGAGGCTGGGAACAGGGATCTGACCAAATGCAACATGTCTGGACTAGCGGGGTTGGAAGAACATTGTGAAACTCCTTCTAATGATGTGACTCTCAGACCTTCCCAGCTGTGTAGTCACCATCCCCAAAGATAAGGACAGGGGGTCCAGCCCAGGCCACTGTCCTTGGCAATATGAAGAAACAGCTTATTCACACACTCCCCCCATAGCTCTATCTTATCCACCACCTCCCAATCTCTGCTCCCAGGCCGTATCCACATGGTCGCCAACATGAGACTGGAGATGGAGGGGGGACCCAGGCCCCAGCCAGGCTCCAGTAGGAGGAGATAGGACAGCCACCCCCCCAGTGAGATTGTTGGTCTTTCACTAGGCCTGGCACATCCAAGACCTCCTCACTGTCAGGAATGATGAGGCCCAGCCATTTGTGCAGGTCTGTGCATGGGGACTGACTGGGGAGAGGAAAGAAGATAGCAGAGGTGTCCCATGGGGTTTGAGAAAATGTCCATTTTAATCAAGAAGTATGTATAATTCTCCACCAATGTGATAGTTAATTTCATGTGTCAACTTGGCTAGGTCATGATACCCTGCACTTTGGTCAAATGCCAGCCTAGATGTTGCTATGTGTAGACTTTGAGTAAAGCAGCTTACCCTTCACAGTGTGGGTGGGCCTCATCCAATAAGTTGATTGACTTAAAAGCAAAAGACTAAGGTTCCCCAAGGAAGAACG
This sequence comes from Hylobates moloch, assembly GCF_009828535.3. Classification (NCBI taxonomy): domain Eukaryota; kingdom Metazoa; phylum Chordata; class Mammalia; order Primates; family Hylobatidae; genus Hylobates; species Hylobates moloch. Next base: position 138,243,738 of record NW_026652276.1, read on the forward strand.
TGTTCTGTCTCCAGCCTGCCTTTGGACTCAAGCTGCAATATCAACTCTTTCCTGTGTCTCCAACCTGCCAGCCTGCCTTGCAGGTTTCAGACTTGCCAGTCCCCACAATCATGTGAGCCAATTCCTTAAAATAAATCAAGGGAGGAAGAAGGTTGTCCCCAGAGAAAAAGAACCAGTTAGTTCACACACACACACGCACACACACACACACACACACACACCCCTAAATAATATAAACCCAACCTACTTTGCTGCACACTTGCCCTGGAATGGCCCTGGGAAATTCTTGATCAAAGCTCCTTGGATGCTGTCCAAATAAAGGTGCCTTCTCTGGGGCCAAGCTGAGACTTTTGGCAGTTGCTTCACATTCTAATGTTTTCACTAGCAAGTACAGACCCTAAACCTTCAGACATAGCTGTCAGTGCCTCCCTGTGAAAAATTCCTATTGAAATGGTGTAGACATTCTTTGGAAATCATAACATAATCTCCTCCAAAGTAGGATTCTGCATAAAAATTCTAGTCTGAGTAAATGAATTGAAACTGCTTCCAAAGTGGTGAAGTCCTGTGTGAAGTCTGCTAGTTGCCCAACAGAATCCATTCTTTCCGTCATGCATGGTTATATGTTTGGAGCTGAGCAAATGACTTCCAAGCCACGTGGTATTTCCCAGCCTTTCTTGAAGTCAGAGGCAGCCATGGAACTAAGTTTGTCACCAGCAAAATAAGAGGGCCAGCACCTTAAAACCAGGCCCTATGTCTTTCATCCTCTTTTCTCTCCTGTAAGCCAGAGCACCAGCTGCAACAATGAGCATGTGCTGTGACCCTAAAGGCAAAAGCCACACCTAAGAACAGTGATTCTCGGCCCGGCGCGATGGCTCACGCCTGTAATCCCAGCACTTTGGGAGGCCGAGGCGGGCGGATCACAAGGTCAGGAGATCGAGACCATCCTGGCTAACATGGTGAAACCCAGTCTCTGCTAAAAATACAAAAAATTAGCTGGGCGTGGTGGCAAGCGCCTGTAGTCCCAGCTACTTGGGAGGCTGAGGCAAGAGAATGGCGTTAACCCGGGAGGCGGAGCTTGCAATGAGCTGAGATTGCGCCACTGCACCGCAGCCTGGGCGACAGCGCAAGACTCTGTCTCAAAAAAAAAAAAAGAACAGTGATTCTCAAAAGTGTAGCTGCCCCCCAAACACCAGCATCAGCACCACTTGAAAACTAGAAATGCAAATTCTCAGTCCCTACATCAGATGTACTGAATCAGAAACTCTGAGGGTGGGGCCCAGTAATCTGTGTTTATAAGACTTCCAGGTACTTCTGATGCTCACTCAAGTTTAAGTGTGCTATCCTGGGGGATGGCAGAGATAAGATGGAAGGAACCTGGTTCCCTGAATGGCTGCATGGAGCCGAGAGAGTCACATGGTGACCTGGACTTCAGATGGTTACAGGTGAGAGAAATACACTTTCATCTGGTTTGAGCTTAGTGTTTTTATTTTTTTTACTTTCTTTTTCTATTTTTGGAAGTGGAGATGAGGGAGTCTTTTGTTAAAGCAGCTTATCTTTTCAACCTAAATACTATAAATCTCTAAGAATGAGTGAAAACTCAATCAATTGTGGGGCAGTGGTCTCTTTCTCCAGGGTTTGCTAGACCAGATATTCCCACAGGGATGGTCCATACTAATGTATCACAAATTGATTACAGGGATGCTGGAGTCACAATCTCCTCAGGCTTCAGGACAGCTAAATGGAGCCTGTCTGGCCAGAGACCATAGGCCATTACTACCATGAACAGTCTTCTCCATTTACCCCAGGCTGTACAAATATGATTTTCTATATGTGCCGTGGAGATGCCTCCTGCTGCTCACAATTTTTAATCTTCTGCCTCTTGCTCTCCCTCTCCCCTGGTTCTCTGACTTCTTAGTCTACAGCTCTGTACAAACCCGGCTCCCTTGCTCTGATGGTTCAATTGGAACACTTTCCTCTAGGTTGGTTACCTGAATATTTGAACTCCATGCACCTGGGCTGATGGTTGTAGGGATTTTTCCCTTCTACTTCAGTCTCTCTGCAGAGACCATGATGTATCCTCAGCTTTAAGGCAGGCCTTGAGGATAGTCACAGGGTTTCTTCTCTGTGACTATCCCAGGTTTCCTGGCTTGAGTCCTTCACAAAAACAAGGCTGTTTGGAGCAAGCAGCAACCAGTGCCTTCCCAGCTCAACTCTGGCTGAAGGGTGACTGCTTTGTGAACCCCTTCCTGCCCCTGGCATGCTAAGTGCTGGGTCTCTAGGTCCAGAGCTGAAGGAGGCAGCCCTAGAGCCCTCATCCATTTCTTTTACTTCTATGCCTAATTGTAATGGATAGTACCCATTTCCATTCAGAGTGACAGAGAAACTTAAAATAAGAGTAACTTAGTAAGGAAGTACTCAAAAAAATGAGGGAATCATGTCAGAAGAACAAACCACCCAGCTTAGAAGGGCTCCTACTGGCTAAATCTTTACATCAGAGTAAGTTATGATAGTCATAGATTATAACCAACTGAATAAAATAAGAATCCATGAGTCCATGTTTATATATATGAATAAAGGAGAAGGGAAAACCTCTCCTTACATTTGAATGTCAACTCATAAATGTAGAAAAGATGATGGAGTTTGCCAATCATCGTTTGGCAATCAGGATAATGATAATAATTCATTCAGACAAGAATCATCAATGGATGCTAAAACTAGTGGATCCAGGATATTTATGTAGTCTCAAAGAATCTCTCCATAAGATACTGCTTAATTACAAAGGAGAAAATGTTCACTTTATGATGGAGAAGTTGGCCAACCCATTAACCAAGTGATCAAAGTTATCGTCCCCAGCCATGGGACTATCAACGTTATACACCTCCTTATGCACTGAAAGAGACACAACACCACTTCTCTGGCATTTCTACCATAATAATAATAAGGGTAACAACAATATCAGTGACTTAACAAGATGAAAGTCTATTTGTCTCTCACATAAAAACCCAGGGCTCATGTAGTGCTTCACATTATTAGGTTCCCAGTTTCCCTCTGTCTTGTTTCTCCGCCATGTGTGGCCTTGACCCCCTAGACCAAGATGCCAGCAGCCACATTCCAGATCACGGGACAGGGTAAAGGATGAAGAATAAATAGCAGAGTCCAGGTTTACCACATCTTAAGGAAGGCGTCCAGAAGCTGGTACGACACTTCTGCTCAAATCCCTTCGGTCAGAACTCACTCACTTGGCCGCACAAAGCTTCAAAGGGGACTAGGAAATGTAGTCTTTGTTTAAGGCAGCCTTGCCCAGCTAAATGGAGCCCAGATAAAAAAATCTATTACTATGAAGAAGTTAATGGGCATACTGGGCACAGGAGAACAACTAACAACCTCTGGAACACTGGCGTTCTTTTGTTTCAAGATGACATGTTTCTACACCTCCAGTTCTTTTTTTAGGATCTCAATTCATGACACCCCACACACTTATTGCACATATAACATGCCCACATGTGCAGAATCTCAGAGCTCAAGTCTTGCAGTCCTTGATCTCCACACGAGCCTGGGCCCGTCTCACTTCTGTGCTTGTACGCAACTATATGTTTTTATAGCTTTTCCCGTAAGTAGAAGCAGTTGCCTACAAAAATTTCTCCATGACCTCTGTGCTGCCTAAGCTGAGATGACCAGAATGGCCAACATTTTTTTCCTTTCCTTTCTAGATAAGCAGTTAAAATGCCTCTGGTAAACAAGCATGTTCCCTGAGCTTGGGTTTTTTCAAAGTTCTAGGAAAAAGAATAAATGCAGGGTTTTTGAGATTAGAATGGAGTCGCAAGATAAGCAGCATTTCTCAGCAAATAGCCAAGAATGCATTAGGATAAGATAGGCTGAACTTACAGGCAGAGGGCAAAAGAGCTGTGGGGGTTTCATCCTCCTCTTCTCCACCTCCCCCACAGCCCCTTCAACCTCCAGCTCCGCCCCCATAAGAATACAGGAGTTAGAAATAGGTCAGGAAGCGATTGGGAAATGTACATCCGTTTGAGCCTATGAAATGCTTCTACTGGCATCTCTCCAAGTCTGGCTTGGCCTTGATACTTGATTCCTATGATGTGGTGGAGGTGGATAGGTAGGAAGTGGGGGGTACCACACAGATAATAAATCTCCTGTGTCCTCTGTTTTCAAATTCATGTTACTTCAGGACCACAGGGGCCGTGACTTAGGAGTGGAGATGGGTTTTTGTGTAATTAGCCACAACACACAGGTTTTCCCTCTGCTGGGAATCGCTAGCCCTTCTTCTCTCCATCAGCCATCAGTGAACTATTCACTCTTTAGTCTCGGCTCACAGATCACCTCCATGAAGGATTCCTGGACTTCCCCCAAGCCTGGTTAGATGTTCTTCTGGCACCCCTGTGAGATGACAGTGTGGGGTCCAGGTTAAGCTCAGGCTCTGGAATGACAATGCTTGGGTTCATAAGCCCAGCTCTCTACTTAGTAGCTACTTTGAGAAAGTCTGTGCCTCAGTTTCCTCACCTGTAAAATGGAATTTCAAAATAATACTGTCCACATGAGCTGTTGTGAGAATTCAGTGAGTTTTACCTGTGGCTGGCCTCATAATGGCATTATTCACAATAGCCCAAACACAAACACAACCAAGTGTCCATCAGTGGATGAATGGATAAACAAAATGTGGCGTATCCATACGACAGTATATAACTCAACCTTGAAAAGGAAGGAAATTCTGACACAGTGCAACATGGATGAACCTGAAGGCATTATGCTAAGTGAAATAAGCCAGTCACAAATGGACAAATACTGTATGATTACACTTATATGAGGTACTTAGGGTAGTCACATTTATAAAGACAAAGTAGAATGGTGGTTGCTGGGGGCGAGGTGAAGGGAGACCAGGAGTTACTGTCTAATGGGTACAGAGTTTCAGTGTTGCATGATGAAACAGTTCTGTGGACGGATGGTCATGACTTACAAGTCCACTTCTCTGCCCCAAATGGAAGGTTCCTTCCTTTAGTCACAACGGGGTTTTCTTCTCTAAAGACTCCTTCCCCCCATAGTCTTGACAGCATATCACAGGTTCTGCCCACTGGATAGAGTAAAACAAAATGTTTTATTAGAGCATGTAGAGAGTACTTATGGATAAATGACAGGAGCACAGCATAGTCGCTCAGTCCATCTTGGTCCTGTTTCACAGGCTAGAACAGTTTCCACAGCCCCCAAAGATTCCCTCACACCCTTGCCCACTCTCTCCTTCCAGGCAGCCAGCTGACTCTCTGCACTGAGCCGTCCAAGGAGCAGAGCCCTGGGTCTGGATTCTGTGTCTTTTCCCTGTGTCTTGGCCAGATCGCTCCCTAAAGGGAGATCCTGACATCACAAGGAGGCGGCATTTGTAGCCTCCTTTCCTTGGCAATCTCCTCTCCTGGACATTGCCTGGCTGCCACCTGGCAGAAGCTGGCCCCTTTTTGGCTGCCTCAACAGACACTTCATCTGTCTTTAAAATTCCCTGCAAGACCTATTTTAGCCACTATTCTTCCCCTGTTTGTGGACATGGGCTCTCAGGGATCCACATCAGCTGGACCTCCCGCTTCTTCCGCCTGTTGATCATTCTGCCATGAGCATGTCTAAAACTGCCCATATTCGGCAGTGGCTCACACCTGTAATCCCAGCACTTTGGGAGGCCAAGGTGGGCGAATCACCCAACATCAGGAGTTCGAGACCAGCCTGGCCAACATGGTGAAACCCCGTCTCTACTAAAAACACAAAAATTAGCCAGGCATGGTGGTGGACGCCTGTAATTCCAGCTGCTCAGGAGGCTGAGGCCGGAGAATCACTTGAACCCAGGAGGCGGAGGTTGTAATGAGCCAAGAACATGCCATTGTACTCCAGCCTGGGCAACAAGGGTGAAACTAGGTCTCAAAAAAATAAAAATAAAACTATCCATATTTAATGCCTCTCCAGACAAGGCTGGAGAGGGCTGTACTGAGAGAAGAGCTGGGGTCCACATGCTGTCTGGGGTAAAGCATGAGCCAGGAAGGGAAGGAATGCTGGCAGGGATGTTATCACAGAAACGACTCTATGCTAAAAGAGAGCCAAAGGGAAGCAGGGCCCCCTGCCCTTCCAAGCCGGGTGGGGAGACCTGATGGAATGAGGGTACACTGGGTGAACGAGGAGTCAGAACACCTGAGTTCTTACTCCAGCTCTGTCACCAGCTTGCTGTGTGTCTCTGGACAAGTTGCTTTCCCTCTTAGGACCTCATTGTCCCTGACTATAAAAAAAATGGAGATTTGGCTGGGCGTGGTGGCTCACGCCTGTAATCCCAGCACCTTGGGAGACCAAGAAGGGAGGATCACTTGAGGTCAGAGGTTCAAGACCAGCCTGGCCAACATGGTGAAACCCTGTCTATACTAAAAATAAAAAAATTAGCCGAGTGTGGTGGTGCATGCCTGTAGTCCCAGCGACTTGGGAGGCTGCAGCAAGAGGATCACTTGAACGTGGGAAGCTGAGGTTGCAGTGAGCTGAGATTGCACCACTGCACTCCAGCCTGGGCAATAGAGTGCGACTGTGTCTCAAAACAAACAAACAAAAAACCCGGAGATTAGAGTGGGTAATTTTGAAAGACCATCTCAGCCCTGACCCTCTGGGGGAATAACATCAATGGGTCAATTTGTGCAAAACCTTTTACTTTTTAAAGCACAAAAATTTGTTGGGCATGGTGGTGCACGCCTGTAATCCCAGCTACTCAGGAGGCTGGGGCAGGAGAATCACTTGAACCCAGGAGGCGGAGCTTGCAGTGAGCTGAGATCGCACCATTGCACGCCAGCTTAGACAACAAGAGTGAAACTACACCTTAAAAAAAGCACTTTCACCATCCTGGCTAACACGGTGAAACCCCGTCTCTACTAAAAATACAAAAAATTAGCCAGGCGTGGTGGTGGGCACCTGTAGTCCCAGCTACTCGGGAGGCTGAGGCAGGAGAATGGCCTGAACCCAGGAGGCGGAGCTTGCAGTGAGCTGAGATCGTGCCACTGCACTCCAGCCTGGGCGACAGAGTGAGACTCTGTCTCCAGAAAAAAAAAGCACTTTCACATCCATGACTTCCTGCTGTTCTTATGATGTTCCTGTAGATTATTAGATTAAATCTCATGGGTAGGAATACAAGGCCCAGAGAAGTGAAACAATTAGTGGCAGGGCTGAGAGTAGATTCCAGGTCTCCTGGCTCTTATCAAGGTTGCTGTGCCCAAGGTGTACCCACACAAAGGCACAGATTGGGGTTGAGGGAAAAAGGGAGGCTGACAGGTGTTCAGTAGTGCGACCCAATCAGCCTTAAGGAAGGGACACCTTTCTCTAATTGGTCTGCCCAGAAGAGGCACCTTGTTCTCATAGCCCTTCCACAGGGAGATGGAACAGCTTTTCTCAATTAATCAGCCCTGAACACTCCTTTCTGCAATGCGTCCATCTGCAGGAGCACCTCTTCCTAATTTGCACAACGGTACCTTATGTATGAGGAATACCCTTGATCCCTGGGCTGCTCCTCTTCTCAGTTGGTGTCAGGTCCTGGGGTCCAGGTCCAGCCCATGCTGAAGTCTGAGGGCAGTGGGTAGATGGACAGAAAGAACACTTGGGGCCCATAGGCAGGTGAATATGGCTTTATTCAGCAACAGCTCTCATCAACAGCTTACTCACACTAGCTCTCTCACACTGTCCGCCCTGTCTTGGCTGCTTGAGCCCGCGGCTTCCACACACAGCTGTGCAGCCTGCTCTCTCTTGCCTTCGGGGTCAGCAGCTTAACTTTTTCTCTCTCTGGGCATGAGCAAGCTGAGCTGTGTCCTGGCTCCTTCCTGTCCATCTGCAAGACGGACAGCTTTGGCTCTCTCTCTCTCTTTCTCTGGGCGCCAGCACGCCCGCCATGTCAAGCCATGTTGAGCCGAGCCGAACCCCAAGAGCCCCTGTACAGCATTAGCAGGGCAATTACCTTTTACAGACAACAGTGGCTCAGACCAAGTATGAACTTACACAAACAGGTTATATAACAAGTGGAGGTGTGTGCCTGTGCACCAAACCCACTGAGTCATGCAGGCATGGATCTCTGCCTTGGCCTATTCCTTGACCAAAGCACATACATGTACCTTACACTTGGATCTGAAGTAGGGTTGCCAGATGAAGTACAGGACACTCAGCTAAATTTGAATTTCAGGTGAACAACAAATCATTGTTTAGATTAAGCATGTTCCATGCAGTTCTGGGGACATACTTAACCTTAAAGATTTATTTCATTTCTCTAAAATTCAATGAACCGGGGCAGTCTGTATTTGCTAAATCTGCTGACCTTAGTCTAGAGGCAGTGGTATGTTCCAGCTGACTCCAATCAGCTCGTGAGAGTCAACTGTAAAATGTTTAGGAGATTTATGAGCTGGTTATTAAACCACCAGTGGCTTGAAATCAACCATGGTGGGAGTATTTACACCACAGAAATTGGTGACTGCCACACATCAGTGCTTTTCCTTTACAGAGCTGGTTATAAAACATTCCCCAATATACCACTGTCCAGAGGTTTCCTTGTCCGTAACATATTAGGTAGACTCAGAGGTTTCCTTGTCCTTAACATATTAGGTAGACTCTGAAACCACGTCCCTGGGTGCTCCACAGTCACACAGGAGTCAGATCGCATCTAAGACAGCTGTAAGGCTTAGTATATTAGAAAATGGAAAATTCCACTCCTAGGATCCTAGAATGAGGAATGTTGGAAACTTAGAATTCTAAAACAAGGATGTTAGAATCTCAGGATTTCAGATGGAATGTTAGTGGTGAAATCAGAGGCTGTTAGACAGTATCCATTCCTCACCCCTCTCTAGCATACAGATGGCCAAGGCCTCACAGCCTGACCAGACTTCTGGCTGGCCCTCTGGCTCAGGGACCAGGCTTCTTGCGAGCCACAATGAAGCAGACCCCAGTGTTGGCAGCATTGGTGACAGAGTAGCTCTGGGGACTGTGTAGGAGCTGTTCAATGTCAAAGCCAGCATCCAGGACAGCCTGCTCCACCTCCTCCTTCTCCAGGGCCACGCAGGAAAATTCATGCTTCCCCACCATGTAGGACGAGAGCCGAAGCGTGACCGTGGTCACCAGGTGGCCACCCGGCTTGAGCAGTGATGCAAGGTTGCACAGTGCAGCGCGGTAGGCATCAAGGCTACAGCAGGCACACTCCATGGCCAGCAAGGTGAGCACACAGTCGGTGGGGGGCAACACAGCTGGGGCCAGTGGGTTGCCCAGGTGGACATCGCACTTGAGCACCCGCTTCACCGATGCCCGCAGCTTCTCCTCCTTCTCCTCCCATCGGCTGCCGCAGAGAGAGAGAGAGGGAGTCGGGGAGGCACTTTGAGATTCTGAAGGGAACTCTCAGTCCACTGTGACCAGCAGATGGAGATGACCTCTGGATCCCCAAACGATTGCTGTCCCTGAGTCTCTGTGTGACCTGACAGCAGGCTCTTCTTCAATCTGAGCCTCAGTTTCTCCCAAAGAAAAATGCTTAGGGAGAATGGCCAGAACAATTATAGGAAACTTTCTCGCTCTGATTCCATGTGAGCCCCCTTCCCTTAATCCCCAGGAGGGACAAAGCCACCCCAAGCACAGATGGGGCAGTTAACAAACATTATTGGATGGATGGATGAATGAATTAATGAATTTACTACAGGTAATGTATGAATATAGCTATCTTAAAAATATAATTTTGAGTGATGAAAAGCAAATCACAAATGACACAGAGCAAATTACTCTGCTATAAAGCTCAAAGGTGACTAAAACTAAATTATAGATTGTTTAGATATACATAAGTATGCAAGAAAAAATTTTTTTAAAAAGGGAATGATAAGCATAAAATTCATATTAGTGATTACCTTAGGTTGGGAAAGACAGAGGCAAGGAGTCACACAGAAGCACAGGTAAGTCTTCATTATATTCGAGTACTCAGGTTGGGTGGTGGGTTCACGTCATTATACATTATATAGTCAGTCACACAGGTACAGACAATAGAGGGAAGAAGGAAAGATGGATGGATGGGTGGGTGGATGGATGAATATGGTTGGATATGGATGGATGGATGGATGGATAGATAGATATGGATGGATGGGTGGATGAATTGATGGATGTATAGATGGATATGGATGGATGGGTGGATGGATGGATGGGCAGATGTATGTGGATGGATGGATGGATGGATGGATGGATGGATATGAATGGGTGGATGGATGGATGGATGGATGGATGGATGGATGGGTGAACGGCTAGCTGGCTGGCTGGATGGATGGATGGATATGGATGGGTGGGTGGATGCATGAATTGGATGGATGGATGGACGGATGGATGGATGGATGGATAGATGGATGGATGGATGAATGGATGAACTGGTGGGTGGATGGATGGATGGATGGACATGCATGGATAGTTAGATACATAGAAGATAGAGAGGTAGATATATAGATGAGGGTAAGGAAGGAAGAGAAGAAGGAAGAGATGAAAATCATCTGGTTTTCAGTGTTCATACTTGACTATATCACACCTCAACATAGTCCTGTGATCAGAGACTTGCCCCTAAAACTGCTGTAATCCTGAAACTTGGGGCTCCATCTACTCTATCCCCACCACAGGACATCTGGTCCTATACCTGAAGGTCCTACTGTCCTGAAAATGTCAGAGACGACCAAGAGGCCAGGGAGACTTTTAAGAAAGAAGGTTGACTGGGAACCCCCTCCCCAACCTCTGCACCCCTACCTGTTTCCTTCCAGCTCACAGGCGAATTTCACCACCGGGGTCCAGTCATAGGCTCCTGGCTCCTTCTTCAGCCACTTTTCCAGCTCCTCCCGGTTGCGGTCGGTAAAGTCGGAGAGAGTTATGTCTTGGAAGGACTCACAGGCAGCGAGAACTTGGTAGATGGTAGGACCTGAGCCAATGTCGATCAGCGTGTCCCCTTGGAGGCTTCCTGTGGGAGGGAAAGACTGGTAATGGATGGGTAAAAGAAACGAGACCCAAAGCACAGGGGTGAGGACACATACCCTGGTCTTACCCAAGGGGCAAACGTGCTTGGTGGTTATCACGGATTGGTGGCTCCCTGTAAGCCAACCTCATGCCAAATATTTTATATGCGTTGATTTCCATTTACACCTCAGAACTACCCTGTGTAGTGACTACTATCACTATTTTCATTTTACAGATTAGAAAACTGAGTCTGTAAAAGGTTAAACAATTAGCCCAATATCTTTCAGTCAAGAACATAAGCCAAGAGCATAATATTTCTGGGACAGAGAACAGAGGCCCAAGCCCTACTCTGGGGAAGATTCAGGCTGGAGAGTTCAGAGAGGACATGCTGGGGGCAGTGGCCCTTTAAGTTTCAGGCTGACTGGGAGCTGGGAGCCTCCCCTGGAAGTCCAGCCCTTCCTGGATGGGTTTCTTGTTCCTTGGAGTGGGAAGGGGTGTAAGCATACAGGAATAGGAAGCTGGGGCTAAGGAGATGATCTGGGAAGATGGCCCCAGGAGTGAATCCAGGGTCACCTGGAAGCTGGAACGAAGCATGACTTCCAACATTCTGTCTGGAGCCCTGGCGTGGGGCCATCACTTGGCCTTCCAAGCTTGGTCACACCCAGTCTGGCTGTTCTCTGATTTCTGCCTCACACACCAGCCTGCTCCTCCAGGCTCAGTAGCCTTTTAACCTCCTCTTATCCCCCAGACCACCAGGAGACTCACCCTTACTGTTCCCCAGTCAAGTGCCCAAAGTGAGGACATGGCTGCTTGAGTTTAGAAGACACGATCAAATCATGGGGTCACCGTGGGGAGGGCAATGATCATTGGGAGACAGGCAGAAGTCACCATCCATCGTACAGATGGCTCAGTTGAGGTCCTTGGGGCCTGAGCCCCTTGCTCAGGGTTGAGACCCCACCTAGCAATCCTTGTCCCAGGGCAGGGCTTTTCCAGGTCCTCATCACAGACACATCTGGGCTGCACACTCCGGGCACAGGCGATCCCGTCCCACTGCAACCCCACTGTTTGCCCTTGGCCTTCTGGGGGCCCGAGAGGCCTGGCTGTGCAAGGTCAGGACTGAACTTGATGATGACCTGGAGAGCCTTTTCTGCTCCACCCCAAAGACCTAGGGGCTAATGGAGAGCAGTGTGGGAACTGCACGGGGCTGTGCTCTTCCCATAGGTCCTAATCCTTCAGCTGGCACACAGCTCCTGAGCCATGGGCAGACAGACTAAACCTCCAGCATAACAGCTGCCCAAAGAGAGGGGCAGGGCCCCAGAAGCTCCCCCAGCCCATCCCCAAAAACCCCTAGAGGAGACCAGACTGCCCCCAGGACACCTTCTCCCCATCCCCATCCAGGTTCCTTGGAGAGAGGCTTGAGGGGAAGGGCCACCCTCTGCTCACCAGGGCCGAAGGTCTTGTGGAGACATTCCAAGTTAAACTTCAGCATCTCGGCCTCGGGTGAGGGGCTGCCATCGAGGCTGTAGTAAGTAGCCAAGTAGTCCCTGGGCAGGAAGTGCTTCTGGTACTCATCACCCCCAGTGAAGCCACCCTCCATGGTGTCCCTGAAATGTGCCCCCTCCTGGCTGTCAGGTCTTATGAGGGCTCCAAGCTCTCCAGGCTCCACCCCCAGCATTCCAGCCTCATCCCATGGCTCCTCCCAAGTATGCCTCTCCTTGAGCTTCTCCTTCTAGGGGGATGCAGAAGGGAGTGCATCTCTCACCACCTCCCAGCCACACTGACATACCTGAGGTTTCCCCAACCCCAGAGCTATGACAGCTGGGGCTGCAGCCGCCCTGGCCCTGCTGCCTCTAGGGACCAACCCATGTCCGTCAAAGGCAATTGATGGTACCCAGCCCTGGGTGCAACTCTCAGCCCTGGCAGCAACATGCTGCTGTGTGGCCTCCAGTATGTGTCAGACCCATGTTTCCCCACCTGTGTGCCCACTTCACTGATTGTAAGGCCCAAAGTCATTCCTCTAAGTCACTGGTGTTGTGACCTGAGTGCACAGTGAGATCCCCATCTTGTCCCCTGGTGGTGAGTGGGGCCCAGTGGCTCTCTCTAGGCCAGGCAGTGGGCTTAGCTTCATGCATCCCCCATCCCTGCTGGAGAACACAGTTCAGACCCCAGGAGGCAGAGCAGAACGGCTGACTTGGCATCACTGTGTAGGTCACTGGGAGAAGAGCAGAAATTGTCGTCAATCTCCATGAATGAGAACAAGGGCGCCTGGTCATAAAGCATAAACTGTTAGAGGGGTCCTGGCTTCCTGGCCGCTGACTCACCAGGCAACTCCGGGTAAGACACTCCTGGCCTCAGTCTTCTCTTTGAAATGGGACTGGGTTGTAAAATCTCCCACAGACAGAGAAAAGCTCAGTCTCTGTTTTTGGCACTAGGAAATGGCTCTGACTTGGCCACAAACCAGACAGAAATGAATCTGCTACATTGGAGGTTCAGGCCTCTTGCCCTAAAAGTGGGAAGGACAGGAATGCCTTGTTCTGGCTTTAAGTAAACAAACAATTCTGAATCCACAGGGCCCAATAGACAGGGGAATGCCACAGAAGCAGGAACACCCAGCGGTGGTCAGGGCCTGGCTTCCAAGGGGCGGGTACCTGGGCAGCCTCCAGGGAGGCCTGCGGCTGTAGTGCTGGCCTGCAAAAAGCATACCGAGCAGGCGGGAAACTGCAGGGCTCACGTTACATGATTTGAGGCGTGTGCAATAAACGCGCGGTACTAACTAAGTTGTGGGCAGGGTGGAAGGAAGACATATGGTACCTCTATTAGTTAGGGTTCTCCAGAGAAACAGAACCCAGGATGTGTACACTGAGAGAATCAGATCTATTTTAAGTAATTGGCTTGTGTAATTGTGGAGGCCAGTAAGTCCAAACTCTGAAGGGTGGAACCAGGAAAAGCCAATGTTGCAGTTCAAGTCCAAAGACCAGCTGCTGCCAGAACTCCCTCTTGCTTGGAGAAGGCCAGTCTTTTGTTCTACTTGGGCCATCAGCTGATTGGATGAGGCCTGCCCACATTATGGAGGGCAATCTTCTTTACTCAAAGTTTAAATGTGAATGTCATCCAAAAACACCCTCACACAAACAGCCAGGATCATGACTGACCACCTATTTGGGCACCATGGCCTAGCCAAGTTGACTCATAGAAAGCACCATCACAGAACCTGAGGGCTAGCAGCATGGAGGAGCCATCATCCCAGCGAGACTGAGACAGAGCTGTGCAGAGAGGGCCTCCTGCAGCAGCCAATAGCAAAAGATCTGATATGATTTGGCTGTGTCACCACCCAAATCTCATCTTGAATTGTAGCTCCCACAATTCCCACATGTTGTGGGAGGGACCCGGTGGGAAGTAATTGAACCATTGGGGCAGGTCTTTCCCATGCTGTTCTTATGATGGTGAATAAGTTTCTTGAAATCTGATGGTTTTATAAGAGGGATTTCCCTGCACATGCTTTCTTTTTGCCTGCTGACATCCATGTAAGACATGACTTGCTTCTCCTTGCCTTCAGCCATGAGTGTGAGGCCTCCCCAGCCATGTGGAACAGTGAGTCCATGAAACCTCTTTCCTGCATAAATTACCCAGTCTTGGGTATGTCTTTATTAGCACTATGAAAACGGACTAATAGAGTAGCTAAAGAATAAATACCCAGACCTCCTTCTCCTATCTTCCTCCAATATCCTGCCAAATTTAGAGGGAAGGGAGTGGTGACTACAGTCCACATGTCAGCTTCCTGGCACTTGAAGTAGCCTGGAGAGGATGGAAAGCAGAATGGAGAGGCACATGGAAGATGCCCAGCATTAACACTTAAAGAGTTGAACCATGGACATGCATGTACTATCCAGGGATTACACAGAGCCCCTGCGGCAGGACGTGGGCATCTAGGGGGTCTGTACAGGGCGGGAAGAGACCATCCTTCCCAGAACTACACATCCTGCTGCAATTGGATGTCCTTGGATGGATAGAGGATGCCCCTCCTAATGCAAGGCCTCCAGTGCCTCCTGCTGCCAGAGGAGTGAATCCAAACTCCCCCTTGGCATTCAGAGTCTCTACCCTCTGGCTTCCACCTGCTTCTCCACCACTCAGGCCTTCTCCATCCCTACATGCCTCGTGACTCTGGCCTAACCAAGGGTCCTAACGGCACTAGGGCAATCTTCTCAAGGTGAAGCTTCTTACGGATATATTCTAAGAACGAGTTTCTCAACCTCAGTACTATTGGCTCTTCAGGCCAGATAATTCCTTGTTGGGTGTGGGTGCGGAACTGTGTTGTAGGATTTTTAGCAGCATCCCTGGCATCTACCCCCTAGATGCCAGTACACTCCAAAGTTACAACAACCAAAAATGTCCCCAGACATTGTCAAATGTCCCCTGGGAGGCAAAATTGTCCCCGATTGAGAACCACTGTCCTTAGGTTTGCCTTCATCAATGTGACAACACTTTGTTCATGACAGGGCTAAGCTTCAGGCCCTTTTAAGAATGTGCACCTCATCTTAGTCACCTTTCTATACAATGATTTTTTTAAAAAATAGAGCAAGGAAATTTCCATTCAAGAGGACTTCTGTTGCAATAGTAAGCAAAGGGGCAAATTTCAAGCTGCCTATCAAGAAAATAAGACCACTTGAAAAGTCAGACAGATAAGAAAAGTATCAAGCTCCTTTTCAAGATTAGGGAAACTACCATCTCAGCATTCCACGCTCCCTGATACCTTGCTACTTCTCTTCCTGCCTGGCTCTGTGGGGTGAAGAAATGAGTCCAAAGAGAGAACTTGCCAGTGTAAATGAGACTGTTTTCTCTGGTGAGTTGCCAGCAATTACTCAGACCCTTGTCTCACACCAAACACCAAAATAAAGGCTAAATGTCCTTCTAAAAATCAACCATAGAAGCTATCACGGTCAAATTGTTATCAAACTTCTGGGTAAGAGAGGATTTTCTAAACCTAGATTGAAGAAAGCCTGAAGAGAAAAAAACCACATTTATTATTTTAAATTATATTACATTATCTCATATTTTGTTAGAGAAAAGTTAAATATTTTTCCTAAAAAATTAAAAAGAAAAAACACTATTTTCCTTTTGGAAAAAAATTTGGTGATTATTTGCCTAAATTATTTATACTAAAAGTTTTCAGAACTCTGACCCAGGAATCCTACGTATGGGAATCCAAAATACAGAAAAATACAGAATGCAGAAATACAGAAAAATAATCCAGATACAGAAAAAGCAAATGTACAGGGGTATTAATTACAACATTATTTACAGCAAGGAAAACCTGCAAGTCTCTTACCTGCCAAGCACTGGAGAGCAATTAAGTCAACCTTACTTGAACAGCCCCCAAAACTGACATTCCCGAGCCTTCCTGGTGACATGGAGATGAGTTTGGCCCAGGGCTGGGAGAACAAAGCGATCCAGATAGGTACACACAGTGAGGAGATCACAGCCCTGCAAAGACTTTTCAGATGCAAGAGGGCAGAGGCAGAGGCCAATTCTGACATGAGAAATGCTGGGACAAATATAAGACCCTCAATGTCACCAATCATTTTAACCCACCTAGAATTCATGTTAATTGGATTTCAATACGAATTTTTTTTTTGAGACAGGGTCTTGCTTGGTTTCCCAAGCTGGGGTGCAGTGGTGGGATCATAGCTCACTGCAGCCTTGAACTCCTGGGTACAAGCAATCCTCCTACCTCAGCCTTCTGAGTAGCTGGGACTGTAGGCACACGCCATCCCACTCAGCTAATTTTTATTTTTTTTGCAGAAGCAGGATCTCGCTATGTTGCCCAGGCTTGAAATTCATTTTTAATAAACTGGGTAGACATCTAATTTTATTTTCTTCCAACCAGATAGGCAGTTATGCCATCACCATTTATTATGTAATTGACACTTTTCTCACTAAACTGAAATCCCACAGAGTATGAGCTCTGTTAATTTCAGGAAAGAGGAAAATTTATATTTAACACAATAAAATGACAAGAATTATGATGAAAAATGGATTAAAATCTACACTCTTTTGAAATGTTTTCTTGTGAACTGAAAACCTAAAGAAATAAAAAATAAGGCCAGTCGTGATGGTTCACTCCTATAATCCTAGCAATTTGGGAGCTCAAGGTGGGAGGATCACTTGAGCCCAGGAATTCAAGACCAGCCTGGGCAACATAGGGAGACCCCACCTTTACAAAAAATAAAAAAATTTAGCCAGGTGTGGTGGTGAATTCTTGTAGTCCCAGCTACTTGGGAGGCTGAGGTGGGAGAATCACTTGAGCCTAGGAGGTCGAGGCTGCAGTGAGCTGTTGTCGTGCCATTGTACTCCAGCCTGAGTGACAGAGCGAGATCCTGCCTCAAAAAAAAAAAAAAAAAAAATGTTGACCATCTTTGATTCTGGGTGGTGGGACGGGGACTTAGTGCTCAAAGTGTGGTGGCCTCAGTAGTGTCTGGGAGCATATTAGACATGCGGAACCTCAGAACTAGAGCCTGCATTATAACCCAGTCCCCAGGTGACTCCTAGGCACAGTAACATTTAAGCAGTTCTGTGAAGTGATGAAGACAGGAGGACAACGTGAGGATGAGGCTTGGAGTTGGTCTTTATTTTGGCATTGGGCATACAGCCTTGAATTGGAATCTGAATTCCATCCTTTGCTGGGTAAGGCATGTCACCTTCAGCTTCCTTATCTCTAAGGGGGCGCATCGGCATGTACTTTGCAGATTGTTGTGAAGATGACAAGGTGATGCCCAGCACACAGTAGGTACTCTGTGAGTGCTAGGGACCTTCCAAGGTGTCTCCCTCGATCTGCTGTTACAGCATCTGCAGAGGGGCAGCTCATCACCAGCCAAGGCCCCAGACTTGCCCATTTGCAAAAGACATGACAGTCTGCTGCCTGAAATCCCTATAAGATGAATTTTGGAAAGAGCTTTGGCAACTCTCTTTTAATAAAACTTTTTATTTCAAGATAATTGTAGATTCATGTGCAGCTGTAAGAAATAATACAGAGAGATCCAGTGTACCCCCTACCCAGGTTCCCCCAGTGGTAACATCTTTCAGAATAATAGTACACTATCACAACCAGGATATTGACATTGATACAATCTACTGATCTTATTCAGGTTTCTTGAGTTTTACTTGTACTCATTTGTGTGTCTGTGGGTATGCATGTGTGCACACACACGTGTGTGGGTGGGTGGGTTTGTGTGTGGTGTGTAGTAAGTTCTTTGCAATTTTATCACATGTTCTGTTCATGAATGGCAACACTTTATAAATGGTTTGTCCAAACATATGGACCCTGGCTAAGTTTACTTCTGCACTAGTCAAAAAGAAGAGATTAATTAAGCAAGTAAATAAACAGGATTAAAGGCAGCAGAGAATAGTGAATCAAGTTAAGGACAAGCTGTTTATTTATTTTTATTTTTTTCTTTTTTAGAGAGACGTGTGGTCTTGCTGTGTTGCCCAGGCTGGTCTCCTGGTCTCAAACTCCTGAGCTCAAGCAGTTCTCCCACCTCAGCCTCCAAAAGTGCTGGGATTACAGGCATGAGCCGCCATGCCCAGCCAGGACAAGCCTGTTTTCAAGAGCAAGCTCACTGACCTTCATCAGTGAAATCTTAGCCACCTTTAGATCCTGTTTCCTCCCCCAAGGGGCCTTTCCACTCTGATTCTTGTTTTCCGACCAAACTCCAAGAGTGAAACATCCTTGAACTATTGCAGACCCTTGATCTCTCTTTGCCTCTGTCTTTGTCTCCGTTTGTCTCTTTGCCTGTCTGTCTCTCTCATTCTGTGTCTCTGTCCCTCTGTGTAAGTCTCTCCCTCCCTGCCTCCAGCAGCCCCTACACTCAAAACACCATGTCGAAGCAGGAACTCGTGCGAGCCGGCCCTGGTGATCCTGTTGTGTTCTTATGATTTTGGTAATTTATCAAGCAGATAAACTCCAGCCAGAAAAGCTCACACTGTGGCTCTGGCTTCATCTGTGAGGAATCTGAGCACCTCCCTGAGAGGCAGGCGCTGGTTCCAGGAGGCTATGAAACTCCTGGTGGGAAAGACTGGAAGGGCAGGGGTGGACATACCATGACTGAGGAGTGGGAAGGCACCGAGGGGTCCTCAGCCAGTTGGAGGGCAACCTGTATGCAGGAGGAAAAGACCGTGAGAAAGAGCTCCGCCCCTGGGACTACTTACTGACCTACTATGCCTTCGACTCAGCACTGTGGCCAAAAATGAAATCCTGAAATTTAACCTGGAAACCCTCTTCCGAAGCTTCTCTTCAGGTGAACGGCCGGTCTCCACTTTGGGGGCAGTACAGGGTTACAGCTGACAGCAAGAGCTGCGGGTTGGAGGCAAGCGGCTACGGCTCACCAAAGATGCTGCGAAGTCAGCCCAGCCAAGCTCTGTGAACCCATGAGGGCCTCTGCCAGGTGGCAGCTCAATGGGTCTGAGCACAGACCTTGGAGGCCAAGGAGCTGGGCATGAGTCTCTGGCAGTGGGCCTCAGTTTCTTCACCTATAAAATGGGAGAAACTGTGGGGCTCACAGGCTTATGCTGAGGGAAAATTAGAGAACAGACATAATGAACACACTGCCGGCTGTCTGCCTGTCTCTGCCGGCCTCCCCTGCAGACAGTCTATAAAGCCAGGCTTTGTAGCCTTTCTGGGCTCTTGAATCCCTCTGAAAATCTGATGAAAGTTCTGACACACACACACACAAACACACACAAATTTTCTACACAAAACTGACAGAGTTCATGGATATCCAAAGGCAAACCGCATAGCTCAGTTTACAAATCCCTGCCCTGGGGTATCAGAATGGGGTGAGTCAGTAGAGACTATCACCAAGTCCTTCAGTGCACACAAGGGGAGACTGAGGCTCAGGTAAGAGAGCAGGGAGAGAGGAGGCCAGCTCAGGTAAGATCAAACAGCCAGTCAGTAGTAATAGCAAGAACTAAAGCTCAGATGATTTAGGGCCGCCATGCACAGTTGGGCAGGGTGTGCACTGCAAACTCTAGGAGTTGCCAGAGCGAGGTGGGGCACTGTGGGAGGTGGGATGGTGGGAAAGGGCCTCTCCAAGGAGCACTCCAAGTAGTGTCCCAGTGAAGGAAGGGAGAAAGGGCATAAAGACTCGAGAAAAGGGAGTGTCAGGCAGTGCAAGCAGCAGGGGCAAAGGCCCAGTGGTGGGGAGGAGCCGCCCGTGTGTCGAGGACAGTGAAAAGGGCACTGCGGGAGGGGTGGAGTGAGGAGGAGAGTTAGGTGTCAGGGAGGCAGTGACCACATCCTGTGGGGCCTTGAGGGCCATGGTAAGGAGGGAGGATGGTGCTGTGGATCTCCCGGGCACTGGAGAAGAGAATGGCATGATAGCATCTACATTTCTTAAAGAACCGTTCATCATGCTAGGCCTTGGGAGGTGAGGGCAGCATTGGGCAGAGCAGCAGCAGGTGCTGGCATCCTCCAGGGAAGAGCCAACAGCAGGAGGCCTGCAGGGGCTGGAGGTGGCTGGAATTTGGAATCACTCTGACAGTGGAGCCAACAGGATTTGCTGATGGTTTGGATGTAAGAGAGAGTGAAGAGTCAAGGGCAACTCCGAGGTTTTTGGCCACAGGCACAGGAAGGATGGAGTTGCCAGTATTAGGAGGGAAATGACACGGAAGGAGCAGGTGTAGACAGCAGATGTTGATTTCTCAGCCTGGGCAATGTGTTGGAGTCGCCTGCCTGACGCTGAAGTGGAGCTACCCACGGAGGGGCCACTGGGTGTACATGTCTGGGCCTCCCGGAGACTCCAGGGCTGGAGCCTGACTCTGGGAGTCATCCGTGGATGGCTGAGGCCATCAAGCGGCAAGTGTGGATGGGGAGGAGATGCTGTGTTCTAAGGCTAGGGAGTGGAGGAGGGTGTTCAGGGAGACATAAAAAGGGAGAACCACGAGGGTGCAGTGCCTCAAGAAGCCAAGTAAAGAGTGTGTTTCAAGAAGCAGGGAGTTCCGGCGTGGCTGAACCTAAAGATGTTACGCTAAGTGAAATGAACCAAACAGTGAAGGACAAATACTGTAGGCTCCCCATACATGAAATGTCTAGAATAGGCAAATCCAGAAACAGAAAGTAGATTGGAGGTTACCAGGGGCTGCCGGGAGGGAGAATGGGGAATGGGGAGTTACTGTTTAATAAGTACAGGGTTTCCATATGGAGTGATGCAAAAATGTTGGAAAGACAGTTGGTGATGGGTGCACAACTGTATGAGTGCAATTAATGTCACTGAACTGTATACTTTGATCAAAACGACAAATTTTGTTATATAATTTACTACTTGATGAAATTAATAATGTAATATACTAAAAACTATTCGATTGCTTAAAAGAAGGAGGCGCAGGAGAAGGGGAAGGGGAGTTATCGAATCCGCTGTCACCTACAGCTGTGTAGACGTGAGCAAGTCTGTGCCTCAGTTTCTTCATCTTTATAATGAGGAAAATAATAATCTCGCTCAAAGAGTTGCTGAACAGGATGTCACAGGTTTTGCCCAGAGGGTGGTGGTGGGGGCTGAGGGGCTGCTATCATAATCATCATGTCATCTCTGTGACCCTCCTCCATAGAAGCAGGTGGCATGAGAAGGAGAACCAGCTTTGCTGGACAGTCACATGGTTGCTGAAGTGCGATATGACCAAGCTGCATCCACTGGGGTCAACCCAGGTGTCCCCTGAAGAGTGCCTGTCCTGATGTGGACATGTACTGGACAGCCCTGCAGAGCCTGGCCAGCCTGCTGAAGGAAGATGGGAACCTGGTCGCCATGGCTGCCCTGCACCCCCACTATATGGTAGGCTCCAAGAAGTTCTTTGGACTCCACCCAGAGAAGGAGACGGTGGAGAAGGCCATGCAGGAGGCTGGCTGCCAGGTGCTGAGGTGTGCCTCATCAGCTGCTCTGAGACATGCTCCATCAACGAGGGCATCTGCTTTGTGGCTGCCTGCAAGGGCCCCATTGTCTGAGGCCAGCCTGGCAGAGGAGGGCCTGCCCCAGAGGGGAAGTCATGACCAGAGCATCTACAGTCTTGCCCCACAGCCCCCCTAAAAGCAGGTCAGGTCTCAGCCCTACCGCTTCATTCCTGTTACCTGGTCCCAAGGTCACAAGTGAAAAGCAAGGGTTCCCCCAGCACCCCGCCTAGGGGGTCTACCCTTACACTACCCCACACCAAAGATCATGAACAAAAAGTGGCTTAGCTGGATACTATCTCGGTTTGGATTCCAGTAGAAGCAGACTCTAAGACAAGGATTTCAGTGCTGATAGTTGATTTGAAGGGAGATCCCAGGAAACATCAATTAGGACGTGGGAAGGAAAGCAGAGCAGACAGCCACACAGGGTGTGTCATCAAACCCTTACCACTGTGGGCAATTGGAACGCCGTTGCGCTGGGGGCTCTGGGGCCAGCGTAGAGCACATGGCTCGGAGTTATCCCACCCGGGGAACTGCAACACTTGCACAACGCCTCCTGTCATCATGACTGAGGGCTGCTCCTGAGGGGCGTTAATTCCCCAGCATGTCCAACTTACCTGTATTTGGACAGTGCAGCTCAAGAGAGAAGCCTCGAGTGAAGACTCACAGGTGCTGGCTGTGGGAAGTTCAGCCAGCATGCTGAAGGAATGGGAAGAGGCAGCAAGAGCATCTGCAACAGACATGAAATGTCCCGTTGGCTGGGGTGTGTGACAGGTCCTGGGGAGCCTGGTTTTTCCACCAGAGGAACAGGATCCCAGGTTCTTAAAGTGGAAAGGCACCTGCGAGAGCTAGAAGACATCTAGGCCAAGCTCCTGTTGCCGCAGGTGAGGAAGCCGAGGTCTGGAGGGGGGGGGACTGGCTCCACCCAGAGTGCTAAGTGATCAGTGGCAGGGGCAGCATTGGAGCCTGGGCTCTGTCCAGGTTATGACGGACCTGGTGGTGATGGAGCCTCGGGAAATTGTCGGCTGAGGCTGACCAGCAGGGCAGAGCCGGGACTCAGACTGTCCATCCATATGGTCAAGAACCCAGGGCCTCTGACCTCTGGGAAGGCCTGGGGCCACGTCCCTAGAAGGACCTTCACAAGATCGTACATCTCTTCTTACTCAAACAGCCAGCTCAGTTCCAGCCAGCTCTTAGCACTGGGTTTCCTCATTTTCCCTGGGACATAGGAGGGGCATCAGCATTTCTCCACCCGGGCCAGGCCTACATGAAGCCCACAACTACTTTCCAAAATGTGGCATGGCCCCTCACAGGTCTTTCAACTCCCAGTGTCCCCAACCCCAGTCTGTTCTCCCCAGAGAAACCTTCCAAAGCTGGTGCAGGCCAGGTCCCTCTATCCTGCTTTAAACTGTGCCCCGCGGGGATAAGGGCCCAGCCCAGCAACAGTGCATAAGGCCCTGCACACCCTGGCTGCTGCCTCAAGGCCGGTACCCACCAACAGGGCTCTCGGAACCAGTCCAGCAACCTCCTACCTGCATGTCCTTGCAACACAGAACTCCTCCCCTCCTCTCTAGCCCATGCCCCACCTCTGAACAGATTCCAGCAAGTGGTACAGGAAAGAGCTGTGATGGGGAGAAGGGTTGAGCCAGCACCCCTGGCCCATTTGCCATCCTGCTGCTGAAGATCAGTGCTTTTCAAACTGCCTCCATCATGTTTTTGGGGTCCCTGAGCCTTATATCAGAGGACAATGACGAGTCTTCGTCCATCCACCATAAGCAACACACAGTTTCATCCCTGGGTCCTGGATCTGCTGGAGACGGGGGCAATGCCAGGTGGCAATGGCTTCCGTGGCCACCAGAGGGCAGTGCAGGGCAGGAAGCAGCAGGCGGAGGCTGGAAAGGAGATTCTGTGTGGATTCTGCTTAGGAGAGAAAGGTCCATTTCCTGCCACCTTTTGATTCATGGAGGTTCTGCCAGGCCTAACCAGGCAGAGGAACCATGAGGCAGCCCACCTGGAGGAGCCTGGAACCCTTTTGACAGGCAGGGCCTCTAAGAAGCTTGGACCCACCTGTCTCGTGGTCCTGGACACTGTATTTCAGCTGGGGACCAGGAGACAAGGTTTTCCAAACTAATGTGCCTGTGCATCACCTGGAGATCTTGCTAAACTCTGAATTCTGATCCGGTACATCTGAGCCAGTAGGGCTGAGATTCTGTATTCCCAACAAGCTCCCAAGTGACGCTGACGTTGCTGGTCCAGGGACCACGCTTTGAGTAGCAAGGAATAATAGAAAGGAATGCATCTTAAAATCTGAATTTTCCCAGAAATAATGAGGTTCCTGGGCACATCCTAGAGTTGGCACCTAATTTCTCCAGCTTTTCTCTCCAGGTGAGAGAGGGAGGAAGACCTGGGCACTCTACCCAGAAAATATCCCTACCCCTTCTCTTACCCTGGCATGGTGGGCTCTCTTCCCTTTGGTCTTCGAAGGTCTTCCCTGCCAGCTAGAACTTCCCAGGGCAAGGACTAGGGATGCCCTCCCAGATTCTTCACCTTGGCTGTTCCCTGTCTTGGCCTGGCCTGCAGTAGGGCCTGGTGGGGGGGTTTGCAGCTGGTTGTGTGAAGAACCAGCTGGCTCTTCACGGCTGAGGTTTCTGGGACTGCCCAGAACCCTCCCACATTGCCTGCCCTCCTCCAGGATCCCACCAGGCACATGGGAATGGGGATGGGGGTAGTTAGAGGGGTTGCAGGTTTCCAACTTGAGGCCCAAAGATGCAAAGTTACTTCTACAATGTCATTCACCTTCAATATCCCCAGATGTAGTCAGTCAAAGAAGGTCAGGTGGTGCCAGGGCAGGGGTTTTCACCCTGGATATGCATTAGACTTACCTAGGCAGCTGTAAAAGTCCTGAATCCTGGGCCTTACCCCAGACCAATTAGATCAGAAATTCTTGGAGATGCCACGCAGGCATCAGTACCTTGTAAAGCTCCCCTGGTGATTCAAATGTATGGAAGATTGAGAACAGCTGGCCTGGGCTGGTGCTTCTCAAACTGTACTGAGCTCACGAATTACTTGGGAGTCTGTCAAAATGCAGATTCTGAATCTGTAGATCTGAGGGGGGCAAATAATTTGCATTTCTGAAATGTCCCTAGGGATGCAGATGTTGCTGATCCAAGACCCATTCTGGGTACCAAGGGAACAGAGCACAAAGTACTTCCTTTCCATCTACCCCCAGCCCAGGCTTCACACTGTTAGTAAAGCAGGACTGTATAATAAGGTGGTCTGAGTGTAGACCGATGATCCCTGATGTCCTAGATCCTTCAGGGCCTAGGCTCCTGAATGATTCGAAAAGGTCTTCTGAATCATGACAGAGCCATCTGTGCTGCCTCTATTGATATGTCATTGGGAGCATCCAAGAATCACTCACTCCTTCTAGAAGTTCATCCATAGAGCAGCTCTGTATTTCAGACCTACTTGCTGTCCTTTCCCCACCACTACAGTATCCAGCTGCCTCTACTGGCCTAGCCTGTGGACCCTCAAACTGAGCAGGTCCAAATGCACACTGCCCATCTCCCGGTCCCCCTGCCCTGCTCCTCCTCCCCTCTCCCCAGCCCAGCAAGGACACTCCTGTACAAGCCTTATCCATGCCAGACACATGACTGCCACCCTAGCTTCTTCCTCTCTCACCCTTGGTCTGCACCACCGGCTTCTCCAGGCCTTGACGTTACCTCCTAAACAGCTCTCAAATCCACCTAGTGGCCCTCATCGCCCCGCCACTGCCCTGATTCTGGTTCTATTATCTCGCCTCAGCACCTACCCCACCTCCAGGCTCTTGCTATGTAAAGGGTGGTCCATGGAGCAGCAGCAGCAGCAGCACCAGGGAACTTATTAGAAATGCAGCATCTCAGGTCCCAGCCCAGACCTGCTGAATCTGATCTGCATTTTAACAAGCTCTCTAGGTGATTCATACCTACATTTAAGTCTGAGAAGCACTGATCTGGAAATAGAGAGATGATGACAGGAAACAAGAAGGGAAAGAGAAAGCAGAAGAGAAGAAGGGAGGTCTTTTTTAGCAGCCTCCATTCCTGGCCCCCTCCTTGTATTCCACATCTCAGCTCAAATGATACCTATCCCTACTCTTGCCACATAGAGTAGATGTTTCCCCTCTCTTTCTCCATTCACTATCACATCACCCATTTATTTCCTTCGTCTCACATGTTATTCTATTTTCTGTCTCTCAGTGACATAGAAATTCTAACTGAGGCAGGAAACTGCTCTCCCTTGTTCGTAGCTGTATCCCTAGTGCCTAGCACATGGTACGTGTTGAATAAATAAATTGAATACGTGAAACTTATTATAAACTTCTGCTGCTACAAACTTCACCTTTTGAACTAAGAAGTTTCTGAAGCCATCTAGTCTAATAGCTTTGTTTTATTATTTGTATCGCAAATGGGCCATGATCTAACAACTTGATGCTTTAAGCAGAACATCAAGACTTCAAAAAGCAAGCATGTACCAGAATGGGATCAATTGCAAAAATGACCACAGATTCTTCCCTTTCCAGTGGGCAAAAGCATTTGCAATATGACTTTGCCTCTTCTTCCATTAGGAGGTAGAGCTATTTCTCTCCACCATCTCCCTGTTCCTAATCTGGACTTGACCACATGACTTGTTTTGGCCATTAGCAAAAGTGATGCAAGCAGAAGTTTGAAAAGTGCTTACACACTGGAGCTTGTCCTCTCTCTTCCTTCTTGGTATTTCTCCAAAGAAGTTGAAAACTCATGTCCACACAAAAATTCATGCACAAATGTCTACAGCATCTGTATTTATGAATTGATAGAACCTGGAAGCAACCAGGATATCTGGGACTGCCTAGATAAATGCATAACTATAGTGCATCCAGACAATGGATTATTTTTCAGGACTAAAAAAACAATGAGCTATCAAGCCATGAAAAGACACAGAGGAAACAAACTTTCTTAATTGAAAGAAGTGAATCTGAAAAGGCTGCTTACTCTATGATTCCAACTATATGACATTCTGGAAAAGGTAGAACTATGGAGACAGTAAAAGATTAGTAGTTACCAGGGGTTTTGGGGAAGGAGGAATGATCAGGTGGAGCACAGAGGATTTTTATTTTTAGGGCAGTGAAACTATCCTATATGATACTACAATGGTGGATATGTGACATTATACATTTGTCCAAACCCACAGAATGAACAACACCAAGAGTGGACCCTAGTGTAGACAATGGAGTTTGGGTCATAATGATGTGTCAATGTAGGTTAATTGATTATAACAAATGTACCACTCTGGTGGGGGATGTGAATAGTTGGGGGTGGGGACAGGCAACATATGAGGAATCTCTGAACTTTCCACTCAGTGTTGCTGTGAACCTAAAACTGCTCTAGAGAACAAAGTCTATTAAAAAATAAGTGCTTTCACAGTGGGACTTTTTCCCTTCCTTGCTGCTCTTAGGAACCCTGTGGCCCTCAGTGTATTAGTCCATTCTCACGTTGCTAATAAAGACATACCCGAGAATGGGTAATTTATAAAGAAAAGAAGTTTAATTGACTCACAGTTCAGTATGGCTAGGGAGGCCTCAGGAAACTTAGAATCATGGCAGAAGGGGAAGCAAACACGTCCTTCTTCACATGGTGGCAGCAAGGTGAAGTGCCGAGCAAAAGGGGGAAAGCCCCTTATAAAACCATCAGATCTTGTGAGAACTCAGTATAAAAGAACAGCATGAGGGTAACTGCTCCCATGATTCAAATACCTCCTGCCAGTCCCTCCCACGACATGTGGGGATTATGGGAACTACAATTCAAGACGAGATTTGGGTGGGGACACAGCCAAACCATATCACCCAGCACGTGGGAAAGCCCAGACTGGCCTGCTGGACACTGAGGGCTCTGCCATGCCATTGCCCAAGCCAACATCAAGTCACTGCCAGACATGTGAATGAGGGCATTGCAGACCCCCAGCCCCAGCCAAGATGCCAGCTGAGTGCAGAGAGTAGCCCAAGCAGCCCTGACCACTGTGCTGCCCTGACCACAGCGTGGCCCAGCCAACCCACAGCATCCTGAGAAATCATAAATGTACTAAGCCTCTATTTTGAGATGAGTTGTCACTACACAAAAATAACTGAAATACAGATAGCTTTTTCAGATAAGGACAGCAGATTGAGCATATTTGAGCCTTGTCGTTCCTAAAACCCCACTAAATGGACAATAAATAGATTATTTAAAAAGCAATAAACCGGTAATGACAAGTGGGAGAGGAGACAACAGCAACACGATGTTGGAAGCTGGGGAGCAGGTTGATGAGCAGGTACATTAACTTACCAGGCCAGGGCAAGCTGCATCGTAAGCTTGCCATGGTGGAAGTTGGTAAGCAACTTGACTTCCTCTAGGAAGGTTGCAAGATTGGACTGGCTACTTCTGGAAAGGGTGAGGATGGGCTGAAGGTGGGCTCCCAGCAGGTGGACTGCTGAATGCTTTGTAGGAAGAATTTCTCATGCCCTGCCTGTCAGCCCATAGCAGCTGGTGCTCCTTGCCCCACCACACCCAGGACCAAAATCCTGTTCCTTAGGGAAGGCAAAACAGAGGGTGTCTGCACCGAGGGCCACCAGACACAGTTGTTGCTGGAAGCACTGTTCTTGACATAAGAAGATTAACTGAAGATTTATATTCTGGATATCAACATCATCCGGTGCCCCAGCCTTCTTCCCTCTCACTCTACTCTCAGGATGGTGGCCTCTAGGTGTCCTATGCCTACACAGGAGACCAGAAAAGTCTTTTCTAGATAATATAACCAGTCCTAGGCCAAGTGCAGTGGTTCATGCCTGTAATCCCAGCACTTAGGGAGGCTGAGGCACTGGGATTACAGGCATGAACCACACTGCACATGGCCCAGGCTGGTCTCGAACTTGTTTTCTCTGCTGTTGGGCTTTCATCATGTGTATGGCGATCCTAAGCTGCCTGCTGATACTTGCAGTGGGGTGCTATGGAGATTAGCAGCTCAGTACTCATTGGGGGTCCAGTCTGGCCCTAGAGCCCTGATGTCCATTTCCCAGATCATTTCTCCTGGGCTGATCAAATTCTTTGGGTTTTGTTTGTTTGCTTGTTTTTGGTTTTGTTTTTGTTTTTTTAAGAGAGACAGTGTCTCGCTCTGTCACCCAGGCTGAAGTGCAGTGGCCCCATCATAGCTTACTGTAACCTTGAACTCCTGGGCTCAAACAAGCCTCCTGCCTCGGCCTCCTGAGTAGCTGAGACCACAGACATGCACCACCACACCCAGATAATTTTCTTTTTCTTTCTTTCTTTCTTTTTTTGGTAGAGTTTGGGGGTCTCACAATGTTGCCCAGGCTGGCCTCAAACTCCTGGCCTGAAACGAGACAAAGGCAACCTGGAAGAAATGGATTGTGCAGGGAGAAGAAAACTTTCTATAAAGGATCATCAGTATGCTCTGGGAGATGGAAGACGTTTAATGCATGAAAGAACAGGATACACAATCCTGGCTGCTGGTGCTAGCTCTCCCTGCTCCCTCATTCTTGCTTCCTTGCCTCCTGGGGGCACCCCCCAAACCATCACCTCTCCCCAAGCCCTGGTCTCAGGTTCTGCTCTCAGGGAAGCTGCAGCAGGAGAGCTTACATCCCCCTGGGCCAGAGGGCAGTGAGCGTTAAGGTCTTGGTAGGCCCGGGAGTTGAGGCAGCAGAGGGAGCTAGGAGTGGGGGGATCAGGCCCTACTGGTGTCACTGGGGGTGTTTACACAAAATGCTGCACCAGTGAGCGCCTCCTTCAGCCATTGTCCAGCAAACGCTCACTGACCTCAGTGCTCCTGCTCCAGAAAGGGCCCCTGGAGACCCCGCCACCTGTCCTTCCCATCGCTAGAGCACAGGGGACAGCAGAGAGGCAATGTCAAACACGTCCCTGCCTGGGTTTCAACCCTGACCCTGATGCTCAGGTCTGATCCTGGGCAAGTTACCTAACCTCTCTTAGCCTCTATTTAGTCACATGCAAAACAAGGGTAATGGGGGAGATGAAATGAGTTCATATGAAGCATGCAGCACCAGGCCTGACCCAAGGTAAGGGCTATGCAGTGTTAGCTGTCAGTGTGAGGCTTTTCCCCTAAATCCGGCACACATTCAGTGAGCTCAGAGGAGGAGCCCCCAGCCTGGAGGGGAATCTCGTGATCACACTGGCTCCATCAGAGCGGGGCTGGAAGGTGGGCTAGAGGAAGCCCTGAGGAGATCAGGGGGACTGGGGAGCCCCCAAGAGGTCAGCGGGGCCTGAGGGATCCCTGAGAAGGTCAGTGGGGTGTGGGGAGCCCATCTGGAGGCAAGGGGAGGGCCCAGAGCTTGACCCTGAAGAAGGAAGGCAAGGTGAGCATTGGAGGTTTCCAGAAAAGCATGACCACAAGGAAGGAGGGCAAGTGCCTGGGGTATGAGGGTGAGGAGACCAGCTGGGGCATAGGCTTCATGAGGCATGACAGGAGAGGAATCGGGGACATGAGAGGTGGCAGAGCCAGCCAGTCGGGTGGACTGGGTGGGCCGGCTGGCGGGCGAGCCGTCCTGTGATGGGCATGGATGGGCCAGCAGGCGAGCCGTCCAGTGGCGGACATGGATAGGCTGGCAGGTAAGCTGTCCTGTTGCAGGCAGCATCGTGGCAGGTGGCGTGGGATCCTGCTTCATGACTGCCCTCATCGCAGCAGCCACTGACCTCCCTGGGGATGCACACAGCATGTGCGAGGTGGAGCCTGACCTGCTCCCCAGCCTACTTGCCAAAAACCAGAGAAGAGGGTATGCTCTGGGAATGACTGAGTTTGGAATCCAGACTGGGAGGGTCAAATACTGCATGAATATTTCCAGAGTCCAAGAATCCAATATGCATGTTCACCGAAGCTGGGTGTTCTAAAGAGCTCCAGAAGACGGATGTGTTCAAAGCCAAACAGATTCTCCCATTTGGCCTGGGTAGTAGGAACCTGGCATGGAAAAGACCAGAAAGTAATCTGGTTTTCAGATTCTTCTGAGGAAAGCAGGAACCCGGGTGAGGCCAGGCTGTGAGGCTGCTGGGCCCCTGGATGGTGCTAGGTGGATGCTGCACCCCGGCTCAGTGGGGCACAGTCAGCAGGGGCAGTCAGGGAGGCCCCAGGCTCCCTATGGCCCAGACCATATGCACTGTTGGAGGGTCTGAGCGAAGGACAGGGGTGGTGAGGATGCGCCCAGACCCCCTGCCTAGTGTGGCCTTGAAGGCCATGACCTCCTGCCCAGCTTGCTCTCCCAGCAGATGGGAACCACCTCCCAACAGAAGCCAAAGTTGGGATATCTGAGGGGTCAGGAGGTCTCTCAAGGCAGGGTGATGAGGGCTGAACACAAGGAAGGACAACAGAGTTGCCCCACGTGGCAGGGCTGCCTGGGGAGCCAGCAGAGCATGTAAAGGGAGTGAGTTCCCCACTACTATGGGATGTGCAAGCAGAGGCTGAGTGGGCTCCTGCTGGGATGGTGAAGCAGGGCTCCCACAGCCCAGCACCCAGTGGGATGCTGGTCTACAGGAGATCACTTCTGGGCCTCCTTTTAGGCCTGAGGAGCTCAACACCCCTGCAGAGGGTGGGAACATGGCCTGGGTGTGGCTGGCTGCCTCTGGCAGGAGGCACAGCCAGGGCAAGCACCAGGAGAGACGGGGAGGAGCACAGCCACTGGGAGGGTCCTTGAGGGCTCCTGTAGAGGCCCATGTGGGCTGGGGGCGGGCTTCCACAGGCAGAGCGGTGACAACCAAGGAGCTGGGGGCTGGAAAAGGGGGCAGTGGGGAGGAACTGATGTCCTGGCATAGGCATTTCTGTGATCAAAGGTGGCGGGACGTGGGCAGGAGTGGTGTGCACAGCTTTAGGAAGGCAGGGCAGCTGGTGAGATGAGCTACAGTGACAGGAGCTGGAGAAGTACATGGGCCACCCAGCAGTGTGGGAGGCCGAGGCGAGTGGATCACCTGAGGACAGGAGTTCAAGATCAGCCTGGGCAACATGGCGAAACCCCGTCTCTACTCAAAAAAAAAAAAGAAAAAAATAGCCAGGTGTGGTGGCACATGCCTATAGTCCCACCTGTTCAGGAGGCTGAGGCAGGAGAATCACTTGAACCCTGGAGGTGGAGGTTGCAATGAGCTGTGAGCTGAGATTGTGCCACTGCACTCCAGCCTGGATGACAGAGCAAGACTCTCTCTCTCTCTCAAAAGAAAGAAAAACAAAGAAAGAAAGAGGAAGGAAGGAAGGAAGGAAGGAAGGAAGGAAGGAAGGAAGGAAGGAAGGAAGGAAGGAAGGAAGGAAGGAAGGAAGGAAGGAAGGAAGGAAAGAAAAAGAAAAAAAAGGAAGTGCATGGGGTCAGAGTTAGCAGAGCCTCCTCTGCCAGGGCTCCTGCTGTTCCTTCCCTGGGAAAGAGGCAGAGATGACTCTCTGTGGCTTTGGAGAAGGGTAGGGCATGTTCTTGGGGAGGTGGATGATTTTTTTTTTAAATAAAAATATATCGATTGTTTTTAACCACTGCAATTGGGGTCTTGCAGTGGGGGACATAGTGTGCACTGAACTCCTCGGTGGAAGACTTTCTCATGGAGGCGGCAGCAGTAGGCCTGAGCTTGGGTGGGCAGGCAAGATGTGAGCAGCATCAGGAAGGCAGGGCGGGAGCATGCCGGGGTGGAGGGGACACCCCCTCAAAATACCTAGGGTGGCAGATGCTGACCATCTGCTGAAGAGTTCAGCCTGGCTGTGACCGTCGGGCCACGTGGCTGTAGACAGAGAGAGCACACATCCTGTAATTAAGCAAGCCATCCATTTCCCGCTGTTAGACTGCAGACTGACTACCCGACGCGTTGAGAAGAAAGCAATGTGTTTTTTCTTTGTAATGATAACTTCCAGATCCAAGAACGATGTCAGCTGTCCATTCTGCTAGCCAGCAAAATACCTGCTCCGCCTCTCCCCTGGGGTCCTGTGCCCATTTTAGACCTCAAAAGGCATAACTGCTTGCTTCTCCTTCAGTACTGCAAAGGAAGTCATCTTTTCTACCAAGGCAGCAAAGGCAGAAAGCTTCTGACAATCCAGTCAGAGAGGCCAGCCGTTTGGCTTTCAGACAGCCAGATAAGCCCCCTCGCTCCTGCCTTGCCGTGGGGGAATGACAGTAGAAAGGTGTGCCTGGAACCCCAAAGTCGTGGGGAGGGAGGGTACCCTGAGTGGAGCCCACCCACTGCCTCATCTTCCCAACAGCTGGCAAAAAGGGGGGAGGGGTCCCCATGCAGACAGAACCTTGAGGACCAGGGAGTCAGCTACCCAATTCACGGATGGGAAGACTGAGGCTCAGAGAGGGAGGGAGCAGCCTGCGGTTTTGAAGCTTGGTGGTTACCATGTGCAGCAGAGTCTTGGCCTGCAATTGGGACACCTGGATTCTAGACGCAGCCACATCTCTCATCAGCTGTGTGGCCTTGGGTGAGCTCACATGCCCTCCATGGGTAAGTGGTTACAGGAAGATGTTGCCCCGGATCTCCTCTGAGGATTGCAGGCCTCTCAGCCCTGCTTCTCCTCTCCATCTCAGCCCCTCTTGCACAAGAAAGGCTTTCATCTCAAGGCTTTGGGCAGGAGAGGTGGACAAGCCATCAGCAGTGTGGTGCCACCATGGCGGTGCAAATGTTGGCAGGAGGGCCAGGTACTGAAGGCCGCAGCCGTGTGGTCAGCAAGTCCCGACTGCTTTCCTCGCCTCAATTTCCCCAGTCACACCAAAGAAGCAAAAGAGGCGGGAAGCTAGAAAAAGCCCAGGCTTAGTCAGAAACAAAGTGCCAAGTTGGAGGCAGGATTTTAGCCATTTTCAGCTGGGCTGTCCCCAGCAGTTCCTCCTGGCCCTACTATTCGCTTCTTCTGGGTCCTGCTCCTTCCTTCACTTGCTTCTCAGCTCCACTCTATTTCCAGGGGCAGGTTTGCAGAGAAGTCACCTCACGCGCACTGAGGTCCCTCTCCTGAGATAGACATAACACCTTTCCTAAGCCATGCGATCCATAAAATGAGGCTGTGAGGTGCTGTATTTTATGCTCTTCTTTGGCGTTTAATTATTTGGAAGAGTTTGTCTAGTTTGTCTAACAAGTACACGAGGGCAGAGACTGTCTATGTTTGATGCTGTATCCCCAATGCCTAGCACAGTGCCTGCTGAGTGATTACAACTGTCCCTATCTTACAGATGTGAAAGCTGAGGCTCAGAAAGGTTAAGGAATCTGCCTAGGGCCACACAGTAAGCAAGGCGCAGGCTGAGTTTCCATTCTAGCTGTGCCCGGCTGCAAAGCAGGGTGGGTGGATGGGTGAGTGCAGTTGGTTCATGCGCTCAGTAACCAGGTGGGCTCTGTGCACCAGGGTAAAGGAACCAGAGAGGTGCTCCCAGAGTCTGCATAACCCCATGGACAGACAGACAGACAGACAGACAGACAGACCGACTGACCGACGGACCGACCGACCTGGGCTTGAATCCTGGCCCTGCTGTGCAGGCATCATGGCTGAGCTTTCAGTTTCTGCATCTATAAACTGGGTGATCCTAAGAGCGCCCCCTTAGGTTGGGTAAGGATTACATGAGGGGTGATGGGGCAAAGAGTGTTCTGGGCCCTAGCCTGCAGGGATCTCAGCAAGAGCTGCCTCTCATTCCTAGGATTGTTCTCGGTCTGAGGAAGGACCTCAGGGGCAGACATGGTGTTGGCATGGTGCTAGGAAAATTTCCTCCCACTTCTAGGAACTCCCCTCTGCTGCTGCCATGATTAGGAGAGGTGACCTTTCAGAAAAGCATCCTGTGGTTTTATTTTTTAATTTTTGAGACAAGGTCTCTCTCTGTTGCCCAGGCTGGAGGGCAGTGGTACGATTTCGGCTCACTGCAGCCTCAGCCTCCTGAGTAGCTGGGACTACAGGTGCATGCCACCACGCCTGGCTGATTTTTGTATTTTTAAAGTAGAATCAGGGTTTCGCCATGTTAGCCAGGCTGGTCTCAAACTCCTGACTTCAAGTGATCCGCCTGTCTCTGCCTTTCAAAGTGCTAGGATTACAGACTTGTGCCACTGTGCCCGGCCTGCGCTTTTAGCATAAAGCACTTTGCTGCAGGACAGAGCCTAAAGGCCTAGCACACCCTTGCAGCTCTTGCCTCACCTGCCCTCCATGGCGTCACCCTGAACCCCGAATGCCCTGCTTGCAGTCCCACTCTGCTGCCCTCCCCAGACTTCCCTCCTCTTCCTCCTCCTGTAGCTGGTCCCCACCAGTCCCCAACCTGTCCATCCCAGGAGTACTCCCTGAGCCCAGCCCTTGGGTACCTACTGCACTCACAGCTATAGCAATACTTAATCCATGAATACATTCATGCAATGACTATTTATTGAGCAGCTACTGTTTACAGACTGTGAACAAAGGCAACAAAACAGACAAAATTCCTGCCTTCTAACTAAGGCTTTACCTGCTACACAGGGCAAAAAAAGAAAACCAAGAAATAACTGAAGGTATGTATTAGAAGATGATAAGTTAGGAAAAATAAAGCAGGGAGTGAAGGGGATGCAGGTGAGAGATACGGTTTGCAATTTTAAATAATGTGAGCCTTGCATCCAGTTCCCTAGAAGCGGAGCCTGAGATGAGGATCTGGGCACGTTATGTATTGAGGGAAGTGAGGAAGCAGGGCAGAACGGGGCAGCAGAGCAGGGACTGGAGTCAGTTTCAGTCTGGTCCCACGGGGAGCTCCAGGACATGGATTGCACGCACTCAGTCCCCACTTGAAGCCTCTGCAACCCTGAGTCTGTGAGTCCGTGGTTGTGAGTTGCCCAGAGGTGGAAGTGTTACAGGAAAAGGGTCCCGATCCACACCCTGATCCAGATCCAAAAGAGGGTTCTTGGATCTGATGCAAGCAAGAATTCAGGGCAAGTCCATAAAGTAAAGTGAAAGCAAGTTTTTTAAGAAAGGAAAAAAAAGAATGACTATTCCACAGACAGAGCAGAACTGAGGGCTGCTGGTTGCTCATTTTTATGGTTATTTCTTGATGATATGCTAAACAAGGGGTGGATTATTCGTGCCTCCCATTTTTAGACCATATAGGGTAACTTCCTGACGTTGCCATAACATTCATATACTGTCATGGCGCTGGTGGGAGTGTAGCAATGAGGACGACCAGGGGTCACCCTCATGGCCATCTTGGTTTTAGAGGGTTTTAGCTGGCTTCTTTACTGCAACCTGTTTTATCAGCAAGATCTTTATGACCTGTGTCTTGAGCCAACCTCCTGTCTCATCCTGTGACTTAGAATGCCTTAACCATCTGGGAATGCAGCCCAGTAGGTTTCAGCCTCATTTTACCGAGCTCCTATTCAAGATGGAGTTGCTCTGGTTCACACGCCTCTGACAGAAGGGGAAAGGTAGAGGAACCTCCTAGGCAAGGCAGCTTTCATTCTGCAAGGGCAATGCTCTGGTTCCTTCTGGGCAGAGGGAGCAGCTGGGGCACAGGCCCTGAGATGGGAGAGCACCCGGCAAGTTCCAGGAACAGCAAGGAGGTTGGTGCTGTGG
Source organism: Hylobates moloch (assembly GCF_009828535.3). NCBI lineage: Eukaryota > Metazoa > Chordata > Mammalia > Primates > Hylobatidae > Hylobates > Hylobates moloch. Next base: position 138,280,177 of record NW_026652276.1, read on the forward strand.
AGGGAGAGTGAAAGAGGGAGAGGGTGGCAGGAGTTCATGGGTGTGGAGAGCCTTGTGGGCCACTGTAAGGCCCATGGTTCTTGCTGTGAGTGAGGTGGGAGCCATTGAAGGCGCTTGAATAGAGGAGTGACCTGATCTGACTTATCCTTCAAGGCTGGCCAAAGGCGGCAAGTGTGGAAGCTGCTCCCCCAGGGGATCCTGCTCCTCTGCATGGGCATCTGCCTGCTGACCCCTGTCCCCCCACCGACGTACACCTAGGACTGTGTGCAACAGTACTTCCCAATGCTTTATTGCTTGAGGAAAGAGGCAGGGGTTGCAAAGAGAAGGGGAGGGATGAGGCAGCAGTCAGGGATGGGAGGAAGTGGTTAGGATCAGCCTGGGTCCTGGACGATTTACAGGGCATATTATTGTGAATAGCAGTCAGAACAGGACTCGCTGGAGAATCAAAATCACCCTCAGTCCTGGGCCTCAGCTCAGAGCGCTTTGAAAATAATACCCCAAATAATTAAAAAGAGACAGTGCTCTCCTTCCTCCTCCTGCCTCCGGGGAGGGATATTCATCTGCAAATAAATGAAAACCTAATCTAGCAATTTGCATGACTCAAGCTATCGGTGTAAGCTGCCAGGATCTTTGCAGAAGATGCCCGTGGACTGTCGTGTGGTTATACAAATGTGCTGCTCCGAGGTGCCGCCCTGTGTGGCATCTTCTATCTTCTGGCTGCAGAGCCTCTCCCTGCTCTGTGCTCAACACCGTTGGAACACTAAGTGCTGTCCATGCAGATGAGGCAAAGGGAATTACCCAGGTAACAAGGTCCCCATCCTTCACTAAGAGGCACATCTCTGTTGGTGGTGGGGGGCTGTCTATACGGATCACTCAGTAGTTATCAAGCTGCTCTGACTTGCTGAGTGGTGACGGGAAAGCCCCTTACCTTGTGGAGCCTCAGTTTACCATTTAGGGGAACAGAAAGAGGTTTTCACTGATCTACAGGGCAGGAAGAGGTGCTGGCATTGAATGGATTGATGTGACAGGGCTTCAGTAGGAAAAAAAATGGCTATGCAAATTTAAGGTGGAATTGCATCATGCAACCTAAAATATCAACAGACACCAGGCTGTTGCTTCTGGGTAGCTGGCAAACCATCTGAAGTCCCATGTTTATTGCCGCTCAGCAGCCATTTTTTCTCAGGGAGATGGGGCCATTTTGGTGGGACTAGGAGTCCTGGCCCCAGAAGAGCCTTCAAGAAGCTATGGGGTCCAGGCCCCCACCTTAGAACAGGACCCTGTGGCCTCTGCCCCCACCTGCTGGTGACAGTGGCACTGGCCCAATCACTGCCTACACCATGGCTAGGACACCTTTTACATGAAAGAGGCCAGGGAAACTCTTGGGGCCTAGAAGGCCAAGGGGGAGCTTTCCGAGTTCCCAACACCTACAGGCTCTCCAGGGGATGGTGGCAGAATAACTACTCTGGGGCCTGCAGCCTCACTTGCTGAACATCACTGCACCCCAGGCGGGCATGGTGGCTCATACCTGTAATCTCAGCACTTTGGGAAGCCAAGGCAGGGAGATCATCTGAGGTCAGGAGTTTGAGACCAGCCTGGCCAACATGGAGAAACCCCATCTCTACTAAAACACAAAATTAGCTAGGTGTGGTGTCGTGCACCTGTAATCCCAGCTACTTGGGAGGCTGAGGCAGGACAATTGCTTGAACCGGGGAGGCAAAGGTTGCAGTGAGCCAAGATCATGCCCCTGCACTCCAGCCTGGTTGACAGAGTGGGACTCTGTCTCAAAAAAAGAAATCACTGCACCCCATGTTGTCCTGAAAGAGGCTCAGAGAGGAGTCATAATTCTCAATCTCTCTCTCTCCCTCAGACACACACACACACACACACACACACACACACACACACACACACACACGAAAGAAGTCCCATTCTTCCCTCACAGCTCTGGGCTCCAGCCACCTTTCCCCGTGTATCTTCACACATAGAGCTCTCCATCCCCAAGAGGCTGTGACCTCCCCAGTCCCGCAGCCAAAACCAATTACCGGCTCCCAATTAATCAACCCTTCAGGAGACAATGGACTCTGGCAGACCCCGGCCTGCCTGGAAGCGTAAAAGCATGCTGGTTTAGGTGTTCTGAGCCAGGAGGCTGCAGAGGCCAATTTATCCCTTTTGCATCTGCTTAAAGGAACAGAACTCTCTAGAATTCTGTACCACCTGCTGGCTCCTAGGGAGCTGGAATCTGATCAGATGGAGTTGCTCTGCAGCTACCTGCCCAGACGAGCATTGCCTGGGCAAACTTTTCTTTTAGGTTCTTGTTGGAGGTATTTGCAGGCTGCAGTAGTAACTGCTGTCAATTATAAAGCACCTCCTATGTTCTAGGTACTTGCTTTTCATTATCCATTAATCCCCCGCTTGAGTCAGGTGCCATTATCCTGATTTTTAAAGAAGGCAACGAAAAGTTGGTGAAGTAAAGAAATTTGCTGAAGCTCATTGCTGGGGCGCAGCCTGCCCCTACACCACCCACTAGAATGGACCCTCCAGGTATTGGTTTCCTGGTACTGCTGTAACAAAGCGCCACAGACCAGGGGGCTTAAACAGCAGAGATTTATTCTCTCACAGTCGTGGAGGCCAGAAGTCCAAAATCAAGGTGCCGACAGAGTCATGTTCCCTCCAAAAGCTCCAGAGGAGGATCCAGGTTCTGGCAGCTCCTGGCATCCCATGGCTTGTGACAGCCTAATTCCAACCTCTGCCTGCGTCTCCACGCGTCCTTCCCCGCTGTGTGTCTGTGTCTTCTGTCTCTCATAAGGACACTCATTATTGGAAGGAGGACCCATCCTAGTAATCCAGGTTGATCTCAAGATCTGTTCCTTAATTACATCTACAAAGACCCTGTATCCAAGCAGGGTCCCACTGTGAGGCTGCAGGGAAGGGGCATCACTCTTCAACCCACGACACTCTACAGGGTGAAGATTTTGTCTTTGTTCACTCATATATTCCAGGACACTAGAGCAGTGCCAGATTCATCATACGTGTTCAATAGTTCGTTCCTGAATGGGTGAATGAATCATGACAAAACTGAGCTTCAAAACCTGGCTTGCCAGCCTCCAAAACCTCTTACATGAGGCTTCCTCCATTTCTTAGGCTCCTAGGCTTCAACAACTCCGCATTGTTACTTTTAAACACCACTGGTTTTCTGAAGCTAATCATGAGGAAACATCAGACAATTCCAAATGGAGGGACACCCTACAAAATAACAAGAGTGGCAAGGTCATGAGAGACAAGGGAAGGCTGAGGAACCACCCCCAATTAAAGGAGAACAAAGAAACACAACACCTGATCCTGGAGGGGATCCTGGGCAGGGAAAATGCAACTGGAAAGGACTTTATTGGGACCACTGGCAAAATCCGAATATGGACCATGTGGCTTAGCTAATAGTACTATGTCAGGGTTCTAGTTCCTGATTGTGATCACTGTACTGTGGTTATGTAAAAGAATGTCTTCGCTTTTAGGAAATGCACACGGAAGTGGGAAGTATTTAAGGCATGATGTGCATATTTGTGTATGCACGACTGTCAAAATTTTTAAGTGTATATATTTATACATATACACGGGGCAATGATGATAACACAAAGATGGCAAAATGGCAACAATTGATGAATCTGAGTGAAGGGTAGATGAGAGTTCCTTGTACATTTCTTGCAACTCTTCTGACACTTGAAATTACTTTTTTTTTAACAATATAAAACTTAAATAAGTTACACATGAACATGCAACAAAATTTACAAGGCAGAAAGGATCCCTAGGCACCCGAAGGCAACCACCACTGTTGCCAGCCTCTCGAGTGTCCTTGGGTGTCCTCGCACTCTTTCCTCTCCTATTGGCTGGAACTTACCTTCTGACACCCAGTAGTAAGCCCTCAGTAGCAGCAGCAGGGGAGGGAGGGGAGCAGGGGGTAGAGGGAACAGCTCTTGAAGGGAAGAGGGAAAGTCATGTGCCCAACCCAGCCCCAAGGTAGCTGATGAGGCTGCTGCTTTTGTTCTGGGACTCAGGGGCACTGGGTAGGCAAGAGGTAGCCCCTTCCCTGGTTCCCAGGCCCCGGTTCAGGGTCCTGCCCACCCCTCCAGCCCCTGCCCTCACTGCCTCTCCATGCATCCAGCCACTGCCCAGGGTACCAGTGAGGTTCCCCATCAGTGGTCCTCAACTTGGGAGGGCATAGCCCTCTCCAGGGAGGTATTTTCCATTATCAAAATGCCAATGGAGTGCTACTGGCATTTAGGGGCCAGGACAAGAGACGTGGAAAGTTCCAAATTACTTGTGAGCATTTGAGCCTGCCACCATCCCTAAAGGATGGATCTGACCCAAGTAGATGGAAAAGAAGCTGAGCCCCATCTCCTCCCCCAACATAAAGCCTTCCATGGCTCCCCATTGCTTTTATAATTCCAAACTTCTCAATGCAGTGGGTCAAGCACTGCAGCTCAGTGGTCTCTGGATTCACCATGCTTGTCCTCATTGTTGGGCCTTCGTATGCACTGTTCCCTCAGTTTAGGACTCCTGGCTGCCCCCAAGCCTACAGATGGGAAATATAGAATGTATCTGGGGAGAGTCCAGTTGAGAATAGATTGAGAATGAGGCAGGATGAGAAGATGGGTTCAGATGAAGGCAATGGGTCTAGCTAGAGGGGCTTAAACGATGTTCTGAAACAGAAAGAAGAGGATCAGGGCCATAGTTGATGGCCTTGGCTTCTAGGAGGGGTGAGGTTCTTCCTGTTCAAACCCACACGGGCCTTGACCCTTCTTAGCATCTCAGCCCTCCCTGCCCTGTCTGGTCCTAGGACTAAAGCCAGACTGTTTATTTCCACCTGCACCCCTTTTCTCCTTCCTCTCTGCTTCCCTTGTCCTACCCAGGAGGCTGAACTGCGCAGATGAGCTCATTCACTATCTCAGAGGTGAGTGAGTGACAAGTCTGAGCCCCCAAAGCTGAGCAGGTCACAAGCAGAGAATGCTGGCCCCTGATGCCATCATGGCCATGAGACAGGGCCCCCTGCCCTCAGCTCCAAAGAGGTGCAGGCAATCGCCTCTTGATTCCAGACTGGGGCTTCCTCTAGGGTGGTGGGCACCAGGGGAGGCAATATAGGCAGTCAAGCAATAGATAGCATAAGCCCCATTCCACAGAGGACCCTGGCTCAGGGCTCCCCAGCAGCAAGTAAGTGGCAGAGCAGAAACTAGAGGAAGGGGAAGTAGTGAGGAAATGTGGGTATCTTGGTTTGGATTCCCCAAAAGCAGATCCTGAAACAAGGATCCAAGGTTATATTTTGGAGATCCCCACAATAAATAGTGTTGTCCCTCTGAGTAAGTAGAGCTTCATCCTGCCAGGGAATGCTGAGAGCCAGTGTAAGACACGTGCCTTCCAGTTATCCCACCTGAGGGGCGAGGGAGTGGGGGTAGTTATATATCATTGCCTGCCAGTCATAGATTGAAGGCTGATCCAGAAACCTTTAAATCTCCAGCCCTTGGCCTGACATGCTTGCGGGGAGGAGACTCTGGCTGTCAGGATAAGTCTTTAGGCAAAGAGTTGCAAATGTTTACAGTACAACAAGGGAAGGGCCCAGGGAGATGTGGGCGGCTACTTCAGCCTCTGCTGCAGGCAGGTAGATGGCAACAGAAGGGAAAACTATCCAGAGCATTTTCCAGTCTTCTGGTGGATTTCTGATGATGGCATTAAACCCTCAAGTTTTCCCACTTTTCAGATGATAGCACCATCCAGGCTCACATCCAGCAGACAGTCTTCCAGCCTCAAGAAAGTTTGTTTGAAGCAGGAGAGAAACAGCCCTGGTGGCCTCTGACCCTGGAGTGATGTTTCCCCAAGAATGAGGCTGTTGTGAGACAGGCTGGTCCTATACTTGAGACTGGAGAGGCAGACCCCAGGCTGACCTGTCACTCTGGTGGCTCCTGGTTCCCTTCCTCCAACATACTAGTGGAACTCATGCCCAGTTTATAGAAAACGCCAAGACCCAGGATGTTGAAGCTGAAGGGCCCTTAACCGAACCCCAACTGCAGAGATGGAGGGATGAGGACAAGAAAGCAAAGGGGGCATTTCCAGGGTCCCACAGCCAGTCAGAGCCATTGTGTATGGTTTTGCAAGTTGTCAACTAACAGGACAATAATGTCCCTGCAGCCAGTCACAGGGAACTGTAACACAAGCCAGAGCGTCAAGTGAGAGAAAGACCAGCTAAATGGATGAATGTATTCATTTCTGATTGCTGCTGTAACAAATCACCACGAACTTAATGGCTTAAACCCACAAATGTATTCTCTCACCACTCTAAAAGTCAGATGTCCAAAATGGGTTTCATGGAGCTAAAATCAAGGTGTCAGCAGGGCTGCAATCCTTCTGGAGGTTCTAGGGGACAAACTGCTTCCTTGGCTTTTCCAGCCTGTAGAATCTGCTTGCATTCCTTGCCTCATGGCCCCTTCCTGCATCAAAGCCAGCAACACTGCCCCAAGTCTTTCCCACACTGCCGTCTCTCTGCTTCTCATTCTCCTGCCCCCTCTTCTACTTGTAAGTATTCTTGTGATTACAATGGGTCCATCTGGATAATCCAGGATAATCACCCCATTTCAAGTCAGCTGATTAGCAACTGCTACGATTTAAATGTGTCTTCTCCAAAAATTCATGTGTTAAAGCTTAATCCCCATGGTGGTGATATTGGGAGAGGGAGATGGGGCCTTTTGGGCAGTGATTCAGTCATGGAATTGTGCCTTATAAAAGGGCTGGAGGAAACTAGTATAAGCCCTTTGCTTCTCTGCCATGGGAGCACTCAGTGTATGTCTCTTCCAGAGGACACAGCAACAAGGCACCATCTTAGAAGCAGAGACTGGGCTTCCAGCAGAGACAGTGAACCAGCCCGTGCCTCGATCTTGGACTTCCAACCTCCAGAACTGTAAGAAATAAATGTCTGTCCTTTACAAGTTATCCAGTCTCAGGTATTTTGTTACAGCAGCACACACAGACTAAGACTGAAATCTTAATTGCATGTGAACTTTAATTTCCCTTTGCCATGTGACCTAATGTTCACAGGTTCTGGGATTAGGACGTGGACCTCTTCAGGAACCATTCTTCTGCCTATCACAATGGATGCCCAGAGGCCTAAGAGATTGTTTTTGAGCAGAGGAGAGATGACAGAACCCAGACCAGCCAAGAGAAGAGGGACAAGCAGAAAGGATGGGCAAGGAAAGACAAACAACATGGCCTGATTCAGAGACACTAGCTGAGCGAGCAGGTATGCCCTGCCTGAGGAAGTGTGGGTGTGTTTGCTTGTGTGTGTCCCGTCTATCTCTGTATGTGTGCACGCACACATACATGCCTGTGTGTGTGCATGCATGCATAATCCTTCCTTACCCTTCCAACTGTCTCATATCAGACTTCTCCAAGGAGGTAAAATGTGAGCAGGACTTTAAAGGCAGGGCAGGGCAGTGAGCTGGGCTCTGTCATTCTGTCCTCAGTAAGCAGGCCTCCACTTTGGCTGGAGGCCATCCCTACTCCCTCTCAGGTCTCACCTCTGCCTAGGTGAGCAGCTCCATAGCCACACAGGCTCTGGGCAGGGCTGAGCTATCCAGGCAGGGATGGAGGTAGAGGGTGGAAATGAAATTTCTTCCCACACTGGGCCTGGTTCCTACAGCACTGAGCTCACACAAAAGGAAGGTGGGAGGGGCAAGCTCATGGTGTCCCACACTAAGGGCAGACCTCCCACCTGGCCTCCAGAAGGAGGCTGAGGCACGTATGCAGCCAGGGTTCTCCCAAGACCCCACATCCAGGTAGCAGAAACAGCATGGAGGTGGGGCTTCCCTGCCCCGAATGAGCAGGCCCTATAGCCAGGAAACATCAGAGTGGACTGACAACTACTAGAAGAAGCCCCCCTGAAGACAGAGAGGCTGAGGCCCAGAGAGGTCATAGGGCTAGGCAGGATAGAGCTGGGGTGGAATATGAGGTTCCTCTTCAGTTCCTTTTTCCCTCCTTTACAGAATAAGAAAAGAACAACAGGGAACAGATGAGGACCCCTGGTCCAGCATGGTCTGAGTACATAGGAAACCTCAAGGAATGCTAAATAGTTGGGTGAGTTGATGAGTGAATAGATACAGAGAGGGAGGGAGGGAGGGAGAAATGGAGAAATGGAGGGAAGGAAGAGTAAATGTATGTATGTATGGATGGATGGATGGATGGATGAGTGATGGATGGATGGATGGATGGATGGATGGATGATGGATGAATAGATGGATGGATGGATGGATGATGGATGGATGGTGTAGGGAAAAGAAAGAGAGATCAGACTGTTACTGTGTCTATGTAGAAAGGGAAGGCATAAGAAACTCCATTTTGACCTGTACCCTGAAAAATTGCTTTGCCCTGAGGTGCTGTTAATCTGTAACTTTGCCCCAACCTCTTTGCCCCAACCTTGAGCTCAGAAAAACATATGTTGTATGGAATCAAGGTTTAAGGGATCTAGGGCTGTGCAGGATGTGCCTTGTTAACAAAATGTTTACAAGCAGTATGCTTGGTAAAAGTCATCGCCATTCTCTAGTCTCAATAAACCAGGGGCACAATGCACTGTGGAAAGCCGTAGGGACCTCTGCCCCTGAAAGCGGGGTATTGTCCAAGGTTTCTCCCCATGTGATAGTCTGAAATATGGCCTCATGGGATGAGAAAGACCTGACCGCCCCCAGCCTGACACCCATAAAGGGTCTGTGCTGAGGTGGATTAGTAAAAGAGGAAATCTTCTTGCAGTTGAGATAGAGGAAGGCCACTGTCTCCTGCCTGCCCCTGGGAACTGAATGTCTTGGTATAAAACCCAATTGTACATTTGTTCAATTCTGAGATAGGAGAAAAACTGTCCTATGGTGGGAGGCAAGACATGTTGGCAGCAATGCTGCTTTGTTATTCTTTACCCCACTGAGATGTTTGGGCAGAAAGAAACATAAATCTGGCCTACGTGCACATCCAGGCATAGTACCACCCCCTTGAACTTAATTATGACACAGATTCTTTTGCTCACATGTTTTCTTGCTGACCTTCTCCCTGTTACCACCCTACTTTCCTACCGCATTCCTCTTGCGGAGATAGTGAAAATAATAATCAATAAAAACTGAGGGAACTCAGAGACCAGTGCTGGTGTAGGTCCTTGGTATGCTGAGTGCTGGTCTCCTGAGCCCACTGTTGTTTCTCTATACTTTGTCTCTGTGTCTTATTTCTTTTCTCAGTCTCTCATCCCACCTGATGAGATATACCCACAGGTGTAGAGGGGCAGGCCACCCCTTCATCTGCCGCCCAACGTGGGTGCCTTTCTCTAGGGTGAAGGTATGCTAAGAACGAGAGCATTGAGGACTGCCGACAAGAGATTCCCGAGTACGTCTACGGTCAGCCTTGTGGTAAGCGTGTGCGCTCGGAGGAACCCAGGGTAACAATGGGGCAAACTGAAAGTAAATATGCCTCTTATCTCAGCTTCATTAAAATTCTCTTAGGAAGAGGGAGAGTTGAAGCTTCTACAGAAAATCTAATTATGCTATTTCAAATGGTAGAACAATTCTGCCCATGGTTTCCAGAACAGGGAACTTTACATCTAAAAGCTTGGGAAAAAATTGGCAAAGAGGTTGGGGCAAAGTTACAGATTAACAGCATCTCAGGGCAAAGCAATTGTTCAGGGTACAGGTCAAAATGGAGTTTCTTATGCCTTCCCTTTCTACATAGACACAGTAACAGTCTGATCTCTCTTTCCTTTCCCTACAGATGGATGAATAGATGGGCACTCATCTATGAGATTCTGATACAGTCATGGCATGCACCACATTGTCTCATCTTGGGACTAAACATCCCAGTATGACAGCTAGGAAGGATTCGATTAATCCCTATTCATTAATTCAAGGCAGCATAAGAGATGATCCAGGGTGTGGCTTCAGGAATCAGGCTGCCTGAATTCAAATTCCTATTCCAAGATTTCCTAGCTGTTCTACCTTGGGAAAGTTGCTAAACCTCCCTGAGTCTCAATTTCTTCATTTGCAAAACAGAAATAATGAGAGTACCATCTCATAGCGAGGTTGTGAGAATTAAATGAGATTATTTATATTAAGTGCTTAACACTGTGCTTGGTGGATAGAGAAAACTAAAAATAATATTAATTATTATTATAAATTACTATTAGTTTCATGGTTGCTTACCATGTCCTTTTCTTTATTATTAATAATAAGATAACAGAGATAGTGCCCAGTAGCCCCATTTCCTTCAGTGTTAGAGTCAGTGGCCTTACAATGGCCCACAGGGCCCTGCATGACCTTGCCCCATGTCTTGGCTGGCCCTGCCTTCTATCTCCCTCCCTCTTTTCCTCTCTGCTCTTGCCACACTGTGCTTCAAACATGCCAGGCATGCTCCTGCCCAGGCCCTTGGCAGCTGCTCCCTACCAGGCTCGTCCTCTAGAGGGTCTCATGACCCACTCCCTCACCTCCTTCAAGTCTTTGTTCTGATATCCCCTTCTCAGTGAGGTCTTCCCCCACTCCTTTTAAATTGCCCATTCTGCCCTATCCCCAGCACTCTTATCTCCCTTCCCGCCTTAACTTTACCCCCATGACACCTACCAAGATGTGACTCACCATGCACTTAACTTAGTCATCTTGTTTATTGCCCACTTCCCACAGCAGAATCTCAGATCCATGAGGGCAGTGAGTTATATCTCTTCTGTTTCCTAGTGCTAGAGCAGTGCCTTCACAGAGTAGGCATTCAATAAATAGTTGTTGAATGAATAAATGATATATCATGAGGATATTCCAGGCCTTGCTGCCTGTGTCCAAAATCCCTAATCAAAGTTGAAAGGAGGCAGACATTCTAATGGAAGTGGAAACAGTTCTCAGAAACCTAGAGAGGCATCATGGAGGAGGTGGCCTTTTCCTTGAGTCTTAGAGGGTGAGGAGGATGTCCTTAGGTAGAGCTGGGGGTGGGGGACATTCCAGGCTATGGTTGACATCAGCCAAGGCCCTGCAAAGAGGAAGGGTCAGATGATGTGCAGCTCAGGGGTCCCTTAAAACAGGCCAACCCTTGTTTCAGGGAGAAAGCTTAGAAAGTGGTACAGGTGACTGTAGTGCCATGAGCTAGGTTTTTGCACAGACTGTAGGGGAGAGTGCCAGGTCAGAGGCAGCCCCAAAGAGTCTCATCCCAGCCAGGCAGGCAGACCCAGAGGGGTGCAGCTAGCCTTTCCATCAGCGTGGCAGCAAGAAGGATGGCCTGCACTGAGCAGTTGCAGAAGTGAGCTTTCCTGCCTGCCCCTTTCTGCACTGAGCCTCAGAACCTCCAGCCTACACTGGAGCTAGAGTGAAGGCACTCAGTTGGGGTGAGTGAAGCCCTTCCTCTAGAAGAGTTACACTCGAAATGGACCCACCTCTTCTGCATGGCAGGATGCTGCCCCCTCCAAGCAGGGCACAAAGGAGGCTGCCAAGAAGGCAGAGGCCTGGCCTGACAGACCCAGCTCTGCTCAGCCCCTACAGATCTGAGCTTGACAAGGGCTGCAGGAAGAAGAAGGGCAGGGCCCTGTGAGTGCTCAGCCTGCACTGAGCCTTCACTCTGCGGTGAGATGGGGGACCCACATTCAGAACCTAGCTTTGCTGCTTAGCTGTGCTGGGCAGTACCTTCAAAGTCTCTCAGCCTCACTTTCCTCATCTAGGACAACTGCACCAGGCTGGGCCAGTCTGGGGTTTGGAAGTGGGATTCAGAAAAACTTTCAGAAACTTGAAAACTGGGGAGCCCAGGGTGCTATTCTGGGGAAACCTATAGAGTCCATGAACATGAAAAAGCACAGAAAGCTGGTTCACAGGGAGAGGAGGAGGACACCTGAGGGAGACCAGGTTGCCCTTAGGGAGGCGAGGGAGGTGCAGCCTGGGTTACTGATGGCTCTTTCCAATCCATAGCTGCATTTCCAGCCTGGGGTTATCTGAGACACTCCATGTCCTTATAATACATTCTCCTTTTTTTCTCAATTTGCTTAGAAAGGATTTCAAGTGTGTTTCCATGTGGGGTAGGGCCCACATGCTCTTTTGCAAAGGGCCCTTGCCACCTCTCTGCTAAAGAGGTGGAAACTATTTCCCCTCCACTGGTCCTGTTGCTGGTTTGCAATGAATGAAGCATCAATGACATCCTGGGCATTCCTGGTCCAGGTATCAAGAAGACCTGGCAGCTTCCACTTTTGCACTCTTGGGGGAGCCAGCTACCATGTAAAAAGTGCCACTTCCCTGAAACCACTATGCTGTGAGGAAGCCTGAGCTAAACCACTTGGAGAGACCACATAGAGAGAGGTGGACCTGGCTGGTCCAGCCATCCCAGCCCAGTCTCCAGACAGTAAATGAAGAACTCTTCTTGAATGTTCCAACCCCAGCAGACAACTCATGGAACTGTCCATTTGAAACTGGCCCAATTTTCCCATAGAACTGAAGCTTGAGAAACTTACGAGTTCCTTTCTCAGGAAATCGACCATCAGGCCTCCCAGATAGGATCAAGAAACTGATACATTCCAGATCACCTTATCCAGACAATGAGAGGCCAGACCTCTCATCTGACCATCTGCTGCCTGTTCACTAGCTCTTCTTCCTTCCCTGCTCTACAAACTCCTAACTTTGGTCAACAAGAAAGTCAGATTTGAGACTTGTCTTCCATCTTCTGGTGGATGTCACCCATAATAAAGCCTTTCTTCCCTGGCAACACTTGGTGTCTCAGTGATTGGCTTGCTGCACAGCGAGCAACCTAGGCTGAACCCCTGACATTCGGTAACACGTTGACAGCTGAGCTGCCCTCATTGAGCCCTCCTCAAATTGCAGAAACATGAGCGAATAACTTATTTTTTTTTACCGCTACATCTTGGTATAGTTTGTTATGCAGCAATAAATAATTGAAGCAAGTTGTAGTCAAAAATGCTATAATCCTCACTATGCACATCTATTGGGCTCCTGGGTTCAGACAGTGACAGTTCTGATAGTGAGGGACATCCAGTTAGGAGGTGAGGTGAGGGCCCCAGCCTGGTCTCTGGCTGTGCCACTCTGTCATTCTACGTGTCAGAAATGTCTTCCTCACCTGCACCCCAGCCTGGTCCCATGAACATCCTTCCTGGACTAGGTCTGTGATCTGGAACCTAACAGACAACCTGCCCAGAGCCACACCACTCTTCTCCTCCCTTATCAGTGTCTTTACTAAGTACCTAATTTATTCCACAAGCAGTTCCTCTACCAATGGCCAATATGAAAATATGCTCTACCTCATGAGTAAGCAGAGACATGCCAATTAAAGCAAGAATGAGATTCACCTTCCTGCTTATCAGATTGGCAAAATGAAGATTGAGGGTTGTTATAGACTGGGGTGGGACGTATTGGGGGCCTCAGGTGCTGGGAGGCAAGCAATTTGAAGGGTAGTTTAGCAGCATTATTGAAATACAAAGTGTGCATAGCCTCCAATTCAGCAATTCCATTTCTGAGTTTACAACTTGGAGAAATGTTTACATATGTTACACAAGGGGGCACATGAAAAATGTTCTCTGCAGCAGAGTTCATCACTGTGAAACTGAAAATGTACCACACCTCCACTAATAAGGGCATGTATCCTTGCTCTGGTACAAAAGGCAGCCGTTAACATAAATGGTATTTTATGCCATATTTATGCCATAACATAGGTAACATATAGATGACACACAGGTGATATATAGCACAAAACTACTGGCTTGGACAGGTCTCTAAGACACATTGTGAAGTGAAAAGAGCATCCATACAGTATAATATTTGTGTCAACAGCCTCACAACAAATGAAAATACAAAAATTCAAATGTGAATGCAAAATTTTAAGTGTGGAAAGAAACTCAGGAAACTGATAAGAAGTCTTCTCAGGGGAGACAGATGGTTTTGGGAGGGCCAAGGGGGACATTTGTCTTATTTCTATTTTTTAATAATGATAATGTCTTTATGTATTTCTTATGTTATTAAAAATAATTCTCGAAGTAAGTATTTATGAATGTCCATGGAGCTTCCAAGATAGTGGGGGCAGCTGAGAAGAGTCCAGGCTAGGGAGAGAGCAAGGGCTGGAGAGCAAGACTTCGGGGGCTATAGGAGCACAGAGCTGGGAGATTACTGAGGGCTGGTGCAGTTAGGGAAGGCAGCCTGGAGGAGAACCATTCCCCCAACAAAATGCTGGTGGGATCTGAGTAGCTGATGAGGAGGACCTGTACAAGCCTAAGCAGGGTGCTCTGCTGTTGGGGAGCTGCATAGGGAGCCTCTGGCTCATACAGGAAATGGGATTGGGCAACCTTGGAGAGTTTGCCCTGCCCCTAGCCGCCCCCATGCTCTGATTGCTTAGGTTGCTGGGATGTCCTACTTGCTCTGCCTGTGAAGCTAGGCAGCCAGGACCCAGGACAGCAGTGATGCAGGACTTGACGGGTCACCATTGCTCACAGCTCAGGAGCACGCACACACACACACACACACACATACACACACACACACACACACACACACACGACTTGTTCTGCCCCCAGAAAGACTTTATGCTTGTCCTCATAACATCCAACCATTTTGCACCCATCCGTCCATTGACTCCTCCAATGATGATTGAGAACTTGCTATGGGCCTAGTGCTGTGCCTCAGCCACTAGCCCTCCTTTGGAGGCCCAGGTCATTACAGATGGAAGGACTCTAAGGGTTCATCTAGTCCAAACTTCACCCATTTTATAGATAAGAACAGGGCTGTGACTTACTCATAGGAAGGAGGGCCAGAACCAGGACCAGTCAGGTGCCAATCAAATCCCCTTACTCCCTGCACCTATCTTTTCTACCTACATCTTTCCTTCAACTCTGTATCTCAGACCCACATCACACCTGCATACACAGAGAACTCAAGAATCTTTGGTTCAACAAATGATTCAGTAAATGAATGAGTGAGTTATGAAGAAGTAAAAAATAGGTAATGCTGGATTTCTCATCAGAGAGAAGAAAGAAGAAAGAGATCATCTTCAGGGATATAAAGAGATTTCTGCCCTGCTCTTCAGGCGGAATCGTGGGTGGTACACTGGTATAGGGAGGGGAAAGGTTCTGAGCAGCTGGAGGGCATGTTTGTGCTTCAGTTCTAGATGTTCACTGGATCAGTATGTGCACATCTCTGCCTGTCAGGCCAGACCCACAGCAATGCTGGGAGACAGGAACTTAGTCTAGGGCAATAGTTCTCAAATGCCAGCTTGCATTAGAATAAACTTGAGGACTTTTAAAACACAGATTGCTGCTCCGCCACCCCCAGAACTTCTGATTCAGTGACTCTGAGGTGGACCCTAGAGTTTGCATTTCTAGCACGTTTCCTGGGTGATGCCGCTGCTGCTGATCTGGGATGGCAGAGTTTCTCAATCCTGGCTGCACAGTGGAATCACCTGGGTAGCCCTGACCCCAGCAGCTGCTCAGCCTGCATCCTTGACCAACTGCCTCAGAATCTCTGGAGAAGAGACCTAGACAGCAGAGCTTCTCAAACCTCACCTAAGGTGAAGGGCCAGAATTTTCATTCATTATTGTCAATCAATGGTGGATGAATATTTCTGAGAAATACAACAAAAACAGATCTTCAGAAAAAAAATGAAACAAACCATAAAGATCTACAAAATGTATGTTCACATTGTTCTTATTAGATTCAGCAAGCACAAAACTACTCTATCACTTGCCATAAAAGTTTCTAAACACTCTCAATTTCTGTACTTCTTGAAGGCTAGTGGCCAAAATTTCACAATGGCAGCATCTAGGAGCACCCTCTTTTGAGTAGTCCTAGGTTAGACCTTCTGTAATCTCAGAGCCGGTCACAAGTCAAAGATGACCAACAGCTTAATCTAGCTTTCTCCAGGGGAGTAATCTCTTGCCTCTCTCTATATATCTACAGCCTCAAATCTAGATGGGCATCAAATCCTCTTCCCTGTGTCTATGGGGTTTGTCTTTATAAGGGCCAGAGTTGGGGGATTTTCTGAAATATTTAAAAAAAACACTGGCCAGGCACAGTAGCTCATGCCTGTAATCCCAGCACTTTGGGAGGCCGAGGTAGGTGGATCACTTGAGGCCAGCAGTTCAAGACCAGACTGGCCAACATGGTAAAACCCCATCTCCACTAAAAATATAAAAATTAGTCAGTAATGGTGGTTCATGCCTCTAGTCCCAGCTATTTGGGTGCCTGAAGCATGAGAATCGCTTGAACCTGTGAGGCGGAGGTTGCAGTGAGCCAAGATCGCATCACTGCACTCCAGCCTGAGTGACGAGCAAGATTCTGTCTCAAAAAATAAAAAATAAAGACACTGCAATGCAGAAAATCACTGTCAGAAGACTTGCTTAAAGAGGTACTCTTTTGTTGCAGTTAGATTCCTAGTTGGGAAGTTAGCAGTTCTGGGTTCTGGTTTTAAATCTACCACTAAGTAGCTAAGATACAAATAATATTTCTCAGGGTGTCACTCACCCTCCCTGAGAACTGGGTAGAAAAGCATCTCTGGCTCCTGCAATGTCATCATCATGGTTCTAATGATCAGAACTGACCGATGGGCTCAGTCATCAATGACCAGGATGAAAATCATGGTGAGAACTTCTCAGAAGGAATCCCCTGGTTGGCTGGGTGCAGTGCTCATGCCTGTAATCCCAGTACTTTGGGAGGTCGAGGTGGGCGGATCACCAGAGATCGGGAGTTCGAGACCAGCCTGACTAACATGAGGAAACCCCGTCTCTACTACAAATACAAAATTAGCCAGGCGTGGTGGCGCATGCCTGTAGTCCCACTCAGGAGACCGAGGAAGGAAAATCGCTTGAACCCGGGAGGCAGAGGTTGCCGTGAGCCGAGATTGCGCCATTGCACTCCAGCCTGGCCAATAAGAGTGAAATTCCATCTCAAAAAATAATAATTAAAAAAAAAGAATTCCCTGGTTAACTAGTCACATGGCTTAGAGGCCTGGTTGTTAAACTGATGGCTGCCGTCCCTCCCTAGCAGTGTATGCTGGTACCTCAGCACCAAACATGCCAACTTGAGCTGTGATTTCTTTTCCCAAAGGCAGTATGTTGATTCTCTGACCTTCAAATCTTTTATTTGGTCACAGCCATGGATAAAGAAATGAACCTGGAGAAGCAGTGTAGCCTCTTCCCTGGAGGGACTTAAGTCCCAGCTCTGACAGGGACCAACTGTAGAAGCCTGAGCAAGCCCTTCCCCTCTCTGGGCCTCATTTTGCACATCTAAAATGAAGGAAATCAAGTTAGATGTTATCTAAAGTTACTTGCAAAATTCTCTATTTTTGTATACAATATTAATTTGCCAACTCTTGCTGGATTTTCATCAACAGTGCAAATATCTGTAAAAGATCAAAGTCACTTCTGGTGCCAATAATCAGGAGCAAGGTGGCCAGGGTGACCTCTTCCATCCAAGCCATATTTTGCACTCACTTTTCCACTTGAAGCCTGTCACAGTAGCAGCTAGTCTTGACTGAGGGTGTACGATGGGCCAGGTGCTGATTTAACCACTGGGCCTAGATTCATACACGTAGTTCCCCATGATCCAAAGAGGTAGGTACCATGAAATTATTATCAGCTCCACTTTACAAAGGGAATTTTGACCCAGAGAATGGAAGTCACTCGCCCAAGGTCACACAGCTAGAGCGCAGCAGACAGAATTCTCACCAGGCAATCTGGCTTTAGTCAATTCCTACTGAGCTCCTACTGTGTGCATATAATAAAAGACACTGCAAAGAATCAATATCTGGGGACACCTGTGATGGTATTTACGCCATGTTCAAAAACTAATTTCCCCTTCTTCTTGAGAAGCTGGGGGAAATTCAGGACAACCTGAATTTCCTTTGTCAATATTCTATATACCTGCCAACGAGAACATTAGCAGATTGTTCAAGGAGGCGTGGTTCTCCACACAAATACTTTCTATTATTGCTGAATCAATAGCTCTGGTGCTCAGTTTGAGAGAACTGTATTTCTTAAGGAAAGAGAAAGAGAAAGAAAATTGTACTCAAAAATTCCAATTTTGCCTTCACAAACAGCCTCCTGGTAAGAGCAGCAGAGGGGCGGGTAGTTGATGGCTAGATGGGCTCTGAAATTCAGCAGGAGGACTAGGGGCGGGGGATGGGAGAGTGATACTCTCATTTCATAGCAAGCCCTGGGAAAACAAAAGAGGTATTTCTAAGGACCTGCAGGTGTTGGGTGGCCCTTCCCACAGAAGGGCACCATAGCACAGTAGTTAAGAGCGTGGACTCCTGACCCAGACTGCTGGGTCAACTCCTAGATCCACTGCTTATTATTAGTGCTGTGACCTTGGGCCCATGACCTCAGCTCTCTGTGCTTCAGTTTCTTCATCCCTAAAACACAGATAATAATATGGTCTTATATAGGGATTATATACATTTATAGGGTACAAGTGAAAGAATTAGAATTATGCCTACCAGGGACCAAGGCTACGTATGCATTAGCTGTTATTAATACAGTTTCAGGTAACTCACCAAGCCCTGTATTTGGAAATGCAGAAGTCAAGGGTTTAGATGGGTGTGGGATTTAACTTTCCCATTAAATATGCTTCCTTCTTAGAATAGCATTGCGATGGCCTTCCCAGAGCGTAAAGCAATGGGAATGAGTTTTTTTCCCTTTTCTCCACCACCCAGTCGTTTCCATCCTGTGATTCCCCTGGGATCCTGTGCCGCGGGTTCCAGCCCCCGTGACCTCCCATCCCTCCTGCACAATCTCACAGCCTCCAGCTCACACCCAGCCTAGGCTGTTCCCTGACTGTGGGTACATCAGCCTCCCGAGAATGAGGCTGGATTTTTCCTCTGCTTCTCTTCCTTCCCCCATCTCATCTTCATGGATGGGCCTGGGTCTCCTCTTCCCATATTTCCTGATCAGAGCTGGCACAGAGCTGGGCCCACAGAAGAAATCAGAGTCTGGGAGTTCGAGACCAGCCTGGGCAACATAGTGAGACCCCTTATCTACAAAAAAAAAAAAACCTGGGCATGGTTGGTCCCAGCTACTTGGGAGACTGAGGTGGGAGAATTGCTTGATCCTGGGAAGTGGAGGCTGCAGTGATCTATGATTGTGCCACTGCACTTCAGCCTGGGCACAAGAGCAAGAGACCCTGTCTCAAAAAAAAAAAAAAAAAAAAAAAGAAGCTGGGACTCTGACTGGAGGGGGCCATGAGAACTTGAGCTCCCTGGAACACATACATGCCCATGGAGGTCACTGAACCCCCTCAGGGAGGCAGGATAGCGTGCTCACAGCAACTTGAGTTAAATCTCAAAGGACAGCTGTCACCACATGGTAAGAGATATGGATGAGGGAGGCCAAAGAGAATGCAGTTCCTCACACAGTAGGAACACGGCTTTCCTCCTTTCCCCAGATGGAAGGCAGGGCAAACAGTGGCTTCAGTGTTGTTCTGTTTCCCTTCTTTCTTTGGGCTTCAATTAGTTAAACATCTCCCCTTGCTTCTGGCTTATTTCTAGCCTTCAGCATTATTGATAACTTTGGTGTATCTTGGGAAGGTGGGAGGGGTGAGCCAGGAGGTGCTAGTTGCAGCTGTCATACTTCCACGTCCCCTACTTCGCATTTTTTCAGGGCTCTGTCTAATTCCAGGAATAACTGAGGGCCGTGGAGAAGAGATCAGAGTGGAAGGAAGTGGATCCCACCCTTCTCTACTGACAGGCTAGCTCAGGCCACTCACCGGCAGGCTATGATGATGATCAGAGTGCCTGCCGGAGAGGCCATCAGCCCCAGCCCAGGGAGTAGCCAAGCAGAGACCAGGGAACCCCTGGCAGGGAGGCTGGACCCCTAAGAACGTAAACATGACCCAGGGGCAATGTAACGCAGCTCAGCCATGGAGACGATTCCATTTCACAGATGAGAAACTTGAGGTCCAAACAATGAATCCCTTTTCTCCAAGGGCTCACAGCCAGTAAGTCATATAGCCGGACTGGAATCCTCCCTCCCAGTTCAGGCTCCAGGCCAAGTGAACTAGGCAGAGGACAAACCTTGCAGGCCGCTGGCTTCATTCTCACACTACCCCATGTAGCCCCGCCAGCCACCAGGAGAGCACTCTGAAGTCAATGTGGCATTCGGCTCTGGTTTCCTCTGGCTTACTCCTTTGTCCTCCCATGGCCCAAGGGGAGGACAGCTGTTCTGGACACGGGTGACTCCATTACAAAAGGCCACCTCCTCTCCTTGCCAGTCTGATGCCACTGGCCGGTGGCCTTGTCCCCACATTCAGGTGGAAATGCCCCCAAGCTGCCCAGCCACCGGGTCTGACATTTGCCCAGTGAAGGGCTGAGTCCAGGATCTGCCAATCCCGTGGACCACTCACCTTTTATTGACCTGCTGTCTCAGGCTCTTGCCCTCTGGGGAGCCCCAAGCTCAAGGCCCCACAACGTCATCCTGCAGTAGAGGCAGCGTGGCCCAGAACAAGAGGAAGAGACATGTGTCATTGCTTTGTCTCACTGAGCAGGCAGAAAGAGGTTGGGGAGAGGGCCAGCTAAGTGGCTGGGGAAGAAGCCTTCCTGGGGATGGCCTTCCTTAAAATGCCAGGTCCCAGGCCTCATGGGGCCTTGGTTTCTCCACTTGTGAGATGGAAGCATGAATTGAGTGACTGTCAAGGTCCCTTCTGGCTCCAGTGTTCTCTGGGTAGCAGCATCTGGACCAGGACTCAGGCCACCACCACTTCCCTGCAGAGTCCCCCGCCTGATCTCCCTGCCTCTGGGTGTGTCCCAGCCAAGCCATCCTCCACCCTATTTTTCCCACGTTCCAGCCCTTGTCACTCCCATAGTGGAAACCTCCAAAGGCTGCCTTACCCAGCCCACATGCCCCAGGCCTGAGCTCTGCCCATGGCCCTGCCTCACCCTAGTAGTCCCCCTGTAATGGACTGAATGTTTATGTCCCACTCCCGTACCCCAAAGCCAAATGCTGAAACCCTAACCCCCATTGTGATGGTCTTAGGAAATGTGGCTTCTGAGAGGTGACTAGTCAGGAGGGCAGACCCTTCATGATGGGATTCTTGTCCTTATATAAAGGGATGGGAGAGCTTGCTCTGTCTCTGCCCTGTGAGGCTATGAGGAGAAGATGGCCATCTGGAGGCCAGGAAGTAGTTCCACACCAGACACCACCTGCCAGCACCTTGATCTTGCACTTGCCAGCCTCCAGAACTGTGAGAAAGAAAGTCCTATTGTTTATAAGCCGCTGAGTCTATGATATTGTTCCACAGCCCAAACTAGCTAAAACATCCCCTCAGGCACCCATCTGTGACAGATGCCACCCATACAAACCACCTGCTGGTCTGTGGGCCTGCCTTGTTCTTGCTCATTTGCTGTCGACACCTCCAGCCTCACTCAGCTGAGGTCCCCTCATTCCTTAAGCCGCCTTCCCTGGCCCCACTGGTGGGATGCATGGGTTGGTGATGCTTACTCCTCCACCCATAGGCCTTGCCTGTTTACTTGTTGTCTCCCCCAACAAGCTGGGGCAACCACTGTGTCTTCTCTCCCTGTCTCCTGCACTTAATAGTTGCTGAATAAATAAAATTGTGTTAAGTTCAAACCAAACACTGTCTCCTGCCTCCCGGCCCAGTGTTCTTGCAGGGGTCCAGGAAAGGCAGGCATAGGTAATGGCATCCAGAGCCTGCCCACAGTGTGACCCTGCCCTTGACCACTCCACACCGCTTGCCCTGAGGCTCCCGGGGTCCTCCCTGTCCATTCGTTCACTTGACATCTAATAACCTACTTTTTTCTAAGCACCCACGGTCAGGCCTTGCACAGGGTCTTGCACATAGTAGGCCTTCAGTGTTCGTTGACTTTGAAACAAAATAACAATAACGGCAACCTCTCACATTTATGGGCAGAGTTTGTCCACACAGGTCCTCACATGGTCCTCACAATGGCCACCCATGACAGGTATTATTTTGTTTTACAGGCAGGAGAACCAAGGGGGAAAGAGTGGAGGGAGCAAGTTAGGCATCTCGTGGGCCACAAAAGACGCTGGAGCAGGAGCAAGGGCAGGGACAGGCTCCATGGGGTGGAGCCCAGACTCTGGCACAGGCCAAGCCCTCCAGGGCAGCCTCAGCCTCCCTGCGCCACCTGGGATCCCCTCCACGGGTTTCTGCCCAGGACAGCCCATGGCGCCTGCTCCTGGGAGGAGCCTGCACACGGGACAGGGCACAGCTGTGAAACCACAGACAGGACAAACAGAGCCAGGCCTGATGCCACTGGGCACCGGAGCCTGGACTATTCCGGAAAACACGGGCTCCACAGCTGTTCTCAGGCACAAAGTTCAGGGCTCGTTCATGAGCAGGTAGAAGCTCCACCAGAGCTGACTTAATCTCTATTAATCAAATGTGACCTGTTTTTCTTTAGAGACCAGTGACAACAGAACTGCATCGTCACTCCTGCTCTGCCCTGGCCTTCCTGAACTGGGATTTGGGAGGCAAAAAAGAGAATGGAATCAAAGTAACATCCCATGGAACCCATGGGGTAAAAACGAAAATTAAAACTGGCCCAAATCAATGTCTGTTCTTTCAACAATGCTGAAAATTGTGTTCTGAAATTGCATGGCAAGAGCAGAGTCTGCAGCCTGAGGCTAAATTGGTGTGACCACAGCTAAATTAAGGAGACAGCATTAGAAACCTGGGGAATGTCACCTGGCCACAAGGTCGGCATGGAGCCGGGAACTCCCTCTGCGGGACCCAAGGCACATCATCTCCTATGGCACTGGGTCTGAGCAGTCTTAGTCACAGGCAGAGATGGGGTCCCTGTGGTGGCCCCAAAGGCAGGGCAGAGGTCCCTTTCTCGACAGGTGCTGCCTTTCCTTAGACTCCTCCTTGGACTGCAAGGACCAGCTCATCCCTTCCTGCCTGGGCTGCTGCATTTGCCCACACTGACTTCTTAACTCCAGGCTTGCCACCTCCAACCCAAGACTACCCTGCTGCCTGAGCAAAAACCTTCTAGAATGCCGACCCTCCCCTGCCCCTCCCCTGCTCAGGGACACATGTGTCCCTAAGTCCTCCAGCCTTTGAAAGTCACCGTTTCCTTTCACAACCACATACAACGACCCAGCCACCCCATCCTATTAGATTTACAGAAGGTCTAGGCTCCCTGCAACAGTGCTGGCTCCCAGGCAAGTGGGTGGGGTGCCTTGCATTTTCCTGGTCACTTTTTACTCTAAAGTCTACTCCTGTTCAATTCCTGAACGCTTCTGTGTTGGTCAGAATTCCAGGGGTAGTGAGCAACAGAAACAAATTTTAAACATAAAGCAAGGTATATTAGAAAGCTCCCTTACTGGAGGCAGGGGCAAGGCTGGCCTCAGGTCCAACTGGAATTGAAGCCTTAAAGGCTACCAGGCCCTTCTCTCCTCCTCTCTTCTCTGCCCATGCTCTTGGCTTGGCTCTCGATTAACCCACTACACTTGGCATCTCTGGTTCTTCACGAGAAAGGAATAGGCTCTCTCTTTGGAGCAAAGTTTAAAAATTCCAGCTGAGCAAGGTGGCTCATACCTGTAATCCCAGCACTTTGGGAGGCCAAGATGGGAGGATCGCTGGAGCCCAGGAGTTCGAGACCAGCCTAGGTAACATAGTGAGACTCTGTGTCTACAAAAAACGTTTTAAAAATTAGCTGAGCATGGTGGCCTACGCCTGCAGTTCCAGCTACTCAGGAGGCTGAGGTGTGAAGATCACTTGACCCTGGAAGGTAGAGGCTATAGTGAGCCATGATCATGCCACCGTACTCCAGCCTAGGTGACAGCATAAGACCCTGTCTCAAAAAATAAAAATAAAAATCCCAGAGGAGGGCTATGACTGGGTAATTTCAGATGAGCTGTCCATTCCTGCACCAACCAACCATGGTCAGCGGGGTGAGACACTCTCATTGTCCAGCTTGGTCAATAGCATTCGGCCAATCCGCAGTGGCTGGCTGCTAGCCAGATCACATGGCTGGAGAAGAGCATGCCTGTTCTTTGCTCCTAAGGGAACAAAATCAGTTCTTAGGGGGCAGAACCATCTGATATGAGAATGGTCTGTGGCCCTCCAAAGAGGCAAGTACATGACACACATACAGTATGTCTGTGGTATTAAAATTTCATGGTAGGAGGGAGGGCAATCAGGAAAATAAATATCTAAAAAGCCTCCTTGTAAATAATAATGGGAAAAAAAAGGCTGAGCAGCGTTGGAGTAGAGGATGGAGAATTTCTCAGAAGGACAGTACCATCTTGGGACAAAACAAAGAAACGTCCAGTTCAGCTCCCGCTTCCTGCAACCTCTCACATCTCCTAACCCTGTATCCAACATGCCCCAGCACCTCCTCCTTCACTGCTGGCACAGGCTGTTGTGTTTTGTAGACTTTTCTGAAGATGAGGCATAACATTCATTGACAATTCACCACCATAGGGAAGCTCCCAGTTCATCCATGCTTGGACCTGGCCTGGGCCCCCAGTCCGTGTCTCCTCTTCTTTTTCCTCCTCCTTTCTAGAGCTCAGCTCCTACCCCTTCTACACCTTCTCCATCTTGGAATGCTGTGCTCAATCTAGTCATTTCAATAGCTTTGCTTTACAAAGCTAGTTAGGTCTCTTTCCACACACTTCTCTTTTAGATCACGCTGAGTTTGTCTTTCAACACCAAAAAGGCCCATGAAGGCATTTTCAAAAACATAAAGCCTCCTCTCCACCCTGAATCTACCCTTAGTAACACCAAGCTTATAAATGACAATGTTGTTGTTAACCTGCTCAGATCACGTTGCTAGGCAGGGTTTCTTCTACCACCAGCAGCCTCAGAAAGTGAAAGACTGTCTAGAGGAAACCCCGGAAGTTCAAGTTTTTTGTTTTTTTATTGTTGTTGTTTGTTGTTAACACCTTCCATTTAGAGGGATCAAGTCCAGACTTCTTTGACCATTTAGGCTCCCTTACATGGGGTTCCCCAAAGGTGAGGATTCCTTTGCAGGGATGCATAAAGAAAGTAAGAGACGAGGCAAGGCAGGACAGAGAATGGAAAAGATCCCAGGCAGAGTCCCGGCCTCTGCCTGGTTCCACAAGGAGTTCTAGAATGTCCATTACACTTCAGAGTTCCTTCCACCTCCAGGCAAAGGAACAACAATCAGTCAATGCTAAGGATGCCCTCAGGGGGTTGGGAGGATATAAATTCCTGGGTACTTTGTGCAAAAAGTGGTTCTCATTGCCCCAGGAGAGTTCTAAGAAAGTTCTACGTTGTGAAAGGGGACCTATTTAGAAGCACAAGGAAAGCCAGGGGAATGGCACTGCCATGGATTGAATGTGTGTGCCCCCCAGATTCTTGAGTTGAAGCTTTAACCCCTAATGTGATGCTATTTGGGAGGTAATTAGGGTTTAGGGTTAGGTGAGGTCATGAGGGAGGAACCCCCATGATGGAATTAGTGCCTTTAGAAGAAGAGGAAGAGACAAGAGTCCAATGTCTCTGCATGTGAGGAAACAGCAAGAAGGCAGCCACCTGCAAACCCAAGAGAGGGCCTCATCAGAACCTGACCATGCTGGCACCCTGATCTTGGATGTCACCGCCTCCAGAATAGAGAGAAATCAATGTCTGTTGTTAAGGCCACCCAGGGTATGGTACTCTGCTACAGCAGCCCGAGATAAGACAGGCACCCAGAACACCCCACCCAGAGAGGAACCTGGGCTAAGCACCACAGTGCCTACTGTTACCCGGACCCTCCTAAAGCTGCAGAGAATCTGGCTTCCCTCCAGCTTGCCCCACCCAGCCAGGCTCCCAGCTGCATAAGACCTTGCTCCCTGCTTCTGCTCAGGAGACTTCCCCATTTGCAGTAAGGGTCTCCCCTTCCTCCATCTGTTTAAACCCTTCAAGGTGCTCCTGCAGTACCTTCCCAGGAAGTGCCCTCTCACTCCCCCGAGCTGGCCCAGCACCTGTGCCATGTCCCACCTCCCATCAGTTATGGATGCCAGGTCTCATGGGTTCCCCATGCCTCTCCTTCCCGTGTCCCTGCACACTCTGAGGCTGGCCTCTGCTCTCGGTGCCTGCTATTAGGCTGGCCCCTGGAGACCTCCAGCTGAAGGCTGCTGAAGGGAACTGTCCCAGCCATCTTTCAGAGTCTGCACAGCCCTCAAAGTCCTGCCCAGCTTATGATGTTTTGTAGGAGGTATCCACCTTCTACAAGGAGCCCTCTCTGACCAAGCCCATCTGGCTGGGTCTGGGAAAGCCAAATCCTGCCCCAGGACTTGGGATAGGGTTTTCACTCTGCCACCTTCAAATAAATGAGGAATCTGGTCAATTCTTCCTCCACTTTTCCTGTAAAGATTTCCCTGTACCACTGAGACTAAGCTCTGTACAAAAGAGGAGGGAAGGGGGAAGAAAAAACAAGGAGAGGAAGATTGGGGCACATCCACATTCATCCTTATCCTCACAGAGCTTGGAGAACAGTCCACACCAGTGAGGCAGGGCTTCAGACTCAGACCTGCGAGATTTCACAGGAGAGGGAGGTGGGAGCTGGAACAGCCAGGAAGGCTGCCTGGAGGAAGAGGCTGAGGGTAGGGAGGAGGCACTCAAGGACAGAAAAGCGTCCCATGTCTTAGATAGGGAGACTAGAAGGAGCACAGAGTGTCTGAGTTACTTAAATTGGGACTGAGTTTTCCAAGGTCTCTCTCCACCCTGCCTGCGTCTCCACGAGAAAGCTTGGTGCCCCACTAATCACATTCCTCACATGCTTTCCCCTCAGATCCTAACAACAAGCAATGTGCAACTTTGGCTTAAGCTTTTAAACCCCCTGCACCAGGCCCACTTGTCAGGAACAGCTCCTAAGGAGGCTTCTGAGGCTCCGGAAGAACAGACCTCCTCTCATGAGCCCTGACCCAGCCCCAGGTTAAACCTGTCCCCTCAAGAACAGCACTGCTCAGCCACCTGACACCAGGATCCCTAGCCATTTCCTGAAACATACAGACACCTGGGCCCTATCCCAAGCTACGTCATTGGAATCTCTGGGTGAGCCCTGCCATGGCTGTATTTGCTGTTGGTTGGGTTTTTTTTTTTTTAAAGCATTTTATTTTGATAGAATTTCAAATGTACAGAAAAGTTGGAAGAATGATCCAAAGCATATCCATATACCCCTTTACCAGATTTACCAACAATTTACATTTTGCCCCATCTGCTCTCTTGTTCTATCTATATATCTATCTATGTAAGTGTATTTCTGAACCATTTGAAAGTATGTAAGAAACATGGTGCCCCTTTAATCCTAAATGTGTATTTTCCAAGAACGAGAACATTCTCTCACCTACCCCCAGTACAGTAACAGAATCGGCAGATGTGCATCGATACAGTACTACCATTTACCCCAGCATCCACACTCCCATCTCAGTCATCCCAGTAGGCATTAGCACCTGTTAAAAGCTCCCCAGATAGGTGTTAGGCAGTGCTGGCTCAGCTGAGACCCAGGGCAGCCCAACCCTGTGCTCAAGCAGGGACCACAGCCTAGGCCCCCTCCTCCCTTTCTCAATTCCTCTCTCCCACCTGGGGAGCTACAGCCCCAGGCAATGCTGGCAGCAGATAGAAAGTATTAACCCCTTCTCTGCAGGCTGGAGGGAGAACATAGCCCCTTGGCTAGCTGGGTAGCAGCAGCTGTCCCTGTCCGGGACCAGCTATAAATAACCTGGAGGCTGTGGGCTGTGGGGCGGGGTCACCGCTGCCCTGTGGAAGAAGTGGGTGGAGAATACCTCCTCGTGCCCAGGGCCTTACCTTGGCCTCCCCTCCAGGGCCGGGTGGGGTGGGACTGGCCAGGCTGTGGCCACTGTGCTGGGCAGCACACTCCAGTCCCTAACCCCAGCCACTACTAGCATGAGGGGTCCCTCAGGGCCCCCAGGCCTCCTCTACATCCCACACCTCCTCCTCTGCCTGCTCTGCCTCCTCCCACCGCTGCTCCAAGTAAGTGCAGGGAGTGGGAGTCCCCGAGGTGGGGCGCCAAGAGCGCGGAGCTCCCAGCTCTCATGGCTGGGGGCGGGGTCTCAGGGCCTGGTGGCTGGGCTGGATTGGGGATCCCTGTGTCTGATGATGAACTGGAGATTCCGTGTCTGGGTGAGGGGGCAGGGGGAGGGAAGATGAAACTGTGAGGCCTGCCAGGATGAGACTGGGAGACCCCTGTGAATAAGCAGAGGGTTCTGGGGTGACATCCTAGCATCCAGAACTTGACTACCTCAGGTTTCAAGGTTCCCTGTCTCCTATCCATTCTCTCCCCACCCCCATGATCCCCCCTCCATCTCTCCTGCAGGATCCTTGACTTCTTTCCCCAGCCCACCCCTAGTTCTGACCCTTACCCCCAGGGACCCGCAGAGAGCCGCCTCCTGCCCCTGCTGCCTTGTCTCCATCCTTCCTCCCAGTGCCTGGAATCAGGCAGCCCCCGGTACCACATGAGCGATGGGGACAGAGTGGGCTCTGGGAGAACCAGCCTCTCCAAGGGTTTCTCGAGACTCTGAGCTTCATCCAGCCATACCCCGTGCCTTTGTCCAGAGTCAGGGGCCGCCGATGGAAGGTGGGGTGAAGGGACACAGAGCGACCATCAAAAGAGAGCTGAAGAAGTGGGGGAGAGGCTGGTGGGAGTGGTCCACCTCCAGCCTTCTCCCCATTTTACGGATGGGGAAACTGAGGCTCAGAGTGGGAGGGTGACCTGTCCTAGGCCTCACAATCTGAGAAGTGGTGCCAGAGTGGAAGCTAAGAGGTCTGTCACTGTCCTGACTCTGCCACAGACCAGCCTTGGGGACCATTTTCTGGGGCTTAGCGTCCCTATATGTATAAGGAGGATAATACATTCAATAGTAATTCAACAGATATTTGCCAACAAAACCAATCCAAATCCCTGCTTTGCTGCTTCATGGGTGACCTTGGACAGGTTACTCAAATCCTCAGTTTCCTCATCAGTAAAATGAGGATGACAACGGTGCTTACTGAACAGGCTTGTTTTGAGGAACATTGAGGTAATACAAGTAAAGCACGCAGCATCGTGCTTGGTGTGGTGTGAGCACGCAGTGAATGCCAGCCATGCTTTTGTGCCAGGTGCCACAGATTCAGCATGAGGACATGAGGGTCCCTGCCTCCCTGGGGGCCTGGCCAGGTGGAGGAGAGAGGTGGGAGGCAGGTAGTATGCTGAGCTGTGGTCAGTGTCCGATAGGCAGATGGCCCCCAGACCTGCTGAGTCCTTTGAGTGACATTGCAGACTGGCAATTGGGATGGGTGAAGGTTGTGCAGGGGGTTCACCATCCACCCCTCTGCCCTCAAGACATCCTGGGCTTTGAGCTCTCTTGCCCTCTCCCACTTGTTCTCCAGACAGGTGCCTTCCAGGAGATCCAAGTGTTGGAGCAAGTGTTGCCCCTCAGCCCGTCCCTCTGGGGGCCATGCTGCCAGCCGCCTAAGCTGGTTAGACGGAGGAAGCTTCTGCTGGCTGCTCCAGAGGTGCCCTAGGATTCTCAGGGCAACACTGTGGTCTCAGCTTCCCTTGAGGTCATCCCAGGCCCTGCCCCTAGCTCTCCCGGGGATCCCGGACTGGGATAGAGACTAGTTACTTACCCACAGCCACTCAGCATGCAAGCAGCTGGAGAGCACTTAAACCTCGGCCTTTCTGATGCCAAAGCCCAGCCTTCCTCTCACGGGGCCTTCATGGCAATGGGACTTTTTCCTGGGTCCTGAGATGATGAGACCCGGAGCAGGCAGTGGGGAGGGAAGGCAGCCCAGGAGAGTCCGGCCTTGGAGGCTTCTCAGTTATTCATCCAGTATTTAAGGAGGACTGCCCATGGGGAGGATCCAGGGTCTGAACGCTAATCTGGTTCCTGTTCTTGTGGAGTTTATAGCCCAGAAGGGGGTGTGGCAGGAAAGAAAGGAGTCTGTATTTACAAGTTCCAGCAAATGGGCTCAGAAGAAGCATGTGCAGGTATGAGGGCCCTTGACACGATGGGGGAGCCTGGTGGGAGGTGGGCAGCATAGCAGGGTTGGAGATGGGTAGTTCAAGGGAAGGGATAGGGGAGCAAGTTGGGGGTAAGGCCCCAGGGCCCCAACCCTGAAAAGACATATGTAGGAGACTGCAGAGCTGTATGGGTCCTGGTGGGATCTGAGGACATGGGGAGTTCTCTGAGCAGGGGAGGGGCCTGGTCTGATCTGCAATTGTAAGGGTTCCAGCTGGTGCTTTTGAGTGAAGAGGATGCCCTGGCCCAGGGCACACAGAGGGCCTGGAGGAACCCACCCAGCCTTGACCCTGGTGCTCCCTATTCCCCGTGGAGGCCTTCAGGAAGCTGCTCTGGAGGCAGGTGGTAATCTAGCAGCTGTTAAGTGGTGTTAGGCGCCTTACTCAAACACCAGGAAGGTGGGGCCACTTATTCACAGACAGGAAACAAGTTTAAAGAGGCTCAGCAATGCCACTTGCCTCCCACTCTGTGAAGATCGCAGGAGCCTCTCGGCCCCTGCTAAGTCCAGCTCCTTGGAGCTTTGGACAGCGAGACACCCCCCAGGGTCTCAGGATGGTGCCTCTGTGACCTCTTGCCCCAGGTCCTGGCTTCTGGTGGGCCCATCTGCCCCAAGAAGGCTCAACAAAGAGAATAGAATACAGAGAAGTCCCTGGCAGTCCCTGGACCCTCCCTGACCTGTCCGGCTCACACCAAAGACCGAGTCCACAGTGTCCCCTGACACACACACACTGAGGGTCTGCAGAGCCGGGGCTCCAGGGCCATTTGCCAGCAGCTAATGACTTTTCCCAAAAATTCAACTCTCTTCTGAGCGTTTTCTAGCCTCACTAGCTAATTTAGTCTCTATTTTTGCCATTTTGTTGGTGTTTCAGTATTTTTTTTTAATCTGTCTGAGGGCAATGCCTACTTAATTTTGTATTCCTCCTAAGTCTCAAATTTGCAGCACTTTAAGAATTATGGGACTACTCTTTATCCTCTTAGCTGTCATATTCTATTTCATTTAATTTAAACCATTTTATCTATAGCCAGTTTATCTACAGTCACTTTTTCCAAAATTCTAACTTTTTTAATTTTAATTTTAATTATTTTATTTTATTTTTTTGAGACGAAGTCTCGCTCTGTTGCCCAGGCTGGAGTGCAGTAGCACAATCTCGGCTCACTGCAACCTCCGCCTCCTGGGTTCAAGCGATTCTCCTGCCTCAGCCTCCTGAGTAGCTAGGATTACAGGCACCTGCCACCACACCCAGCTAATTTTTTTTGTACTTTTAGTAGAGACTGGGTTTCACCATGTTGGCCAGGATGGTCTCAATCTCCTGACCTCATGATCCACCCACCTCGGCCTCCCAAAGTGCTGGGATTGCAGGAGTGAACCACCGCACCTGGCCTTAATTTTTATTTTTAATTTTTGTGGGTACATAGTAGGTGTATATATTTATGGGGTACATGAGGTATTTTGATACAGGCATGCAATGTGTAAAAATCACATCATGTAAAATGGGGTATCTATCCCCTCAAGAATTTATCCTTTGTGCTACAGACAATCCAATTATACTTTTAGTTATTTTTAAATGTAAATTAAATTATTGACTACAGCACCCTGTTGTACTATGAAATACTACGTCTTATTCATTCGATTTTTTTTTTTTTTTGGTACCCATTAGCCCATCCCCTACTACCCTTCTCAGCCTCTGGTATCCATTCTTCTACTCTCTATCTCCATGAGTTCAATTGTTTTGAATTTTAAATCCCACAAATAAGTGATAACATGCGATGTTTGTCTTTCTCAAAATTCTAATTTTCAGTCATTGCAAACCCATGGGGGACAGATTATTCAATAAGCTTATTTTATATTACTCAGCAGCCCTACAGGGCCTATCATGGGCACTGACGCACCTCGCCTACTTTTAGCTTCACATCAACCCCATAAGTTAAAACCATCCTATCCCCATTTTGCAGATGAGGAAGTGAGGTGAGCTCATGTGCTCAGGGCCACTCAGCTGGTACGTGGCAGGGCCAGGATTCCAACCCGCAGCCTGACTCCTGATTCTTTTCCTTTAACAAAAGCTTAATTTTAATGTTATTTAATTTTAATGTCGAGTTATTTTTAGGACATTCAGACAGATGGCAAACAAATCAGAAGAGGTGACTTTTATGCAAACTGGACATTAGATGTGTTGATAATTAAGGAGATAACTTTAGGCCAAGTGGCCTGTTACAGGACCTCCTGCTGGCCAGTTCCTGCCCCTATGTTGGGCCAAGTCACCTCTCCCTTCCCTCCCCTTCCCCCTCCTACTCCAGTCAGAGTTCAGGGCCCAGGGCTCGGCACGGGTGAGACAAGCAGGGCTGAGGGGAGAGGGATTCATGGGCGTTCAGAGAGAAGAGAGAACAGCAGAATGAGGAGAGGCCTAAAGCCTCCCGGGGGAGCTGGAGGGGAACTGGGAAGGAAGAGTGGTGCATCCTAGGAAGACGAACTTAGACGAGCACAGACTTAGGGACAAGAAAGCCACTGGGAGCTGCCCAGGGGGCCGTGGGGGTCCTCACTCAACATCCAACACTCTACAAGTTAGAACTGAGTATCTAAAGTCTCCTCTTCCAAGGAGCCTGCCTGGACACGCCAGAAAACAATGACCCACTTCCCTCATCTGACTCCCCACCCCTCACCCTCCCCTCGGCCAGTCGCAGCTCCCATTACTGCCCCCTATGTCTGTGCAGGGCCTGACTGCCTCCTCCTCTCCTTCCTTCCTCATGTCCACCTTCTTCCCCTCTTCCCCCTCCTCCCCATTCCTGCATCCTTCCTTCCTCCCCCACCTCCTCCCCTTTCTCTTCCCAGTCTCCTCCACCTCCTTCCCCCACACTCCTCTTCCTCCCCTTCCTTCCTTCTCTCCTCCCCATTCTCCCCCTCTCCCTTTTCTGACCCCTTCTTCTCTCCTCCTCATCATCCCCTCTCCTCTATGCTCCTCCTTCCTCCTTTCCTCCCCTCCCTCTTCCTCCTTCTCTGCACTCCTCTTCCCCTCTTTTCCAGTCTTCCCCTCCAAGCCTCCTCCTTCTCCTCTTCCCTCTCCTCTTGCTCCTTCCTGTAACTCTGTGCTCCCTAAGGGGCAGGGCCTGAGCTCAGGCTCAATGAAATCCACTGAATGAAAGCAAACATGGAGTGGAATCCTGCTCCTCCCAGCTAAGTCCTTCTCTGACCTTGGGAAGCAGAGGGAGGAAGCAGGGAGGGAGCTCACCCCATTCCCTTCCGGTCCCTGGCAGCCTGGGCCCAGGACAAGTGGTCCTGTAAATCTCCCCAGCTTAGACCACAGGCTAAATTTAGACAGAAGCTTTGTCGCCAGGCCCTGGAGGGAACGCTAGACTGGGCCAGACCCTCAAGCTCCAGGGAGGCGACACATTTGAGGCCTGTCTGGGCCCTGGGCACAGGTTCTGTTTGGATAGGACCCAAGGTGGAAGAAGAGCAGCTGGAGTCTTGGCTCTCACTCCTGCGTCTTTCCCCAGCCAGGGCCTCTCCTTTGCCTCTTCTAAGGTGAGGGCCTCCATGCCAGGCACTGAGAGGCGGGAACCAGGACCTGGGCCCTCACACAGGCTAGGCTCCGAGCGAAGTTCAGAGAGAAGGAAATATAACAAGCAGGAAAAGCCCAGAGCCTGGGCTCCCAGAATTAGGAGTGGGGTTGTAGCTCTACCTGGCTGAGGGGGCCATGGTTTCATTAATCCATCCAAGCAGTCAGTCGACAAACATTTATTGAGCACCTGCTATGTGCCAGGCTCTGAACTAGGGACTGGGGACGCAGATGTGGACCCTGGGCTCCCACAGCCTACAGTCAGTTTCATGGGCTGGCGTGTGGATGGTGGGGAGCTGTCTGCCCTAGAACAACAGCCAAGAGCTAATCAGCACAGATGTCCAAGATGTTCCCCTCAGAAGAGAGAAAAATGGAAACAGGAAAACAGTCTATTTCTTCTCTACACTCTGACACACCTCTGACACCAAAAGTATGGATTTTCTGCCCCAAGCAATTCTCCACTTCTCTGGGGACCCCAACTGGGTGTCCTACAATTCAATTCAATTCTGATGCTATCTTCCTGGAGTTGGCATCAGCCCCCATAGGTAAAGGCTCAGTCCCACAAGACTGCCCCCAATTCAGATGCCAGTCGCAAGACAGGGCTTCTCATTCTCCCGACGGACAGGCTACATAAATCAAGAGTTCCCATGACCCTCTCTTTGGGTTCAATAATGTGCTATAACATTTTGCAAAATTCAAGGAAACATTTCTATTTACCGGTTTACTTTAAAGTCTATCACAAAGGATATAGCTGAACAGCCAGGTGGAGAGGCACACAGGCCAAGCTGTGGGGAGGGCGCAGAGCACCGTGCCCTCACTGGATGCCACCCTCCCAGCACCACCAGGTGGTCACCAACTGGAAGCCCCCAATCCCACCTTTGAGGGGTTTCATGGAGGCTCCATTAGAGAGGCATATTAACCCAATCTCCAGCCCCTCTCCCTTCCCCAAGGTGTAGGAAGGTGCTGAAAGCTCCAACCTTCTAGCCATGGCTTGGTTCCTCTGGTAACCAGCTCCATTTGGGAGCCCACCAAGAGTCACCTCATTAGAACAAATGACACTCCTGTCACCCAGGAAATTCCAAAGGTTTTAGGGACTCTGTGTCAGGAACAGGGGGCTAAGACCTAATATTTATAATTCCTCATCCCTCTTGTGCAAGGTCCTGCCCACTGGCTGGGTCTGCCTCCCGTGACCCAGGTCTCTGCCTCCAAGGCCCCTGCTCATCTGTGGCAAGAGAGGGGCTTCTCACTTGAGCAGCCTCCTGAGCCCCACAGCCACCCCATCTGGGGCTGGGGTCCTCTCAGCATCCGTGACCCACAGGTCTTCAGTTCCTCACCCAGGATCAGCTCTTCCCATGGGTACCTGATCAAGCCGTAACCTACTGACTGACTGGGCTTGAATCCTGCCTCTGCCCCTTACCTGAAGTGGGACCTTTGGTGGGTGACTTTGCTTCCCTGGGCCTCAGCAGTCTCATCTGTGAAATGGGGTTATTTGCAGCTACCTCAGAGACTGCTGTGAGGATTAAATCCGCCGTCTTCTGTAGGGCATTTAGAGGCAAGTCTAGCACTAGAGTAAGTGCTGACTTCGCATGAAAGAAGCCTCCCCTTTCTGCCTGTCTCCCCTCTCCTTCTCTTGGCACCCCCATACCAGATGCTGCGGTTTCCTGTGTGGGCCCTGGGCTCGCCTGCCTCTGAGGCTTTGCTCTCTCAGCTCCTGCCTGGGTCACTTTCTCCTCTTCTTACTGCCCTACTTATGGCCCAAGTCCTTCCATCCTTTTAGATTCTGCTCCAATGCCCAGTTCTCTGAACAGCCTTCGGTTTCCTCAATGAGCATTCACTGAGCACTGCTGAGGGATGAGCTCAGTGGGGGAGGTAGAGGCTGTGCCTTCAGGGTCCCATTGTCCAAGGGAAAGCTGCTGAGGGCAAACGGAATCCCACATTGACTAGAGAGCTGGGAAAGGGGGGCACAGGGTTTCCAGGAAGCTTTTCTGGGTGTGAAGAGCTTGAACTGGGCCTTGGGAGAGCTCTCTAACTAGCCCCCTCCCAAAGTCCTTGCCAAGAGTCACCATTCAGCATGTGCATTCTACGTGCCAGGCTCTTGACCTACAGTAATTTGTTGAATGCACACAAAATCCTATGGGATTTGTATTATCCCCATTTTAAAGATGAGGAGATCAAGGCTCAGAGAACTTAAGCGGCTTGTCAAGGCCACACAGCTAGGCCCAGCATCCCCAGAACTCTTCACACAGGGATGTGTGCACTCTACCCACTCTAAGAGCTCTTCTCAAGTCCTTGGAATGGGATTATCCAAGATGTGTCTGTCCCTGACTTTCCTGGACCATGTGTCTTCTGAGGACAGAAGCCTCTCTTTCCTCCTCCTCCCTGCCCACCCATCACCACCACCACCAGGAGCTCTGCCCAAAATTGACACCTGCAGGGTAGATTACGACTTCGGACTGAGTCAAATCCACCCAAACAAGCCCCTTGAAGAGAATGAGTATCTTTGGCTGTGCCAGCTTTTGGAGCCAGCAGAGAAGTTATAGGAGATGAAGCCGGGATCTGGGGTTATTCCAAAAATTACTTCTGATACGCCTGTCCCAAATTTTGCCCAGACCCAAAGAGCAAGCATCAATTGCAGAGTATGGTAACCCTGTGCCCACTACCCACAAAGTGCTTGCTCAGCCAGAAGATGGCTACAGCCTGAGACCACAGAATCCAAGGCAAGGGCAACCCACATTGCCTGAGTCCTGGGGGAGGATGCCCTGACCCCATGATGGGTTCAAAGCAGATGTCAGAACCCCCGGTAAAGTCAAACAGGAGATCACCTCAGTGATGGGGCTACAAATGTCACAGCTCAGGGGCTTTGAGAGAAGGCACTAACATCTGAGATGGAATGGCTGCATCTGCCTAAGGGCGCACTGTGGACACTGCATGCTTCTGGGTTGCCCGTACCCTGACGTCCAGAGGCTTGGATTCACTGGGAACTCTCCCATGGAGGGCATTATTAGCTGCTTCTCAAACAAGGGGAATGGCAGCCGTAAAGAGGGTGATGGGTCAGGCCTAAAGCCCTCACTCTCCCCAGACCCAGCCAAAGTAGGGCCTGAGAATTCTTCCTGGAAGGTCTCAGTGTCTGGAGTGTTCCCTCCCCTCCCCAGCACCCCAACCCCTGGCAGTGGCTCACTGGGTCAGCAAGGTCTTCCTGATGCCCGAGAAGCTGGAGCTGAGGAACTCTCAGCATCTCCCTTGATATGTGGACAGCAAGATCACAGCCCCCAGTGTTTGTCCTGCAGGCCAAGAGGCCAGAACTCCTAGCTGACAGCTCAGGAGGCCCCCACAGTGCCGAGACACACACACACAACACACACACCTGCTCCCCTGCGTTTCCCTCTGTACCTCGCATCGTGGGTGGGAGTTTAGCAGAACACAGGTGCGGTGAGTGCCTCTAAGTGGTGTCTGCCTCACCCTGGGCTTCCAGGAGGGGTGCAGGGGGCAGCACTCTCCTGTCTGAGCAGGTGGGATCATTCATTAGAAGCTCCAGGCTGACATGGTGAGGCTGAGCATGCAGCTTCCAGTCCCAGCACAGGAAATGGACTGAGCCCAATGTGGAGAATGTGATGTTTGAGGGCTTTTGGGCTCTGGCCCCTGGGGACATCCTGGGGCAAACATTGACCCAGCTGCCAGGAAGAGTACATCTGACAAGCAGCAGGAAGAGAAGGGGCTGCCCACTGATGGAGCAGTGCCTTCTGGAATCCCAGAATCAGGAATGTCAGGGTTAGGAGGGGCACAAAAGTCACACACATGTGTGCATGTACTCACACACACACACTGACCATAGAACAAGAAAAGGAGTGGTCTTGGGAGGAATGGGGCCAAGGGTTAGAATTCGGAGTGCATTGCTCTCATTCAGTCATACACCATGCATTTGCCAGCCTCTCTGCCTTTGCACATGCTGTGCTCTCTACCTAGAATGCCCTTCCTGGCCTGATCAGCTTGGCAAGCTCCTACTCACCCTTCAAAACCCACATTAGCATGACCTCTTCTGTGATGCTACCCCTGCCTTCCTCAGTAAATCGTACATGCTGTAAAGCTGTACATCCTATCCATCTTTCCCACCAGAAGATGGTCCCTTCACAGGTGCACATGCCCACATCTACTTTATCCGTGCACATCCAGCACCCATTCTGATGATTTTTTAGGAGATGGGATCCTGGGTGCTTTTCTGTCTTTTGGATGGAATTGCCATTATTGCAACAATCACATCTCTTCCCTAGTGAGTGCCTAAGCTGGCCCTATGGTCCCTTCTTTTGTCCCTACTC
This sequence comes from Hylobates moloch, assembly GCF_009828535.3. NCBI lineage: Eukaryota > Metazoa > Chordata > Mammalia > Primates > Hylobatidae > Hylobates > Hylobates moloch. The sequence goes on from NW_026652276.1 coordinate 138,318,003, forward strand.
ATCTTTCTGTTTGCCCCAAAATGCTACCTCTCCCAGTAAGCCTTCCCTGTCTTCCTGAATCCAGGTTAGGCACCTCTCTCATGTATTAACCTAATGCTCGTCGTTGCAAGTGCCTGCTTACCTGTGTGACAGGGAAACAAAGTTAAATCATGCATTTGCCTCCTCTTCCTTCTGCACTTTCTAAGTCTAGAGGATCCCTACCTGGCCTGGGACTACCCGAAGGACACCCATCAGGTCCCCCAGCCAGGGTCTGACACACAGTAGGTGTTCTGCAAATATTTGTTGGTTGAATGAACAACTAATGGAACCCACCCCCCACCCGGCTTTGCTGACAAAAGGACACGAGCCCCATCACAAGGACACATCCTAGCCTGAGGAGGAGACAGCCTTGGGGGCTGAGGGATGGACAGAGCAGACCCCTGCCCAGGAGGCAACACTGCACTGGGCCATTTCTGTGGCCTTTCTTGGGTCTAGCCCAGGCCAAGCTCTGCTGCTGCTCCATGTGGTCATGGGCATCTCCCTCCTTGTTCTCCCTCTCTGCACTAAGAGGAGTAAGGGATGAGTGATAGGATAGGATGGGGGTAGACAGGCGCTGTCAATGGCTAGCCTGGGCCTGATCTTTGACCCTCATCTCTGCTGTCCCCTAGGCAGCCAGGCAGAGCCAGGTGCCCAAAGACCAGCCCCTGTGGGCACTTCTGGAGCAGTACTGCCACACCATCATGACCCTCACCAACCTCTCAGGTAGGCACCCTCCGCCACCACCCTGCAGCAGCCCCCGGAGATGTGGGTGGGCCCTGGGGGAGGAAGAGGCTTTCCTGGGGCCAGCCCAGGCTCAGCAGGATGGTGGGTGGGGTGCTGGTTTCCAGTCCTGGTTTGATTTCTGCCTTGCTGGGGGCCCTTAGGCAGGCCCCTTCCCCATTCTAGGTTCAGCCTTGCCACTGATAACGAAGGGCTTGGCTGGGAGGCCACTCCCCATTCCCAACTCCCATGATGGAAGTCAGCTGGGCTGGCATTCAGGAGTCCAAGGGGATGACCCCTCAGCTTTCCAACTCCGGGGAGACTGGCAGAAGGTGCTAAACATTCTCTGGTTGCCGTGGCTACAGGTGTGACTTCCTGGTAAGGACTTGCAAAGCAGCAGCCCGGCCCTGAGTTCTGGCCCCTTAGAGGTTTCCAGTGGCTGATTCACAGGGTCAGGGCCAGCCACTGCAGAGCTGCACAGAGCCCTGGATTCTGCTGGGTTCCAGAGAGATGTCTCCAGTGTCCCACCCTGTATTCTGGCCTTCCCAGGTCTGCATCCACAGGACGGGAGTGGGGATGACCCTCGCTCGGGCCTGGGGCCACTGCCAGGGCACAAGGGAACAAGGGTGCTGACCAGCACCCAGACCCAGCCTCCAGGTACTGCCCGAGCCAGGCATCAAAGAGAAAGTCTTGCTGCCTGTTCTCCTTCCACTGGGGCAGTCAAGAGCTCAGGTGTTGGGATCAGGTAGACCCAAGTCTAGATCCTAGCTCTGCCACCCAGTGGCCTCGCTCAGCCCCTGGAAACTCACCTAACCCATCTGTGTTAGTGTCCTGGGGCCATGGAACATAGCACTGCAGACTAGGGGCTTGAGCAGAAGCTGATTGTCTCACCATTCTGGAGGCTGGAAGGCCAAGATCAAGCTGTGGGCAGGATTGGTTCCTCCTGAGGCCGCCCCACTTGGCTTGCAGATGGCCATCTTCTCCCTATGTCTTCACGTGGTCTCTCCTCTGCATGTCTGTGTCCCAATCTCTTCTTCTTCTAAGAACACCAGTCCTATGGGATTAAAGCCCACTTACCTTATTTTACTTTAATCACCTCGTCGAAGACCCTAAATCCAAACAAGGCCACATTCTAAGGTATTGGGAGTTAGGACTTCAACATACAAATTTTGGAGCAACACAGTTTAGCCTGTAACACCATCTGAAGCTAGTTTCCTCATCTGTTTAGCAATGGATCTAAGTCCACCTCGGAGGCTCACAGTGAAGGCTGAATGAGAGCCCACAGGGACACCCAGCACAGGCCATGCCAGCATCAGACAGGAAACGGAGGCCCCTCCTTTCAGGAAAGCCCAACCTTCCCTCACCCTCAGAGGCAGCGTGGGTTTGTCAGCAGACCCACAACCTTCTCCCTGCCTTCCTCTGCCCTCCCTCCAGCAGGTGGCACAGACTCTTCCCTGTCTCCCTTAGCTGATGGTCCCCTCTCTGAGTGCAGTGGATAGGGTCCCAGCTTCTCCAAACATACAGCCTTGCCTGTTCAGCTTCTAACAGCATTCATCCATTTGCAAAAGGGATCCACATGATTTCTATAAAATTGGGCACAAAAAAATTTAACTCACAGGAGAAGACAATAAGTACTCCTTCTCCCACAACCCAGAATTTTTATAATGCCTCATATCCCTCAAAAATTTATGCATCCATAGAGCCTCATGTTCAATTGTTTTCTTCATTTTCTTTTTCTTTTCTTTGTTTTTTTAAATGGGATAATAGTGTGTCCATAGTTTCGTCACCTGCTTTTTCCTCTTATAACTCAGAGTGAACATTTCCCCATGTCATTAAATATTCAACCACCGCATCGCTGGTGACGCTGCCTAGCAGCCACTCTGGGGATGCATCACCCCGCATGAACCATGACCGGATGTAGAGGTGGATGTAGAGGCTGCTAGGGAGCCCCTTGAGCTTCAGGAATCATTTCTCAAATTCCCAAATTGATAATGACCTTCTTTTCAGTGTCCACTGCTTGAGGAAATGCATCATGACTAACACAGAGGTCAAAACCAAGTAAAACCAAACACTGTATCTTTTAGATGTACATACCTGTGAGAAAACTGGAAAAAAATATGAGCCAGAGAATGACAAATGCAATAGTCAAGGGAATGTTCCCTCTGGGGAAGGAGAATAGAAATAAATAGATAAGTGACTGGTAATGATGTAGTTTCCAGTTGGGTGGTAGGCTTATTACATTGTCTACTACATACAATAAAAAGACTAAACAAAATAAAGACTAAAAAATAAAGTTAAGCCATGCATGGGCTAATGCACAGGCTAATAATGACAAAGGGTCATGAATCTATGATCAATTCAATTGTGTGCCCCTGAAAAAGGAAACACATGCATAATCACAGAGCAATTATGACTTCAGGCAGGCTTTAAATAGATTATTTCTATTTTATTCATCACAGAGGCATCTACATATATTTGAAAAATATTAGGGCATATATTATGAGGCATATTATTTATCCTATGCATAGATGATATAAAAATCCAAATGGACTGTTTATTTTTTATAATTTTTTGTAGGCTGGTCTTGAATTCTTATGCTCAAGCAATCTGCCTGCCTTGGCTTCCCCAAGTGCTGAGATTACAGGTGTGAGCCACCGCACCTGGCCAAGAATCCGAATGGATTCAAAGATACCTTGAAATAATTCCTCAATGCAACATACACACATATACCAGGGTTGGTCAAATGAGAAGACAGCCTTGGCCTGAAGACAGGGACCTGGGCTTTCCTCAGCTCTTCTGCCAAGGTATCTGTTCTTTCTTAGTGATTCACTGGGCTGAAGTCTAGAGCATTCCAATGGGTGCTGGGGATGGGTTAGTGAACAGGACCAGCCCTGCCCTTGGGGAGGCATGGGCTGGTAGATGAGACAATGAATAAAAAGCAACCTGGATGTGACATAGGCCAGCACCCAGCAGATGGGGTCACCAAGGAGCTGCATGTCTGAAGGATGAGTGTGGAGCTGTAAGGCCATTTCCAGTGCAGAAGTACAAACCAGGAATGGAGATAGCGAATGGTTCCTGGTAGTGACAAATTGTTCTGGAGGGCCTTTCAAATGAAGCAGGAGGGTGAGGATGGGGGACGATGATCATGAAGAACCTTCTTTGCAATACCAAAGATGGTTCCCAGGAATGACACATTGTTCTGGAGGGCCTTTCAAATGGAGCAGAAGGGTGAGGATGAGGGATAGATGATCACGAAGGACCTTCTTTGCAATACCAAAGAGGTGGTCTCCATCTCAAGGGCAACGGGTTGGCGGCACTCCTATGAGGAAGAGTGACAGGATCATAATTATAAAACATCGTTTTATCTGCCATGAGGAGACAGGGAGCCCATTTGGGCTGCTGCAGAGATGAGGATGGCCTGGGAGAAGTAGGGGAGGGAAACCTCTTTTCCTTGTCTGGGAATCCTATTGTCCATCTGTAAAACAAGAATGTGGAATTGGATGTCACTAAGGGTCCTTTCTGTCCCCACAGCTTAGTCTCATGGTTTGACATGAAGACACCAGGCCGCTTCCTCTGTCCTGCAGTGGAGTAGGATAGGGTGAGGAGGGGGTGCCTGGCCTGGGACCCCTGCCTCCAGTGGCACAGGGCAAGAGTGCAGCACCTTCAGGCCCCTCTGGAACCTCTGCGCCCTCAGCAACCCCATGGTAATTCCCAGGAAACACCACGACTATTCCAGCTGTGCCTGAATAGACTCCCTGTCTATGTAGTCTAACCAAGGACAGTGCCTTAGAGAAGCAAAGATGCATCCTGTCCCTTTAAATCCTGTTTTCCGGCTGACATTTGAGTGGTAGAGGATGAATGAGAGAATGTGTGTGTGTGGTGAAGATGCATAACTGTGGCTCTGTGTGTGATTCTGCTGTGCCTACATGCCTGTTTGATGCCATGTATTAGGCTTTGCAAGTGTGTCTGAGCTGGCCTGGAACTGTCCACTGCTGCTGCAGCTGACATCAGAGGTGGGCCATGGGATGGGATGCAGGGCACCAGAGGCACCTGCCTTACTCTGCTGCTCATGGTACACAGGGGTCTTCCAAAGTACCTGTCACACTTCCCTGAACCTATTTGCCAATCTGTCCCCAGCAGCTTGGGGACACACAAACTGTTCCAAATACTTATCCCCTAATTCCTGATCTCCAGCTGGGATGGGGCTGGCCTGCAGCCCTGGGAACCCAACACTATCCCAAAGCCTCTAATCTACCTCTGCTTCTTTAGTTAGCAAAAATGCCCCGTCTTTGTTTGTACTTGGACTCAGTAAAACTGAGGGAATTTTGGGGCTCTTCCCAAGTTCTTCCTCATTTACCTATTTGCAGACACTAAAGTGAGCTGTAAAATCAATTTGTTCCCAGACTGCTACCTTTTCTAGTTTTCCCTCTGTCACATCTAGAATGACAACTGTGCCTATAATAATAAGATCCATGAAGAAATGGCCCCACATCCAGGGGACCTTGGGTCTGTGGGTCTGTGGGTCTGTGCTCAGACCCCAACTGCTCACTCAGGATGCAGAAGAGCCTTTGACTCTGCCACCGAAATGGTCACTTCCCAGAAGAATCTTTGGTATGTGAGCTCTCCCAGTTAAGAGCAATCCAGTTCACCCAGGCCAACCCTCCGTTCTGCAGAAATCTGCATGAGATGAGAAGTCCCTGGCCTCTGGTCATTGGGAGCACACCACCTCTTGACATAGCTGCATCTATAGGTGCTTTAGGCACCACCTAGGTGGTGGCTTCAGTAACAAACAAGGATAGTAACTTAAGCTTGGCTTAGGATTTCTCCCTTCCTCCGTGCTGCACTGTGCTGTGTGAAGGGAAGGGCTATCCCTTGCATATGAGGGACACTATCTCCCTGTGAATACATGGGCTGACCTGGCCAGCCACACTCTGGCCTGTGTGGGACCCTGGGTAACAGGGCTCAGTCTAGGAGCGGAGGGTAGGACTCTGCCTAGGTCCTCCCCTGCTTCTGGCAGTGGATAATATGAAGACCAAGGAACCTCTACCTCTGCAGCTGCCCAGAGCTGAGCCTGGGCTCTTGCTGCCCATTCAGGAGGCAGAGGATAGACCTGGCTGGCTGCTCAGCACCTTGTACCTGCCAGTCAGCAGGCCCTGGAGAGATTGCAGGGCTCAGCCCTGGTCTTCTTATGGTCTCACTCGCTCTGCCTGGGCAGTGACAGCACCATTAATATGGCGGCTGGTGAGAGCAGAGCACACAAAAGCAGCCTGCCTGCTGCTTCACCTCTCTCTGCCCAGGGCATGGTGCTAGTTCATGGTGGTTTCAGCCTTTCCTAGCAGCTTAGGTTTATGTGGAGGATGGCAGGGGAACAGGACTGGTTTCTGAGACTAGGTTCCAGCTCTCCTTGCCCTCTAAAGATAGAAACAAACAACACACAACACATATGTATGTCTTCCCCAGACTCTCCATCTCATAACTCAGAATCAGAGTCTCAGAGCTGAGAGGGGCCTCGGGGAAGATTTCACTGATGGAGAAAGCTCCAGAAGAGAGGGCAAGCATCCTGCCTGGGGTACCATGGCAGGGAGAGCAGAGTCAGAGGCTGGACCAAAATGCAGTCTGAGTGGAAGCATGCCTCACCCCAGGCCCTGCTTCCCGAGCCCGATGCCCCACTCAGCTGGCAGACACAGCAGGACCTCCCTGGGCACTCTGAGGGTGCAGCCACAGCAGATCACCAAGGAGGCATTCTGGGCCAGGATGGGGTGGGGGGCCTGGGCAAGTTCTCTGGGAAGGTTTCCAGCTCCTCCACACCTGCTGTGGGGCCTGATTCTCCCCGCCCCTGCCCCACTACTGGTGTGGAAACCAGGGTCAGGTGAGGCCCTGCCCAAGCCTCAAGGAAGAGAGACACATTCTCACTTCTTCCTTTATTCTTTCTGGTGCCCAAGGCACTAACACCTGGGTGTATAAAGCCTTCCAGATAATTTCAGCCAATTTCTCCCCTAGACTTACTCCATCTGATTAAATGGCCACCCAGTCACTCAAGCAGGAGACCTGATGTTATCCTTGCCTCCGGGCTCCTGCTTAAAACCAGCCACCCACTCCAGTTCCTCCTCACCAGGTCTGGCTGCCCCTCCGAAATCTCTCTCCATTCCAGCTTCCACGGCCTGATCCAAGGTCTTCAACCCACTCAGGCCACTTGATCTCATTAGACTCCTGGGTGTCTCCCTGTTTCCCTCCAGGCCTCCTCAATCCATTTCCTTCCCAGAGGCTATAGAGGCTTTTGGAGGACGCAGATCTCTGCCCATGGGCTCTCCATCCCTGCCTCCCTCCAGTGTCCTCGCTCAGGGAGGGAAAGCTCAGGCGGAGAGCTGCCGAACTTTGGGTCGCGGCTGTCCCTCGGTTAGCAGAGCTGCAGTGTTCTCCTCGGGCAGGCGGGCAGGTGGGCGCGCTTTGCTGCCCCCTGCAGCTCGGGGGCCTGCGATCCCCGCACATGGGCATTCCGTCACCCCAGGCCCACGCTCTCCAGCCCACCGCCCTCCTCTGGACGCCGCGAGTGGAAAAGAGCTGCGAACTGAGAAGCCGTACTCTGGGCAGGGTGGAGGGCCCGGAGGCTGGAGACTGAGCCCCTCCGTGAGGAGCCGCCCGGCCCCGCCCCCCGGCGCAGCCATTGGCCGCGGCGGAGCGGCTGTACCCGCAGCTCCGTGCGCTCAGCGGCTCCTCTCCGGGAAGGTCCCCACTTGACAGCTCTGGGCGGCCGGAGGTGGGGCCCAGAGGCTGCCCGGGAGATCGGGGCTGGGCTGGCGGGGGCCAGGACCCCGCGCCCTCTCGGCCGCTCACTCTCGCGTCCACTCCCTCGCAGCCACGCCGGGCGCGCACTCCCACTCCCTCTCGGCACGCGGCTGCGGGGCGCGATGGACGTGGCACTGCTCCACAGCCTGCTGGAGGCCAACTGCAGCCTGGCGCTGGCTGAAGAGCTGCTTTTGGACGGCTGGGGGCCACCCCTGGACCCCGAGGGTAGGCGGGAGGCGAGCGGTCGGAGGTTGCGCGGGCTCCTTCTCTCGCGCGCTGGGTGCGCCCCGACCCCGCGCTCCGAGAGCCCAGCGTCGCTGCTGGCCCCTTTGAGCCCTACTGCGCTCTCTCCCGCCGCCAGGTCCCTACTCCTACTGCAACACGACCTTGGACCAGATCGGAACGTGCTGGCCCCGCAGTGCTGCCGGAGCCCTCGTGGAGAGGCCGTGCCCCGAGTACTTCAACGGCGTCAAGTACAACACGACCCGTGAGTGCCCCTGGCCCTCGCTGCCTGCTCTTCACCGGCCTCCTGGGAAGGCGGTTTAGGGAGTAAAGAGGATTCTGGACCCAGCGACACAAAGCTGCTGAGGGCCGCGGTACCGCAGACCGCTGGCGTTAAGGACCCCTTACAATGTTGGGGGCGCGCCTTCTGCTTCTACCCCCAATACAGCGTCTAATCTCAGTAAGCCAGTGATTTGCCCACAATTCCCATGCTCCATGCGGTGACAGCCCAAAAAAGGGGAGAAGGAAATACTTCCTCCTCTTTGAATGTAAACCTCCCTCCCTCATCGTAGGTTCCCGTTGCCTGAAGTTCCTCATTAGGGCTTCATTGTTTAGACAATGCTTCCCCTGCCCAGGAGGGGGACCTATCCCAGGAGGGCGGATATGCTAAGTCCCAAATCCGCCAGAGTGAGTGCAGTGACCAGACCCTACTACCAGAGAGGAGAGGAGGAGGGTAGGAGGCTGGAGGGCTGGGGCGAGCGCATGTTTTGCGGGGAGGACATGCAGGCGTAGGTTCTGCTAAGCCAGAGGGTGCGGGGTGTTGCATCTTCCCTAATCGGAGGTCCCAGGACTGACCTGCTGGGCTGAGTCAGGGGCTGTGGGCAGCATTATTCCTGCGCCCCCATAATGAGTGGTGTCTGAATCAGCACCCCAGCCCTGTGGAACATGGGATGGGAGCCAGGCGTGTGGTCTGCGGGAGGCTGTGGGGGCAGCAATCACTGCACCACCTAGAACCCCCCTCACATCTCCAGCCGGACCCCAGTTGTCAAGCACGCTGAGACCCTATCTGGATTGTTTGTTTGAAGGCTCTCATCCTGGATACATCCTCAGAAGCCATCTCAGAGTGTCTGTGTCTGAGTGGTGGCCCAGCTCCACCTTCACCACACACACACACACACACACACACACACACACACACACACACACACAAGCTTTCAGAAGCTGAGGCTGAGGGCTTTGCCATGAGAGATGGTTAGAAGGCAAGAGAAATGTACCTGCACCTGATGCCAAGCCACACTCTCCTGGCTGCACCAACTGAGGGCTCTGGTGGGCCCAGGGAGCACATGCTTCCCATCCATGATTGAAACAGATCTCCCTAGAAGGAAGTAAGATCCCCAAGCTAGGAGGTGTGCAAGCAGAAGGAATGATTTCCTTGTGCCTTCCTAGTCCTGACCTTATAAAACTATTTTTAGGATTCCGTGAGCTGTGTGGGGTGCGGCAATGGAGATCAGCGTGCCTGATTCAGACTGGGCCTGGAGATTAAGGGCCATCCAGTAAAGTGGGGTGATGGAGCATCTCAGCCCACAGCCTGTGAACCTCAGGGAGCTCTGCTTTCGTTCTTACCCCAGGCTGGGCTATGCCTTGTTCTCCCCAACCAGCCTGGAGGCCCCCCTTTCCCAGGGCAGGGCCTGGGTCTCTTCTTCATAGCCAAGCTGAGTACAGTAATACTCAGTCAATTTGTGGAACACCACTATGTGCCAGCCACTGCACAGGCACTGTATTGAGGCTCTCACTCACAGTTGCAATGGACAAAAAGAACAGAATGATGAATGCCCTAATTAGGGGTGAAGCACAAGTTCTATGGGATTGGGGTGTGGGGGCAGGGTGACAAGGAAGACTTCCCAAAGGTGCTGCAGACAGCACATATCAGGCCATTCATATCAATTAAGTCTAATGAGAAGCTGATAAAAGGTTGGGGCACCACCCAGGCTGGTAAAAGTAGGGCCAATTAGCCGCTGGTATATAATGAACAATTTTCTTCATTTAGACCAAAGTGCTGCCTGCACTGCAACTGCTGGAGAATGAGAGGAGCTTGTGGAGGGTGGGGAGCACTTACCACTAACCAGCACCTGGGGTGTGAGGTCAGCCTAGGTGGGAAGAGCAGAGGCTGCTAATGACTGTGGAAATGCATGATTGATTTCCCTCCTCCCCTTTCTTCACATCAGTGCTGCTTCCTTCTTCTCTGTTTGCCTTTTCCATGGGATCCTTCCTTTAAAAAGAATGAAAGAGGGAGAAAACTCCATGAGAAGCCTAGGGGAAGAAGAGGAGCATTCAGGCTCCACTTCCTGCCCCAATTTTGTTATGCTATAGCCAAACCCGCATTGAAGCCTCATTCCTTAGAGAGCAGGAATCGCCCGGGTGGGGATAGCAGTTTCGATATTAGTTTCTGCGATTTTTCAGCTCAGCTGAGCACAGATAATCTGCCACAAAGCTATCAAGTGTTGATCATTTTCCAGGTGCCAGTTACCACTGAGAGAGCTTTGTATCCAAATCTCAGGCATCCATAATCCCACTCGCCCACACTCTCTCTGAGATACGTACTGCTTTTATGCCCATATTGCAGGCAAGAACACTGAGTCTCAGACACATGAAGTAACTTGTTCAAAGTCCTAATCAGTTCTTATGCACCAGTGCAGGCAGGTGAATCCACAGCCCTCGCTATTAACCATGGGGCGGTACTGCCTCCACAAGAGGCATTCAGTTTGTGAAGAGAGCTTAGAGATTTGGAAAGAAGACTCATACCTCCAGCCTGGAGGATGAAGGAGGACTTAGCCCTCTGAGCTGGACTTCTGGGGACAGGTTGGATTTTAGCAGGTGAGTGCGTAATAGGCACAGGAGAGGCCGTCTAGGCTGAGGGGACTGAGCAAAGGCATGGAGAGAGGCCGGGCTTTGTGCCTTGGGAGGAGTGAGTGTTGTATGGGGAACAGGGAGTAGGAGAAAGAAACAGTGAGGCTGGGGAGGGGCATGGAGGGCAGGTGATGCAGGCCATTCTACAGGACTTCACCATCTGGAGAGGGAGCTTGGGTGAGCTTGTGAGCAGAGAAGCTCAATTTGGGGAGCACACTGTTCTCTGGAGGGAAAGGAGAGGTAAGGGGACTTCTGCACAGACCCAGGTAGACCGCAGGCTGTAGGAGCAAACGAGGGTGAAGACGCCAGCAACCTTGGGCATTTGAAATCGACAAGATACGGTGAGAGACGGCAAGGTAAAGCGTTGGGCACACAGGAAACAGCTGAGCACGGTTGGGGATGTGTTGACTTTGAGGAGCTGGAGGGACACCTGAGTGGAGATGTCCAGGAAGCAGCTGGCTGGGTTGGGAGAAGCTCAAGAGAGCACCAAGAGTGCAAATAAAGCACTTAGAAGTCCTCAGGATGTGGAATGAGCAAATAGCTACAGTGTGTGAGTTTGGGAGGCTGGGTCAGAGCCTTGAGCCATCTTACCCAGAACTATTTCCAGATGCAGCAGGGCCAAGGGAAGGGAAGGGACTAGTGCATGGCCACACATGCTAGTCAGTGGCAGAGCCAAGTTAAGCACACGAGTCTCCTCGGGTGTTCTCTACACAACCTGTGCTGGCGCTTCAGTGGCTGAGCTTCCACGTGTTTGTACTGTGGTTTAACTCATTCAATCCTTGCACCATCCAGTGACAGAGACATAGCATTATCCTCATTTTACACATGGGGAAACTGAGGCGTGGAGCAATTAAGTCACTTGTAACAGAACAAGGATTCAAACCCAGGTTCTGCTGCCTCTCGAAAAGCAACTCTGCTAGGTTAAGCAGAGAAGAAATTTTTTAAAAAGATATTGGGGAGCTTATGGAATCACTGAGTGGGCTAGAGAACCAGATTTGGGGCCCCAAGCCAAGAACACAGGGCAGAGCTGGCCCAGTGAGGGGACCTCCCTCTCCCTGAAAGGCCCTGCCAACACCACCAGCCCTGGCCACCAGGTGGGCTGCAGCCCTGCTACCACCACTGCCACCACTACCACCACTACCACCACTACTCTGGAGTCTTTTTTTTTTTTTTTTTTGAGACAGGGTCTCAGTCTACCACCCAGGCTGGAGTCCAGTGGCATGATTAAGGATCACTGCAATCTCAAATTCCTGTGCCCAAGCGATCCTCCTGCCTCAGCCTCCCGAGTAGCTGAGACTGCAGGCACATGCCACCACGCCTGGCTAATTTGTAAATTTTTTGTAGAGGTGGGATCTTGCCATTTTGCCAGAGCTGGTCTTGAACTCCCGGACTCAAGCGATCCTCCTGTCTCTGGCTCCCAAAGTGCTGGGAGTATAGGCATGAGCCACTGCACCTGGCCAACCTGGAGTCTTAAGCTTCCTGCAGTTATCTCTGGAGAGGCTTTCTCCCTGCCTCCATCTGGGGGCCCCCAGTACACTAATTCCCTCGGGTAGGTGCATCTGATGGATGGGGGAGTATGTGGAGCCCCAAATCCCATGCCAAAGCTCTGGCTACAAGGGATCCTGGGAAGTAAGGATCTGGCATTTTAGCTCTAGGCGGGGAGGTAGCCTCGGTCTCCCCCCAGGATTCCCCGAACCCAGGTTCAAATCCTGGGTGGCTAGAAACAATCCTAAATGTCCATATACAATTTAATTGGGGCAAGTCTCATCACTTTTGTGGGCCTGTCTTCCTATCTGTAGGCAGAAAGGAAGTGGATTAGCATGGAAGTGGTTTGGCCAGAAGTGGGGCACTTATAATTCCATTTTCCTCCCACCTCTCCCCATTCCACACGGACTTCTCCGAGCCCATCTCTGTGTGCACATCTCTGTCTCTGTGTCTCTCTCATTGTCTCCCTGTCTGTTTCTGTTTTTCTCTATGTGTGGTTCTGTTTCTGGGTGTATGTTTCTATGTCTTTCTCAGATTCTCTCATTTTCTACCTCTCTCTCTCTTTCTCCATCTCTCCCTACTGCCTTCTCCATCCCCCCACTCCATCTCCAAACCCACTGTCTCCCCACTCCCATCCCTCCTTCTATCTGCCCTCCTCCTGCACCTCATCTTGCCTGTCCCTGCATTCCTTTTGGCTGCAAAGGAGGGTCTTCCCACCTCCCTCCTGGCCATGGTCCGTTTTCCTTCTGTGGAACCACTAAGTGCAGCTTGGCTCAGCCTCAGCCTCCTTGACCTCAAGCTCCGCAATGTCCTACCGGGAACGGCTGGGGTCATCTGTACTGAGGCATCTGCCAGGACAGGGGAAGAAGGGGCATCCCATCTAACCTAGCCACATGGGGACGTTAGGGGTCCCCACTTCCCAGAACCCCATTCTAGAGACTTGCTGAAGCACTGGTTGTGTTACAATGGAAACACATAAGCTGAGTGGTCTCCAGCTAGAGGGGTCTCTCCCATTGGGTCTGCCTGTTTACGCAGGAATCCCTTCTTCAGCCCTAAGAGTCAGAGGTGATAAGAAAGGCTGCGACCTGCCCTCAGGAAGCCCCAGGCTGTTTATCAACGAGGCTTGTGCAAATCAACAGTCAGAGATTGGGAAGAGGGGCTTGGTGGACACTGGGACATTCCTGGGAGGCTTTCTAGAGGGAGTGGGGGTAAACTTTAAAGGTCTTGGAGCAGTTGGGATGCCACATTTGTTAAGGACAGGTGCAGTGCAGGGGTGCAAGCCTCAGGAGGACCCCAGATAGACCCTGCCCTCTGAGTTGAAGAAGTAGAAGCTGTAAATCCAGAAACTCAGGTCTGCATTCTCAGACTCCAGCGAGACCTGATCCCACCCTGACTCTATTCCATTCTCCAAGGGCCACAAGTTACTCCATGTGTGAGAACAACTTCTCTGCTGGGAGAGAGGGAAGGCGGGACAGGCATGGCCATCACAGAGGTTTAGCTAAGAAAAGAAGGAAGGAAGAGAAATAGAGCAGAAGTGGATGCCGTTGTGGCCATCCAGACACCCCAGAGCTGCCCGGCTGCAGAGCCCTCTATGTGCTGAGTCCAGCCTTCCCCTCCCCACTTAAGGGTAGGAAATGACTGGCCAGAAGAGGGAAACACAGCTGCCCAGAGTTCTACAGCAAGTCTGGGCCCTGATAGGCCTCTGCTGGCTCTGGAAACTCCTGGCTTCTGCTCTAGCTTCTACCCACCTCTGCACCCATATTGATCTTTCCTGTCTCCTGCTCTCCCCAGGAATCCTCCAGCCACCTAATCGTCTTGCTCAGCCTCACCCCTTATTGGGGTTGTGAGTATTTTACCCTTTCCCCCAGAAAGCATTGAGGAGCCTAGAGACAAGCTTTTCAAAGACGCATGAGACCTGAGCCTGTCTTCCAGGGGCTCCTGTTCTAGAAAGAGTGACAGACAGGCAGACTCTCAAAGAGAACTTTTTGATATATGCTCCCAAGTAAAATAGCACAGTGAAGACAGTCAGAGCACATGGAAGGGAGTTATTCCAAGAGGAAGGGAGAGTAAATTTGGAAGACTTCATGGAGGAAGTGTTGTTGAACAGTGACTTGAAAAATTGAGCTAATGATGTGTCAGATGGAAGGGAGGGTGGGAGCAGAAGTGGAAGAGGAGGGAGGGAAGCAGAAGCCACATCATGGAGGCCTCAAATGTTGGACCAGGGCATGGGCCTCGATTCTGCTGGCTTTAGAGACAGCGGCTGCTTGTCCGTAGCCCTATGGTACGGGACCAGAATACTCTGGAAGGATACTGCTTGATTTTCAAAATGTGCTATCTAAATCTCAATCAAGGGCTGACTGGGGACCTGGGCCTTGGCCCTTTCCTCTCCTCCCTCCTGCTCCTTAAGTCAGAGGTCCCAGCATCCTTCCCTGTGCACTCCTTACCACCAGTGCCACAGCAGAGCCTGGAGCCCTGAAGATGGGCTGAAGGAGGAGCCCCATCTCAGTGATCCTCAGGGAGCTCCCCACAGGGCTTCTTGGCTGGGCCCCAGGTGCAGGCATTTGGGCCCCTCTGACTACCCACCCTCACCAGGTGCTCCAGAGTCAGGCAGGTGGTCCCTTTCACACACAGCACCTGCCAGGAGAGCGGCTGGGGCAAGGGAGAGTGGGAGGAACCTGGGCTCAGATTTAGCAGGGCTGGATCTAAGTCCTGGGTTTGCCATGACTCACTGAGGGACTGGCAGGCACTCCTTGTCCAAGTCCCAGTTTTCTTATCTGTGTGAAGGGGACAGAGAACATGCTGACCTCGTGGGGCCATGGCACATAGGGGAGATGATGCTGCTTGGGGCTCCCTGTAGACAGCTAAGGCATTGTCAGCAAGGGGAGGGGAGTTGAAGGTGGCCTGGGGCCTGGAAGGAGGGGCCATCATGTCCTTGGGTAGGGGAAAATCCCACTCACACCAAGAATGGCTATCGTCATTCTGGGGTGGTGGTCTCCTGCTGTCTCTGAGAGCCCCCAGAACTCTGTGGCTTCTGGGGATGTCCTGGGAGGGGGAATTCTGTCTATCTAGACTGAGATGGTCTGGTTCCTAAAAGCCTGTAGAGAAAGGCAGCCCCTTTCCCCCCGGAGGGATGCTGCTGGCATCCTGCCAGCCAGCTGTCTTCTCCCTGCATTACTTCACAGGAACTATGGACTGAGAGCCAGTTCTAATTCTGGCCATCCTACTGACTGCTTTTCTCACTTTGGCCAGGTTGTCTCCCCTCTTCAGACCTCAGTTTATCTGTACCAGGTGGGTGGAGGGCTTGATGAGTTCTAGTGATGTTTCTCAGTTCCAAGGCAGCTTCTGCCACAGGAGTCCTCTGTTCGTCCTCTTCCCACCTTCCTCCACAGGCCGGTGTCATGGCGACGAGCCCACTGAGCTTTGCTAGGATGGCTGGAAGGAGGGAGCCCTGTACAGTAGAGGCAGGAGCATGAGGTAGGGGTCTCCTCCCACTGCCCCCTCTCTGGGGAGGGCAGAGCTTACACAGTGAGCTAGGTTCCACTCCCCCTTCCCTTTTTCATAGACCCAGTATGGTCTCCATTAAACTGCCCAGTGCCTCTATGACTCAGTTTCCCCACTGTCTCCTGTAAGTATGCTTACAGGTCCTGCTTAAGGATGGCAGGGCACCATGAGTGAAAAGTCCTGTGGAAATAGGGAGCTGAGGGTCTCTGGAGGTCCAGAACAGGCAGCCGAGGCTCAGAGAGCTGTGTCCACACAACACTAAGAAATGGAATCCAAGCTCCCTGGCCTGAATCCCAGACATCACCAGCAAAGGGCCCTGGGGATGCCTTTCCCACCTAGTGGCTGGGGTTGGCAATAGTAGACTCCCAAGCTGAATCTAGCACTTCTACGTCAGTCTGGGTCTGAGCTTGGGTGAACATCACCAGCTGCCTGTTCCCCTCTGACCACCAATTTGCTGTGATCCGATCAAGACAGAAGTATGCAAGGTGGGCCTCAAAGTTGGTCAGTCCTCCTTAGCCTGCAGTGGCCTCCAAGCAATGCAGGATGCTGACTCAAGGAGATGCACCTCGTTTGGGAAGCTCAGGAAAACCATGCTGTTAGTACTAGGACTATACGTCTGACCACCCCAGCTCTGGCCACCTTCCCCAAAAGTCTCTTAACTGGGGATGAAAAGCAATCCAGTCCAGGAAGTGGAGGCCAAGCTGGGAGGAGACATTGGCTGAGAGGTTTTTCCCACAAAAAGCAAGAAAGATGGCCAGGCATGGTGGCTCATGCCTGCAATCCCAACATTTTGGGAGGCTGAGGCAGGAGGATCACTTGAGGCCAGGAGTTTGAGACCAGCCAAAGCCACATAGTGAGACCCTGTTTCTACAAAACAAACAAAAAATTAACAAATTATCATGGCATGGTGGCACATGCCTATAGTCCCATTACTCAGGAGGCTGAGGCAGGAGGATCACTTGAGTACAGGAGTTCAAGGCTGCAGTGAGCTAAGATCACACCACTGCCCTCCAACCTGGGTGACAGAGTGAGACCCCATCTCAAAAAAAAAAAAAAAGAGTAGGTAAGAAAGGTGACTCAAAGTCATGGTCAAAGATTTCCCACCTAGGCCCCAAGCCAGACAAGAAGATGGCTGGATCTGGAGTGGCCCAACTACAGGCAGTGAAGGGAACTGAGGGTGGGATATCTGGCCCCTAAGGTATTATCTTCTGCAAGTAGCAATGACACTGAAGAGGTGGCATAACTGGCTGCACCTGCTGAAACACAGGGTCACAGGGAGAGCCTCTCTCTCCCAGGTACACCAACTCCAGGGTCTCCCGTGAGGAGGCATGTCCCAGGGGAGAGAGATCTTCTGCCTCTTCATGGTTGAGTGACCCCAGATGTGTCAGTTTCTCTCTTCCGGTCCCACCAGACCAAATGCAGAAGTTGCCTTCCTTCCTAATTCCCAAGAAGATGCCTGATAACTCAGTTTCCAACTTGCTTCCCTTGGAACAGTCAAAGCTTTCATGCCAGGAACCTGGAGGATGCTGCCCACAGGTTTGCTGTTTGAGACTGACACCCCTCCCCCATGTGGGGTTGGACTGCAATGTCTGCAGTTTTGGCAGCTGAGTCAGCCTACCCATGGTGTCTTGGCATGAGACCTGGCTTCCTCCTGCATGTATGTGTGACTGTTTTGTATTTGCCATGCATCTTGGTGGAGCATGGGCATACAAGGTGGCAGACTGTCCTCCTGGCCCGCTCTGAGCCTCCTACCTTCAATGAGTTCCCAAGTAACCTAGGAAACAGCATCAGCCTTGGTGCATCCTGAGATCCTGTGTGCTCAGCTCTGTGCAGTGCTTAAGAAAGGGCCAGAGATGACAGCAACCCAGGCCATGCCTTTAGGTGTTCTCAGCCTTGTACAAAATAAGGTAAACTTCTGCTCCAGAGAACCTGGGCTGGTTAGGAAAGTACAACACCTTTATAGGGGTCAGTGAAAGAACAATCCCAGCCTAGCATGAGCCAGGCAGACACAAGCAGCTGGACCCTTGGGGAGCTGGAACAGTCATGGAAACTACCTGGAGGAGGTGGAGCTGGAGCTGGGCCTTGAAAAGGGGCATGAATTAGCTTGACCTCGATGGGGTGGGCCCATGGCCAAGTTCTGAATATCGGGTGGGAAGGCTGGTTCTTAGGAGCTCTCCGAGGTCCCCAACCTTAGAGATAGGCAGGGATGAAGAATGGAGTTGTGCTGTCCGCGGTGCTGAAAGTTCCGATCCCATGTAGTGACTTCATTCCTTCTGTAAATATTGCTTCTGGCCCTCCCCACCTCAATGTCATCACCTTCTCTCCTTTACCACTACTACTACTAGTACTACCTCTTCTTCTTCTTCTTCTTCTTCTTCTTCTTCTTCTTCTTCTTCTTCTTCTTCGTCTTCTTCCTCTTCCTCTTCTTCTTCCTCTTCCTCTTCTTCTTCCTCTTCCTCTTCTTCCTCTTCCTCTTCCTCTTCTCCTTCTCCTTCTCCTCCTCCTCCTCCTCTTCATCCTCCTTCTTCTTCTATCATTATCATCACCGTCATCATCATCACAGGGTCTCACTCTGTCACCCAGGCTGGAGTGCAGTGGCACAATCTCAGCTCACTGCAACCTCTGCCTCCCAGGCTCAAGCAATCCTCTCACTTCAGCCTTCTGAGTAGCTGAGACTACAAGAACACACCACCACGCCTGGCTTTTTTTTTTTTTTGAGAGTTGGGGTTTCATCATGTTGCTCAGGCTGGTTTCAAACTCTTGGGCTCAAGCAATTCACCCGCCTTGGTCTCCCAAAATGTTGGGATTACAGGCATGAGCCACCATATCCAGCCTCTCCCTCACTTCCTGTCCTTTTCTTTGCAAATAGCCAATGACCCCATTGCTGTGCCTTACCACAGTCCCATTAACTCTTTTCTCCATGCCTACCCCTGTCCCTTGTACTCCTTCCCCCAAAACTACCACCAAAAATAGTCCCTCATGGTCCCTGTCTCCTATGGTCCATGTCTTTCCAGAAGGTATCAGAGATAGAAGTGCCCACCATTTGAAGGTGATGTCAGGATGCTTGGAGGTGTCACAATAGCTTGGGGGTGCTAACTGGCATTTAGTAGACTGGGGAGTCTCACATAACATATAATTGATCCACCTGAGATGCCAATAACATCATAGAGTATCAATTTACTGTAATTTTTCTAAGAGGCAAAACTGAGACCAAGAGGGAAGGGACTTAGTCATGGTCACCTAGCTATCCAGGGACAAAACTACAGCTAGAATATAGGCTCTCGTGTCCCAGCCAGGCTTCAGGACCACCCCAGGTAACTGCCTGGACCAGGAACTCTTTGCAAAGTGTCAGCATCTGAAACGGGGAAAGCCCATTGTAATGGGGGATTTTTGGCAGGCCTGGGCCACTCTGGGCATGGAAACCAGGCCTCCCAGACTACAGAGTCCTGCAAGAGAAGACCCTGCCTGCATCATTCAGACCCTAATGCCCCTGGAAGCCCACACTCCACATCATCAGCACTGATCCTCAGCAGGGGCACCTGTGTTGCTATGGTAATGGGCACCCACGTCTCTGCATCCAGCCCCACAATTCTAGCCTTGCCATCAGCCCTCAGAGTGTGTGCCCAGCCATCTACATTTCCCAGGGGATGGAAGGGATTCTTTCTGTCTTACTCCCTCCTGTCCGAGGCTGTGCCTGAGGGCCCAGTGCCCTCATTCGCTACAGCAGACAGCTCCCCTGAAGAGTGGGGCACATCTGTCCTCCAGTCCTTTGATACCCAATGTCTGTAACCAGAAGCTCATCTGGAGGCAGGGCTGGGCTGCCAGAGAGGGAACTCCCCTCAAGCTTCTGCATCCCACCTGCTTTCCCAGGGGTCAGCAGGTCTGAGTCAATTTTGTTCAGCCGACATTTCCTCAATGGCTCTGTCCTGAGGGAGATCTGGTGGCTCCAATATGGCTTCTACTTACTTGTCTATCCCCAAGGAGCTCAAGTCCAGTAGCAAAGAAAAGAAGGATTAGGTCCAAAGAGATGAAGTTCATAGTGAATTACGGCAAATGCACTAAAACAGAATTTGTGTTTTTCAAACTATGGATTGTGACACAAGAGTGGACTGTGGAGTCAATTTAGTGAGTCATGATCGGTGTGTGTGAAATGAAGAGAAGACATTAGGATAGGCTGGAAAGGAAAATAGTACAGCTGTGCGCAAGCTAAATCTTGCTTTTTGAAACTGGATTCTGTGTGTGTGTGTGTGTGTGTGTGTGTGTACTGGATTATAACATAAAATGTATGTGTTATTGTGGTTCAAGGGCAATAAAGTGGAAAAACTATGTTACAAGAGAAGGGAAGGGATAGAGGAGAAAACAAAGAAAGGACTGCTTCAGACCTAGGGGTGTTGGGGATGGCTCCATGCAGGAGGTGGCATTTGAGTGTGGGGTTAAACATGGGTAGGAGTTCATCCATGAGCAGTGGGTAAGAAGGAGGAGGTGCTTTAAGTGGCGGATCCACACAAAGAGGGTATGTGCCAAGCCTATTTGTGCCAATGCCAGTGGCCATGTAGAATGCTGGAGATGGGTCAGGACAGTTAGGCTGGGACCCGGATGTCAAGGGCCTTGACTATCATGCTAAGAAATTGGACTTTATTCTTGAGAGCAATAAAGAGCCACTGATGGCTTTAAGCAGGAATCAACATGGTCAAGGTGGCAAGAAAAGAAGCAGGGAGGCGAGAGGAGAGGAGGCTGTTGTAGCAGTCCAGGCAAGAAGACTAGACAGCAGATGGAGGGATGGGCAGGAGGGGAGTTGACTCTGGAAAAAGAAAAGGAGGAGACAGAATCCATGGAACTTGGGACCCCATGGGCACTGGTGTGAGGGAGAGGAAAGTTCTCTGATTTGCAGCATTTCTATCCTGACCCCCTCCCACCTGCAAGCCCACCCCATGATCAGTGCCACCATGAGATATCATATTCGGGAAACAAGTGTTCTGAGGCGCTGTCCTCAGGGAGCCCCCACACTGATCAGAGTGCCCAGACTCACTCACCTGGACAGCTCAGGGCTGGTCATGGGGCAAGGGCTGGAGTGTGGGGCTCAGGCGGTCAGGACTGGAGGTGCTCAGGAGAGAGAGAGCTATAGAGTGGAAGCAATCAAGGAGGTCTTCCTGAAGGAAGGGGCCTAGCACTGAGCTTCAGGAAAGCCGGATAATATCTATGAACACATAGAAGATAAATTTTTCTGCCCTTTGAAGCACAGGCAGGATCCTGGTCTGCCTCACCTCACATAGACTGTTCAGAGGCACTGTAAACCCCCATCAGGGAGGGACTGTTCATTTCACAAAAGAACTTACCCTCCTTACATACTTTTACTTTTTTAGTTCAGTGACATCACCATCACTGACCCTCACAAGTTGAGGTAGCCTCTCCCTTTCATGAGCGCAAATGTTGGTAAGGAAAGATGGTCCTAGGTATCAAATTAGAGCCCACCTGGGGAGTTGGGCGCCATGCCTAGGGGTGGGGAGCAGGCTTCCTCTTCCTGAGAGTCAGAATCAGCATCAGACCAGGGCATTCCCTGACTCACTTGGCAGGGGGAGGGCAGGGCCCTGCCAGGGATGGGCCTTGGCCCAGGAGGAAGGAATAGGCCAGTCACGTCCCCGGGTTTGAAGAATGGATGAGCTCCAGGCACCAAACTAAAAAACAATTAAGCTAATAGAATCTTCCCCATTGATTTTGCTCTTCGGCAAGTGCTCCTTCCCAATTCCATTGCTTCAAACTCATCGGGCGCAACGGAAGTGGGTTTTTAAGTAACTTAATTATTTCAGAACATGCTGCTTCCAAAAACAACCTAAGGTTCCCCCTCCAGCTCTGCAAGTCTGTGCTCTGCCAGCTATTTATTTTAATTAGCTTTACATTGTATATCTAACATATGCTAAAAAGAAAAATTCACAGACAACTGCCCATTAGTCAGAGAGCTGAACCCTGGTGGAAATCACCCCCAAACAATGGAACGTTCAGCATTTGTAACCCAGCCGGGAGGTGAGAAACACACTAGTGATGAAGGTAGAGCCGAGGCAGGCTTCGAGAGCTCTGGGCCTTCTCAGGTGGGAGGGCTTCCTCCTGGTTGGAGCTGGCGTATGGGGGCGGTGGCTTAGGAGCCAGACCTTGACAGTTGGAGCTGAGATAGAGAGAAAGGCAAATGTGAGCATTTTTCAACTTTCCTACCTTCCCCCTTGACAAAACCTGCACTTTTGTGCACAGGACATTGCTGTTTGAAATGTCTTTTCACACATCGTGTTCCAACTTGAATACAGAGGCTGGTTCTTGAACATTTAGAAATATCACGCAGTGGCCTCCCAGGCAGCAGCAGCCTGAGGGCAGTGGCCCAGCCCTGAGTCCCCAGCATTCACTCATTCCTGTTTGCCACTACTTGATATGGCCTAAAGGTTAAGAACAAAAGACCTGAAGCCAGAACTTCTGGGTTTGAATCCTCTTGTCATCTTTGTATCCTTGGCCAGTAGCTTAATAATCTCTTTAGGCCTCAGTTTCCTCCTCTTTGAAATGGGTTCATATTAATGCCTACTTCATGGGGTGGTTGTGGAGATTGAATGGACATGTTTATCCACAGCAGTTAGAAGAGGAAGTGGTACATGGGAAACACATGCTATATAAATGGTAGCTATTATTAAAATGGAAGTGCTGATATTGGTGAAGTATGGACCTCATAAACATAAAACAATTGAGATGAGGATGTAAATTATGTGGCATGCTGAAAGCAGTGAATCTTCAGGCACAACCCACTCCTCACAATTGGATTCAGTTTTGAAGCACATGAACAAAATGAAAGTGTACAAAATGCTAGTCAAAGATTGTATCTAAAATAGGTTTTAGCATTCCTTTAGCTATTTTGTAAGATGAACCTTTTGTGCTATTTTCACATAAGTGACTTACATGTAAACTTTCAGATGCACATTGTATTTCCTGCCCTAGGAGAGCTGAGGTGTGTATACCTTATCCTGTGGGCACGAGGGAGCCAGGGAGGGTTCTTGAGGAGGGGAGTGAACTGACTCTTGGCAGTTGGCATTTTTTGTAGGGAATGCCTATCGAGAATGCTTGGAGAATGGGACGTGGGCCTCAAAGATCAACTACTCACAGTGTGAGCCCATTTTGGATGACAAGGTGAGTAGCCCTCACCTGCTGTGACCCCAGGCCTCACACAGGTATCTGGACTCAGGTTGAGCACAGAAGATCCCAAGGGGGGCAGACCAGTCCTTGTGTCACCCAGTCACTCCCTTCTGTACCTCCTGCCCCTGCCCCCAGTGTCCTGCCCTGTGCTCAGTGACACTGTAGGGGAGTAGAGAAGGGGGACATGGAGTCCTACCTTCAAGAGAGCTTGGGCTGCTAAAGGACAAAGCCAAGGTGGCATGTGACACAAAAAGGGAATGACCGTGTAATCAATGCTCCCAACATCTTAGAGGCTGTGTGACTGCACACCTTCCTCTCCCTCTGGGCCTCAGTTTCCCTATCTGGCATTCTGATTCTGTGACTCCACATGGAAACAAATGCAGCCCCCCAAGGGCTGTCCCCATGGGAAGCTGGGTCCTGCTCTGCCTCTCTGGAGCCCTGCTCCAGCTCTCGCTCTGGAATTCAATTCGGTGCTTCTGAGGCACCAAACTCCTCTCCTTAAGGCTACGCCTCATTCCTGACCTGAAAGAATACATCTCAGCTCCATCCCCTCCTCATTACCCAGCACAGTCCTCAGTGGGGCTGGGACTTTGCCCCAAATGAAGTCCAAATTGAGAGGGAAAAACATTCCCCCGGCCTGAGAAAGGGATTCTGCAAAATGTGAGCCACAGGGGTTCTGCAGGAAGGCCACTCAATGGGCAGGGGGGCCTCCAGCCCTCGGTCCTCACCTCCACTCTCTCTGCCCCTCCAGCAGTGGAGAATCAACACAGTGGGTGGGTAGGGAGGAGGAGTGGCTCTCCCTGGCAGGAAGGAGTATTTCATCACTAACTTTGTTTCAAATTGCCAACACTTGGTGATAATTAAAAGTCAACTGACTTTTATTCAGTTTGGATAGAATTTCTAAATTCTCTATAGACAGTTCACCCCCTCGTGTGGTCTCCAGGGCAGACGAATCTCAATGTACCCCACCCCAGGCCTCCTAGAGGCCATTGCTTCTGAGATAGGGTGGCAGGTTGGCCCCATTGTACAGACATCAAAACTGAGGTCCAGAGATAAAAATCAACTCACCCTCAGTCACTCAGCCAGCTGGGATCTGGGCTGAGACTAAACTCAGGAGAGGCATTCTAGAGTCTAGAATTTTTAAAAAGAATCTATACCCATACCTCTCAAAACGTGCCCCCAAAAATGCATGTTGGCTCCAGGCACAGTGGCACATGTCTGTAGTCCCAGCTACTTGAGAGGCTGAGGTGGGAGGATTGCTTCAGGCCTGCAGATCAAGGCTGCGGTGCACTATGATCACACATGTGAACAGCCACTGGACCCCAGCTTGGGCAACAGAGTGATACCCCATCTTTAAAAAAATAAAAATAAATGTATGTTGGAAGGCCTGACCACAGCCATTTATAACAACAAGAGCCACCCAGGGCCAATAGGAACAAACTCTAAGAGCCAGGCCTGGCAATGACACCTGGAATACTTCTGCCCCCAAGGTCAGGACACAGAGGTGGCCATGGCTGGAGTACCCAGCCCCACCCCCATGTGCCCATGCCCCCATCTGCCCTGCCCATGTCTGTCTGTCCAGCAGAGGAAGTATGACCTGCACTACCGCATTGCCCTAGTCGTCAACTACCTGGGCCACTGCATATCTGTGGCAGCCCTGGTGGCTGCCTTCCTGCTCTTCCTGGCCCTGCGGTGAGTCCACACTTCAACCTTGCTTTCTCCTCATCCCCCCTCCTACGGCACCCCCTTCACCTCTCCCAGACACTCTCACCTCCATTCTGGGGCCCAGCAGATAAAAGGGCCAGTGGAGAAAGGGGGGTTTGGGTGGGGTGCCAGGGCATGGGTCACCAGCAGGCATGTGGGGTGCAGAGTGGGAGCTGGACTCAGAGGCCCAACTGTGGTCACCATGGGTGGGAAGTGGCTCCTAGTGCAGCCCTGCCCTCATCCCAGGCTGAGTCTCTACCTGGCCTCAGGGGGAACCCAGCCCAGTTGACCCCTGACCCTGGCTGACCCTTGACCTGCACCTCCCACAGGAGCATCCGCTGTCTGCGGAATGTGATTCACTGGAACCTCATCACCACCTTTATCCTGCGAAATGTCATGTGGTTCCTGCTGCAGCTCATTGACCATGAAGTGCACGAGAGCAATGAGGTCACTGCTCAGGGAGACTCGGGACTAGACCTGGGGGGCTCTGGGCTCCGGGGGCACCCATCTCTCTGGTCTCTGCTTGGACCCCTCCTTTGACGGGAAGTTCACTACCTACTAAAGCAGCCCTCTACTTGGGCAGCTTTTACTCTTACAAGCTCTTCCTAAGGTTGAGCTTCTGCATCTCCACCCCATTCTTGCCCCCCCTCTGAGAACAGATCCCTTCTGCTCTCTCCAGGCTCTGAGACAGACCCCTTGGAGATTTGCACATAGAGACTGATGTTCACCAGTCCCCGTTACTCTCAGCTGGTGACACCTGACTTTCTGGCTGCTTCTTGGCTGACCCATGGCCAGAATGCTCTCATCTGGGCTGTGGCTCAGGTGCAAAACCAGACCTGAGCTTACCTCTACCCTAGCCATTGTCCCACCAGAGCTGGGCTGGGAGGAGCAGGAAGCTGCCAGGCTGGGAGCTTCACAAAGCTGACTCTAGACATATTTATCCTAGTCCACTCCTCATCTTGTGGGTTCAGGTGCCCTCAAAGACGCCTTTGAGAAAAGGAGGCTAGAACTAACCTCTGTTGAGCTTTCTTTCACTTAATCCCAGTGAGACCAGCAGGGATCATTTTTCCCATTACATAGACATGGAAACTGAGACTCACAGAGGTTAAGTGACTCACCAAGGTCACATGCAGTGATGATACCCCTACATAAGGGGCTATCCCACATGCTAACTGTCCACTCTGGATTTCTGTCCATTGCTGTGTACTGTGTCCAAGCCATTGTGAAACTGTAGACTAGTCTTGGGCCATCACAGAGCCCTGTGGCACACCAACAGAGACTTCTCAGTACATTTCCTTTGGGTGGGCTGTGCCTGAGCAGACACCAGCCTGGTGTGATCCATAACATGGCCCCACATAGAACCCTGCCTCAGAACCAAACAGGTTCACTCAAGTTGAGGGTGCCTTCCAGCTCCAACGTAGGCTTGTGCTAATAGGACATCATCAACCACGGACGAAAAGTAGGGTTGGGAGGAGGGGCTTGGTAGCTTCCCACCTCAGCAGGACTTTCTCAGAAAAACGGAGACAGACAGCCACAGGGACAGTGCAGGGAAGCCCAGAAGCAGCCAACAGCTCAGCACAGGAGGGTTATCTGAGAACTGGGGCTGTCAGAGCCAGACAGAGAGGATGGGCTGTGTGCAGAAGCAGAGCCCCTGATACACAGCTCCCCGGACCTTGAGCTGGCTCCATCATTCCCCATGTCCTAGCCTTGGCTCTCAAGGTGCCCTGGGGATGAGCCTGTGGGGAAGATGACCAGGTGGGGTCTGTTGAGAGGAGCTCTAGCCTGGAAGCCCATGGCCTAGACCCTGGCCCTGCTGTGGCCCACTGCGTGGCTCTAAAGGGGCAGGGTCTTGCCCTCTCTGCCTCCTTTGGGAAGGTAGCCTTGGTGCTTGGGGAAGGTAGCCTTGCTCAGAGGGACAGGGACAAATTCCCCTCTGCTGGGAAGGCACGAAAACACAGCAGGCACAACAACAGCCACAACACCGCTACCTTCGTGCCTGTCTTTGCCATCCTCTATCTCCTTCAACCACCCTGGAAGGCAGGGTGACTTTTTGAGGTTCAGAGAGGTGCAGTGACTTGCTGGGGGCCGTGTACTTTGCAAGTCTCCCACCAGAGCTAGTAATGATTGTGCCAAGTCCAGAAGTTCCCAAACCCAGAGTCTTTGGAGAATCCCCTCCTTGGCCACAGCCCCACTTCATACACCCTTGACTCACTTTACTCGCTTTTATTTTTTCATTTTTTTCTAAATGAAATTCCATATCCCATCCCCAAAAGGAAGCAGGTCTGACTTGCTATGGATTGACAAAGACTCAAAAAAACTAAAATGAAAACACAACAAGCTGGTTGAATTCCAGCCTCTGCCTACAGAAAGCTCAGAGCCAGACTCTCGCTCTCTTTACTAGAAAGAAAAATTAGAAAGAGTTAGACAGAAGTTAAAAAAACACACTGGCCCCAGTGGAGAATGGCACCTTAACTTAATCTGAAAGAGTGAAAAAGCACTGGAGAAGGATGAGGCTTTTCAGAGTGGGGTTCGCTGGTATTTGATGGCATGTCCACGAACCCCCTTTGGGAAGCCCTGTGTCTTGTTGCCCTGCCTGGGGATGGGTATGTCCTGCCTGGTCCCCAGGCAGCCTCCCGACAGCCTCTGCCCTGCACACAGGTCTGGTGCCGCTGCATCACCACCATCTTCAACTACTTCGTGGTGACCAACTTCTTCTGGATGTTTGTGGAAGGCTGCTACCTGCACACAGCCATCGTCATGACCTACTCCACTGAGCGCCTGCGCAAGTGGCTCTTCCTCTTCATCGGATGGTGTGAGGGTCCCGGGGGCAGCAGGGCCTAGTTGGGGGGAGGACTTCTCACCAGGCCATTTCCCTTCGTCTTGGGTCCAAGGACCAGAGCCTGGCCCTACCCTCCACCCCCAGCGCAGTCCCATGGATGCAGCTACTTCCCTCCATGCTGGTGAGGCACAAACAAAGGATCCCTCCAAAGGATATTCCTCAAATAGCTCTTCTCCCCCTGCCAGGAAGGACCTGTCCAAAGGCCTTTGTCTCTGGCTCAGAAACTGGCTGGCTCTACTTCTCTATCACAAAATCACACATCCCTGCTTGG
The DNA here is from genome assembly GCF_009828535.3 of Hylobates moloch. Taxonomy (NCBI): domain Eukaryota; kingdom Metazoa; phylum Chordata; class Mammalia; order Primates; family Hylobatidae; genus Hylobates; species Hylobates moloch. The sequence continues at coordinate 138,345,623 of NW_026652276.1, forward strand.
AGAGAGGGGCAGGGGCATGGGCCAGGGGTAGAGGGACAGGGCTCCCCTGGGGTTATGGGTGGCCTGCTGTTGGAAGAGTAAAAACATGATCCTAGCCCTGTTGTGGTACCCCGCGGTATGTCCTACAAGAAGGTCCCTGTCCATCTGTCCCCTGCAGCCCAAGTCTGTCCTTCTTTCAGGCATCCCCTTCCCCATCATCGTCGCCTGGGCCATCGGCAAGCTCTACTATGAGAATGAACAGTAAGTGGATGGGCCAGCCATGGGGGGTCATGGGGAAGGGCATGGGGGTGTTAGGACAGGTCAGCCTTGGGCTCTGACCAAGCTGTAGAGCAGGAATTGTAGCCACACCTAGACAGATCCACGTTCCTGTTGTCCTTAAACTGAAAAAAATAGCCCTGCACTTAGAGGTATTCACGTGGTAGGGCTCAAGGAACTTTGCTGAATTAAGTTAGGAATTGTGGTTCCTTGAAGTGCCCCCCCCCCAACCCAATGCATGACCCCTTTGGTCTTTGTAAGGCTTTCTCAGACTTAGATGTGGCAGCTCTGGCGTGGGGTATGTGGTAGGGGCCAAGGCCGCACATGACATCCAGAGCTGTCCATGAGCATTTAAAGAGTCCATGAGCATTTAACAGAGCTTGTTTTTTTTTCTGAAGTCTCAGTCTCTGCCTGGGTGCAGTGTCCCATCCTGAGGTTCTCCCTATGCCAGAGGCTGTGATATGCTGAGCCACAGCCCAAATGACAGCAACTCTGGCCATGGGTCAGCCAAGGAGCAGCCAGAAAGTCAGGTGTCACCAGCTGAGAGCAGCGGGGACTGGGGAACATCAGCCTGTATGCAAACCTCCAAGGGGTCTGTCTCAGAGCCTGGAGAGAGCAGAGGGGATCTGTTCTCAGCGTGGGGCAAGAATGGAGTAGAGTTCCAGGAGCTCAACATTAGGAAGAGCTTGTAAGAGTAAAAGCTGCCAAGAAGAAGAGGGCTGCCTTGGTAGGTGGTGAGCTTCCTGTCAAAGCAGGGGTCCAAGCAGAGACCAGAAACCCTGGGAGACAGGGAGAATCCTATCTGAGGCAGGTCTGCACTGGATGACCTCCAAGATTTCAGAGGAATGAGTTCCCCAAAGTTGATGGCCCCTCCCTGTGGTCCAGTAGTTACTGGCTGACCCAGACCCTAAAGCATTTCCCCTGACCAGCATCCCAAGAGAATGAATTAAGCCTCTGGCAGCCAGTGAGGCCAGCCAGGCAGCAGCTCCCCTCACTGGGTGCACAAGCATTGGCTCAAAGACGCAAAATCCCAGGCTGGAGGTAGGAAGGCTCCACTTCCACATCTGCTGCTTTGTGTGGCCGAGTGAGTGCCTGGCACACGGAACAGCGGGTTTCAAGCAATATGGGAACAGGTGGCCTAAGGCAATTGGCCCTGGGCCAGCAAGGGGGAGCCCAGCTCTCCCTTTATTCCTGTGCCTCCTGCATGCGCAGTCCTATGCCTAGCAGTCTGCAATGGGGCTGGCGAAAGAGGAGGAGAAAGAGACCCATGGCCTGTCCTCAGTCGGGCTGGAGAGATCAGACCCACCACGTAGGGCAAAAGACAGCCTGGTGGGCGAGGGCGGTCAGTGGAGCTGGTATTTCCACCAAGGCTTTCTGGGAAGGGGCAGTCCTGGAGGTTGGGTCTCAGGAAGGGTAAAGCCGGAGGACCCTGGGCCCAAGTCTGGGGGGGGGCCCCCAGTTCCAGCTCAGCAGGCCCCCTACAGCCACCCCATCTTCGCAGGTGCTGGTTTGGCAAGGAGCCCGGCGACCTGGTGGACTACATCTACCAAGGCCCGATCATTCTCGTGCTCCTGGTAAGTCCTCAGCGGTGGCTGGGATGGGGCTTGGTGCCAAGAGGACAGAAGAGGGCCCACCCAGGCAGAGATGCTGGGAAAGATGTGGCATGGGCAGCCCTGCGCACACACTCTATATGCCACCCCCATACCCTGTCCATGCCACCCTGTGCCCCAGCACCACCCAGCCTTCCCTTCCTCATGCTTGATGCCCTGGCGCAGCCCCACACCACTCTGGTGACCTCAAGGCTCTTTCTCTGGGAGGAGAAAGGATCTGATGGGTAGACTTCCTGTGCCCTCCCGGTTTGACACTGTACAATGCTGAGACGGTCAGGTGAGCAGGCAGCTGGTGACAAGAGAAGAGTGTGTGGGCTTCTGTTCATTCCAGACCTACGTTCCCCTTGGCCCCCAGTGACCCTCTCCAGGTCCAGCCCACCACCCCCAACCTGAAGCGGTGAATACCGGGATGAAGCATAATGAGCAATTGTTCCTTGCCCAGCTCCCCGCCCTTTGCCAAATGTATTTGCATCTAAGGTATAATTGCCACACATCTTTAATCCACAATGAGCTTTAAGAGAGAGTTTAAGTAGAGGCTGCATTCTGCAAAAGGAACCCATTATATATCATACCTTTAAAAAAAAGAGAGAGAAAGAAAGAAAGACATACAAAAAAGCCCCGTAAGAAACTGGCATTTATGTAAGACTTATTTCAGGCTCAGTAATTTCAGGCTCCTGTATGTACCGGCTTCCTTAAAGGGCCACAGTTCCTTCTGGGAGACTCAGCGAGAGTACCATCTCCTGCTGCACACAGAAGGTGCCTGGTGGGGCTTTCTTTTATCTACCTTGGAGACAATTATTACTTATCTGTTTTATTTTCTTACTCTCCTTTTTCTGTAACTTCGGGTTTCATTTGACCTCCATCTTTGGAGTGTCCTTGATATATGTGAACTGATGACGACTAGGAAGGTTTTTCACCCACTGCTGGAAATTCCACCATCAGGGCTTGGTTCACTTCAGAGGCAGAAGCCAGGTTTTGTCAGCAGCTAGTAGGATTGTCCTTGGACTCCCAGCTGCAGTGAGTCACTCACCCCTCAGTGTGTACGGAAACCCCATGAGATCCTTTCCCTCCCAACCAGCTGCCAAGGGCCTTCCTGGAGGAATAAGGCTTTTGATGAGCCTGGAACTGAGCCAAGGAAGGCTGGCCTGGATGGGGGACCAATGGTGGCAGAGAGTGAGCCCCAACTGTAAAGATGTTGGACGGGAAATGCCAAGAGAAAGGGAGGCGAGGAATGCAAGAGCTCAGTGTCAAGACCCAGCTCCCTGCTTCCTCTTCCAGACCCCTTCTCTGGCTCCAACCCTGCATCTGTGCTCACGAGCCCTTTCCTTCTTTCCTTTGGGCCCAGCTCTTTGCACCAACAGGGGCTTCCAGATTCCAAGCTGAGCCCTTCCAGAAGCCCTATCTACATTATTTCCAACCCTTGCATGCTCAAGTCCTAAAAGAAGTAGGGTTATGCTCTCCATTTTACATTGGAAGAAGCCGAGAGAGATGAAGTGGCTTGCCCAAGGTCACCACTAATAGCTAGCGGAGCTGAGGCTCAAAGGCAGGTCTCCTTTGTCCCCACCATCTGCCTGTTGTCCTCGAGGTTGGACACGTGTTTGGTGTTCCTGCCATCCCTACACTCCCCAGCAGCTCACAGCTGCATTTCTGCTGCTAAGAGACACTCACTTATTTCTGGTTCTGAGAAGTGAATCAGGTGGTTGAGTTTGCAGGAAGCCTGACTTCTTGCTGGCGTTGTCACTGTTGGTGTCATGGGAAAGGATTGGCAGTCACTAGGCCAAACACAGGTCTTAGTGCTCTGTGTGACTATTTCAGCCCATGCTGATCTTCTAAGGCAAGCTCTGTGGTTAGCCCTCTTGGGGGCAGACAAGGAAGCAGGAGCTCATGAGGTTAAGCAACTTACCCAAGGCCACACAACTGCAAATTGGAACAGTCAAAATTTGAGCCATGAGACTAGGACTTGGTGCTTCAGTTCATTTGGGAGGGGGGCCTCATCTTCAATTCTTAGCCCATCTGCCATTTCTCCAGGTCTTTCTGACACCTTAGGAAAGATGTCATCTCCCCCAACCCCTCCAGGCCCCCAGCTAGGCCACAAGCCCTCTGCAAGCAGGGGCTGTGACTGCCTGTCCACTTCGCCATCGCTGATGCCTGGCTCAGAGCCTGACACATGGTCCATTGATTCATTGAATGAATGAACAATTAAATAAAACCAGAAACAGGCTGAACGAGGGCAGGGTACAATAGACAGTTCTTACAAAAGAACTGGAGTGTGTTTTTAGCAGGGAAGTAGAGTCCAAGAATGGAAAGCCGGAGAGCTCAGTGTGGGCAGGGTGACCAGAAGGCTCCCTGGAGAGAGAGGAAGGTACCTGTGGTGGTGTGAAGGGGGAGGCTGGGAAACAGGCTCAAAGGAAAGAAGGATTTTCAGGTTACATAGACCCAAGCTGAGATGAGTGGGGCCACATAACTAAATGCCTGCCAAGTGTAAGGATGGAGACAAGGCCTTGGTTGCTAGGTAGATGGATGGAGATGGATGGGCCAGTGGATGGGCAGATAAAAGAGTAGGTGGATAACTGAGTGGGTTGGTTATTGGGCAGGTAGATGGATGGGTAGATGGATGGGTACGTGGATGGATAGATAAAAGAGTAGGTGGATAATTGAATGAATTGGTTGTTGGGTAGATGGATGGATGGATGGAAGGAAGGAAGGATGGATGGATGGATGGATGGATGGATGGATGGATGGATGGATAAAAGTAGGTGGGTAATTGAATGAATTGGTTGGTAGGTAAGTGGATGGATGGATGGATGAATAAAAGTGGGTGGATAATTGAATTGATTAGTGGGTTGATGGATGTTGGACGATCGATATTGAATTCAAGAAAATGTGGCAGAAATGAGAATATATTTTGATTCCAACAGTTTCTACTCTCAGGGAAGTCAGGAAGAATCAGAAAAGGTCAAATACTTTGTATTACTTGTATGAGAAAATTAGGATTCACTTATATGTTAAGGTGACTTGTGTCCCATGATCCAGGGGAATATGCCGGAGACCCAGGAGCTGGAAATTAGGTGAGCCCTAGGAGAAAGCTGGGGGTATCAGGTCATGGCAGCCCCGCTAAAGGCTTTCCACCCCCAGCCCTCCCTGGGACCCCCAGGCCATACCACTATGTGGTAAGAGAGCAGCAGGCAGTGGCTGAGGTGGGGCGTGAGCTCTCCCTGCCCCTAGGGCTACCCGAAAGCTTGTGGGGAGCATCCAGAGGCTACAGATTGACAGTCTCAGGATACCTGCCTGTATCCTGTGTCCCTCCTCTCCCAGCCAGGATTCAGAACTTGGGAGGGTTAGAAGGGCCCAGCCCAAGCTTAAGAAGCAATGGATTTTCTTGACAGAGCGTCAGAGGTGTGTGTGTGTGTGTGAGTGGGTGTGCACACACGAGCCAGCAGACACCCATGGGCTAACATGTGTCTCCCTCTGGCCCACGAGCACTTTGTCAGGAAACAGCCCCACTGTGTCAGGCCGACACGCACTCCCTTGCCTGCCTGCCTATGCTCCGAGGCAGGTGAAGAGAAACACAGATGTGCCGGGGCCCCAGATCCATGCTCACGCATGCACACGCTCTATGAGGCTAACACACTTGCACAAGTGCTTAAAGGATAGACCCACAGACCCACACCGCAGCTCCTAGGGGACAACACAGTCACAGTCACAGCTGATACAGATGAACAGGCACTCACAGGCCCATGGGGACCCACACCCAGCAGGGAGTGGCTGTGGAGCCACACAGGCCGGTTCCAGGGCCAGGGGCTGGGTGGGGAGGCGCTGGTGCTGAGGGAAAACTCAGAATGAAAATAAATGAGGCCCTTCCTGGGGCCTCAGAACCAGCCCCACAGCCCATCCATCTTCCCTGTCTAGGGTGCCTATGAAGGCTCTGGAGTTCCTGGGCACAGGGGCGGGATGCTGGCAGATTAATCACTCATTCGGCAACTGAGTTCTTAATCCCTCCATCTGGCCTTGTCCGCCCCACCATGGCAGTGCTGTCCTCAGTCAGAAGGACCTCAGGCCGACCTAGAGCCAGTGACAGTGCAAGGGACTCAGAGAGCCCCTCAGTCAACAAGTAGGGACCCCGTGGCAGAGAGGGGAAGGGGGCTTCTGTAGGGTCCCTATGCAGGGGAGAGGGCTGGGGGCTTTCTCAGCCTCAGAGGGCGTGCCCTGTGCTCTCAGTCATGACCCACAGAGGCTGCCGCCTTTCCTCCTCAGGCCTGGCCTGGAGACACAGGCCCTGGAAAATGGGGCTGTCTCCCCATCCTGGCGAGGGAGGAGCACAGGCCTTGGGATGCTGGCAGGTGCTAGGGGGACAGGTAGGATAGGTGTGTGCATGGGACATGGGTTTCCAGGGGGCTGTGGGGAAGGGGGCTGCTTCTCGGCTCATCTCAAACATGTGCTCCTTCCTTTTCCCTCTTTCCCATGCCCGCCCTCCCTCCAGATCAATTTCGTATTTCTGTTCAACATCGTCAGGATCCTAATGACAAAGTTACGTGCGTCCACCACATCCGAGACAATCCAGTACAGGTACATGAGGGGATGCCTTGACCCCGCAACGGGGAGAGGAGGAGGTCATCGGGCCATCCCCCTGCTTCGTGGCAGAGCCCTCTGCCCCAGGCCTCACCCAGGGAGCTCGCTCAAGCTCCCGGAAGAAACACCGCCACTGTCTCCCGCTGTCCCACCGGGTGAGGCCCTGCCTGCCGCATAGGCTCAGACCTGTGTCCACCTCTCGCCCCCAGGAAGGCAGTGAAGGCCACCCTGGTGCTCCTGCCCCTCCTGGGCATCACCTACATGCTCTTCTTCGTCAATCCCGGGGAGGACGACCTGTCACAGATCGTGTTCATCTATTTCAACTCCTTCCTGCAGTCGTTCCAGGTGGGGCCTGTGACCAGATGGGGCCCCACAGTGAGCTTTCCTGAGGCTGCTCTGGCAGTCATCCCCTCACTAAGAAGGTCCCGTGGGACTGGCACACCCATGGCTCAGTTACATCCACAGAGTTAGAAGCCTTTACACGCTCAGCCTGAGCCTGGCCGGTCATCCCCATCCCAGCCTGGGTCTGTGTCCTACCAGCCCACACCTACTGTCCCAGCACCTGTTCTGAGGATGCAGGCAGCCCGGCCAAATGCCCTGGGACGGGTCACACAATATTGAGGAGACTGGAGTCTGCCTGGCTCCAGGCCTGTGACCACTGCTCACTCAGAGTGGACCGTGGAATATCTGCACCTTGAGGCTAGGACCCCACCCAGCTCTGACTCCAGGGGTTCCTGGGTCAACTTGTCCCCCCCCACCATCCTGTCCCCAATGCCACCCCACCAGGCAGAACAGCTGCTCAGGCAGGTCACTGACCACTCCCTCCTTTCCCTCCTTTCCAGGGTTTCTTCGTGTCTGTCTTCTACTGCTTCTTCAATGGAGAGGTATGAGGCCAGGCCCTCGGGGTGGCCTGGGATATCCAAGTCCTCAGACCCCACTCCAGGGCGGCTCCATTGGTGCTGCCCAGCCTTGCTGGAGTGCCAGGGAGAGGAAGGCTTGAGATACCACCCGGCCTCAGGGGAACAGGAATCCTTCTCACAGGGGCTGGAGCCAGTTTAGAAGGTCAACTATGCAGCCCCGAAATAACATGCCAGTGCCCCACACGTGCACTCAGAGAGCTGGGTGAGCAGGGAAGCCCAGGCTGCAGGGCCTCATGGAAGACAGAAGCCAGAGCAGAGGTGGTGACAGAAGGAAGCCTCCAGAAAGAGATGTGTGCCACGCAGTCAGGTCTGTATGGACTCAGGGAGCAGAAGAGAGACCAGCACATTCCCCGCTACCTGCCACAGAAAAGCCCACACACCAAGAGCAGGCTCTTGGGAGTCAGGCGGCCGTGAAGCTTGGCGCCAACCATAAGGCCCAGAGCCCCAGTGCAGCTGACGCAGGGGAGAAGCGCACTCATACCTGGGCAGGGGTGGATGAGGACATGGAGCAAAGAGCAGACACAGCCCCTAGGGCCCAGAAGCTTCCGAACACTCCAGAGGAATGCACTTGCCTGTCTCTGCACAGGGCACTGGCGAGGTGTCTATGCAGGCCTGTGTCTCTGTGGATGAAAGCACATTCCACTTGCAAAGTCCATCAGCAGGGACGGGTCCAGTGGGCTGGATGAGAAGGAAAGAGGGGGCCAGTAAGGCAAACAAACAAGGATGTTTATGGAGCATTTATTCTGTCTGAACCATGTGCAAGCTAGGATGTGAGAGTCACCATCCAATTTCCAAAAAAATTCTTCAATTACCAAACAAATGAAGCTTAAATGGCACTGGGTACCGCCAACTTTAGAAATGACCAGGACAGAGAGCTTTCCCTTTCAGGCAGTAAACGCCATGGTTAGTCAGGCAGGGGAGTCTAGCAGGAGGTAGAGAAGGTGAGGGGTGCAGAGGGACGGTCTTCAGGAGGGAGGAGGAGGCGTGGAGGTGTGTGAGCTGGGCGTGCACCACCAATGCCCCTGCAGGAGCAGGGGCCCAAGAAGGCTGAAGGGGCCAAGTCTCCAAGCTGCGCTCTCTGGTCCCAAGATGCTAATTTTGAGGTGGCAGAGTGAGTCAGGGAAGGGAAGGCAGTGTGTCCAGAGGAAACTGGATGATCTGGGAGGACAGTGTGGAGTAAAGGAGGTGTGGAGTCAAGCCTCTCCAGGAGAAAGATAAGGAAGGGGCCCCTGGAGAGAGGCAACAGCATCAGGGAAGGACCTCGGTTTTGGAAGCAGACAGTTCCTTGTCATGAGGGTGGCAGTCAACCCATGAGAGCAGAGAGCAGGGGAGGGGATGGTCCCAGAAGCCCAGGGTTGGTCCCTGGGAGCCGGCTGAGCCTCTGCCTTCCCTGCAGGTGCGCTCAGCCGTGAGGAAGAGGTGGCACCGCTGGCAGGACCATCACACCCTTCAAGTCCCTGTGGCCCGGGCCATGTCCATCCCTACATCACCCACGCGGATCAGCTTCCACAGCATCAAGCAGACGGCCACCGTGTGACCCCTTGGTCACCCACCTGCACAGCTCCCCTGTCCTCCTCCACCTTCTTCCTCTGGGTTCTCCTGGCTGGGCAGGCTCTCATGGGGTAGGAGATGGGAGGGGAGAGACCAGCTCTCCAGCCTGGCAGGAAAGAGGGGGTGCGGCAGCCAAGGGGGACTCAAAGGGACAGGGAAGAGTAGGGGCCACCAGGCTCAGTGCAAGAGGAAGCAGAGGGAATTCACAGGACCCCCTGAGAAGAGCCAGTCAGATGTCTGCAGGCGTTTGCCCATCCCAGCCTCTCTGGCCAGGGCCTCACTGTAGAGAGGAAACTGAGGCCCAGAGCAGAGAAGGGCCTGTGCAACACACACAGCTATTTATAGTAGCAGACACGGGGCTCCCCTGCCCTACTCACGGAACCAGCAGCCAGGCGATGGTGTGGTCCTGCACTGGCCCTTGGCCTCCACGCTCAGTGGTGCCCCTGAAGTTGGGTGGGGTATGCCAACTGGAGTAAAGGATCAGTTTGGCTGCCTTATCCCAGGGGCTCTCACCTACAGAGGCTCACTTGTACCCCACTCTTGTTGCTCTGTCCCCTCCCCAGCCATCCTCCCGCCTCGGGCGGGCTTCCAGGACTGGCTTCCTCTCTTGGGAGACCCCTTCTCTGCCTAAGTCCACAGATTAGGGAATTGAGGAAGATGCCATGAGGGCAGCCACATCCTTAGGTCAACCAGTTGCGTCGTGCAGGGCAAAACGAGGAGCAGAGGCATGGAGGAGGGGGGCGTGGGATGGGAATAGCAGAAACCAACCATGTCTTCAGTGATTGAAACTCATGCCCCATTGCCCTTTGCCCTCCAGCCTCCCCTTCAGAAACATCTCTGCTCTCTGTGAAATAAACCATGCCTCTTGGAAGTGGCCTCCCCTCGGGTCAAGTCACCCAGGCACCCGAAGAGTGGTGTAGGCCAAGGATCGTGGCTGGGTCTGAGGGGCCACATCCGTCTTCCTTAGTGGACTCGGGCCCTGGCCTTGGGCCAGTTCTCTCTCTCTCTGACCTCTAGTAGGTTTGGAGTCTTTATGGTCAAAGCACCTGCAGGCGGGTCTGTCCCTTATCACTCCAACCAGGCTAATACCTGGCCCCAGCCCCCAACCAAGGGCAGTTTGACTCAGCCTGGAGGAGGTGTGCAGCTCATCCAGCAAGCCAGGGCCTGTCCCAAAGGCCAAGGCTCTGGAATCTGGTGGGAAGGGTAGACATGGCCCGTCAGTCGACCACCAGGGCAGCTTCCAGGCTTGGCTTCCGTCCGTGTCCCTGCAGCAGAGCCGCAGGAGTCAGGGAGGGAGAAGCATCAGGCCATTGCTTCCAAAAGGAACCAATGCTCTAGGTACTCCCTACAAAAATAAATTTTGAAAAATCATGTATCCCATCTTGCACATTTTAAAGTTGACATGTAGTATTTTTTACTTAAGTTTTAAATCCTTCAAAGGTGTGATTTCTGCCATTTTGTAAATATTTACATTTTTAAATAAAACTGCTGCAACACTTTAAAATACATCCAATGAATTCTGAACACCATAGTGATTTAACATCCACCCTCATCTATTTTAAAAACACCTGACCCAGCTCTTCTTCTTCTTCTTCTTCTTTTTTTTTTTTTTTTTTTTTTTGAGACAGGGTCTCACTCTGTCACCCAGGCTAGGGTGCAGTGGCAAGATCTCAGCTCACTGCAAACTCTGCTTCCTGGGCTCAGGTGATCTTCCCAACCCAGCCTCCCGAATAGCTGGGACTACAGGCACACACCACCATGCTGGGCTGATTTTTGTATTTTTTTGTAGAGACAGGGTCTGGTCATGTTGCTCAGGCTGGCCAGCTCTGCTTGAATTGTGGGAAATGTTACATTGTTTCCTCCCTCTTTAATGTGTAGCTTCATTCCATTGCCCTATAGAATTTTATACTAATGCATTACTTTTACGGCTGAAAGTGTTTTATTTCTCACTTTGTCATACTTCTCTGCCACACAGTATATGTACGAATTAAAATTAAAATATTTCATTTTCTATGACCAAAGGTTCAAGGGATTTTAAAATAATCTTCTGCGTTGAATTATTACAATTATTTTTTGATACAAAATACAGTAAGCCACTGATTAAACCAACATTGGATACCTAAAGTTTTTATAAGTAACTAGTTAAACCTAAAAAGGAAAATTTATTGAAAACACAGCTGAATGAAATGGATAGGAAGTTAATGGCTCATGAATCTACAGGCGAATATTTATTGCTAGAATAAATCAGGACTCAGCATCAATTCTTTTCTTTTTTAATTATTTATAGTGGGGTGTGCTGAGAAGCCTTTTCAATTCAGTAGATGATCTGGCACTCCAGATAGTCAATTCTCTATACTCCTGCTGAGATGTACAGTCAAAACTGCATAGTGATCTGTCACCAAAAATGACCTATCATCTGGCTGTTTAATTAAGTGTCCTTTCAATTTGGCTGAAAAAGATGAACTGAACGTTATCTGACTTGCAGTAGGCTTTGGGTGCCCATGTCATCAGCTCATTCCATTTCTCACCACCAGCTGTGCGGGAGTGCACTGCAGGTTAAGTGTGAGCCCTGCTTCTCTTGTCAAGAGAGCAGGGAGGTTGGGGCGCCCTTATTTTCTCAAGTGACAGAACTCAGAACTCAGGGTATCTTAGACAGTCTTACTGCACACCCAGTGGCAGCAATGATGGCCGCATCCATTAGCATCATTGGGGCTCTTGTAGAGCAAGGAGCTGCAAATGGTTTGGCCCCCAAGAGGCCACTTGGAGATTTCTGTGGCCAGATGAGGCTGTGAGCAGGTGCTTATCAGAGCAGACGCTGCAGAGCCTGGCACCAAGTCCTAGGCATTCATCACTGCTTCTTAATGCAGCCCCCGGCTTATTATGCCAACTGTCCTTTGCTCCCTGGAGGGACCAAGGGCCTGTGATCCCTGCTGAGAGGCCAGGCCTGCGAAGGCCAACACCGAGAAGAGCATCAAAGTTGCTAATCTTTGTTCAGCAGGCACTTCGATATGCTCTCTTTCCAGTTCAGAGGAGGCTCCTCCTTGGTCCCACGCCAGCCCTGAATCCCTCATTACTCGGTCTCCTGGTTATGGCTCCCACTGAGCTCTGCCCTTAAAATGCCACCAGAGCCATTAGGCCATCTCTCTGGATCCCCACTTGTTAAGCTCGTTAGGCACCTGTTCCTCAAGCCAAACCAGTCCTCATTAGCATCTGCTTCAGCACTGGCAGCACCTCGTGGAGCTGGCCTTCCTGGAAAGTGGCCTCATTAACAGACTCTCCTTCTCCGTAGCAGGCAAGTTCCAGCACCCAGATCCTGGGGGCCCTTAGGGTCCCTGTTTAACCCTCTCACCCACCCTGATTTACACAACTGGGGAAGACCTGAGCCAGCCGCAGGTCCTCACACCAGCCTCTTGGCCCCACTCCAAGAGAGAGTAACAGGCAGAGCCCTGACCCCAGCACAGCTTCAAGTCCCTGGGTCATCATCAAAGTGCAGCTAGAAAGTACCTGCTGGGGTACAAGCTGGTAAATGACACACGGCGGCAGGAGTGCCGGGTGGTGGAACATCTGTGGGGCAGGAGGTGAATGGCAGGGATGGCATTTCTCTCCGGGTCCCCTGCTGGGAGTGCCCATGGTGGAGGTGCTACCTGAGGGCCTGAAGCCTCAAGACCTGTGGGGGATGGCACTCGCAGAAAGTCCCTCCAGCATATAGACTTCCCTAGAGATGGAGGCCGACATTCCCGCGGCCACAGAGAGGGAGGCCCAGATGGAAATGACACAAGGGCACGAACACAGAGAAACTTGTAGGAACACATGCACAGACCCAGAGAGGGAGGCGCACGCACCTTCCTCCATCATTTCCCATTCACAGAACACCAGGGTGTGCCAGGTATGGAAGTAACAGAAAGACAAGTTTCCTGTTTCAAGAAACTCATAATCTGGTTGAGAACAACACAAGGAAAAGGCAGGCAAAAGACACATCGGCTCCTGCAGGCTGCGCCTGTCCTCAGCCCCCTGCCCTGTCCATCTCCTAGTCCATGCCCACAGTGGCCTCAAGCCAGCTGGCTTCTAGGCACAACGACCTCAGCTGCCCTCTCTACTTCTTTCGCCTTCACCCCCATGCAGGCCCGGACCTCCGGATGCCCCAGAAACAGAATAGGGAAAGAGGCCCAACTGTGCTGCTTGTGCTTTCCCCAGCATCTTCAGAGGCCCTGGGCAGGTGGGGGATGTGTGCTGAAGCAGCTGGATGGGAAGAGAGCTGTCCTACGAGGGACAGGTGAAGGGACTAGAAAATGGCATGCTCAGGAGAACAAAGTATCCCCCGCACATGTCATGGGGCATGGAGGCAGGCCTAGGCTGGGAGGCCCAAGGGGAGTCCTTTCCTAGAGTGACATTTCAGCCAGGGGAGGGGAGGGTTTGGTGGTAAACAGCTGTGCCTCAGGTGGAACCAGTGGCTGGGGTGGCCGAGAGCATAGGAGGGGCTTGAAGCAGGGGAACCCCTTCAGCCAGGGAGCCCAGCCCTCTGTTCTGAGAGCATACCTGGAAGTAACTGGGTGGCATGTTGCACAGCAGGCTTCAGGAGTCATACTTGGTGGGGTCTAGGAATCCACATGCTTCACAAGCCCCCTGGTGATTCTGACAGCTGGGGTGTGGGCCAGCAAAAAAAGACACATCCCTTGTCTCTTCTTTCCAACACACACACACACACACATGCTGTAGAAAGTAACAGCGATGCCAGGACTGGTAGCTCATGCCTGTAATCCCAGCAGGCAGGTGGGCAGATTGCCTGAGGTCAGGAGTTCGAGACCAGCCTGGTCAACACGGTGAAACCCCCATATCTACTAAAAATACAAAAATTAGCCAGGTATGGTGGCACTCCCAGGTATTCGGGAGGCTAAGGCAAGAGAATCGCTTGAACCCGGGAGGCGGAGGTTGCAGTGAGCTGAGATCACACCACTGCACTCCAGCCTAGGTGACAGGGTGAGGTTCGGTCTCAAAAAAAAAAAGAAAGAAAACATGTGAATCTACTCATCAGTATGCCCAGGATGGCTTCCAGGCTCCGCCTCGAAGGTGCCATTAATTTTCCTGAGGGGGCTGTGCCACTTAGACATGTTAATTAGCAGGAGGAATGGGCAGAGGGCATCACTGCCCTGTTGGCTGAGCTTCTGCCAGATTTTCCTCTTAGGGATTTCTTTGTTTAGGCCTCAAGGCCCTCCCACACAGCGCTGTAGCAGGCCTCCCTCGTCACAGAACCATCACCCGGCAAAACCTATCCATTAGTCAGAAGTGTCCCCTCTAGGGGTTCCTTCAGCAGTCTCCGCAGACTCCACTGCTGGGCTGGTCATTCCAGGGGGCATGTGCTGTTTCTTAGGCCCACAGCAAGAGTTCTGCAGTCAGGAGAAACCCTAGAAACATTCATTAAATAAACCAGCCTTTCCTATTTGTTCCACCCAGAGCTGGTTAACCCACAAGAATGACCGAAGGCATAAAGAAGTCCCAGAGATCTACTGGCTTTGCACAGCGGGAGAAATCTGTCTGTGGCTCCATACCCTACCTTTACCAGAGCCCAGAGGCCAGTCCCAGACAGAGGGCATCACCTCTTCTCTACTTCACATGAGTGACAGCAGATGGGAGCGGGAGGGCCTCCATCACACCCTGCAGACTCTCCTGCAGCTGTCTCCAGATTAACCTCACCTCAAGGGGCTCCAGGCCTCAATGGTTCTCGACTTCCCACTGGCATTGGACGCAGGCTGCCCTTCAGCAGTTCCCTAAGCTGGGACAAGACATGGTTTGCCCCCGATAGTCCAGGATGATTCCTGTGACCTCATGTAATTAATAGCATACCTTTCAATCTCACGAGTCTTGGTCTGGACAATAAATTATATGATCACCCTACTTAAACCCCACATTTGTCTGCGTACACAGCAGGGGCCACAGATGCTACTTGGATAAATGAATGATGAAAGCCAGATCCATAGGAAATTCTGAACGTCAGCTACTGCACTTTGGAAGGAGAACCTGAGTAGAAGGGATTTTCTGAGGTGACGTCCTGAGTTCCATCTCAGTGTCTGCTTGGTGGACAAATGATTGAGCAGGGGCAAGTAGGAGCTAATGATTCCAGTTCCAGAAAAAAACTGTCCTTCAGCTTCTGCTGTGAATACGACGAAGTAATTAATTGTGCTTCTGAATTAGCTCTGTAGAGCGTCAAGTAAGGCCCCCTCTAGCTTTCTAAGGCCCAACCATGATAAACAATCCAGCATCACGAATCCCCACAGAGGCCCTTCCACCCAGGAAGGTGGAGAAATTCTAAGACTCATCATTTCTTCCTTCAACCCCAGTTCTAGTCCGGTGTTCTCTGGGGAAGGCCAGTGGGGGGCCCATGAGTGATCATGCAGCCACCTCTTTTCCCTGTGCTTCCTGCTCGGCCCAAATGCTGTACCTGCAATTACAAGGGAATCCATATTCCCTCTGGCCATTCAGGGACTTTCCACATGTGCTCTATGGAGGCCTCCAATTCCTAAGCAAATTAACACCCCAGCCTGGTGTCTCCAGATCCATCTCATCCTTCAGCTTGAAAGATTCTGGGCCACCCCCCTCCCCCTTCATTGCAGACTTGAATGTGAAGGTCTTAGCATCTGAAGAAATGAGGTGACCATGCTGGTGGGTTTCCCCATAAAGGAGCTCCATCTGGAAAGAGGCCCCCATGACCTGCAATCAGACCTGGATTTCATTTGGGCAGCTGACCCCTTGGAGATGGGATAGATCCATTCCCCTAGAAAAACACAGATGGGTATAAATAGAGCATGACACCTCTACAGAAATCCTTGAAGGAACTACAGATCCAAGTTTATAAACCCCTAACATCAAGATAAAATTAAAATGCTCTAATTTAGCTAGCAAGAATTCCCTAAGTTGGTGGTGCTCAGGCCTGGCTGTGTTTTAGATGCCCCAACCCAGGCCCCCTGAAACACATCTTGGGAGGTATGGACCCATGTGTGAACAGGCTGCAGGAGTGCTTACAAGGCCCTTCACTCGCCGTGTGTCCCATAGGACCCACCTCACCACCGCATGGGGCGACGTCACCTTTCTAGGCCCAGGGCCAAGCCTCCTCCGTGGCCACCCCCACTGTATGTGAGGTCAGGTCATAAAGGGCTCGAAGGCAGGGCCACATCTGGTCCAACCCCAAAATGCCAATACCAGTTACCCAGTGATACTGTTCCTTTCAGGGTGCCTTGACCAGCCTAGGAACTCTTGTCCCTAAAAGACCTTGAAGTCTTAGTTTCTCTGCCTGGAACCTCTTCTCAGAGTCCACCAGTGTTATAAAGATTTTTAAATTTACTTTTATTTTAGTGATAATCTTTAAAAATGCTTACCAGTTACCTCTTTTTCTGTGTCAAATGGAAGATGGTCTTAGGGTAAATATACATTAGCTAAAGTTTCGCAAAATGGGGACTCCTGGTGTACTACAGAGGCTTTTGATGTCTTGTTTCCTTCAAAAAGGGCACCACTCTATTAAGTTTGGAAACCTGCCTTCCTGCCCAACCATTCAGTGGCTGCAGGCCTTTTGCAGAGTACAGACATGGGGCTTGAGCCAACGGGTGAGTTGTGTGTGAGAGTAGCCATTTCTAACTAAGCCAATTTTTATACCAAAATACAGAAATGTAGAGCTGCCCTGCAGGGAAAGATTCATTCGTTCATTAAGTCATTCATATATTCACTGAGGACTTACTAAGTGCTAGGCACTTCCCTAGGCAATGAGGATACAGCCAAGAACAAAACAGACCCAAATCCTTGTCCTCGCGGAACTTACATTCTAATGGGGAGACCAAAAATATTTTCCTCAAGAGGAAAAAGAAAACAAGGAAGGCGATATGAAAGGGATGTGTCTGAATGTGGGGGTTGTGGGGGGGATGTGGCGCACATTGAAACTTCAGATGAAGCAGCTAAGCAAGGCCTCACTGAGGCGACTGCTGAATGACGTCCCGAGATGAGGGAGTGGTTGTGGGAACCCTATCTTTGGAGGAAGCATTGCAGGCAGACAGAATATCACTGAGTACCAAGGTCCTGCCCTGGGCATGCTGGGCCACTGGGAAAGGGTCAGCATGGGGGTGGTTGGCATGGGGGTGGGTGTAGATCTACGTTATTCTTGCAGGACAAGAAAAGCTGGACCAGCGAGGTGGCTCATACCTGTAATCACAGCACTTTGGGAGGCCGAGGTGGTGGATCACCTGAGGTCAGGAGTTCAAGACCAGCCTGGCCAACATGGTGAAACCCCATCTCTACTAAAAACACAAACATTAGCCAGGCACAGTGGCAGGCACCTGTAATCCCAGCTACTCGGGAGGTTGAGGCAGGAGAATCGCTTGAACCTGGGAGACGGAGGTTGCAGTGAGCTGAGATCGCGGCATTGCACACCAGCCTGGGCGACAGAGCAAGACTCCATCTGAAAGAAAAAGAGAGAAAGAGAAGGAAAGGAAAGGGGAAAGGAAAAAGGAGAGGAAAAAGGACAGGACAGGACAGGAAAGGCCACTGAGTTTTGAGGACCAATGCAATCACTCTGGTGCCAGGTGGAAAACTGCTGATGAAGGGGCAAGGGCACGAACAGAGAGTTCAGACAAGTCTTTTGCAATAAACCAGATGGGTGATGATGGTGGCTTGCCCCAAGCTGGTGGCCACGAAGGTAGTGAGAAGTGGCCCGATTCTGATATAGAGTGCAGGTGGACTTGACAGGCTGGACAAAAAAATGGAAAATCTGGGCTCAAGTTTTTTAAAAAAACATTAATAAAGACTTTCTAAAGCTTGCCAGTGGGTTTTTTCTTTCCCACAATTTTATTGTACTTAATCTCTGTCAATTAGTTCACACTTAGATGCAGGAACAGTGAGTTTTGATGAGCCAAAAAAGGTTTCAAGTTGCCTAAATTATTTTAGTTAGCATAACTGCTTTTGTGCTAATTATTGGTGATTGAGTTTTAAGACCCGACAAATGCAGGCAGAGGCTGGCAAATTCTATGCAGGCTCACTTGTGCACTAAGTCTTACACATTAAAAAAAGCACAGAGAGCTCTGGCTCCCAAAGAGAGAAGGGCTCTCTCTTCCCAGCCTCAAGTTCCTGAAACTATCATTAGGTTCAGACACTAGAAGAGTCAGGACAAGAAGCCAGCCTACTTTATTTCTGGCCCAGAGCTCACAGCACCCCTCTGCTCTTTGGCACCACTACGCTCATGCAGCAAGAATAAGGTTCCCTAAAATTCCCTGGGAAAACAGAAATCCTACTGCTCACTTCCCCACTCTCACATCTACTTCTCTAATTGTCTCACTGGATACAATGTCCTACACATTCACATTCTCAGAGGAAACCTCTTTTGAGAGAGCAATGGTCCAGCCTTTCACACGGCCAGAAAGTTCACAAGGTGCAACAGTGGTAGTGGTGCTTCTCCTAAGAGACTTAACATAGTGATGCCCAGCTCCCACCCTCAACTCATTAAATTGGTTTAAGGAGGAGCCCAGACATGAGTTTTTTTTAAAGCTCAAGTTACTTTAATGTGCAGCCAGGGTTGAGAACTACTGCTCCAACATCTTTTACTGAGGCAACAGATTTTCAAAGGTGTGTCCTTCAACACGCAAGGAAGATAGCCCATCCAGCAAGAGGGGGGCATGTCGCCAGCAAGAGTGAAGGGGCTCTTAGCCAGGAGGGCGAAGCTGCAGGCCGCACCTCTCAAGCAACCCCTGTTGATACTCCCAAATCACATCCCAATTTCTAGAGGAGACATTCCTCTAGATATCCACACAGCCTTAACACAATTACTGCTAGAGGCAGCTCAATAACCAAGAATTATTGAACAGGCAACAACAGGCGAACGTTGAGGCACAGCAAAATTAGTCATCCACTTATACTTACTGAATCTTCAATTAAATTTCACTTTGGTGTTGGCCAAATGCCACAAACACCTGCCTTAAACATTGCCAGACTATCAGCAAAGATGCTGGTGTGAGCAATGCTCTCAAAGCCTCTCGATATAAGCAATGATAAGGAACAATGGCCAAATGCCACAAACACCTGCCTTAAACATTGTCAGACTATCAGCAAAGATGCCAGTGCAAGCAATGCTCTCAAAGCCTCTCCATCCTAGCCCAGCCCAAGAGATACAGATAATAGTTTTCCTTTGAGAAAGAAGGTTCATTTCAGGGCAACTATAACCAGAGATAATTTGGATTTATCTCTAGGGCATCCAGCCCTCTCAAGGAATAGACTCCACTGACTAAGACAGTTGCTGCCATTACCCTGCAATTACACTGGTTAAGGGAGTAGTAAATAAAGGTCTAGAATGAATCTACTTCATGACTTATAATGAAAAAAATGATTTTGCAAGTTCTTATCACAAAGAACTTGAGACATCTGACATCTTTAGTACCAGCTCATGAAAATAGTAAGATCATTTCCATGTTCTTTAGACTTGGTGATGAATTCCTTTTCTGTAAAACCATCTATATTCACTATTTTGCTATTATGAGCTGTTGGGCAATATTAAGGTGGTGGAGTCCTGCAGAAGCCAGGCACAGATAACCTCTCTAGAAGTAACTCCACATTGCATTTGACTGAATGCCCCAAATTCCAACCTAAGTATTAAAAACCTAATTCCTGTGTTCTTACATAACAGTTCATGGAAATTAGTTAGAATCTGACCTTCCCCCATCATTATTTTTGGGAGAGGTAATAAACAGGAGTAACTTCTCTGAGATACAATGCTATTCGTCTCGCTCTTGTTTAGCCCACAGTCCGGTACATACAGGTATATAAATAATACAAAAGGCCTCAAAGAGCATTAAGCCAGAAAGACCCATGCTTTAAATACACACTGGGCTTGAACAGAAGAGGTGTGTGCGTATGCATACGCAAACTTGTGTGTAAAGAGTCTCTTCATTTAGAAAACAGCACTTCAACTGCTTGTGCTTAAAATCAAGCAAACATGGTACAGACAGAACCAGAGAGCTCTGCTGCCAGCCTGTCTCCTTCACTCAGGTATCAGTCACTTTAGAGTCCTGCTTTAGAGCAGGTGATCCAGGAGAAATCACACATTGCTATCCAGGGGAAGGAACAAAAGAGGCCTTGCAGATTCAATATCCAGCCTCTACCTCATGACAAATGTATTTGCCAATGAAAAGGGAAGAGAGGTTTGGTTCCAATCCCTTTCTGATCCAAAGTATTAGGTTGGTGCAAAAGTAATTATGGTTTTTGTCATTATTTATTTATTATTATTTTTTTGAGATGGAGTCTCGCTCTGTGCCCAGACTGGAGTGCAGTGGCACAATCTCAGCTGACCGCAAACTCCGCCTCCCAGGTTCAAGAGATTCTCCTGCCTCAGCCTCCCATGTAGCTGGGAGTACAGGAAGGTGCCACCACACCTGGCTGATTTTTGTATTTTTAGTAGACGGGGTTTCATCGTGTTGGCCAGGCTGGTCTCGAACTCCTGACCTCAGATGATCCACCTGCCTTGGCCTCCCAAAGTGCTGGGATTACAGGCGTGAGCCACCGCGCCCAGCCTGTCATTACTTTTAATGGCAAAAACCGCAACTATTTTGGCACCAACCTGATAGGTAAATCTCACTATGTATTTAATGTATCTTTCCCTATTAATGAGCTTAAACCAATGTTTGAGGCTGTGGTGACTGTTTGACTATGGAGGTACCTGCCGTAAAAGGAAGCAAATAAATTCAAAGTTAGGGCAGCCCCCTGCCAATGTAAAGCTACTAGAACATATGCCCAGTTACAAGCTATATTATATGGAATTCGAAGTGAGAGAAACCCCTAGAAAATGAAAACTCAGTTTATTTAAAATCTAGCTCCTTCTAATTTAATAATGAATGCTCATAAAAGCAGAGACAGAAGAGAAGCATGCTTCAGTATAAGGCTTTCCTCCCAAAGAGGTTTGTTCAAAAAAGAAGGCTGTTCAAAAATTCAAGACTCATCCAAAGACTATTTATTGAAGACCTAGTATGTACAGCACTGCAGTAGGCACCATCGGAGATGAGATACAAATGAGGGAAATCCCTGGGAGATTCCTACTTTATATCTAAGAAATCACAACTTCAATTGCTCTTCATACCAGAGACAAAAGGGCACACTGGAGATCAACACTCCTCTATCCAATACTGCGGGGGAAGAAGTGGGCACACTAGATAAGGTCATAGCTCTGCAAATAAACAGCTGCTCAAATTCACACAACCTGGAATTTTTCCCTTACAAATAACCATAGTCTTCTGAGTTTTCTATACAAAAACATAAAAGAAGTAAAGTATCTTAAAACCTGAGCCAAAAACTACTAGGCTAGAATCAAGACACTGCAATGGTCAGGAACTGCTAAATCAGACGAGACAGATGGGTTCCCCTAGCATCAGGAGCTTAATGATTTCCAGGCTACCAGCAGAGCCGAGTGCAAGCATGCCTTAAGATAGAAGGCAAATCTGTCAAGGCCCTCCCCTCCTGGAGAATCTGCAAACAGTGGGGTTAGCAGCCCTAAAGCACCACTCCAGCACACTTCCTCCTCCACTGCACCACTCCTGCCACCCCATCCTCGCCTCAGGCTTTCCCAGAAGTCATTTCACCTGCTTGGAGACTGCTGTCACAGTACCTGCGCAATGCATCATTTTCTCAGAAAAAGATAAATAGAAAAGGTAAATCAATAGAAAGTAGAGGAATGGTTGCCTGGGCTGAGGTTAGAATGGGAGTGACGTAAATGAGCATGAGACTTATTCTGGAGTGATGAAAATGTTTAAAATTGGTTTGTGGTGGTGGTTGCA
Source organism: Hylobates moloch (assembly GCF_009828535.3). Taxonomy (NCBI): domain Eukaryota; kingdom Metazoa; phylum Chordata; class Mammalia; order Primates; family Hylobatidae; genus Hylobates; species Hylobates moloch. Next base: position 138,367,322 of record NW_026652276.1, read on the forward strand.
CAACTCTGTAAACATACTAAACATCATTGAACTGTACACTTAAAACAGGCTATTTTTATGGTATGTAAATTATACCCCAATAAAGCTGTTAATTTTTTAAAAAGTGTTAACTGTGTTTAACATTAAGCCATGAGCATGTCTACCCAAACATGGGAGACACAGCCTTGCTGAAAATGTAAAAACACGAGCAAATAGATCACAAGTTTGTTCAGGATTCCTTCAACTTTAATTGTGGGGGTAAAATCAGGCAGCCACTGAAGATAAAATACGGTCCCTGGGAGTAATCACAATGCTGTTTTCTTTTGTAAAGTGGACATAAGAGTTGTTTGTTTGTTTTTTTTTATTAGCGCAAGTGGTCAAGAGTTGTCAAAATTGTCCTCACTCCTCGATTGTCTCTTTTTTACCAGTCTCTTGGCCTTCAAACAGAGGATACCTGGCCTCCACATCGGCCCACGTGATGTTGCCGTTGGCCAGGTCTCGGACTATGCTGGGCAGCTCAGAGACCTACAGACAAGGAAAGAGAAGCCAAGTATCAACCAACTTGTTCAGATTTTTAAGAATAAGATTCATCCTGAACTCAGGAAACCTTATACAGAGCCAAACAATGTCATGCCGGGAATGGGTTCATGCTCTTCTTCTAGCCCACAACGCCCACCAGGTCCCCCAGACAACTCAATTCTGCCACCAAGCCTTTCCTAACTTTTCTAAATCTCCATGTCCCTTAAAGTTACTTCGTGTGTATTAAATTTAACTATTAGAACAAACAGGATTCAGCCAAGTAACTCGTGTGAGGGAGTTATATAAGACTGGCAAACTGGAGAGCTCTGACCAAGGCTACTGTTCCTCAGCCAAAACCAAACACTGGCTGCCACACAGCAATGGTTCTCAAACTTGAGTGCACGCCAGGATCATCTGGAGGTCTTGCTAAAACTAAAGAAGTTCTGCCTGCCCCCTCTGCTCTCCACCCCCAGTTTATGATGTAGTAGGTCTGGGGTGGAGGTTTTGCTTATCTCATACATTTCCAGGGGATACTGATGCTGCTGGTCTAGGGACCACACTTTTGAGAACCACACCCAGATGGGGACACAGCTCCAGAGTAGCCAGATGGTCTCTAAAAAGTCAAGCTAGAAATTCACGACTTCTGGATTAGACTATAAACTCCTTCAGAAAAAAAGCAGTTTTTTGCTTCTGTTTTCCCTATTACTATCTGTATCAAGCTAAGCACGGAACAAGCACTTGAAGTATGTGCCCAAAGGTGATAAATTAGGCAGGCAGATGTCAATTAAAGCAGCTACTCTTTCCTTTCCCTTACCACACATCCTTCCCCTTCTGTGCTTCTACCATCTCCATTACTGCCTTCCTATTGACCAAAATTACTGAATCATGATTCACTGTTTTGAATATATGAACATGGAAAAGCTTATACATACACATGTATACGTGTCTATAAAAATAAAAGATTAAAATGCCTAACCCCTCAAAAGCCTACCAATAAAACTATGGCAACAAATTCTTAGGATCATATTTCTATTGCCCAATAAACAAACAAGTATAAAAGCAAACTGCTGGAGAATGAGCCCGGAGCAACACAAATGTTTATAAAATATTAGAGAAGTGCTAATGCATATTTTCATAATTAAACCAGGGGGACTTGAGAATCTGGGCTCTGTCTGATACAAGCCGTTCATTAAAATCAAAAAGAAAAAAAAAGGAAAGGGAGCATAAACACATCAAAATCCAACACAAATCAGTAAGAAGCAGTACACATTTCTAAGGCTAAAAATGCCAAAGAGAAGGCCAGATACCTCTGCTCTTATCTGCCGCATTGAGTCACGGTCCCTCAGAGTTGCAGTGTGGGGGGTCTTGTTCACTGTGTCAAAGTCAATGGTGACACCAAAAGCCACGCCAATCTCATCAGTCCTGGCATAGCGCCTTCCAATTGACCCAGAGGAATCGTCTACTTTGTGAGACACTCCGTGCCTGGTCAGGGCTTCCGCTATCCAAAATAAACAAAGTAAATTAAAAATAAAACAATGGAGTTAAGCCCAGTATTATCTAACTACTGTCTTACAAGCCCAGGAGACTTACAAAAGGGACCAAGACAAGAAAGCAACAAGTTGAGTTGCGAGAGAAAGAAATATCCCTAAAGTTTAATAAAGCCCTTGCGGGAATCCAAATCTTCACTCATACCTCCATCTGATATAGCTATAGGGGGAACAAATACGGGACCAAGAGCCAAGGCCAGAAGGTGAGTCCTGACTCCACCACCTCTACTTTTATGGCTCTAAGCAGGTCAATGGACTCTCCCCATTTCCCAACTCTGAAATAAGTGGGATGTGCCAGATGACCACCAGGATTCCTTTCAGGGCTGTGGATTCTGTGGCTATAGATCCACTATGGTTGCTACACTCCACTCAGGTTCCCTCGATGAACTGAGCACCAAGGTCAGTATGAGAAGTAAGTAATTTTTAAATCTGACTCTTGGGTCCTACCTTGACTCACTCAAATGCCAGAATAAAACATCTGAGCAAGCATATCCTCTCTCTTAGAAATAAGAGTACAGGCTAAAATCATGTACTGTTTATAAAATCATTTATATTTTTTATTCAATCTATATTTTTATTGAAATAAACGATACATTTCCTAAAATTCAGTCTCCTTGATGGTGTTCCCATGGAGTTTACCCAATTGAATTTGCTTACATAATTCCTTGACAAATGGCATGAACTCCTGGTTTTGGCTCAGTGGGAGGACGGAACATTTGAATGGAGCGACTACAGCAGGAAAACTGAAGAACTGGATGGTTTAAAAAGAAAAAAATCCAAATATGTTAATTTGTAAATATCTAAATCCTAATATCCCAAACCAAAAGAGGTTAATATTCAGCAAGTGTTCAAGCATAATGTCATTACCAAAATGCCAGAAAACATGACATGAAAAGCAGTATGGCAAAAGAGAAGCAGAACCAGCATCAGAAACACCCGGTTTCAGCTCCGAATTTAGGCCAACTCATGAACTCTTTCTGAACCTTAGTTTCTCCAGCTAAAAAGCAGGTCTCTACCACCTGCTCTGCTTGCTTCACAAGCCCGTTACTAAAAAAGTCAAATAATGTGAAAGCATTCTGAAAGCTACTGTATATAAAAGATGGTAATTTTTTGGTTCCACATAAAAGACTTCCTGTGGAGACTACCTAAATATTCAAACAAGTGGCAGTGACCCAAACCAAAGCCCATTCTGTCTTTTAAGAGAGAAACCTATGAACCTTAGTGACCAAGTGAAACAGAAAAGTTTAATCAGCTCACAAACGTATGTCCAAAAGAAATAGTACAAAACAAAAAAAGATGTTCCATATACCTACACCAAAAAGTACAGTCTTCTTAAACTGTCCTGAAATAGTTTCTGAGTAACTCAGAAATCAAAGAAAGCAAAAATAAGGCTAGGCACAGTGGCTCATGCCTGTAATCCCAGCACTTTGGGAGGCTGAAGCAGAAGAATTGCTTACGCCCAGGAATTCAAGACCAGCCAGGGCAACATGGCAAGACCCCATCTCTACAAAAACTAAAAAATTAGCTGGGCATTGTGAGGCACACCTGTGGTCCCAGCTACTTGGGAGGCTGAAGAAGGAGGATTGCTTGAGCCCAGAAGTTTGAGGCTGTAGTCAGCTGAGATTGTGCCACTGCACTCCAGCTGAGCAACAAAGCGAAACCAAAAAAAAAAAAAAAAAAAAAGGCGAAAATAAAAATATTCTGTGGAAGGCAAACCAATTTACCACTTTAGGTTGGAAATGGGAACTGAAGGCAGTTCTTAATACTTGTACAAAAGGTTCACTTGACGGCAAAACACAGAATAAATCTGTCCCATAAAAATAATGAATGACACAGGTTCCACTTTAGCCTCTCACCCAAAGTTCAATTAACCTTTGTTGCCAAGCAATGAATATCCCACTCTAAGGCAGGCCTGTATTCCACCAATATGGCTGCTCACATCACAGAAGGTTCAGAATTCTATTCCCTTCCTCCATCTTGAGATATTTCTATTTCATATAAGAGAGTAATAGGGACCTGCCTTTATAGAAAAATAATTTTTAAAATTTCACTAGCAATGTTTTTATACCAAATTTATAGGCAAATGGATTGAGGAACTAGGTGCTAATAATTTAAGAAACATTTTTGGCTTCCCACAGCCTAATCAAATTTCTCTTCATGATGGGAATTCATGCAATTCATAAAACACTGTGACTAATTTATTCTTGTTTAGCCCTTATGAAATTTCTATTAAAGCTCTAGTTATATTAATATTGTTAGATTCAAAGGAACAGCTAAAAGATTTTCTAAAACCTTTTTATTAGAAAAATAAGCAGACAAAGCTTGAAGCAGACTTGACATCTAAAAAGAACACATGCAGTTATGTTTGTCATCATTTCTCAAAAAGAACCAGGCCTTATGTTTGCGCACCTGGGGCCTAGCCCAGGTTCTTACAATCTGTTGAATGAATAGGGCTGCTCCTTCAAGGTTGAGAAATGAAGATGCAACTTTAGGGCAGAGTACCATACTAGCTTTATTAGCTATGTACTACAATAGTGTGTCAGACTAAAGTACTGGTGCCAAGAACTCACTAGTTCATTCTTCAAGGTTAAATGTCCTAGAAAGAACCACAGGGTTGATGTCTAACATTACGTACACTCAAGCTTTAGAATGGCCAAGTGGATGACACTGTTTCTTTCAATTAACTTGACATATACAACCTCTCCTTTCTAGCCATTCTTCTGGTTGGCTTTCCTAGTAATCTGCCCAGGAGTGTAACTTCTGCAGGCAGAGGTGAGGTAAAAATGGTGAAGTAAGGCAAGGAGATAAAGAGGAAGAAGGCGAGCAGCAGTGATTCAGAAGCATCAGACCCAAAAGAAAATTTGTGGGAGCTAATGAAGACTTCTTATAAACTTCTATCTTCAGCAATACTTGAATGCTAGGAAAGGCTATACCCCAGATAACTATTATCCCATTTATGATCTGTCAAGTTTTCACAGTGAAATAACCCAGGATTTTTATTTTTCAAAAAAAACACCCAGATCCCTGGGTCTCAGACCTAGTGAATCAGCATCTCTGGAGTAGAACCTAGGAATTCACATCTTTACCCCAAAAGTACCCCAGACAATTTTATGCAGTTTGAGAGGGTTCCCTTTGATACTTTACCAGAGTATAGGTACAGCTTAGTGGTCTGGCTAAATTCTATGAGTCATCTCACCCTTCCCAATTTTCTGAAACACAGCATATCCAGAAAGTACCATTCCTTCCATTGACATAATACAGATTGTTCCCCAAAGTAAATAGGTTCAGTCTAAGAATAGAGAGCACCAGGCAACTAAAACAATAGCTTCTACAATAACCTAAAGCTCAAATAAGATAACACAGGAAGCTGGTTTGTCTATACATACTTAAGCAAAGATGAGTGTTAATAGCACTAGATTATAGTAATAACTAATTGATCATTCTAGAGTCTTATTAATGTACTTCACGATGTAATTCAGAAAATTTTTATTTTCTGACACTATAACAACAGCATACTGTACACGACAACTTACTGTTCTCTGTTCATCTCCTTCTCGTACATGGAATGTATGTTCAAATACCGTATACATGATCCTACCCAGGCCGAAGGAGGGTTCAATTACATTCGGAACAACTTCTTCCACTGCAAAAGAGATAGAAATTCAATTAACTTTCTCTCAAATACCACATAATGCATTTCAGATTCTCTCTGAACAATTCTCCGGCTGCGGTGGCTCACACCTGTAATCCCAGCATTTTGGGGGGCTGAGGTGGGTGGATCATCTGAGGTCAGGAGTTCGAGACCAGCCTGGCCAACATGGTGAAACCCTGTCTCTACTAAAAATACAAAAATTAGCTGGGTGTGGTGGCAGGTGCCTGTAATCCCAGCTACGCAGGAGGCTGAGGCAGGAGAATCGCTTGAACCCAGGAGGCAGAGGTTGCAGTGAGCCAGGATCACGCCATTGCACTCCAGCCTGGAAGATAAGGGCGAAACTTTGTCTCAAAGAAAAAAAAAAAAAAAAGAAGAAAAGAAAAAAGAAAAGAAAAAATTCTTAGCACTAAAAATATCTCTATTCTAGATGGATTTTTATCTCTGCGTATCAGAACAAAGAAACTAGAATATACCTAAAAACTATTTGCTGATGGGAAACACGCCTTTGAAGAGAAAGTTGGAGTGAAAAAATCTTTCACCAAATTCTGTTTATACTGTGTAAAAATGAAACCTGAGTTACCAGAATATTCCTTCACCAGTTGGCAAACTATGAATAGCAGCAGCTACACTTTGTCTCTATTACCTGCCTCAGCTACCCAGAAAGCATAAAAAATCTAAGGCTTTTAATAAGATTTTGCTAGAATTTAAAATCTAACACAGCTGGCAAAATTCACAAAAACGATTCCTACATACAAAAAAGTATTACATGGTTTGTGTTTGTTTAACGTTTTAGCTTGTTATCTTGATAAGAACTTGTTCAGAACCAAATTACTGGCATTGTATCACCAAGGTTCTGGGGTCAGGACGCCCTTAGGGGAGAGTTTGCTCAAAGAACAGCACTCCATCAAAGACATCTTACAGGGGCTCACAGCTCTTCCTGTGGGTAAGACAACACCCGTGGTATACACAGGAAATACACTGATAATTATTACTTATTATGTGGAAAGGAAGAAGCACTGCTAAGCAATGTCCAGGTCTAAGATAACTGGTCATAACCTTGGAGAGTTTATGTTTTTTGGGAAATGAGATCATTGGTACCAAAAACTCACACATGTAGGGGAAAAGAGAGCCTGTTTGTCTGTGATAAACAGTAATACTTTAGAAACATGATCAAGGCATGTCCCCCCCATCCTTCTGTGGTATCTGAGTAACGGTGATGTGCAGCTCTGAACCAGCTGCCAGGATCATGGCTATAAAGCCCCAGAGCGTGATGGAGAAGCCCCTGCTTACTCCTACCACTGCTCACTGAAGCCTGGCTACAAGCCAAGCCAAGAACAAAAGGAAAGCTATGCTCACTCTCTCCACTGGCAGTCGCTTCTCAAACACCCACTACTACTCTGTTTCCAGGAATTTCAATTCAGCCACAAATAAACTTCAGCATCCTTCATACATGCTCCAAATTACTCATTGCCTAATTCACAGAATTTGTTCTACAAAAAAATCATCTTCTTAACTTTTAAAAAAGCATGAAACATCACTGGTCTAAATTACTTTTTTTTTTTTTTTGAGACGGAGTCTTGCACCGTCGCCCAGGCTGGACTGCAATGGCATGATCTCGGCTCACCGCAACCTCCGCCTCCCTGGTTCAAGGGATTCTCCTGCCTCAGCCTCCCGAGTAGCTGGGATTACAGGTACGTGCCTCCATGCCTAGCTAATTTTTGTATTTTTAGTAGAGACGGAGTTTCACCATGTTGGCCAGGCTGGTCTCGAACTCCTGACCTCGTGATCTACCCACCTTGGCCTCCCAAAGTGCTGGGATTACAGGCGTGAGCCACTGCACCTGGCCCCTAAATGACTTTTTAACAAGTTATTTTGCCAAAGAAGACAGGGAATGAGGGCCAGGCATGGTCGCTCATGCCTGTAATCCCAGCACTTTGGGACGCGAAGGCGGGTGGACTGCTTGAGCCTAGGAGTTTAAGATCAGCTTGGGCAACATGGCAAAAACCTCATCTCTACAAAAAATACAAAAATTAGTTGGATATGGTAGCGTGCACCTGTAGTCCCAGCTAACTGGGAGGCTGAGACAGGAGGGAGGAACGCTTGTTCCCAGGAGGCAGAGGTTGTGCCACTGCACTCCAGCCTCAGTGACAGAGCGAGACCCTGTCTCAAACAACAACAAAAGCTTTAAGGAGCAGTGACTTTTTGTTTATTATTTTTACAAATTTACCATATAGTGTTTTCTGGAATCTCTTCACATTAACCATGTCTTTTGTTAACTGAAATGTTTTCCCTTCAGTTTCGATTGTGAATTCCCTACAAAGAAACAAAACACATTTTGTATTAGTTCAAACAGGCACCCCGTGCCTTAATTTAAAGGAATTTTGTAGATTGCTAAATTGTTTTTTATTTTTATAACTTGATCAACTCTCCAGATATAATAAGTGATGTCAAATTTAAATTATTTCATAAGAAACACCAATTAAGTATTAGTCTAACAATGGCTCCAAAAAGTACTCTGAGGAGATACACCAAAGTTTGACTAGTTTTATAAAATTCCACAAGTGACTTAATGACAAATTCCTTTGGTTTTGAGATCAAGGTAAAACCAAAAACAACTTTTTGAAAATTCAGTTTTAGAATAATAACAACTTTGTCAGAAATTGGCCTGCTGGTAAAAACACAAGGGTTCTCATTACAGTCCCAACAAATGTACAAACGAACCAGCATGCCATCTAACAGAAGTAATCTTACAATCCAATACCCACACTATTTTTTGACATTTGTGTTGATGAAGATCAGTTTAAAAGAAGTTTAATGTTTCTGTTTCATATGGCAATATAAAACATCATCCCCCTCAAAATCATGGCTGCCATGTATTTGTGTCCTGAGATATGCCCATTTCGTTTCAGGTTATAAGAATTCATCTTTATAAAGAGCTTCATGTAATACCTGTATTTCAGCTTAGGAGTTATTTCCTCACATTTTGAATATCAATTTGGATTTCTCTTGCCTCCCAAGCAATTCAGTGCTAGGATAGAGAGCCCTCATGTGGTTGTCTCAGAAGCTGGATAGTTGGCATATGTTACAACTGTATTTTGCTAGTTTCCACCTGTGATAATCTCACGCCTCATCTGACTGGTGTTCACTAAATTCTTCCGTTTTTACTATTCTCTCTGAAGTCTGTGTGTGCATGCATTAAAGGTTCCATTACAAACACAGTGTCATATGCATCCTCTCTGTGAGCACCGTCTAAGTGTATCATAGTTAACAGCTATAAAAGAGTTGCAATTGGGTCAGGCGTGGTGGCTCACACCTGTAATCCCAGCACTTTGGGAGGCCAAGGCAGGTGGATCACCTTAGGTCAGAAGTTCAAGACCA